>NW_028225185.1:35418646-36051478 GCF_052327205.1 Somniosus microcephalus
GTGGAAATTGGGAACACTCTCCCCCAAAAAAGCTGTCGAGGCTGGGGGTCAATTGGGGCTTTCAAGACTTTGAGATTGATAGATTTTTGTTAGGTAAGGGTATCAGGGGTTATGGAGCAAAGGTGTTGAGATACAGATCAACCGTGATCTCACTGAATGGCGGAACAGGCTCGAGGGGCTGAATGGCCTCCTCCTGTTCCAAATGTAACAGGCTCGAGGGGGCTGAATGGCCTCCTCCTGTTCCTAATGTAACAGGCTCGAGGGGGCTGAATGGCCTCCTTCTGTTCCTAATGTAACAGGCTCGAGGGGGCTGAACGGCCTCCTCCTGTTCCTAATGTAACAGGCTCGAGGGGACTGAACAGCCTCCTCCTGTTCCTAATGTAACAGGCTCGAGGGGACTGAATGGCCTCCTCCTGTTCCTAATGTAACAGGCTCAAGGGGGCTGAACGGCCTCCTCCTGTTCCTAATGTAACAGGCTCGAGGGGACTGAATAGCCTCCTCCTGTTCCTAATGTAACAGGCTCGAGGGGCTGGATGGCCTCCTCCTGTTCCTAATGTAACAGGCTCGAGGGGGCTGAACGGCCTCCTCCTGTTCCTAATGTAACAGGCTCGAGGGGCTGAATGGCCTCCTCCTGTTCCTAATGTAACAGGCTCAAGGGGGCTGAATGGCCTCCTCCTGTTCCTAATGTAACAGGCTCGAGGGGACTGAATAGCCTCCTCCTGTTCCTAATGTAACAGGCTCGAGGGGCTGAATGGCCTCCTCCTGTTCCTAATGTAACAGGCTCGAGGGGGCTGAACGGCCTCCTCCTGTTCCTAATGTAACAGGCTCGAGGGGCTGAATGGCCTCCTCCTGTTTCTAATGTAACAGGCTCGAGGGGACTGAATGGTCTCCTCCTGTTCCTAATGTAACAGACTCAAGGGGCTGAATGGTCTCCTCTTGTTCCTAATGTATCTGGCTCGAGGGGCTGAATGGCCTCCTCCTGTTCATAATGTAACAGGCTCGAGGGGGCTGAATGGCCTCCTCCTGATCCTAATGTAACAGGCTCGAGGGGGCTGAATTGCCTTCTCCTGTTCCCAATGTAACAGGCTCGAGGGGACTGAATGGCCTCCTCCTGTTCCTAATGTAACAGGCTCGAGGGGGCTGAACGGCCTCCTCCTGTTCCTAATGTAACAGGTTCGAGGGGCTGAATGGCCTCCTCCTGTTCCTAATGTAACAGGCTCGAGGGGACTGAATGGTCTCCTCCTGTTCCTAATGTAACAGACTCAAGGGGCTGAATGGTCTCCTCTTGTTCCTAATGTAACAGGCTCGAGGGGGCTGAATGGCCTCCTCCTGTTCCTAATGTAACAGGCTCGAGGGGCTGAATGGCCTCCTCCTGTTCCTAATGTAACAGGCTCGAGGGGACTGAATGGTCTCCTCCTGTTCCTAATGTAACAGACTCAAGGGGCTGAATGGTCTCCTCTTGTTCCTAATGTATCAGGCTCGAGGGGCTGAATGGCCTCCTCCTGTTCATAATGTAACAGGCTCGAGGGGGCTGAATGGCCTCCTCCTGATCCTAATGTAACAAGCTTGAGGGGGCTGAATTGCCTTCTCCTGTTCCTAATGTAACAGGCTCGAGGGGACTGAATGGCCTCCTCCTGTTCCTAATGTAACAGGCTCGAGGGGGCTGAATGGCCTCCTCCTGTTCCTAATGTAACAGACTCAATGGGCTGAATGGTCTCCTCTTGTTCCTAATGTAACAGGCTCGAGGGGCTGAATGGCCTCCTCCTGTTCCTAATGTAACATGCTCGAGGGGGGCTGAATGGCCTCCTCCTGTTGCTAATGTAACAGGCTCGAGGGGGCTGAACGGTCTCCTCCTGTTCCTTATGTAACAGGCTCAAGGGGCTGGATGACCTCCTCCTGTTCCTAATGTAACAGACTCGAGGGCTGATGGTCTCCTCCTGTTCTTAATGTAACAGGCTCGAGGGGCTGAATAGCCTTCTCCTGTTCTGTGAGGGTGCCAGTCAGTTCCTTCTGTAGCCTCTAGATGACACCTTCACTTGTTTGTTCCTGTGTTAATTGTTTCTAGCCCTTTGTTAATTGTTCCTAGCCTCCTGTGTTAATTCTTAATGGCCTGTTAGCTGTTCATGGGTTTCACCTGGTTTTCTTGGTATATAAGTTCTGTGGTTGCTTTCCTCTGTGCTCAGTCCTAACCGGGGACTAGCCTTCGCTCTGTGGCTGCTGGCTTTGACTAGCTGGCTGCCATGGTTCTCGAGCTCTGTATTTAAGATGTATCTAAGTCTGTGTTCTTGTTGTTCTTAGTCTTGATAAGGTGCTGGGCTGGACTAGCGTGTTGCCATGTTGGCGCTTGTCTTGAGCTCTGTATTGATAAGCCTGTTACCCCTGTGGCAGCCCCTCGTGATAGCTTGTCTCGAGTCTCGTCTCGGCAAGCTGGTTGCGCTTGTGGTTAGCTTATCCCAGCTCAGTATGGACAAGTAGGTTGCCTCATGGAAGCTGTCCTGAGTTCCTATTCTTGACTAGCCGTTTGGTAACTTGTCTCGAGTTCTATGTATATTGTTGTGTTCCTTGTATGAATCTAGTTATGTGTAAATCTAGTAAAGTACCTTAAAGATTGTATACCTGCCTCGAGCCTGGTTTCTGCACTTGGGTCCAGAACCTACCTTGCCCGGAGAGCACGGCCCCGTATCAGCACGGCCCCGTGGCTCCCCACCCTTGTGACATGTTCCTAATGTAACAGGCTCGAGGGGCTGAATGGACCCCTCCTCTTCCTAATGTAACAGGCTCGAGGGGGCTGAATGGCCTCCTCCTGTTCCTAATGTAACAGGCTCGAGGGGGCTGAATGGCCTCCTCCTGTTTCTAATGTAACAGGCTCGAGGGGCTGAATGGCCTGCTCCTGTTCCTAATGTAACAGGCTCGAGGGGGCTGAATGGCCTCCTCCTGTTCCTAATGTAACAGGCTCGAGGTGCTGAATGGCCTCCTCCTGCTCCTAATGTAATAGGCACGAGGGGGCTGAATGGCCTCCTCCTGTTCCTAATGTAACAGGCTCGAGGGAGGTGAAAGGCCTCCTCCTGTTCCTAATGTAACAGGCTCGAGGGAGGTGAAAGGCCTCCTCCTGTTCCTAAGATAACATGCTTGAGGGGGCTGAATGGCCTCCTCCTGTTCCTAATGTAACAGGCTCGTGGGGCTGAATGGCCTCCTCCTGTTCCTAAAGTAACAGGCTCGAGGGGCTGAATGGCCTCCTCCTGTTCCTAATGTAACAGGCTCGAGGGGCTGAACAGCTTCCTCCTGTTCCTAATGTAACAGGCTCGAGGGGCTGAATGGCCTCCTTCTGTTCATAATGTAACAGGCTCGAGGGGGCTGAATGGCCTTCTCCTGTTCCTAATGTAACAGGCTCGAGGGTCTGAATGGCCTCCTCCTGTACCTAATGTAACAGGCTCGAGGGGCTGAATGGCCTCCTCCTGTTCCTAATGTAACAGGCTCGAGGGGGCTGAATGGCCTCCTCCTGTTCCTAATGTAACAGGCTCGAGGGGGCTGAATGGACTCCTCCTGTTCCTAATGTAACAGGCTCGAAGGGGCTGAACGGCCTCCTCCTGTTCCTAATGTAACAGGCTCGAGGGGGCTGAATGGCCTCCTCCTGTTCCTAATGTAACAGGCTCGAGGGGCTGGATGGACCTCCTCCTGTTCCTAATGTAACAGGCTCGAGGGGGCTGAACGGCCTCCTCCTGTTCCTAATGTAACAGGCTCGAGGGGGCTGAACGGCCTCCTCCTGTTCCTAATGTAACGGGCTCGAGGGGCTGAATGGCCTCCTCCTGTTCCTAATGTAACAGGCTCGAGGGGGCTGAATGGCCTCCTCCTGTTCCTAATGTAACAGGCTCGAGGGGGCTGAACGGCCTCCTCCTGTTCCTAATGTAACGGGCTCGAGGGGCTGAATGGCCTCCTCCTGTTCCTAATGTAACAGGCTCGAGGGGGCTGAATGGCCTCCTCCTGTTCCTAATGTAACAGGCTCGAGGGGCTGAATGGCCTCCTCTTGTTCCTAATGTAACAGGCTCGAGGGGCTGAATGGCCTCCTCCTGTTCCTTTGTACCAGGCTGGAGGGGGCTGAACGGCCTCCTCCTGTTCCTAATGTAACAGGCTCGAAGGGGCTGAATGGCCTCCTCCTGTTCCTAATGTAACAGGCTCGAAGGGGCCGAACGGCCTCCTCCTGTTCCTAATGCAACAGGCTCGATGGGCTGAACGGCCTCCTCCTGTTCCTAATGTAACAGGCTCGAGGGGCTGAACGGCCTCCTCCTGTTCCTAATGTAACAGGCTCGAGGGTCTGAATGGCCTCCTCCTGTTCCTAATGTAACAGGCTCGAGGGGCTGAATGGCCTCCTCCTGTTCCTAATGTAATAGGCACGAGGGGGCTGAATGGCCTCCTCCTGTTCCTAATGTAACAGGCTCGAGGGAGGTGAAAGGCCTCCTCCTGTTCCTAATGTAACAGGCTCGAGGGAGGTGAAAGGCCTCCTCCTGTTCCTAAGGTAACATGCTTGAGGGGGCTGAATGGCCTCCTCCTGTTCCTAATGTAACAGGCTCGTGGGGCTGAATGGCCTCCTCCTGTTCCTAATGTAACAGGCTCGAGGGGCTGAATGGCCTCCTCCTGTTCCTAATGTAACAGGCTCGAGGGGCTGAACAGCCTCCTCCTGTTTCTAATGTAACAGGCTCGAGGGGCTGAATGGCCTCCTCCTGTTCATAATGTAATAGGCTCGAGGGGGCTGAATGGCCTTCTCCTGTTCCAAATGTAACAGGCTCGAGGGGGCTGACCGGCTCCTCCTGTTCCTAATGTAACAGGCTCGAGGGGGCTGAAAGAGAGAGACTGTTTCCTAATGTAACAGGCTCGAGGGGGCTGAACGGCCTCCTCCTGTTCCTAATGTAACAGGCTTGAAGGGGCTGAATGGCCTCCTCCTGTTCCTAATGTAACAGGCTTGAAGGGGCTGAATGGCCTCCTCCTGTTCCTAATGTAACAGGCTCGAGGGGGCTGAACGGCCTCCTCCTTTTCCTAATGTAACAGGCTCGAGGGGGCTGAACGGCCTCCTCCTGTTCCTAATGTAACAGGCTCGAGGGGGCTGAACGGCCTCCTCCTGTTCCTAATGTAACAGGCTTCGAGGGGCTGAACGGCCTCCTCCTGTTCCTAATGTAACAGGCTCGAGGGGCTGAACGGCCTCCTCCTGTTCCTAATGTAACAGGCTCGAGGGGCTGAATGGCCTCCTCCTGTTCCTAATGTAACAGGCTCGAGGGGGCTGAATGGCCTCCTCCTGTTCCTATGTAACAGGCTCGAGGGGCTGGATGGACCTCCTCCTGTTCCTAATGTAACAGGCTCGAGGGGGCTGAACGGCCTCCTCCTGTTCTAATGTAACAGGCTCGAGGGGGCTGAACGGCCTCCTCCTGTTCCTAATGTAACGGCTCGAGGGGCTGAATGGCCTCCTCCTGTTCCTAATGTAACAGGCTCGAGGGGGCTGAATGGCCTCCTCCTGTTCCTAATGTAACAGGCCTCGAGGGGGCTGAACGGCCTCCTCCTGTTCCTAATGTAAGGGCTCGAGGGGCTGAATGGCCTCCTCCTGTTCCTAATGTAACAGGCTCGAGGGGGCTGAATGGCCTCCTCCTGTTCCTAATGTAACAGGCTCGAGGGGCTGAATGGCCTCCTCTTGTTCCTAATGTAACAGGCTCGAGGGGCTGAATGGCCTCCTCCTGTTCCTTTGTACCAGGCTGGAGGGGGCTGAACGGCCTCCTCCTGTTCCTAATGTAACAGGCTCGAAGGGGCTGAATGGCCTCCTCCTGTTCCTAATGTAACAGGCTCGAAGGGGCTGAACGGCCTCCTCCTGTTCCTAATGTAACAGGCTTGAGGGTCTGAATGGCCTCCTCCTGTTCCTAATGTAACAGGCTCGAGGGGCTGAATGGCTCCTCCTGTTCCTAATGTAATAGGCACGAGGAGGCTGAATGGCCTCCTCCTGTTCCTAATGTAACAGGCTCGAGGGAGGTGAAAGGCCTCCTCCTGTTCCTAATGTAACAGGCTCGAGGGAGGTGAATGGCCTCCTCCTGTTCCTAATGTAACAGGCTCGAGGGGCTGAAAGGCCTCCTCCTGTTCATAATGTAACAGGCTCAAGGGGGCTGAATGGCCTTCTCCTGTTTCTAATGTAACAGGCTCGAGGGGCTGAAAGGCTCCTCCTGTTCATATGTAACAGGCTCGAGGGGCTGAATGGCCTCTCCTCCTGTTCCAAATGTAACAGGCTCGAGGGGCTGACCGGCTCTCCTGTTCCTAATGTAACAGGCTCGAGGGGGCTGAACGGCCTCCTCCTGTTCCTAATGTAACAGGCTCGAGGGGCTGAACGGCACCTCCTCCTGTTCCTAATGTAACAGGCTTGAAGGGGCTGAATGGCCTCCTCCTGTTCCTAATGTAACAGGCTTGAAGGGGCTGAATGGCCTCCTCCTGTTCTAATGTAACAGGCTCGAGGGGCTGAACGGCCTCCTCCTGTTCCTAATGTAACATGCTTGAAGGGGCTGAACGGCCTCCTCCTGTTCCTAATGTAACAGGCTCGAGGGGCTGAACGGCCTCCTCCTGTTCCTAATGTAACAGGCTCGAGGGGCTGAATGGCCTCCTCCTGTTCCTAATGTAACGGGCTCGAGGGGGCTGAATGGCCTCCTCCTGTTCCTAATGTAACGGGCTCGAGGGGGCTGAATGGCCTCCTCCTGTTCCTAATGTAACAGGCTCGAGGGGGCTGAACGGCCTCCTCCTGTTCCTAATGTAATAGGCACGAGGGGGCTGAATGGCCTCCTCCTGTTCCTAATGTACCAGGCTCGAGGGGCTGAACGGCCTCCTCCTGTTCCTAATGTAACAGGCTCGAGGGGGCTGAACGGCCTCCTCCTGTTCCTAATGTAACAGGCTCGAGGGGGCTGAATGGCCTCCTCCTGTTCCTAATGTAACAGGCTCAAGGGGCTGAATGGCCTCCTCCTGTTCCTAATGTAACAGGCTCGAGGGGCTGAACGGCCTCCTCCTGTTCCTAATGTAACAGACTCGAGGGGCTGAATGGCCTCCTCCTGTTCCTAATGTAACAGGCTCGAGGGGGCTGAACGACCTCCTCCTGTTCCTAATGTAACAGGCTCGAGGGGCTGAATGGCCTCCTCCTGTTCCTAATGTAACAGGCTCGAGGGGGCTGAACGGCCTCCTCCTGTTCCTAATGTAACAGGCTCGAGGGGGCTGAACGGCCTCCTCCTGTTCCTAATGTAACAGGCTCAAGGGGCTGAATGGCCTCCTCCTGTTCCTAATGTAACAGGCTCGAGGGGGCTGAATGGCCTCCTCCTGTTCCTAATGTAACAGGCTCGAGGGGCTGAATGGCCTCCTCTTGTTCCTAATGTAACAGGCTCGAGGGGCTGAATGGCCTCCTCCTGTTCCCTTGTACCAGGCTGGAGGGGGCTGAACGGCCTCCTCCTGTTCCTAATGTAACAGGCTCGAAGGGGCTGAATGGCCTCCTCCTGTTCCTAATGTAACAGGCTCGAAGGGGCCGAACGGCCTCCTCCTGTTGCTAATGCAACAGGCTCGATGGGCTGAACGGCCTCCTCCTGTTCCTAATGTAACAGGCTCGAGGGGCTGAACGGCCTCCTCCTGTTCCTAATGTAACAGGCTCAAGGGTCTGAATGGCCTCCTCCTGTTCCTAATGTAACAGGCTCGAGGGGCTGAATGGCCTCCTCCTGTTCCTAATGTAATAGGCACGAGGGGGCTGAATGGCCTCCTCCTGTTCCTAATGTAACAGGCTCGAGGGAGGTGAAAGGCCTCCTCCTGTTCCTAATGTAACAGGCTCGAGGGAGGTGAAAGGCCTCCTCCTGTTCCTAAGGTAACATGCTTGAGGGGGCTGAATGGCCTCCTCCTGTTCCTAATGTAACAGGCTCGTGGGGCTGAATGGCCTCCTCCTGTTCCTAATGTAACAGGCTCGAGGGGCTGAATGGCCTCCTCCTGTTCCTAATGTAACAGGCTCGAGGGGCTGAACAGCCTCCTCCTGTTTCTAATGTAACAGGCTCGAGGGGCTGAATGGCCTCCTCCTGTTCATAATGTAATAGGCTCGAGGGGGCTGAATGGCCTTCTCCTGTTCCAAATGTAACAGGCTCGAGGGGGCTGACCGGCTCCTCCTGTTCCTAATGTAACAGGCTCGAGGGGGCTGAACGGCCTCCTCCTGTTCCTAATGTAACAGGCTCGAGGGGGCTGAACGGCCTCCTCCTGTTCCTAATGTAACAGGCTTGAAGGGGCTGAATGGCCTCCTCCTGTTCCTAATGTAACAGGCTTGAAGGGGCTGAATGGCCTCCTCCTGTTCCTAATGTAACAGGCTCGAGGGGGCTGAACGGCCTCCTCCTTTTCCTAATGTAACAGGCTCGAGGGGGCTGAACGGCCTCCTCCTGTTCCTAATGTAACAGGCTCGAGGGGGCTGAACGGCCTCCTCCTGTTCCTAATGTAACAGGCTTGAAGGGGCTGAACGGCCTCCTCCTGTTCCTAATGTAAAGGGCTCGAGGGGCTGAATGGCCTCCTCCTGTTCCTAATGTAACAGGCTCGAGGGGGCTGAATGGCCTCCTCCTGTTCCTAATGTAACAGGCTCGAGGGGCTGAATGGCCTCCTCTTGTTCCTAATGTAACAGGCTCGAGGGGCTGAATGGCCTCCTCCTGTTCCTTTGTACCAGGCTGGAGGGGGCTGAACGGCCTCCTCCTGTTCCTAATGTAACAGGCTCGAAGGGGCTGAATGGCCTCCTCCTGTTCCTAATGTAACAGGCTCGAAGGGGCTGAACGGCCTCCTCCTGTTCCTAATGTAACAGGCTTGAGGGTCTGAATGGCCTCCTCCTGTTCCTAATGTAACAGGCTCGAGGGGCTGAATGGCCTCCTCCTGTTCCTAATGTAATAGGCACGAGGGGGCTGAATGGCCTCCTCCTGTTCCTAATGTAACAGGCTCGAGGGAGGTGAAAGGCCTCCTCCTGTTCCTAATGTAACAGGCTCGAGGGAGGTGAATGGCCTCCTCCTGTTCCTAATGTAACAGGCTCGAGGGGCTGAAAGGCCTCCTCCTGTTCATAATGTAACAGGCTCAAGGGGGCTGAATGGCCTTCTCCTGTTTCTAATGTAACAGGCTCGAGGGGCTGAAAGGCCTCCTCCTGTTCATAATGTAACAGGCTCGAGGGGGCTGAATGGCCTTCTCCTGTTCCAAATGTAACAGGCTCGAGGGGGCTGACCGGCTCCTCCTGTTCCTAATGTAACAGGCTCGAGGGGGCTGAACGGCCTCCTCCTGTTCCTAATGTAACAGGCTCGAGGGGGCTGAACGGCCTCCTCCTGTTCCTAATGTAACAGGCTTGAAGGGGCTGAATGGCCTCCTCCTGTTCCTAATGTAACAGGCTTGAAGGGGCTGAATGGCCTCCTCCTGTTCCTAATGTAACAGGCTCGAGGGGGCTGAACGGCCTCCTCCTGTTCCTAATGTAACATGCTTGAAGGGGCTGAACGGCCTCCTCCTGTTCCTAATGTAACAGGCTCGAGGGGCTGAACGGCCTCCTCCTGTTCCTAATGTAACAGGCTCGAGGGGCTGAATGGCCTCCTCCTGTTCCTAATGTAACGGGCTCGAGGGGCTGAATGGCCTCCTCCTGTTCCTAATGTAACAGGCTCGAGGGGGCTGAACGGCCTCCTCCTGTTCCTAATGTAATAGGCACGAGGGGGCTGAATGGCCTCCTCCTGTTCCTAATGTACCAGGCTCGAGGGGCTGAACGGCCTCCTCCTGTTCCTAATGTAACAGGCTCGAGGGGGCTGAACGGCCTCCTCCTGTTCCTAATGTAACAGGCTCGAGGGGGCTGAATGGCCTCCTCCTGTTCCTAATGTAACAGGCTCAAGGGGCTGAATGGCCTCCTCCTGTTCCTAATGTAACAGGCTCGAGGGGCTGAACGGCCTCCTCCTGTTCCTAATGTAACAGACTCGAGGGGCTGAATGGCCTCCTCCTGTTCCTAATGTAACAGGCTCGAGGGGGCTGAACGACCTCCTCCTGTTCCTAATGTAACAGGCTCGAGGGGCTGAATGGCCTCCTCCTGTTCCTAATGTAACAGGCTCGAGGGGGCTGAACGGCCTCCTCCTGTTCCTAATGTAACAGGCTCGAGGGGGCTGAACGGCCTCCTTCTGTTCCTAATGTAACAGGCTCGAGGGGGCTGAACGGCCTCCTCCTGTTCCTAATGTAACAGGCTCGAGGGGACTGAACAGCCTCCTCCTGTTCCTAATGTAACAGGCTCGAGGGGACTGAATGGCCTCCTCCTGTTCCTAATGTAACAGGCTCAAGGGGGCTGAACGGCCTCCTCCTGTTCCTAATGTAACAGGCTCGAGGGGACTGAATAGCCTCCTCCTGTTCCTAATGTAACAGGCTCGAGGGGCTGGATGGCCTCCTCCTGTTCCTAATGTAACAGGCTCGAGGGGGCTGAACGGCCTCCTCCTGTTCCTAATGTAACAGGCTCGAGGGGCTGAATGGCCTCCTCCTGTTCCTAATGTAACAGGCTCAAGGGGGCTGAATGGCCTCCTCCTGTTCCTAATGTAACAGGCTCGAGGGGACTGAATAGCCTCCTCCTGTTCCTAATGTAACAGGCTCGAGGGGCTGAATGGCCTCCTCCTGTTCCTAATGTAACAGGCTCGAGGGGGCTGAACGGCCTCCTCCTGTTCCTAATGTAACAGGCTCGAGGGGCTGAATGGCCTCCTCCTGTTTCTAATGTAACAGGCTCGAGGGGACTGAATGGTCTCCTCCTGTTCCTAATGTAACAGACTCAAGGGGCTGAATGGTCTCCTCTTGTTCCTAATGTATCTGGCTCGAGGGGCTGAATGGCCTCCTCCTGTTCATAATGTAACAGGCTCGAGGGGGCTGAATGGCCTCCTCCTGATCCTAATGTAACAGGCTCGAGGGGGCTGAATTGCCTTCTCCTGTTCCCAATGTAACAGGCTCGAGGGGACTGAATGGCCTCCTCCTGTTCCTAATGTAACAGGCTCGAGGGGGCTGAACGGCCTCCTCCTGTTCCTAATGTAACAGGTTCGAGGGGCTGAATGGCCTCCTCCTGTTCCTAATGTAACAGGCTCGAGGGGACTGAATGGTCTCCTCCTGTTCCTAATGTAACAGACTCAAGGGGCTGAATGGTCTCCTCTTGTTCCTAATGTAACAGGCTCGAGGGGGCTGAATGGCCTCCTCCTGTTCCTAATGTAACAGGCTCGAGGGGCTGAATGGCCTCCTCCTGTTCCTAATGTAACAGGCTCGAGGGGACTGAATGGTCTCCTCCTGTTCCTAATGTAACAGACTCAAGGGGCTGAATGGTCTCCTCTTGTTCCTAATGTATCAGGCTCGAGGGGCTGAATGGCCTCCTCCTGTTCATAATGTAACAGGCTCGAGGGGGCTGAATGGCCTCCTCCTGATCCTAATGTAACAAGCTTGAGGGGGCTGAATTGCCTTCTCCTGTTCCTAATGTAACAGGCTCGAGGGGACTGAATGGCCTCCTCCTGTTCCTAATGTAACAGGCTCGAGGGGGCTGAATGGCCTCCTCCTGTTCCTAATGTAACAGACTCAATGGGCTGAATGGTCTCCTCTTGTTCCTAATGTAACAGGCTCGAGGGGCTGAATGGCCTCCTCCTGTTCCTAATGTAACATGCTCGAGGGGGGCTGAATGGCCTCCTCCTGTTGCTAATGTAACAGGCTCGAGGGGGCTGAACGGTCTCCTCCTGTTCCTTATGTAACAGGCTCAAGGGGCTGGATGACCTCCTCCTGTTCCTAATGTAACAGACTCGAGGGCTGATGGTCTCCTCCTGTTCTTAATGTAACAGGCTCGAGGGGCTGAATAGCCTTCTCCTGTTCTGTGAGGGTGCCAGTCAGTTCCTTCTGTAGCCTCTAGATGACACCTTCACTTGTTTGTTCCTGTGTTAATTGTTTCTAGCCCTTTGTTAATTGTTCCTAGCCTCCTGTGTTAATTCTTAATGGCCTGTTAGCTGTTCATGGGTTTCACCTGGTTTTCTTGGTATATAAGTTCTGTGGTTGCTTTCCTCTGTGCTCAGTCCTAACCGGGGACTAGCCTTCGCTCTGTGGCTGCTGGCTTTGACTAGCTGGCTGCCATGGTTCTCGAGCTCTGTATTTAAGATGTATCTAAGTCTGTGTTCTTGTTGTTCTTAGTCTTGATAAGGTGCTGGGCTGGACTAGCGTGTTGCCATGTTGGCGCTTGTCTTGAGCTCTGTATTGATAAGCCTGTTACCCCTGTGGCAGCCCCTCGTGATAGCTTGTCTCGAGTCTCGTCTCGGCAAGCTGGTTGCGCTTGTGGTTAGCTTATCCCAGCTCAGTATGGACAAGTAGGTTGCCTCATGGAAGCTGTCCTGAGTTCCTATTCTTGACTAGCCGTTTGGTAACTTGTCTCGAGTTCTATGTATATTGTTGTGTTCCTTGTATGAATCTAGTTATGTGTAAATCTAGTAAAGTACCTTAAAGATTGTATACCTGCCTCGAGCCTGGTTTCTGCACTTGGGTCCAGAACCTACCTTGCCCGGAGAGCACGGCCCCGTATCAGCACGGCCCCGTGGCTCCCCACCCTTGTGACATGTTCCTAATGTAACAGGCTCGAGGGGCTGAATGGACCCCTCCTCTTCCTAATGTAACAGGCTCGAGGGGGCTGAATGGCCTCCTCCTGTTCCTAATGTAACAGGCTCGAGGGGGCTGAATGGCCTCCTCCTGTTTCTAATGTAACAGGCTCGAGGGGCTGAATGGCCTGCTCCTGTTCCTAATGTAACAGGCTCGAGGGGGCTGAATGGCCTCCTCCTGTTCCTAATGTAACAGGCTCGAGGTGCTGAATGGCCTCCTCCTGCTCCTAATGTAATAGGCACGAGGGGGCTGAATGGCCTCCTCCTGTTCCTAATGTAACAGGCTCGAGGGAGGTGAAAGGCCTCCTCCTGTTCCTAATGTAACAGGCTCGAGGGAGGTGAAAGGCCTCCTCCTGTTCCTAAGATAACATGCTTGAGGGGGCTGAATGGCCTCCTCCTGTTCCTAATGTAACAGGCTCGTGGGGCTGAATGGCCTCCTCCTGTTCCTAAAGTAACAGGCTCGAGGGGCTGAATGGCCTCCTCCTGTTCCTAATGTAACAGGCTCGAGGGGCTGAACAGCTTCCTCCTGTTCCTAATGTAACAGGCTCGAGGGGCTGAATGGCCTCCTTCTGTTCATAATGTAACAGGCTCGAGGGGGCTGAATGGCCTTCTCCTGTTCCTAATGTAACAGGCTCGAGGGTCTGAATGGCCTCCTCCTGTACCTAATGTAACAGGCTCGAGGGGCTGAATGGCCTCCTCCTGTTCCTAATGTAACAGGCTCGAGGGGGCTGAATGGCCTCCTCCTGTTCCTAATGTAACAGGCTCGAGGGGGCTGAATGGACTCCTCCTGTTCCTAATGTAACAGGCTCGAAGGGGCTGAACGGCCTCCTCCTGTTCCTAATGTAACAGGCTCGAGGGGGCTGAATGGCCTCCTCCTGTTCCTAATGTAACAGGCTCGAGGGGCTGGATGGACCTCCTCCTGTTCCTAATGTAACAGGCTCGAGGGGGCTGAACGGCCTCCTCCTGTTCCTAATGTAACAGGCTCGAGGGGGCTGAACGGCCTCCTCCTGTTCCTAATGTAACGGGCTCGAGGGGCTGAATGGCCTCCTCCTGTTCCTAATGTAACAGGCTCGAGGGGGCTGAATGGCCTCCTCCTGTTCCTAATGTAACAGGCTCGAGGGGGCTGAACGGCCTCCTCCTGTTCCTAATGTAACGGGCTCGAGGGGCTGAATGGCCTCCTCCTGTTCCTAATGTAACAGGCTCGAGGGGGCTGAATGGCCTCCTCCTGTTCCTAATGTAACAGGCTCGAGGGGCTGAATGGCCTCCTCTTGTTCCTAATGTAACAGGCTCGAGGGGCTGAATGGCCTCCTCCTGTTCCTTTGTACCAGGCTGGAGGGGGCTGAACGGCCTCCTCCTGTTCCTAATGTAACAGGCTCGAAGGGGCTGAATGGCCTCCTCCTGTTCCTAATGTAACAGGCTCGAAGGGGCCGAACGGCCTCCTCCTGTTCCTAATGCAACAGGCTCGATGGGCTGAACGGCCTCCTCCTGTTCCTAATGTAACAGGCTCGAGGGGCTGAACGGCCTCCTCCTGTTCCTAATGTAACAGGCTCGAGGGTCTGAATGGCCTCCTCCTGTTCCTAATGTAACAGGCTCGAGGGGCTGAATGGCCTCCTCCTGTTCCTAATGTAATAGGCACGAGGGGGCTGAATGGCCTCCTCCTGTTCCTAATGTAACAGGCTCGAGGGAGGTGAAAGGCCTCCTCCTGTTCCTAATGTAACAGGCTCGAGGGAGGTGAAAGGCCTCCTCCTGTTCCTAAGGTAACATGCTTGAGGGGGCTGAATGGCCTCCTCCTGTTCCTAATGTAACAGGCTCGTGGGGCTGAATGGCCTCCTCCTGTTCCTAATGTAACAGGCTCGAGGGGCTGAATGGCCTCCTCCTGTTCCTAATGTAACAGGCTCGAGGGGCTGAACAGCCTCCTCCTGTTTCTAATGTAACAGGCTCGAGGGGCTGAATGGCCTCCTCCTGTTCATAATGTAATAGGCTCGAGGGGGCTGAATGGCCTTCTCCTGTTCCAAATGTAACAGGCTCGAGGGGGCTGACCGGCTCCTCCTGTTCCTAATGTAACAGGCTCGAGGGGGCTGAACGGCCTCCTCCTGTTCCTAATGTAACAGGCTCGAGGGGGCTGAACGGCCTCCTCCTGTTCCTAATGTAACAGGCTTGAAGGGGCTGAATGGCCTCCTCCTGTTCCTAATGTAACAGGCTTGAAGGGGCTGAATGGCCTCCTCCTGTTCCTAATGTAACAGGCTCGAGGGGGCTGAACGGCCTCCTCCTTTTCCTAATGTAACAGGCTCGAGGGGGCTGAACGGCCTCCTCCTGTTCCTAATGTAACAGGCTCGAGGGGGCTGAACGGCCTCCTCCTGTTCCTAATGTAACAGGCTTGAAGGGGCTGAACGGCCTCCTCCTGTTCCTAATGTAACAGGCTCGAGGGGCTGAACGGCCTCCTCCTGTTCCTAATGTAACAGGCTCGAGGGGCTGAATGGCCTCCTCCTGTTCCTAATGTAACAGGCTCGAGGGGGCTGAATGGCCTCCTCCTGTTCCTAATGTAACAGGCTCGAGGGGCTGGATGGACCTCCTCCTGTTCCTAATGTAACAGGCTCGAGGGGGCTGAACGGCCTCCTCCTGTTCCTAATGTAACAGGCTCGAGGGGGCTGAACGGCCTCCTCCTGTTCCTAATGTAACGGGCTCGAGGGGCTGAATGGCCTCCTCCTGTTCCTAATGTAACAGGCTCGAGGGGGCTGAATGGCCTCCTCCTGTTCCTAATGTAACAGGCTCGAGGGGGCTGAACGGCCTCCTCCTGTTCCTAATGTAAAGGGCTCGAGGGGCTGAATGGCCTCCTCCTGTTCCTAATGTAACAGGCTCGAGGGGGCTGAATGGCCTCCTCCTGTTCCTAATGTAACAGGCTCGAGGGGCTGAATGGCCTCCTCTTGTTCCTAATGTAACAGGCTCGAGGGGCTGAATGGCCTCCTCCTGTTCCTTTGTACCAGGCTGGAGGGGGCTGAACGGCCTCCTCCTGTTCCTAATGTAACAGGCTCGAAGGGGCTGAATGGCCTCCTCCTGTTCCTAATGTAACAGGCTCGAAGGGGCTGAACGGCCTCCTCCTGTTCCTAATGTAACAGGCTTGAGGGTCTGAATGGCCTCCTCCTGTTCCTAATGTAACAGGCTCGAGGGGCTGAATGGCCTCCTCCTGTTCCTAATGTAATAGGCACGAGGAGGCTGAATGGCCTCCTCCTGTTCCTAATGTAACAGGCTCGAGGGAGGTGAAAGGCCTCCTCCTGTTCCTAATGTAACAGGCTCGAGGGAGGTGAATGGCCTCCTCCTGTTCCTAATGTAACAGGCTCGAGGGGCTGAAAGGCCTCCTCCTGTTCATAATGTAACAGGCTCAAGGGGGCTGAATGGCCTTCTCCTGTTTCTAATGTAACAGGCTCGAGGGGCTGAAAGGCCTCCTCCTGTTCATAATGTAACAGGCTCGAGGGGGCTGAATGGCCTTCTCCTGTTCCAAATGTAACAGGCTCGAGGGGGCTGACCGGCTCCTCCTGTTCCTAATGTAACAGGCTCGAGGGGGCTGAACGGCCTCCTCCTGTTCCTAATGTAACAGGCTCGAGGGGGCTGAACGGCCTCCTCCTGTTCCTAATGTAACAGGCTTGAAGGGGCTGAATGGCCTCCTCCTGTTCCTAATGTAACAGGCTTGAAGGGGCTGAATGGCCTCCTCCTGTTCCTAATGTAACAGGCTCGAGGGGGCTGAACGGCCTCCTCCTGTTCCTAATGTAACATGCTTGAAGGGGCTGAACGGCCTCCTCCTGTTCCTAATGTAACAGGCTCGAGGGGCTGAACGGCCTCCTCCTGTTCCTAATGTAACAGGCTCGAGGGGCTGAATGGCCTCCTCCTGTTCCTAATGTAACGGGCTCGAGGGGCTGAATGGCCTCCTCCTGTTCCTAATGTAACGGGCTCGAGGGGGCTGAATGGCCTCCTCCTGTTCCTAATGTAACAGGCTCGAGGGGGCTGAACGGCCTCCTCCTGTTCCTAATGTAATAGGCACGAGGGGGCTGAATGGCCTCCTCCTGTTCCTAATGTACCAGGCTCGAGGGGCTGAACGGCCTCCTCCTGTTCCTAATGTAACAGGCTCGAGGGGGCTGAACGGCCTCCTCCTGTTCCTAATGTAACAGGCTCGAGGGGGCTGAATGGCCTCCTCCTGTTCCTAATGTAACAGGCTCAAGGGGCTGAATGGCCTCCTCCTGTTCCTAATGTAACAGGCTCGAGGGGCTGAACGGCCTCCTCCTGTTCCTAATGTAACAGACTCGAGGGGCTGAATGGCCTCCTCCTGTTCCTAATGTAACAGGCTCGAGGGGGCTGAACGACCTCCTCCTGTTCCTAATGTAACAGGCTCGAGGGGCTGAATGGCCTCCTCCTGTTCCTAATGTAACAGGCTCGAGGGGGCTGAACGGCCTCCTCCTGTTCCTAATGTAACAGGCTCGAGGGGGCTGAACGGCCTCCTCCTGTTCCTAATGTAACAGGCTCAAGGGGCTGAATGGCCTCCTCCTGTTCCTAATGTAACAGGCTCGAGGGGGCTGAATGGCCTCCTCCTGTTCCTAATGTAACAGGCTCGAGGGGCTGAATGGCCTCCTCTTGTTCCTAATGTAACAGGCTCGAGGGGCTGAATGGCCTCCTCCTGTTCCCTTGTACCAGGCTGGAGGGGGCTGAACGGCCTCCTCCTGTTCCTAATGTAACAGGCTCGAAGGGGCTGAATGGCCTCCTCCTGTTCCTAATGTAACAGGCTCGAAGGGGCCGAACGGCCTCCTCCTGTTGCTAATGCAACAGGCTCGATGGGCTGAACGGCCTCCTCCTGTTCCTAATGTAACAGGCTCGAGGGGCTGAACGGCCTCCTCCTGTTCCTAATGTAACAGGCTCAAGGGTCTGAATGGCCTCCTCCTGTTCCTAATGTAACAGGCTCGAGGGGCTGAATGGCCTCCTCCTGTTCCTAATGTAATAGGCACGAGGGGGCTGAATGGCCTCCTCCTGTTCCTAATGTAACAGGCTCGAGGGAGGTGAAAGGCCTCCTCCTGTTCCTAATGTAACAGGCTCGAGGGAGGTGAAAGGCCTCCTCCTGTTCCTAAGGTAACATGCTTGAGGGGGCTGAATGGCCTCCTCCTGTTCCTAATGTAACAGGCTCGTGGGGCTGAATGGCCTCCTCCTGTTCCTAATGTAACAGGCTCGAGGGGCTGAATGGCCTCCTCCTGTTCCTAATGTAACAGGCTCGAGGGGCTGAACAGCCTCCTCCTGTTTCTAATGTAACAGGCTCGAGGGGCTGAATGGCCTCCTCCTGTTCATAATGTAATAGGCTCGAGGGGGCTGAATGGCCTTCTCCTGTTCCAAATGTAACAGGCTCGAGGGGGCTGACCGGCTCCTCCTGTTCCTAATGTAACAGGCTCGAGGGGGCTGAACGGCCTCCTCCTGTTCCTAATGTAACAGGCTCGAGGGGGCTGAACGGCCTCCTCCTGTTCCTAATGTAACAGGCTTGAAGGGGCTGAATGGCCTCCTCCTGTTCCTAATGTAACAGGCTTGAAGGGGCTGAATGGCCTCCTCCTGTTCCTAATGTAACAGGCTCGAGGGGGCTGAACGGCCTCCTCCTTTTCCTAATGTAACAGGCTCGAGGGGGCTGAACGGCCTCCTCCTGTTCCTAATGTAACAGGCTCGAGGGGGCTGAACGGCCTCCTCCTGTTCCTAATGTAACAGGCTTGAAGGGGCTGAACGGCCTCCTCCTGTTCCTAATGTAAAGGGCTCGAGGGGCTGAATGGCCTCCTCCTGTTCCTAATGTAACAGGCTCGAGGGGGCTGAATGGCCTCCTCCTGTTCCTAATGTAACAGGCTCGAGGGGCTGAATGGCCTCCTCTTGTTCCTAATGTAACAGGCTCGAGGG
The DNA here is from genome assembly GCF_052327205.1 of Somniosus microcephalus. Classification (NCBI taxonomy): domain Eukaryota; kingdom Metazoa; phylum Chordata; class Chondrichthyes; order Squaliformes; family Somniosidae; genus Somniosus; species Somniosus microcephalus. The sequence continues at coordinate 35,437,195 of NW_028225185.1, forward strand.
GCTGAATGGCCTCCTCCTGTTCCTTTGTACCAGGCTGGAGGGGGCTGAACGGCCTCCTCCTGTTCCTAATGTAACAGGCTCGAAGGGGCTGAATGGCCTCCTCCTGTTCCTAATGTAACAGGCTCGAAGGGGCTGAACGGCCTCCTCCTGTTCCTAATGTAACAGGCTTGAGGGTCTGAATGGCCTCCTCCTGTTCCTAATGTAACAGGCTCGAGGGGCTGAATGGCCTCCTCCTGTTCCTAATGTAATAGGCACGAGGGGGCTGAATGGCCTCCTCCTGTTCCTAATGTAACAGGCTCGAGGGAGGTGAAAGGCCTCCTCCTGTTCCTAATGTAACAGGCTCGAGGGAGGTGAATGGCCTCCTCCTGTTCCTAATGTAACAGGCTCGAGGGGCTGAAAGGCCTCCTCCTGTTCATAATGTAACAGGCTCAAGGGGGCTGAATGGCCTTCTCCTGTTTCTAATGTAACAGGCTCGAGGGGCTGAAAGGCCTCCTCCTGTTCATAATGTAACAGGCTCGAGGGGGCTGAATGGCCTTCTCCTGTTCCAAATGTAACAGGCTCGAGGGGGCTGACCGGCTCCTCCTGTTCCTAATGTAACAGGCTCGAGGGGGCTGAACGGCCTCCTCCTGTTCCTAATGTAACAGGCTCGAGGGGGCTGAACGGCCTCCTCCTGTTCCTAATGTAACAGGCTTGAAGGGGCTGAATGGCCTCCTCCTGTTCCTAATGTAACAGGCTTGAAGGGGCTGAATGGCCTCCTCCTGTTCCTAATGTAACAGGCTCGAGGGGGCTGAACGGCCTCCTCCTGTTCCTAATGTAACATGCTTGAAGGGGCTGAACGGCCTCCTCCTGTTCCTAATGTAACAGGCTCGAGGGGCTGAACGGCCTCCTCCTGTTCCTAATGTAACAGGCTCGAGGGGCTGAATGGCCTCCTCCTGTTCCTAATGTAACGGGCTCGAGGGGCTGAATGGCCTCCTCCTGTTCCTAATGTAACAGGCTCGAGGGGGCTGAACGGCCTCCTCCTGTTCCTAATGTAATAGGCACGAGGGGGCTGAATGGCCTCCTCCTGTTCCTAATGTACCAGGCTCGAGGGGCTGAACGGCCTCCTCCTGTTCCTAATGTAACAGGCTCGAGGGGGCTGAACGGCCTCCTCCTGTTCCTAATGTAACAGGCTCGAGGGGGCTGAATGGCCTCCTCCTGTTCCTAATGTAACAGGCTCAAGGGGCTGAATGGCCTCCTCCTGTTCCTAATGTAACAGGCTCGAGGGGCTGAACGGCCTCCTCCTGTTCCTAATGTAACAGACTCGAGGGGCTGAATGGCCTCCTCCTGTTCCTAATGTAACAGGCTCGAGGGGGCTGAACGACCTCCTCCTGTTCCTAATGTAACAGGCTCGAGGGGCTGAATGGCCTCCTCCTGTTCCTAATGTAACAGGCTCGAGGGGGCTGAACGGCCTCCTCCTGTTCCTAATGTAACAGGCTCGAGGGGGCTGAACGGCCTCCTCCTGTTCCTAATGTAACAGGCTCAAGGGGCTGAATGGCCTCCTCCTGTTCCTAATGTAACAGGCTCGAGGGGGCTGAATGGCCTCCTCCTGTTCCTAATGTAACAGGCTCGAGGGTGCTGAACATAATTACATAAGAAATAGGAGAAGGAGTCGGCCATTCGGCCCCTCGAGCCTGCTCCGCCATTCAATGAGATCATGGCTGATCTTCTGCCTGAACTCCATTCACCGACCCTATCGCCATATCCCTTGATGCTCTTACTAGTCAGAAATCTCTCGACTTCTGTTTTGAATATACCCAACGACTGAGCCTCCACAGCCCTCTGGGGTAGAGAATTCCAAAGATTCACGAAAAATCGTAGAGCAAGTTATTATCTTAATGGCAAGAAACTGGAAAGTACTGAAGTACAAAGGGATCTGGGGGTCCTGGTGCACGAAACTCAAAAGGTTAGTATGCAGGTGCAGCAAGTGATTAAGAAGGCCAATGGAATGTTGGCTTTCATTGCTAGGGGGATAGAATATAAAAATAGGGAGGTATTGCTTCAGTTGTACAAGGTATTGGTGAGACCGCACCTGGAATACTGCGTACAGTTTTGGTGTCCATACTTAAGAAAGGACATACTTGCTCTCGAGTCAGTACAAAGAAGGTTCACTCGGTTAATCCCGGGGATGAGGGGATGGACATATGAGGAGAGGTTGAGTAGATTGGGACTCTACTCATTGGAGTTCAGAAGAATGAGAGGCGATCTTATTGAAACATATAAGATTGTGAAGGGGTTGGATCGGGTGGATGCGGGGAGGATGTTCCCGATGATGGGTGAAACTAGAACTAGTGGGCATAGTCTTAGAATAAGGGGCTGCTCTTTCAAAACTGAGATGCGGAGGAACTACTTCACTCAGAGGGTGGTAGGTCCATGGAATATGCTGCCCCAAAAAGCTGTAGAAGCTACATCATTACATAAATTTGAAACAGAAATAGACAGTTTCCTAGAAGTAAAGGAAATAAAGGGTTATGGGGAATGGGCAGGAATTTGGACATGAGTCTAGGTTCGGATCGGTCATGGCCCTGTGGGTAGCGGAGCGGGCCCAGGGGCCATGTAGCCTGATCCTGCTCCTATTTCATGTGTCTAATTCTGTTAGATTCAGGAGATGGTTCAGTGATAGTAGATTGGCGGTTAGGATCAGATCAGCCATGATCTTATTGAATGGCGGAGCAGGCTCGAGGGGCCGATTGGCCTATTCCTGCTCCTATTTCTTATGTTCTCTGTGAAGAAATTCCTCCTCATCTCAGCCCTGAATGGCCTACCCTTTATCCTGAGGCTGTGGCCCCTGGTTCTAGACTCCCCCAGCCAAGGGAAACATTCTCCCAGCATCCACCCTATCAAGCCCTGTAATAATTTTGTATGCTTCAATGAGATCCCCTCTCATTCTTCTGAATTCAAAAGAATACAGGCCTAGTTTACTCAATCTCTTCTCATACGACAGTCCCGCCATCCCAGGAATCAATCTCGTGAACCTTCGTTGCACTCCCTCTATGGCAAGTATATCCTTCCTTGGGTAAGGAAACCAAAATTGTACACAGTACTCCAGGTGTGGTCTCACCAAGGCCCTGTCTAATTGGAGTAAGACTTCTTTACTCCTGTACTCAAATCCTCTTGTAATGAAGGCCAGCATACCATTTGCCTTCCTAATGGCTTGCTGCACCTGCACATTCACTTTCAGTGACTCATGTACAAGGACACCCAGGTCCCTTTGAGCATCTGCATTCCCCAATCTTTCACCATTTAGGAAATACTCTGCCTTTCTGTTTTTTCTACCAAAGTGGATAACTTCACATTTATCCACATTATAGTCCATCTGCCATGTTCTCGCCCACTCACTGAGCCTGTCGAGATCCCCTTGAAGCCTCTTCACATCCTCTTCACAACCGACACTGCCACCTAGCTTTGTATCATCAGCAAATTTGGAAATGTTACATTTAGTCCCCTCATCCAAATCATTGATATAGATTGTGAATAGCTGGGGCCCAAGCACCGATCCTTGCGGTACCCCACTAGTCACAGCCTGCCATCCTGAAAAAGACCCGTTTATCCCTACTCTTTGTTTTCTGTCTGTTAACCAATTCTCAATCCATGCTAGTATATTACCCCCAATTCCATGTGCCCTAATTTTGTTCACCAACCTCTTGTGTGGGACCTTATCGAAGGCCTTCTGAAAATCCAGATACACCACATCTACTGGTTCCCCTTTGTCTACTCCACTAGTTACATCCTCAAAGAACTCCCAATAGCTTTGTCAAACAGGATTTCCCTTTCATAAATCCATGCTGACTCTGCCCAATCTTACTATTAGTTTCTAAGTGCCCAGTTATTGCATCCTTTGTAATAGATTCCAGCATTTTCCCAACTACTGATGTGAGGCTAACAGGTCTGTAGTTCCCCGTTTTCTCTCTCCCTCCTTTCTTAAATAGTGGGGTTACATTTGCCATCCTCCAATCTGCAGGATCCATTCCAGAATCTATAGAATTTTGGAAGATGACAACCAATGCGTCCACTATCCCAATGGCCACTTCTTTCAAAACCCTAGGATGTAGGTCATCCGGTCCTTGGGATTTATCGATTTTTAGTCCCATTAATTTCGCTAGTACTGTTTTTTTACTAATAATAATTTCTTTAAGTGCCTCATTCTCGTCACACCCTTGGTTTTCTCGTATTTCTGGGAGGTTTTTTGTGTCTTCCTCCGTGAAGACAGAAACAAAGTATTTATTTAACTTCTCTGCCATTTCCTCATTCCCCATTATTATTTTCAAATTAGTAACAATACTGTGGAGGAGGAATTCCTGGAGTGTTTACGGGATGGTTTCCTGGACCAATATGTCGAGGAACCAACCAGAGATCAGGCCATCTTAGACTGGGTATTATGTAACGAGAAAGGATTAATTAGCAATCTTGTTGTACGAGGCCCCTTGGGTCGGAGCGATCATAATATGATCGAATTCTTCATTAAGATGGAGAATGAAGTGGTTGACTCAGAGACTAGGGTCCTCAATTTAAATAAAGGAAACTATGATGGTCTGAGGAGCGAGTTGGGTAGGATTGATTGGGGAATGGCACTCAAAGGGTTGACAGTGGATAGGCAATGGCAAACATTCAAAGACCGAATGGATGAACTACAGAATTTGTTCATCCCAGTTTGGCATAAAAATAAAACAAAAAAGGTGACCCAACCGTGGCTAACAAGGGAAATTAGGGATAGCATAAGGTCCAAGGAGAGGGCATATAAATTGGCCAGAAAAAGCAATAATCCTGAGGATTGGGAGCAGTTTAGGATTCAACAAAGGAGGACAAAGGGATTAATTAAGAAAGGGAAAATAGAATATGAGAGTAAGCTTTCAGGGAACATAAAAACTGACTGTAAAAGCTTTTATAGATATGGGAAGAGAAAAAGATTGGTGAAGTCAAGCGTAGGTCCCTTGCAGTCAGAATCGGGGGAATTTATAATGGGGAACAAAGAAATGGCAGACCAACTAAATACATATTTTGGTTCTGTCTTCACAAAGGAGGACACAAATAACCTCCCAGAGATGCCGGGGAACATAGGATCTGATGAAAGGGTGGAACTGAAAGAAATCAGTATTTGTAGGGAAATGGTGTTAGGAAAATTGATGGGACTGAAGGCCGATAAATCCCCAGGGCCTGATAATCTACATCCCAGGGTACTTAAGGAAGTGGCCCTAGAAATAGTAGATGCATTGCTGGTCATCTTCCAGAACTCGATAGACTCTGGAACAGTACCCATGGATTGGAGGGTAGCTAATGTTACCCCACTATTCAATAAAGGTGGTAGAGAAAAGGCGGAGAATTATAGACCGGTAAGCTTGACATCGGTACTGGGGAAAATGCTAGAGTCCATTATAAAAGATGTAATAGCAGAGCACTTGGAAAGCAGTGACAGGATCGGACAAAGTCAACATGGATTTACAAAAGGTAAATCATGCTTGACTAATCTACTGGAATTTTTTGAGGATGTAACTGGTAAAATAGATAAGGGAGAACCAGTGGATGTGGTGTATTTGGACTTTCAGAAGGCTTTCGATAAGGTCCCGCATAAGAGATTAGCGTGCAAAATTAAGGCACATGGGATTGGGGGCAAGGTATTGACTTGGATAGAGAACTGGTTGGCGGACAGAAAGCAAAGAGTTGGAATAAACGGGTCGTTTTCCGAGTGGCAGGCAGTGACTAGCGGGGTCCCGCAAGGATCGGTCCTAAGACCCCAGCTGTTCACAATATATATTAATGATCTGGACGAGGGAATTGGATGTAATATCTCCAAATTTGCAGACAACACAAAGCTGGGTAGGAGGGTATGCTGTGAGGAGGATGTCGGGAAACTCCAGTACGATTTGGACAGGCTGGGTGATTGGGCAGAAACATGGCAAATGCACTATAATGTGGATAAATGTGAGGTTATCCACTTTGGTGGCAAAAACAGGAAGGCAGGTTATTATTTGAATGGCAATAGATTGGGAGAAGGGGAAGTGCAAAGAGACCTGGGTGTTATTGTGCACCAGTCGCTGAAGGTAAGCATGCAGGTGCAGCAAGCGGTTAAGAAGGCAAATGGTATGTTGGCCTTCGTAGCAAGAGGGTTCGAGTACAAGAACAAGGATGCCTTGCTGCAGTTGTACAGGGCCTTGGTGAGACCACACCTTGAGTATTGTGTGCAGTTTTGGTCGCCTTACCTGAGGAAGGCCGTTGTTGCCATGGAAGGAGTGCAGCGAAGATTCACCAGGCTGATACCTGGGATGGCAGGAATGGCGTATGAGGAGAGATTGTGTTGATTGGGCTTATACTCACTGGAGTTTAGAAGATTGAGAGGGGATCTCATTGAAACCTATAAAATTCTGTCAGGCCTGGACAGACTAGATGCAGGAAGGATGTTTCTGATGGCCGGGGAGTCCAGAACCAGGGGTCATAGTCTAAGGATAAGGGGTAAGCCGTTTAGGACTGAAATGAGGAGGAATTTCTTCACCCAGAGAGTGGTGAACCTGTGGAATTCTCTGCCACAGAGGGCGGTGGAGGCCAGTTCATTAAGTATATTCAAGAAAGAGTTGGATATATTTCTTAAGGCTAAAGGGATCAAGGGATATGGGGAGAAGGCAGGGACAGGGTACTGAGTTTGGATGATCAGCCATGATCTCATTGAATGGCGGAGCAGGCTCGAGGGGCCGAATGGCCGACTCCTGCTCCTATCTTCTATGTTTCTATAAATTCTCCCCTCTCTGACTGTAAAGGACCTACATTTACGTTCGCAAGTCTTTTCCTTTTCACATACCTATAGAAGCTTTTACAATCCGTTTTTTTTTGCTAGTTTGTGCTCATATTCCATTTTCCCTTTCTTTATCAATTTCTTAGTCCCCCTTTGCTGATTTCTAAAAAGATCCCAATCCTCAGGGTGACTGCTTTCTCTGGCAACTTTATAAGCTTCCTCCTTTGACTTAATGCTAGCTTTAATTTCTTTTGTTAGCCACGGTTGTCATCCCCAAATTTAGAATTTTAGGAGTTTTCTCACTTCCTTGTTCACTTTCTGGGAGAATTCTGCCTTTTGATTGGCTGTTTGGACAGCCTGTTGGTATCACAGCAGCTCGCACAAGGGGATCCCCACTACGGTCAGCTGACGTGAATTGAAGCTCTGAAAACACAAAGTGCTCGCCTCGCCAGGTGGGGGGGCGGGGGGGTTGTGGGGGTTGCGTGATCCTTGTGCGGAGTGCGCCTCGCTTCGCCGCTGGCCGTGCATTCCGGGGCTGCGTATGTTATTAAACTGATCTCAGCGTAGAAAACAGCCACAGGGAGCGTGTAACTCAGGAACCAGGTCCTGATCTCACTCTAGAACACAGCTAGAACACAGAGTAACTCCGGAGCCAGGTCCGGATCTCACTTTAGAACACAGCAAGAACACAGCGTAATGCAGGAGCCAGGTCCCGATCTCACTCTAGAACACAGCCTCAGGGACAGTGTTAATATGAGTCAGGTCCCGATCTCAATCTAGAACACAGCCTCAGGGACAGTGTTAATATGAGTCCGTTCCCGATCTCACTCTAGAACACAGCCCCAGGGACAGTGTTAATATGAGTCAGGTCCCAATCTCACTCTAGAACACAGTCTCAGGGACAGTGTTAATATGAGTCAGGTCCGGATCTCACTCTAGAACACAGCCTCAGGGATAGTGTTAATACGAGTCAGGTCCTGATCTCACTCTAGAACACAGCTCTGGGACAGTGTTAATATGAGTCAGGTCCCGATCTCACTCTAGAACACAGCCCCGGGGACAGTGTTAATACGAGTCAGGTCCCAATCTCACTCTGGAACACAGCCTCAGGGACAGTGTTAATACGAGTCAGGTCCCGATCTCACTCTAGAACACAGCCTCAGGGACAGTGTTAATATGAGTCAGGTCCTGATCTCACTCTAGAACACAGCCCCGGGGACAGTGTTAATACGAGTCAGGTCCCGATCTCAATCTAGAACACAGCCTCAGGTACAGTGTTAATATGAGTCAGGTCCCGATCTCACTCCAGAACACAGCCTCCGGGACAGTGTTAATACGAGCCAGGTCCTGATCTCACTCTAGAACACAGCCTCAGGGACAGTGTTAATACGAGTCAGGTCCCGATCACACTCTAGACCACAGCCTCAGGGACAGTGTTAATACGAGTCAGGTCCCGCTCTCACTCTAGAACACAGCCCTGGGGACAGTGTTAATATGAGTCAGGTCCCGATCTCACTCTAGAACACAGCCTCAGGGACAGTGTTAATACGAGTCCAGTCCCGATCTCATTCTAGAACACAGCCCCAGGGACAGTGTTAATACAAGTCAGGTCCTGATCTCACTCTAGAACACAGCCCCAGGGACAGTGTTAATACGAGTCAGGTCCCGATCTCACTCTAGAACACAGCCTCAGGGACAGTGTTAATATGAGTCAGGTCCCGAACTCACTCTAGAACACTGTCCCTGGGACAGTGTTAATATGAGTCAGGTCCCGATCTCAATCTAGAACACAGCCTCAGGGACAGTGTTAATACGAGTCCAGTCCCGATCTCATTGTAGAACACAGCCCCAGGGACAGTGCTAATACAAGTCTGGTCCCGATCTCACTCTACAACACAGCCCCAGGGACAGTGTTAATACGAGTCAGGTCCCGATCTCACTCTAGAACACAGCCTCAGGGACAGTGTTAATATGAGTCGGGTCCCGATCTCAATCTAGAACACAGCCTCAGGGACAGTGTTAATACGAGTCAGGTCCCGATCTCACTCTAGAACACAGCCTCAGGGACAGTGTTAATACGAGTCAGGTCCCGATCTCACTCTAGAACACAGCCCCAGGGAACAGCGTTAATACGAGTCAGGTCCTGATCTCACTCTAGAACACAGCCCCAGGGGACAGCGTTAATACGAGTCAGGTCCTGATCTCACTGTGGAAAACAGCCTCAGGGATAGTGTTAATATGAGTCAGGTCACAATCTCACTCTAGAACAAAGCCCCAGGGACTGTGTTAATACGAGTCAGGTCTCAATCTCACTCTAGAACACAGCCCCAGGGACAGTGTTACTACAAGTCAGGTCCCGATCTCACTCTAGAACACAGCCTCAGGGACAGTGTTAATACGAGTTATGTCCTGATCTCACTCTAGAACACAGCCCCGGTGTGGTAAACCACTGTTATTGTATCCTACTGTTATCGTTATTGCATATTGTTACCTCTGGTTGGTGCTGTGTACCAATGCATGCCTCAGCTGGCTCCGCCCACATGACCAGGTATAAAGGTGGGTGTTTCGGCAACCCACTTCCTTCTTGGAACCAGTTAGCCACGAGAGGCATGCTCTGTTCTTTAGTTAATAAACACCTCTTCATTACTTTCCTAATTCATCGCCTTTTATGGAGTAATTGATAAGCATATCAATTTTATTAACTAAAAGTAAAATGTCGACACCTGAACAGCAACAACAGCAGGCATTGCTGCGAGCCCTCAGACCAGTCAGGACCATGACCAGGGACTGCCAAATCTGTGCCGAGTGCAAACCGCATTTTTATAGGCCAGACAGAGCAAGCCTGATCAAGGCCACTCGCCCCTTCGAGCGCCTGAGCATCGATTTTATAGGGCCCCTCCCCTCCTCTGACCGCAACGTGTACTTCCTCAACATAATTGAAGAGTACTCCCGTTTCCCGTTCGCCATTCCTTGCCCAGACATGACCAGTACCACGGTCATCAAATGTCTGAATGACCTCTTCGCCCTGTTCGGGTTCCCTAGCTATATACATAGCGACAGGGGCTCATCTTTCATGAGCGACGAACTTCATCAGTACCTGCTCGTGAAAGGTATTGCTACGAGCAGGACCACCGGCTACAACCCCCGGGGGAACGGCCAGGTGGAAAGAGAGAACGCGACGGTTTGGAAGGCCATCCTCTTAGCCTTAAAATCTAAGGGCCTTCCGACCTCTCGCTGGCAGGAGGTCCTCCCTGCGGCGCTTCACTCCATCCGGTCACTGCTTTGTACTGCCACTAATGCCACCCCTCATGAGCAAATGTTCATTTTCCCCAGGAAGTCCACATCGGGAAACTCGCTACCGACATGGCTGACTTCTCCTGGGCCCGTCCTACTGCGAAGGCATGTGAGGACCCATAAAACGGACCCCCTGGTCGAGAGGGTGAACCTCCTACACGCCAACCCCCAGTATGCCTACGTGGCATACACAGATGGGTGGGAGGACACGGTCTCCATACGAGACCTCGCACCCTCGGGTGCCCCTGAATTACCACCGTTATCCCCCACCACTTCTCCCAACCCAACCCCTGTAGACGGCATGCCGGAGCCCCAGGACCCTTCGTTGACCACCCAGACACCAGATTCGACATTGGTACTGCACCATCGCCGCCGCCACCACGACGATCAGGACATCATACAAGGCCTCCTGATAGACTCACCTACACGAACTTGTAGTACACTTCACCACGCCGGACTAAATTTTAAACAAGGGGTGAATGTGGTAAACCACTGTTATTGTATCCTACTGTTATCGTTATTGCATATTGTTACCTCTGGTTGGCGCTGTGTACCAATGCATGCCTCAGCGGGCTCCGCCCACATGACCAGGTATAAAGGTGGGTGTTTTGGCAACCCACTTCCTTCTTGGAACCAGTTGGCCATGAGAGGCATGCTCTGTTCTTTAGTTAATAAAAACCTCTTCATTACTTTCCTAATTCATCACCTATTATGGAGTAATTGATAAGCATATCACCCGGGGACAGAGTTAATACGAGTCAGGCCCCGATCTCACTCTAGAACACAGCCTCAGGGACAGTGTTAATATGAGTCAGGCCCCGATCTCACTCTAGAACACAGCCCCTGGGACAGTGTTAATATGAGTCAGATCCTGATCTCACTCTACAACACAGCCTCAGGGACAGTGTTAATATGAGTCAGGTCCCGATCTCACTCTAGAACACAGCCTCAGGGACAGTGTTAATACGAGTCAGGTTCTGATCTCACTCCAGAACACAGCTTCAGGGACAGTGTTAATACGAGTCAGGTCCCGATCTCACTCTAGAACACAGCCCCAGGGACAGTGTTAATATGAATCAAGTCCCGATCTCACTCTAGAACACAGCCTTAGGGGCAGTGTTAATACGAGTCAGGTCCTGATCTCACTCTAGAACACAGCCTCAGGGACAGTGTTAATACGAGTCAGATCCTGATCTCACACTGGAACACAGCCTCAGGGGCAGTGTTAATACGAGTGAGGTCCTGATCTCACTCTAGAACACAGCCCGGGACAATGTTAATACGAGTCAGGTCCCGATCTCACTCTAGAACACAGCCTCAGGGACAGTATTAATACGAGTCAGGTCCCGATCTCACTCTAGAACACAGCCTCAGGGACAGTGTTAATACGAGTCAGGTCCCGATCTCACACTAGAACACAGCCTCAGGGACAGTGTTAATATGAGTCAGGTCCTGATCTCACTCTGGAACACAGCCCCAGGGACAGTGTTACTATGATTCAGGTCCCGATCTCACTCTAGAACACAGCCCCGGAGACAGTGTTAATACAAGTCAGTTCCTGATCTCACTCTAGAACACAGTCTCAGGGACAGTGTTAATATGAGTCAGGTCCCGACCTCACTCTAGAACACAGCCTCAGGAACAGTGTTAATACGTGTCAGTTCCCAATCACACTCTAGAACACAGCCTCAGGGAAAGTGTTAATACGAGTCAGGTCCCGATCTCACTCTAGAACACAGCCTCGGGGACAGTGTTAGTACGAGTCAGGTCCCGATCTCACTCTAGAAAAGAGCCCCGGGTACAGTGTTAATTCGAGTCAGGTCCCGATCTCACTCTAGAACACAGCCTCAGGGACTATGTTAATGCAAGTCAGGTCCCGATCTCACTCTAGAACACAGCCTCAGGGACAGTGTTGATACGAGTGAGGTCCTGATCTCACTCTAGAACACAGCCTCAGTGACAGTGTTAATACGAGTCAGGTCCTGATTTCACTCTAGAACACAGCCCCGGGGACAGTGTTAATACGAGTCAGGTCCCGATCTCAATCTAGAACAGAGCCTCAGGGACAGTGTTAATACGAGTCAGGTCCCGATCTCACTCTAGAACACAGCCTCAGGGACAGTGATAATACGAGTCAGGTCCCGAACTCACTCTAGAACACAGCCTCAGGGACAGTGTTAATACGAGTCAGATCCCAATCACACTCTAGAACACAGCCTCAGGGACAGTGTTAATACGAGTCAGGTCCCGATCTCACTCTAGAACACAGCCTCAGGGAAAGAATTAATATGAGTCAGGTCCTCACTCTAGAACACAGACCCGGGTACAGTGTTAATTCGAGTCAGGTCTCGATCTCACTCTAGAACACAGCCTCAGGGACAGTGTTTATGCAAGTCAGGTCCCGATCTCCGTCTAGAACACAGCCACAGGCACAGTGTTAATGCAAGACAGATCCCAATCACACTCTAGAACACAGCCTCAGGGACAGTGTTAATACGAGTCAGGTCCCGATCTCACTCTAGAACACAGCCTCAGGGACAGTGTTAATACGAGTCAGGTTCTGATCTCACTCCAGAACACAGCTTCAGGGACAGTGTTAATACGAGTCAGGTCCCGATCTCACTCTAGAACACAGCCCCAGGGACAGTGTTAATATGAATCAAGTCCCGATCTCACTCTAGAACACAGCCTCAGGGGCAGTGTTAATACGAGTCAGGTCCTGATCTCACTCTAGAACACAGCCTCAGGGACAGTGTTAATACGAGTCAGATCCTGATCTCACACTGGAACACAGCCTCAGGGGCAGTGTTAATACGAGTGAGGTCCTGATCTCACTCTAGAACACAGCCCGGGACAATGTTAATACGAGTCAGGTCCCGATCTCACTCTAGAACACAGCCTCAGGGACAGTGTTAATACGAGTCAGGTCCTGATCTCACTCTAGAACACCGCCCTGGGACAGTGTTAATAAGAGGCAGGTCCCAATCTCACTCTGGAACACAGCCTCAGGGACAGTGTTAATACGAGTCAGGTCCCGATCTCACTCAAGAACACAGTCTCAGTGACAGTGTTAATATGAGTCAAGTCCTGATTTCACTCTAGAACACAGCCCCGGGGACAGTGTTAATACGAGTCAGGTCCCGATCTCACTCAAGAACACAGTCTCAGTGACAGTGTTAATATGAGTCAAGTCCTGATTTCACTCTAGAACACAGCCCCGGGGACAGTGTTAATACGAGTCAGGTCCCGATCTCACTCTAGAACACAGCCTCAGGGACAGTGCTAATACGAGTCAGGTCCTGATCTCACTCTAGAACACAGCCCCGGTGTGGTAAACCACTGTTATTGTATCCTACTGTTATCGTTATGGCATATTGTTACCTCTGGTTGGCGCTGTGTACCAATGCATGCCTCAGTTGGCTCCGCCCACATGACCAGGTATAAAGGTGGGTGTTTCGGCAACCCACTTCCTTCTTGGAACCAGTTGGCCACGAGAGGCATGCTCTGTTCTTTAGTTAATAAAAACCTCTTCATTACTTTCCTAATTCATCGCCTTTTATGGAGTAATTGATAAGCGTATCAATTTTATTAACTAAAAGTAAAATGTCGACACCTGAACAGCAACAACAGCAGGCGTTGCTGCGAGCCCTCAGACCAGTCAGGACCATGACCAGGGACTGCCAAATCTGTGCCGAGTGCAAACCGCATTTTTATAGGCCAGACAGAGCAAGCCTGATCAAGGCCACTCGCCCCTTCGAGCGCCTGAGCGTCGATTTTAAAGGGCCCCTCCCCTCCTCTGACCGCAACGTGTACTTCCTCAACATAATTGATGAGTACTCCCGTTTCCCGTTCGCCATTCCTTGCCCAGACATGACCAGTACCACGGTCATCAAATGTCTGAATGACCTCTTCGCCCTGTTCGGGTTCCCTAGCTATATACATAGCGACAGGGGCTCATCTTTCATGAGCGACGAACTTCATCAGTACCTGCTCGCGAAAGGTATTGCTACGAGCAGGACCACCGGCTACAACCCCCGGGGGAACGGCCAGGTGGAAAGAGAGAACGCGACGGTTTGGAAGGCCATCCTCTTAGCCTTAAAATCTAAGGGCCTTCCGACCTCTCGCTGGCAGGAGGTCCTCCCTGCGGCGCTTCACTCCATCCGGTCACTGCTTTGTACTGCCACTAATGCCACCCCTCACGAGCAAATGTTCATTTTCCCCAGGAAGTCCACATCGGGAAACTCGCTACCGACATGGCTGACTTCTCCTGGGCCCGTCCTACTGTGGAGGCATGTGAGGACCCATAAAACGGACCCCCTGGTCGAGAGGGTGAACCTCCTACACGCCGACCCCCAGTATGCCTACGTGGCGTACACAGACGGGCGGGAGGACACGGTCTCCATACGAGACCTCGCACCCTCGGGTGCCCCTGAATTACCACCATTATCCCCCACCACTTCTCCCAACCCAACCCCTGTAGACGGCATGCCGGAGCCCCAGGACCCTTCGTTGACCACCCAGACACCAGATTCGACGTTGGATACTGCACCACCGCCGCCGCCACCACGACGATCAGGACGTCATACAAGGCCTCCTGATAGACTCACCTACACGAACTTGTAGTACACTTCACCACGCCGGACTAAATTTTAAACAAGGGGTGAATGTGGTAAACCACTGTTATTGTATCCTACTGTTATCGTTATTGCATATTGTTACCTCTGGTTGGTGCTGTGTACCAATGCATGCCTCAGCGGGCTCCGCCCACATGACCAGGCATAAAGGTGGGTGTTTTGGCAACCCACTTCCTTCTTGGAACCAGTTGGCCATGAGAGGCATGCTCTGTTCTTTAGTTAATAAAAACCTCTTCATTACTTTCCTAATTCATCGCCTAATATGGAGTAATTGATAAGCGTATCACCCGGGGACAGAGTTAATACGAGTCAGGCCCCGATCTCACTCTAGAACACAGCCTCAGGGACAGTGTTAATATGAGTCAGGCCCCGATCTCACTCTAGAACACAGCCCCTGGGACAGTGTTATTATGAGTCAGATCCTGATCTCACTCTACAACACAGCCTCAGGGACAGTGTTAATATGAGTCAGGTCCCGATCTCACTCCAGAACACAGCCTCAGGGACAGTGTTAATACGAGTCAGGTTCTGATCTCACTCCAGAACACGCTTCAGGGACAGTGTTAATACGAGTCAGGTCCGATCTCACTCTAGAACACAGCCCCAGGGACAGTGTTAATACGAATCAGGTCCCGATCTCACTCTAGAACACAAACTCAGGGGCAGTGTTAATACAAGTCAGGTCCTGATCTCACGCTAGAACACAGCCTCAGGGACAGTGTTAATACGAGTCAGGTCCCGATCTCACTCTAGAACACAGCCTCAGGGACAGTGTTAATACGAGTCAGGTCCTTGATCTCACTCTAGAACACCGCCCTGGGACAGTGTTAATATGAGTCAGGTCCCGATCTCACTCTAGAACACAGCCTCAGGGACAGTGTTAATACGAGTCAGGTCCGATCTCACTCTAGAACACAGCCTCAGGGACAGTGTTAATAAGAGACAGATCCCAATCACACTCCAGAACACAGCCTCAGGGACAGTGTTAATACGAGTCAGGGTCCCGATTTCACTCTAGAACACAGCCCCGGGGACAGTGTTAATACGAGTCAGGGTCCCGATCTCACTCTAGAACACAGCCCCGGGTACAGTGTTAATTCGAGTCAGGTCCCGATCTCACTCTAGAACACAGCCTCGGGAAAGTGCTTATGGAAGTCAGGTCCCGATCTCCCTCTAGACCACAGCCACAGGGACAGTGTTAATACGAGTCAGGTCCTGATCACACTCTAGAACACAGCCTCAGTGACAGTGTTAATACGAGTCCGGTCCCGATCTCACTTTAGAACACAGCCTCAGGGAAAGTGTTAATACGAGTCAGGTCCCGGTCTCACTCTAGAACACAGCCACAGGGACAGAGTTAATACGAGTCAGTTCCCGATCTCACTCTAGAACACAGCCCCAGGGACAGTGTTAATACGAGTCAGGTCCCAATCTCAATCTAGAACACAGCCTCAGGGACAGTGTTAATACGAGTCAGGTCCCGATCTCACTCTAGAACACAGCCCCAGGGACAGTGCTAACATGAGTCAGGTCCCGATCTCACTCTAGAACACAGTCCCGGGGACAGTGTTAATATGAGTCAGGTCCCGATCACAATCTGGAACACAGCCCCAGGGACAGTGTTAATACGAGTCAGATCACGATCTCAATCTGGAACACAGCCTCAGGGACAGTGTTAATACGAGTGAGGTCCTGATCTCACTCTAGGACACAGCCCAGGACAATGTTAATACGAGTCAGGTCCCGATCTCACTCTAGAACACAGCCTCAGGGACAGTGTTAATACGAGTCAGGTCCTGATCTCACTCTAGAACACCGCCCTGGGACAGTGTTAATAAGAGTCAGGTCCCGATCTCACTCTGGAACACAGTCTCAGTGACAGTGTTAATATGTGTCAGGTCCTGATTTCACTCTAGAACACAGCCCCGGGGACAGTGTTAATACGAGTCAGGTCCCAGTCTCAATCTAGAACACAGCCTCAGGGACAGTGTTAATACGAGTCAGGTTCTGATCTCACTCCAGAACACAGCTTCAGGGACAGTGTTAATACGAGTCAGGTCCCGATCTCACTCTAGAACACAGCCCCAGGGACAGTGTTAATACGAATCAGGTCCCGATCTCACTCTAGAACACAACCTCAGGGGCAGTGTTAATACAAGTCAGGTCCTGATCTCACTCTAGAACACAGCCTCAGGGACAGTGTTAATACGAGTCAGGTCCCGAACTCACTCTAGAACACAGCCTCAGGGACAGTGTTAATACGAGTCAGGTCCTGATCTCACTCTAGAACACCGCCCTGGGACAGTGTTAATAAGAGTCAGGTCCCGATCTCACTCTGGAACACAGCCTCAGGGACAGTGTTAATACGAGTCAGGTCCCGATCTCACTCTAGAACACAGTCTCAGTGACAGTGTTAATATGAGTCAAGTCCTGATTTCACTCTAGAACACAGCCCCGGGGACAGTGTTAATACGAGTCAGGTCCCAATCTCAATCTAGAACACAGCCTCAGGGACAGTGTTTATACGAGTCAGGTCCCGATCTCACTCTAGAACACAGCCTCAGGGACAGTGTTAATAGGAGTCAGGTCCCGATCTCACTCTAGAACACAGCCTCAGGGACAGTGTTAATAAGAGTCAGATCCCAATCACACTCTAGAACACAGCCTCAGGGACAGTGTTAATACGAGTCAGGTCCCGATTTCACTCTAGAACACAGCCCCGGGGACAGTGTTAATACGAGTCAGGTCCCGATCTCACTCTAGAACACAGCCCCGGGTACAGTGTTAATTCAAGTCAGGTCCCGATCTCACTCTAGAACACAGCCTCGGGAAAGTGCTTATACAAGTCAGGTCCCGATCTCCCTCTAGAACACAGCCACAGGGACAGTGTTAATACGAGTCAGGTCCTGATCTCACTCTAGAACACAGCCTCAGGGACAGTGTTAATACGAGTCCGGTCCCGATCTCACTTTAGAACACAGCCTCAGGGAAAGTGTTAATACGAGTCAGGTCCCGGTCTCACTCTAGAACACAGCCACAGGGACAGAGTTAATACGAGTCAGGTTCCGATCTCACTCTAGAACACAGCCCCAGGGACAGTGTTAATACGAGTCGGGTCCCAATCTCAATCTAGAACACAGCCTCAGGGACAGTGTTAATACGAGTCAGGTCCCGATCTCACTTTAGAACACAGCCCCAGGGACAGTGCTAACATGAGTCAGGTCCCGATCTCACTCTAGAACACAGTCCCGGGGACAGTGTTAATATGAGTCAGGTCCCGATCACAATCTGGATCACAGCCCCAGGGACAGTGTTAATACGAGTCTGATCACGATCTCAATCTGGAACACAGCCTCAGGGACAGTGTTAATACGAGTGAGGTCCTGATCTCATTCTAGGACACAGCCCAGGACAATGTTAATACGAGTCAGGTCCCAATCTCACTCTAGAACACAGCCTCAGGGACAGTGTTAATACGAGTCAGGTCCTGATCTCACTCTAGAACACCGCCCTGGGACAGTGTTACTAAGAGTCAGGTCCCGATCTCACTCTGGAACACAGTCTCAGTGACAGTGTTAATATGTGTCAGGTCCTGATTTCACTCTAGAACACAGCCCCGGGGACAGTGTTAATACGAGTCAGGTCCCAGTCTCAATCTAGAACACAGCCTCAGGGACAGTGTTAATACGAGTCAGGTTCTGATCTCACTCCAGAACACAGCTTCAGGGACAGTGTTAATACGAGTCAGGTCCCGATCTCACTCTAGAACACAGCCCCAGGGACAGTGTTAATACGAATCAGGTCCCGATCTCACTCTAGAACACAACCTCAGGGGCAGTGTTAATACAAGTCAGGTCCTGATCTCACTCTAGAACACAGCCTCAGGGACAGTGATAATACGAGTCAGGTCCTGATTTCACTCTAGAACACAGCCCCGGGGACAGTGTTAATACGAGTCAGGTCCCGATCTCAATCTAGAACAGAGCCTCAGGGACAGTGTTAATACGAGTCAGGTCCCGATCTCACTCTAGAACACAGCCTCAGGGACAGTGATAATACGAGTCAGGTCCCGAACTCACTCTAGAACACAGCCTCAGGGACAGTGTTAATACGAGTCAGATCCCAATCACACTCTAGAACACAGCCTCAGGGACAGTGTTAATACGAGTCAGGTCCCGATCTCACTCTAGAACACAGCCTCAGGGAAAGAATTAATATGAGTCAGGTCCTCACTCTAGAACACAGACCCGGGTACAGTGTTAATTCGAGTCAGGTCTCGATCTCACTCTAGAACACAGCCTCAGGGACAGTGTTTATGCAAGTCAGGTCCCGATCTCCGTCTAGAACACAGCCACAGGCACAGTGTTAATGCAAGACAGATCCCAATCACACTCTAGAACACAGCCTCAGGGACAGTGTTAATACGAGTCAGGTCCCGATCTCACTCTAGAACACAGCCTCAGGGACAGTGTTAATACGAGTCAGGTTCTGATCTCACTCCAGAACACAGCTTCAGGGACAGTGTTAATACGAGTCAGGTCCCGATCTCACTCTAGAACACAGCCCCAGGGACAGTGTTAATATGAATCAAGTCCCGATCTCACTCTAGAACACAGCCTCAGGGGCAGTGTTAATACGAGTCAGGTCCTGATCTCACTCTAGAACACAGCCTCAGGGACAGTGTTAATACGAGTCAGATCCTGATCTCACACTGGAACACAGCCTCAGGGGCAGTGTTAATACGAGTGAGGTCCTGATCTCACTCTAGAACACAGCCCGGGACAATGTTAATACGAGTCAGGTCCCGATCTCACTCTAGAACACAGCCTCAGGGACAGTGTTAATACGAGTCAGGTCCTGATCTCACTCTAGAACACCGCCCTGGGACAGTGTTAATAAGAGGCAGGTCCCAATCTCACTCTGGAACACAGCCTCAGGGACAGTGTTAATACGAGTCAGGTCCCGATCTCACTCAAGAACACAGTCTCAGTGACAGTGTTAATATGAGTCAAGTCCTGATTTCACTCTAGAACACAGCCCCGGGGACAGTGTTAATACGAGTCAGGTCCCGATCTCACTCAAGAACACAGTCTCAGTGACAGTGTTAATATGAGTCAAGTCCTGATTTCACTCTAGAACACAGCCCCGGGGACAGTGTTAATACGAGTCAGGTCCCGATCTCACTCTAGAACACAGCCTCAGGGACAGTGCTAATACGAGTCAGGTCCTGATCTCACTCTAGAACACAGCCCCGGTGTGGTAAACCACTGTTATTGTATCCTACTGTTATCGTTATGGCATATTGTTACCTCTGGTTGGCGCTGTGTACCAATGCATGCCTCAGTTGGCTCCGCCCACATGACCAGGTATAAAGGTGGGTGTTTCGGCAACCCACTTCCTTCTTGGAACCAGTTGGCCACGAGAGGCATGCTCTGTTCTTTAGTTAATAAAAACCTCTTCATTACTTTCCTAATTCATCGCCTTTTATGGAGTAATTGATAAGCGTATCAATTTTATTAACTAAAAGTAAAATGTCGACACCTGAACAGCAACAACAGCAGGCGTTGCTGCGAGCCCTCAGACCAGTCAGGACCATGACCAGGGACTGCCAAATCTGTGCCGAGTGCAAACCGCATTTTTATAGGCCAGACAGAGCAAGCCTGATCAAGGCCACTCGCCCCTTCGAGCGCCTGAGCGTCGATTTTAAAGGGCCCCTCCCCTCCTCTGACCGCAACGTGTACTTCCTCAACATAATTGATGAGTACTCCCGTTTCCCGTTCGCCATTCCTTGCCCAGACATGACCAGTACCACGGTCATCAAATGTCTGAATGACCTCTTCGCCCTGTTCGGGTTCCCTAGCTATATACATAGCGACAGGGGCTCATCTTTCATGAGCGACGAACTTCATCAGTACCTGCTCGCGAAAGGTATTGCTACGAGCAGGACCACCGGCTACAACCCCCGGGGGAACGGCCAGGTGGAAAGAGAGAACGCGACGGTTTGGAAGGCCATCCTCTTAGCCTTAAAATCTAAGGGCCTTCCGACCTCTCGCTGGCAGGAGGTCCTCCCTGCGGCGCTTCACTCCATCCGGTCACTGCTTTGTACTGCCACTAATGCCACCCCTCACGAGCAAATGTTCATTTTCCCCAGGAAGTCCACATCGGGAAACTCGCTACCGACATGGCTGACTTCTCCTGGGCCCGTCCTACTGTGGAGGCATGTGAGGACCCATAAAACGGACCCCCTGGTCGAGAGGGTGAACCTCCTACACGCCGACCCCCAGTATGCCTACGTGGCGTACACAGACGGGCGGGAGGACACGGTCTCCATACGAGACCTCGCACCCTCGGGTGCCCCTGAATTACCACCATTATCCCCCACCACTTCTCCCAACCCAACCCCTGTAGACGGCATGCCGGAGCCCCAGGACCCTTCGTTGACCACCCAGACACCAGATTCGACGTTGGATACTGCACCACCGCCGCCGCCACCACGACGATCAGGACGTCATACAAGGCCTCCTGATAGACTCACCTACACGAACTTGTAGTACACTTCACCACGCCGGACTAAATTTTAAACAAGGGGTGAATGTGGTAAACCACTGTTATTGTATCCTACTGTTATCGTTATTGCATATTGTTACCTCTGGTTGGTGCTGTGTACCAATGCATGCCTCAGCGGGCTCCGCCCACATGACCAGGCATAAAGGTGGGTGTTTTGGCAACCCACTTCCTTCTTGGAACCAGTTGGCCATGAGAGGCATGCTCTGTTCTTTAGTTAATAAAAACCTCTTCATTACTTTCCTAATTCATCGCCTAATATGGAGTAATTGATAAGCGTATCACCCGGGGACAGAGTTAATACGAGTCAGGCCCCGATCTCACTCTAGAACACAGCCTCAGGGACAGTGTTAATATGAGTCAGGCCCCGATCTCACTCTAGAACACAGCCCCTGGGACAGTGTTATTATGAGTCAGATCCTGATCTCACTCTACAACACAGCCTCAGGGACAGTGTTAATATGAGTCAGGTCCCGATCTCACTCCAGAACACAGCCTCAGGGACAGTGTTAATACGAGTCAGGTTCTGATCTCACTCCAGAACACAGCTTCAGGGACAGTGTTAATACGAGTCAGGTCCCGATCTCACTCTAGAACACAGCCCCAGGGACAGTGTTAATACGAATCAGGTCCCGATCTCACTCTAGAACACAACCTCAGGGGCAGTGTTAATACAAGTCAGGTCCTGATCTCACGCTAGAACACAGCCTCAGGGACAGTGTTAATACGAGTCAGGTCCCGATCTCACTCTAGAACACAGCCTCAGGGACAGTGTTAATACGAGTCAGGTCCTGATCTCACTCTAGAACACCGCCCTGGGACAGTGTTAATATGAGTCAGGTCCCGATCTCACTCTAGAACACAGCCTCAGGGACAGTGTTAATACGAGTCAGGTCCCGATCTCACTCTAGAACACAGCCTCAGGGACAGTGTTAATAAGAGACAGATCCCAATCACACTCCAGAACACAGCCTCAGGGACAGTGTTAATACGAGTCAGGTCCCGATTTCACTCTAGAACACAGCCCCGGGGACAGTGTTAATACGAGTCAGGTCCCGATCTCACTCTAGAACACAGCCCCGGGTACAGTGTTAATTCGAGTCAGGTCCCGATCTCACTCTAGAACACAGCCTCGGGAAAGTGCTTATGGAAGTCAGGTCCCGATCTCCCTCTAGACCACAGCCACAGGGACAGTGTTAATACGAGTCAGGTCCTGATCACACTCTAGAACACAGCCTCAGTGACAGTGTTAATACGAGTCCGGTCCCGATCTCACTTTAGAACACAGCCTCAGGGAAAGTGTTAATACGAGTCAGGTCCCGGTCTCACTCTAGAACACAGCCACAGGGACAGAGTTAATACGAGTCAGTTCCCGATCTCACTCTAGAACACAGCCCCAGGGACAGTGTTAATACGAGTCAGGTCCCAATCTCAATCTAGAACACAGCCTCAGGGACAGTGTTAATACGAGTCAGGTCCCGATCTCACTCTAGAACACAGCCCCAGGGACAGTGCTAACATGAGTCAGGTCCCGATCTCACTCTAGAACACAGTCCCGGGGACAGTGTTAATATGAGTCAGGTCCCGATCACAATCTGGAACACAGCCCCAGGGACAGTGTTAATACGAGTCAGATCACGATCTCAATCTGGAACACAGCCTCAGGGACAGTGTTAATACGAGTGAGGTCCTGATCTCACTCTAGGACACAGCCCAGGACAATGTTAATACGAGTCAGGTCCCGATCTCACTCTAGAACACAGCCTCAGGGACAGTGTTAATACGAGTCAGGTCCTGATCTCACTCTAGAACACCGCCCTGGGACAGTGTTAATAAGAGTCAGGTCCCGATCTCACTCTGGAACACAGTCTCAGTGACAGTGTTAATATGTGTCAGGTCCTGATTTCACTCTAGAACACAGCCCCGGGGACAGTGTTAATACGAGTCAGGTCCCAGTCTCAATCTAGAACACAGCCTCAGGGACAGTGTTAATACGAGTCAGGTTCTGATCTCACTCCAGAACACAGCTTCAGGGACAGTGTTAATACGAGTCAGGTCCCGATCTCACTCTAGAACACAGCCCCAGGGACAGTGTTAATACGAATCAGGTCCCGATCTCACTCTAGAACACAACCTCAGGGGCAGTGTTAATACAAGTCAGGTCCTGATCTCACTCTAGAACACAGCCTCAGGGACAGTGTTAATACGAGTCAGGTCCCGAACTCACTCTAGAACACAGCCTCAGGGACAGTGTTAATACGAGTCAGGTCCTGATCTCACTCTAGAACACCGCCCTGGGACAGTGTTAATAAGAGTCAGGTCCCGATCTCACTCTGGAACACAGCCTCAGGGACAGTGTTAATACGAGTCAGGTCCCGATCTCACTCTAGAACACAGTCTCAGTGACAGTGTTAATATGAGTCAAGTCCTGATTTCACTCTAGAACACAGCCCCGGGGACAGTGTTAATACGAGTCAGGTCCCAATCTCAATCTAGAACACAGCCTCAGGGACAGTGTTTATACGAGTCAGGTCCCGATCTCACTCTAGAACACAGCCTCAGGGACAGTGTTAATAGGAGTCAGGTCCCGATCTCACTCTAGAACACAGCCTCAGGGACAGTGTTAATAAGAGTCAGATCCCAATCACACTCTAGAACACAGCCTCAGGGACAGTGTTAATACGAGTCAGGTCCCGATTTCACTCTAGAACACAGCCCCGGGGACAGTGTTAATACGAGTCAGGTCCCGATCTCACTCTAGAACACAGCCCCGGGTACAGTGTTAATTCAAGTCAGGTCCCGATCTCACTCTAGAACACAGCCTCGGGAAAGTGCTTATACAAGTCAGGTCCCGATCTCCCTCTAGAACACAGCCACAGGGACAGTGTTAATACGAGTCAGGTCCTGATCTCACTCTAGAACACAGCCTCAGGGACAGTGTTAATACGAGTCCGGTCCCGATCTCACTTTAGAACACAGCCTCAGGGAAAGTGTTAATACGAGTCAGGTCCCGGTCTCACTCTAGAACACAGCCACAGGGACAGAGTTAATACGAGTCAGGTTCCGATCTCACTCTAGAACACAGCCCCAGGGACAGTGTTAATACGAGTCGGGTCCCAATCTCAATCTAGAACACAGCCTCAGGGACAGTGTTAATACGAGTCAGGTCCCGATCTCACTTTAGAACACAGCCCCAGGGACAGTGCTAACATGAGTCAGGTCCCGATCTCACTCTAGAACACAGTCCCGGGGACAGTGTTAATATGAGTCAGGTCCCGATCACAATCTGGATCACAGCCCCAGGGACAGTGTTAATACGAGTCTGATCACGATCTCAATCTGGAACACAGCCTCAGGGACAGTGTTAATACGAGTGAGGTCCTGATCTCATTCTAGGACACAGCCCAGGACAATGTTAATACGAGTCAGGTCCCAATCTCACTCTAGAACACAGCCTCAGGGACAGTGTTAATACGAGTCAGGTCCTGATCTCACTCTAGAACACCGCCCTGGGACAGTGTTACTAAGAGTCAGGTCCCGATCTCACTCTGGAACACAGTCTCAGTGACAGTGTTAATATGTGTCAGGTCCTGATTTCACTCTAGAACACAGCCCCGGGGACAGTGTTAATACGAGTCAGGTCCCAGTCTCAATCTAGAACACAGCCTCAGGGACAGTGTTAATACGAGTCAGGTTCTGATCTCACTCCAGAACACAGCTTCAGGGACAGTGTTAATACGAGTCAGGTCCCGATCTCACTCTAGAACACAGCCCCAGGGACAGTGTTAATACGAATCAGGTCCCGATCTCACTCTAGAACACAACCTCAGGGGCAGTGTTAATACAAGTCAGGTCCTGATCTCACTCTAGAACACAGCCTCAGGGACAGCGTTAATACGAGTCAGGTCCCGATCTCACTCTAGAACACAGCCTCAGGGACAGTGTTAATACGAGTCAGGTCCCGATCTCACACTAGAACACAGCCTCAGGGACAGTGTTAATATGAGTCAGGTCCTGATCTCACTTTGGAACACAGTCCCAGGGACAGTGTTACTATGAGTCAGGTCCCGATCTCACTCTAGAACACAGCCCCGGAGACTGTGTTAATATGAGTCAGTTCCTGGTCTCACTCTAGAACACAGTCTCAGGGACAGTGTTAATAAGAGTCAGATCCCAATCACACTCTAGAACACAGCCTCAGGGACAGTGTTAATACGAGTCAGGTCCCGATCTCACTCTAGAACACAGCCCCGGGGACAGTGTTTATACGAGTCAGGTCCCGATCTCACTCTAGAACACAGCCCCGGGTACAGTGTTAATTCAAGTCAGGTCCCGATCTCACTCTAGAACACAGCCTCGGGAAAGTGCTTATACAAGTCAGGTCCCGATCTCCCTCTAGAACACAGCCACAGGGACAGTGTTAATATGAGTCAGGTCCTGATCTCACTCTAGAACACAGCCTCTGGGACAGTGTTAATACGAGTCCGGTCCCGATCTCACTTTAGAACACAGCCTCAGGGAAAGTGTTAATACGAGTCAGGTCCCGGTCTCACTCTAGAACACAGCCACAGGGACAGAGTTAATACGAGTCAGGTTCCGATCTCACTCTAGAACACAGCCCCAGGGACAGTGTTAATACGAGTCAGGTCCCAATCTCAATCTAGAACACAGCCTCAGGGACAGTGTTAATACGAGTCAGGTCCCGATCTCACTCTAGAACACAGCCCCAGGGACAGTGCTAACATGAGTCAGGTCCCGATCTCACTCTAGAACACAGTCCCGGGGACAGTGTTAATATGAGTCAGGTCCCGATCACAATCTGGAACACAGCCCCAGGGACAGTGTTAATACGAGTCAGATCACGATCTCAATCTGGAACACAGCCTCAGGGACAGTGTTAATACGAGTGAGGTCCTGATCTCACTCTAGGACACAGCCCAGGACAATGTTAATACGAGTCAGGTCCCGATCTCACTCTAGAACACAGCCTCAGGGACAGTGTTAATACGAGTCAGGTCCTGATCTCACTCTAGAACACCGCCCTGGGACAGTGTTAATAAGAGTCAGGTCCCGATCTCACTCTGGAACACAGTCTCAGTGACAGTGTTAATATGTGTCAGGTCCTGATTTCACTCTAGAACACAGCCCCGGGGACAGTGTTAATACGAGTCAGCTCCCAGTCTCAATCTAGAACACAGCCTCAGGGACAGTGTTAATACGAGTCAGGTCCCGATCTCACTCTAGAACACAGCCTCAGGGACAGTGTTAATACGAGTCAGGTCCCGATCTCACTCTAGAACACAGCTTCAGGGACACTGTTAATACGAGTCAGATCCCAATCACACTCTAGAACGCAGCCTCAGGGACAGTGTTAATACGAGTCAGGTCCCGATCTCACTCTAGAACACAGCTTCAGGGACAGTGTTAATACGAGTCAGATCCCAATCACACTCTAGAACGCAGCCTCAGGGACAGTGTTAATACGAGTCAGTTCCCGATCTCACTCTAGAACACAGCCTCAGGGACAGTGTAATGACGAGTCAGGTCCTGATCTCACTCTAGAACACAGCCTCAGGGACAGTGTTAATACGAGTCAGGTCCTGATCTCACTCTAGAAAACCGCCCTGGGACGGTGTTAATAAGAGTCAGGTTCCGATCTCACTCTGGAACACAGCCTCAGCGACAGTGTTAATACGAGTCAGGTCCCGATCTCAATCTAGAACACAGTCTCAGTGACAGTGTTAATATGAGTCAGGTCCTGATTTCACTCTAGAACACAGCCCCGGGGACAGTGTTAATACGAGACAGGTCCCAATCTCAATCTAGAACACAGCCTCAGGGACAGTGTTAATATGAGTCAGGTCCCAATCTCACTCTCGAACACAGCCTCAGGGTCAGTGTTAATACGAGTCAGGTCCCGATCTCACTCTAGAACACAGCCTCAGGGACAGTGTTAATACGAGTCAGGTCCCGATCTCACTCTAGAACACAGCCTCAGGGACAGTGTTATGACGAGTCAGGTCCTGATCTCACTCCAGAACACAGTGCCAGGGACAGAGTTAATACGAGTCAGGGCCCGATCTGACACTAGAACACAGCCCCAGTGACCGTGTTAATATGAGACAGGTCCCGATCTCACTCTAGAACACAGCCTCATGGACAGTGTTATTCGAGTCAGGTCCTGATATCACTCTAGAACACAGCCCTGGAGACAGTGTTAATATGAGTCAGGTCCCAATCTCACTCTAGAACACAGCCTCAGGGACAGTTTTAATATGAGTCAGGTCCCGATCTCACTCTAGAACACAGCCTCAGGGACAGTGTTAATATGAGTCAGGTCCCGAACTCACTCTAGAACACAGCCCCAGGGACAGTGTTAATACGAGTCAGGTCCCGATCTCACTCTAGAACACAGCCCCAGGGACAGTGTTAATATGAGTCAGGTCCCAATCTCACTCTAGAACACAGCCTCAGGGACAGTGTTAATATGAGTCAGGTCCCGATCTCACTCTAGAACACAGCCTCAGGGACAGTATTAATACGAGTCAGGTCCCGATCTCACTCTAGAACACAGCCTCAGGGACAGTGTTAATACGAGTCAGGTCCCGATCTCACACTAGAACACAGCCTCAGGGACAGTGTTAATATGAGTCAGGTCCTGATCCACCTCTGGAACACAGCCCCAGGGACAGTGTTACTATGATTCAGGTCCCGATCTCACTCTAGAACACAGCCCCGGAGACAGTGTTAATACAAGTCAGTTCCTGATCTCACTCTAGAACACAGTCTCAGGGACAGTGTTAATATGAGTCAGGTCCCGACCTCACTCTAGAACACAGCCTCAGGAACAGTGTTAATACGTGTCAGTTCCCAATCACACTCTAGAACACAGCCTCAGGGAAAGTGTTAATACGAGTCAGGTCCCGATCTCACTCTAGAACACAGCCTCGGGGACAGTGTTAGTACGAGTCAGGTCCCGATCTCACTCTAGAAAAGAGCCCCGGGTACAGTGTTAATTCGAGTCAGGTCCCGATCTCACTCTAGAACACAGCCTCAGGGACTATGTTAATGCAAGTCAGGTCCCGATCTCACTCTAGAACACAGCCTCAGGGACAGTGTTGATACGAGTGAGGTCCTGATCTCACTCTAGAACACAGCCTCAGTGACAGTGTTAATACGAGTCAGGTCCTGATTTCACTCTAGAACACAGCCCCGGGGACAGTGTTAATACGAGTCAGGTCCCGATCTCAATCTAGAACAGAGCCTCAGGGACAGTGTTAATACGAGTCAGGTCCCGATCTCACTCTAGAACACAGCCTCAGGGACAGTGATAATACGAGTCAGGTCCCGAACTCACTCTAGAACACAGCCTCAGGGACAGTGTTAATACGAGTCAGATCCCAATCACACTCTAGAACACAGCCTCAGGGACAGTGTTAATACGAGTCAGGTCCCGATCTCACTCTAGAACACAGCCTCAGGGACAGAATTAATATGAGTCAGGTCCTCACTCTAGAACACAGACCCGGGTACAGTGTTAATTCGAGTCAGGTCTCGATCTCACTCTAGAACACAGCCTCAGGGACAGTGTTTATGCAAGTCAGGTCCCGATCTCCGTCTAGAACACAGCCAAAGGCACAGTGTTAATGCAAGACAGATCCCAATCACACTCTAGAACACAGCCTCAGGGACAGTGTTAATACGAGTCAGGTCCCGATCTCACTCTAGAACACAGCCTCAGGGACAGTGTTAATACGAGTCAGGTCCCGATCTCACTCTAGAACACAGCCCCGGGTACAGTGTTAATTCGAGTCAGGTCCCGATCTCACTCTAGAACACAGCCTCAGGGACAGTGTTTATACAAGTCAGGTCCTGATCTCCCTCTAGAACACAGCCACAGGGACAGTGTTAATACGAGTCAGGTCCTGATCTCACTCTAGAACACAGCCTCAGGGACAGTGTTAATACGAGTCTGGTCCCGATCTCACTTTAGAACACAGCCTCAGGGAAAGTGTTAATACGAGTCAGGTCCCGGTCTCACTCTAGAACACAGCCACAGGGACAGAGTTAATACGAGCCAGGTCCCGATCTCACTCTAGAACACAGCCCCAGGGACAGTGCTAATATGAGTCAGGTCCCGATCTCACTCTAGAACACTGCCCCGGGGACAGTGTTAATATGAGTCAGGTCCCGATCACAATCTAGAACACAGCCCCAGGGACAGTGTTAATACGAGTCAGATCACGATCTCAATCTGAAACACAGCCTCAGGGACAGTGTTAATATGAGTGAGGTCCTGATCTCACTCTAGGACACAGCCCAGGACAATGTTAATACGAGTCAGGTCCCGATCTCACTCTAGAACACAGCCTCAGGGACAGTGTTAATACGAGTCAGGTCCTGATCTCACTCTAGAACACCGCCCTGGGGCAGTGTTAATAAGAGTCAGTCCCGATCTCACTCTGGAACACAGTCTCAGTGACAGTGTTAATATGTGTCAGGTCCTGATTTCACTCTAGAACACAGCCCCGGGGACAGTGTTAATACGAGACAGGTCCCAATCTCAATCTAGAACACAGCCTCAGGGACAGTGTTAATATGAGTCAGGTCCCAATCTCACTCTCGAACACAGCCTCAGGGTCAGTGTTAATACGAGTCAGGTCCCGATCTCACTCTAGAACACAGCCTCAGGGACAGTGTTAATACGAGTCAGGTCCCGATCTCACTCTAGAACACAGCCTCAGGGACAGTGTTATGACGAGTCAGGTCCTGATCTCACTCCAGAACACAGTGCCGGGGACAGAGTTAATACGAGTCAGGGCCCGATCTCACACTAGAACACAGCCCCAGGGACCGTGTTAATATGAGACAGGTCCCGATCTCACTCTAGAACACAGCCTCATGGACAGTGTTATTCGAGTCAGGTCCTGATATCACTCTAGAACACAGCCCTGGAGACAGTGTTAATATGAGTCAGGTCCCAATCTCACTCTAGAACACAGCCTCAGGGACAGTTTTAATATGAGTCAGGTCCCGATCTCACTCTAGAACACAGCCTCAGGGACAGTGTTAATATGAGTCAGGTCCCGAACTCACTCTAGAACACAGCCCCAGAGACAGTGTTAATACGAGTCAGGTCCCGATCTCACTCTAGAACACAGCCCCAGGGACAGTGTTAATATGAGTCAGGTCCCAATCTCACTCTAGAACACAGCCTCAGGGACAGTGTTAATATGAGTCAGGTCCCGATCTCACTCTAGAACACAGCCTCAGGGACAGTATTAATACGAGTCAGGTCCCGATCTCACTCTAGAACACAGCCTCAGGGACAGTGTTAATACGAGTCAGGTCCCGATCTCACACTAGAACACAGCCTCAGGGACAGTGTTAATATGAGTCAGGTCCTGATCTCACTCTGGAACACAGCCCCAGGGACAGTGTTACTATGATTCAGGTCCCGATCTCACTCTAGAACACAGCCCCGGAGACAGTGTTAATACAAGTCAGTTCCTGATCTCACTCTAGAACACAGTCTCAGGGACAGTGTTAATATGAGTCAGGTCCCGACCTCACTCTAGAACACAGCCTCAGGAACAGTGTTAATACGTGTCAGTTCCCAATCACACTCTAGAACACAGCCTCAGGGAAAGTGTTAATACGAGTCAGGTCCCGATCTCACTCTAGAACACAGCCTCGGGGACAGTGTTAGTACGAGTCAGGTCCCGATCTCACTCTAGAAAAGAGCCCCGGGTACAGTGTTAATTCGAGTCAGGTCCCGATCTCACTCTAGAACACAGCCTCAGGGACTATGTTAATGCAAGTCAGGTCCCGATCTCACTCTAGAACACAGCCTCAGGGACAGTGTTGATACGAGTGAGGTCCTGATCTCACTCTAGAACACAGCCTCAGTGACAGTGTTAATACGAGTCAGGTCCTGATTTCACTCTAGAACACAGCCCCGGGGACAGTGTTAATACGAGTCAGGTCCCGATCTCAATCTAGAACAGAGCCTCAGGGACAGTGTTAATACGAGTCAGGTCCCGATCTCACTCTAGAACACAGCCTCAGGGACAGTGATAATACGAGTCAGGTCCCGAACTCACTCTAGAACACAGCCTCAGGGACAGTGTTAATACGAGTCAGATCCCAATCACACTCTAGAACACAGCCTCAGGGACAGTGTTAATACGAGTCAGGTCCCGATCTCACTCTAGAACACAGCCTCAGGGAAAGAATTAATATGAGTCAGGTCCTCACTCTAGAACACAGACCCGGGTACAGTGTTAATTCGAGTCAGGTCTCGATCTCACTCTAGAACACAGCCTCAGGGACAGTGTTTATGCAAGTCAGGTCCCGATCTCCGTCTAGAACACAGCCACAGGCACAGTGTTAATGCAAGACAGATCCCAATCACACTCTAGAACACAGCCTCAGGGACAGTGTTAATACGAGTCAGGTCCCGATCTCACTCTAGAACACAGCCTCAGGGACAGTGTTAATACGAGTCAGGTTCTGATCTCACTCCAGAACACAGCTTCAGGGACAGTGTTAATACGAGTCAGGTCCCGATCTCACTCTAGAACACAGCCCCAGGGACAGTGTTAATATGAATCAAGTCCCGATCTCACTCTAGAACACAGCCTCAGGGGCAGTGTTAATACGAGTCAGGTCCTGATCACACTCTAGAACACAGCCTCAGGGACAGTGTTAATACGAGTCAGATCCTGATCTCACACTGGAACACAGCCTCAGGGGCAGTGTTAATACGAGTGAGGTCCTGATCTCACTCTAGAACACAGCCCGGGACAATGTTAATACGAGTCAGGTCCCGATCTCACTCTAGAACACAGCCTCAGGGACAGTGTTAATACGAGTCAGGTCCTGATCTCACTCTAGAACACCGCCCTGGGACAGTGTTAATAAGAGGCAGGTCCCAATCTCACTCTGGAACACAGCCTCAGGGACAGTGTTAATACGAGTCAGGTCCCGATCTCACTCAAGAACACAGTCTCAGTGACAGTGTTAATATGAGTCAAGTCCTGATTTCACTCTAGAACACAGCCCCGGGGACAGTGTTAATACGAGTCAGGTCCCGATCTCACTCAAGAACACAGTCTCAGTGACAGTGTTAATATGAGTCAAGTCCTGATTTCACTCTAGAACACAGCCCCGGGGACAGTGTTAATACGAGTCAGGTCCCGATCTCACTCTAGAACACAGCCTCAGGGACAGTGCTAATACGAGTCAGGTCCTGATCTCACTCTAGAACACAGCCCCGGTGTGGTAAACCACTGTTATTGTATCCTACTGTTATCGTTATGGCATATTGTTACCTCTGGTTGGCGCTGTGTACCAATGCATGCCTCAGTTGGCTCCGCCCACATGACCAGGTATAAAGGTGGGTGTTTCGGCAACCCACTTCCTTCTTGGAACCAGTTGGCCACGAGAGGCATGCTCTGTTCTTTAGTTAATAAAAACCTCTTCATTACTTTCCTAATTCATCGCCTTTTATGGAGTAATTGATAAGCGTATCAATTTTATTAACTAAAAGTAAAATGTCGACACCTGAACAGCAACAACAGCAGGCGTTGCTGCGAGCCCTCAGACCAGTCAGGACCATGACCAGGGACTGCCAAATCTGTGCCGAGTGCAAACCGCATTTTTATAGGCCAGACAGAGCAAGCCTGATCAAGGCCACTCGCCCCTTCGAGCGCCTGAGCGTCGATTTTAAAGGGCCCCTCCCCTCCTCTGACCGCAACGTGTACTTCCTCAACATAATTGATGAGTACTCCCGTTTCCCGTTCGCCATTCCTTGCCCAGACATGACCAGTACCACGGTCATCAAATGTCTGAATGACCTCTTCGCCCTGTTCGGGTTCCCTAGCTATATACATAGCGACAGGGGCTCATCTTTCATGAGCGACGAACTTCATCAGTACCTGCTCGCGAAAGGTATTGCTACGAGCAGGACCACCGGCTACAACCCCCGGGGGAACGGCCAGGTGGAAAGAGAGAACGCGACGGTTTGGAAGGCCATCCTCTTAGCCTTAAAATCTAAGGGCCTTCCGACCTCTCGCTGGCAGGAGGTCCTCCCTGCAGCGCTTCACTCCATCCGGTCACTGCTTTGTACTGCCACTAATGCCACCCCTCACGAGCAAATGTTCATTTTCCCCAGGAAGTCCACATCGGGAAACTCGCTACCGACATGGCTGACTTCTCCTGGGCCCGTCCTACTGTGGAGGCATGTGAGGACCCATAAAACGGACCCCCTGGTCGAGAGGGTGAACCTCCTACACGCCGACCCCCAGTATGCCTACGTGGCGTACACAGACGGGCGGGAGGACACGGTCTCCATACGAGACCTCGCACCCTCGGGTGCCCCTGAATTACCACCATTATCCCCCACCACTTCTCCCAACCCAACCCCTGTAGACGGCATGCCGGAGCCCCAGGACCCTTCGTTGACCACCCAGACACCAGATTCGACGTTGGATACTGCACCACCGCCGCCGCCACCACGACGATCAGGACGTCATACAAGGCCTCCTGATAGACTCACCTACACGAACTTGTAGTACACTTCACCACGCCGGACTAAATTTTAAACAAGGGGTGAATGTGGTAAACCACTGTTATTGTATCCTACTGTTATCGTTATTGCATATTGTTACCTCTGGTTGGTGCTGTGTACCAATGCATGCCTCAGCGGGCTCCGCCCACATGACCAGGCATAAAGGTGGGTGTTTTGGCAACCCACTTCCTTCTTGGAACCAGTTGGCCATGAGAGGCATGCTCTGTTCTTTAGTTAATAAAAACCTCTTCATTACTTTCCTAATTCATCGCCTAATATGGAGTAATTGATAAGCGTATCACCCGGGGACAGAGTTAATACGAGTCAGGCCCCGATCTCACTCTAGAACACAGCCTCAGGGACAGTGTTAATATGAGTCAGGCCCCGATCTCACTCTAGAACACAGCCCCTGGGACAGTGTTATTATGAGTCAGATCCTGATCTCACTCTACAACACAGCCTCAGGGACAGTGTTAATATGAGTCAGGTCCCGATCTCACTCCAGAACACAGCCTCAGGGACAGTGTTAATACGAGTCAGGTTCTGATCTCACTCCAGAACACAGCTTCAGGGACAGTGTTAATACGAGTCAGGTCCCGATCTCACTCTAGAACACAGCCCCAGGGACAGTGTTAATACGAATCAGGTCCCGATCTCACTCTAGAACACAACCTCAGGGGCAGTGTTAATACAAGTCAGGTCCTGATCTCACGCTAGAACACAGCCTCAGGGACAGTGTTAATACGAGTCAGGTCCCGATCTCACTCTAGAACACAGCCTCAGGGACAGTGTTAATACGAGTCAGGTCCTGATCTCACTCTAGAACACCGCCCTGGGACAGTGTTAATATGAGTCAGGTCCCGATCTCACTCTAGAACACAGCCTCAGGGACAGTGTTAATACGAGTCAGGTCCCGATCTCACTCTAGAACACAGCCTCAGGGACAGTGTTAATAAGAGTCAGATCCCAATCACACTCCAGAACACAGCCTCAGGGACAGTGTTAATACGAGTCAGGTCCCGATTTCACTCTAGAACACAGCCCCGGGGACAGTGTTAATACGAGTCAGGTCCCGATCTCACTCTAGAACACAGCCCCGGGTACAGTGTTAATTCGAGTCAGGTCCCGATCTCACTCTAGAACACAGCCTCGGGAAAGTGCTTATAGAAGTCAGGTCCCGATCTCCCTCTAGACCACAGCCACAGGGACAGTGTTAATACGAGTCAGGTCCTGATCACACTCTAGAACACAGCCTCAGTGACAGTGTTAATACGAGTCCGGTCCCGATCTCACTTTAGAACACAGCCTCAGGGAAAGTGTTAATACGAGTCAGGTCCCGGTCTCACTCTAGAACACAGCCACAGGGACAGAGTTAATACGAGTCAGTTCCCGATCTCACTCTAGAACACAGCCCCAGGGACAGTGTTAATACGAGTCAGGTCCCAATCTCAATCTAGAACACAGCCTCAGGGACAGTGTTAATACGAGTCAGGTCCCGATCTCACTCTAGAACACAGCCCCAGGGACAGTGCTAACATGAGTCAGGTCCCGATCTCACTCTAGAACACAGTCCCGGGGACAGTGTTAATATGAGTCAGGTCCCGATCACAATCTGGAACACAGCCCCAGGGACAGTGTTAATACGAGTCAGATCACGATCTCAATCTGGAACACAGCCTCAGGGACAGTGTTAATACGAGTGAGGTCCTGATCTCACTCTAGGACACAGCCCAGGACAATGTTAATACGAGTCAGGTCCCGATCTCACTCTAGAACACAGCCTCAGGGACAGTGTTAATACGAGTCAGGTCCTGATCTCACTCTAGAACACCGCCCTGGGACAGTGTTAATAAGAGTCAGGTCCCGATCTCACTCTGGAACACAGTCTCAGTGACAGTGTTAATATGTGTCAGGTCCTGATTTCACTCTAGAACACAGCCCCGGGGACAGTGTTAATACGAGTCAGGTCCCAGTCTCAATCTAGAACACAGCCTCAGGGACAGTGTTAATACGAGTCAGGTTCTGATCTCACTCCAGAACACAGCTTCAGGGACAGTGTTAATACGAGTCAGGTCCCGATCTCACTCTAGAACACAGCCCCAGGGACAGTGTTAATACGAATCAGGTCCCGATCTCACTCTAGAACACAACCTCAGGGGCAGTGTTAATACAAGTCAGGTCCTGATCTCACTAGAACACAGCCTCAGGGACAGTGTTAATACGAGTCAGGTCCCGAACTCACTCTAGAACACAGCCTCAGGGACAGTGTTAATACGAGTCAGGTCCTGATCTCACTCTAGAACACCGCCCTGGGACAGTGTTAATAAGAGTCAGGTCCCGATCTCACTCTGGAACACAGCCTCAGGGACAGTGTTAATACGAGTCAGGTCCCGATCTCACTCTAGAACACAGTCTCAGTGACAGTGTTAATATGAGTCAAGTCCTGATTTCACTCTAGAACACAGCCCCGGGGACAGTGTTAATACGAGTCAGGTCCCAATCTCAATCTAGAACACAGCCTCAGGGACAGTGTTTATACGAGTCAGGTCCCGATCTCACTCTAGAACACAGCCTCAGGGACAGTGTTAATAGGAGTCAGGTCCCGATCTCACTCTAGAACACAGCCTCAGGGACAGTGTTAATAAGAGTCAGATCCCAATCACACTCTAGAACACAGCCTCAGGGACAGTGTTAATACGAGTCAGGTCCCGATTTCACTCTAGAACAAAGCCCCGGGGACAGTGTTAATACGAGTCAGGTCCCGATCTCACTCTAGAACACAGCCCCGGGTACAGTGTTAATTCAAGTCAGGTCCCGATCTCACTCTAGAACACAGCCTCGGGAAAGTGCTTATACAAGTCAGGTCCCGATCTCCCTCTAGAACACAGCCACAGGGACAGTGTTAATACGAGTCAGGTCCTGATCGCACTCTAGAACACAGCCTCAGGGACAGTGTTAATACGAGTCCGGTCCCGATCTCACTTTAGAACACAGCCTCAGGGAAAGTGTTAATACGAGTCAGGTCCCGGTCTCACTCTAGAACACAGCCACAGGGACAGAGTTAATACGAGTCAGGTTCCGATCTCACTCTAGAACACAGCCCCAGGGACAGTGTTAATACGAGTCGGGTCCCAATCTCAATCTAGAACACAGCCTCAGGGACAGTGTTAATACGAGTCAGGTCCCGATCTCACTCTAGAACACAGCCCCAGGGACAGTGCTAACATGAGTCAGGTCCCGATCTCACTCTAGAACACAGTCCCGGGGACAGTGTTAATATGAGTCAGGTCCCGATCACAATCTGGATCACAGCCCCAGGGACAGTGTTAATACGAGTCTGATCACGATCTCAATCTGGAACACAGCCTCAGGGACAGTGTTAATACGAGTGAGGTCCTGATCTCATTCTAGGACACAGCCCAGGACAATGTTAATACGAGTCAGGTCCCAATCTCACTCTAGAACACAGCCTCAGGGACAGTGTTAATACGAGTCAGGTCCTGATCTCACTCTAGAACACCGCCCTGGGACAGTGTTACTAAGAGTCAGGTCCCGATCTCACTCTGGAACACAGTCTCAGTGACAGTGTTAATATGTGTCAGGTCCTGATTTCACTCTAGAACACAGCCCCGGGGACAGTGTTAATACGAGTCAGGTCCCAGTCTCAATCTAGAACACAGCCTCAGGGACAGTGTTAATACGAGTCAGGTTCTGATCTCACTCCAGAACACAGCTTCAGGGACAGTGTTAATACGAGTCAGGTCCCGATCTCACTCTAGAACACAGCCCCAGGGACAGTGTTAATACGAATCAGGTCCCGATCTCACTCTAGAACACAACCTCAGGGGCAGTGTTAATACAAGTCAGGTCCTGATCTCACTCTAGAACACAGCCTCAGGGACAGCGTTAATACGAGTCAGGTCCCGATCTCACTCTAGAACACAGCCTCAGGGACAGTGTTAATACGAGTCAGGTCCCGATCTCACACTAGAACACAGCCTCAGGGACAGTGTTAATATGAGTCAGGTCCTGATCTCACTTTGGAACACAGTCCCAGGGACAGTGTTACTATGAGTCAGGTCCCGATCTCACTCTAGAACACAGCCCCGGAGACTGTGTTAATATGAGTCAGTTCCTGGTCTCACTCTAGAACACAGTCTCAGGGACAGTGTTAATAAGAGTCAGATCCCAATCACACTCTAGAACACAGCCTCAGGGACAGTGTTAATACGAGTCAGGTCCCGATCTCACTCTAGAACACAGCCCCGGGGACAGTGTTTATACGAGTCAGGTCCCGATCTCACTCTAGAACACAGCCCCGGGTACAGTGTTAATTCAAGTCAGGTCCCGATCTCACTCTAGAACACAGCCTCGGGAAAGTGCTTATACAAGTCAGGTCCCGATCTCCCTCTAGAACACAGCCACAGGGACAGTGTTAATATGAGTCAGGTCCTGATTTCACTCTAGAACACAGCCTCTGGGACAGTGTTAATACGAGTCCGGTCCCGATCTCACTTTAGAACACAGCCTCAGGGAAAGTGTTAATACGAGTCAGGTCCCGGTCTCACTCTAGAACACAGCCACAGGGACAGAGTTAATACGAGTCAGGTTCCGATCTCACTCTAGAACACAGCCCCAGGGACAGTGTTAATACGAGTCAGGTCCCAATCTCAATCTAGAACACAGCCTCAGGGACAGTGTTAATACGAGTCAGGTCCCGATCTCACTCTAGAACACAGCCCCAGGGACAGTGCTAACATGAGTCAGGTCCCGATCTCACTCTAGAACACAGTCCCGGGGACAGTGTTAATATGAGTCAGGTCCCGATCACAATCTGGAACACAGCCCCAGGGACAGTGTTAATACGAGTCAGATCACGATCTCAATCTGGAACACAGCCTCAGGGACAGTGTTAATACGAGTGAGGTCCTGATCTCACTCTAGGACACAGCCCAGGACAATGTTAATACGAGTCAGGTCCCGATCTCACTCTAGAACACAGCCTCAGGGACAGTGTTAATACGAGTCAGGTCCTGATCTCACTCTAGAACACCGCCCTGGGACAGTGTTAATAAGAGTCAGGTCCCGATCTCACTCTGGAACACAGTCTCAGTGACAGTGTTAATATGTGTCAGGTCCTGATTTCACTCTAGAACACAGCCCCGGGGACAGTGTTAATACGAGTCAGCTCCCAGTCTCAATCTAGAACACAGCCTCAGGGACAGTGTTAATACGAGTCAGGTCCCGATCTCACTCTAGAACACAGCCTCAGGGACAGTGTTAATACGAGTCAGGTCCCGATCTCACTCTAGAACACAGCTTCAGGGACACTGTTAATACGAGTCAGATCCCAATCACACTCTAGAACGCAGCCTCAGGGACAGTGTTAATACGAGTCAGGTCCCGATCTCACTCTAGAACACAGCTTCAGGGACAGTGTTAATACGAGTCAGATCCCAATCACACTCTAGAACGCAGCCTCAGGGACAGTGTTAATACGAGTCAGTTCCCGATCTCACTCTAGAACACAGCCTCAGGGACAGTGTAATGACGAGTCAGGTCCTGATCTCACTCTAGAACACAGCCTCAGGGACAGTGTTAATACGAGTCAGGTCCTGATCTCACTCTAGAAAACCGCCCTGGGACGGTGTTAATAAGAGTCAGGTTCCGATCTCACTCTGGAACACAGCCTCAGCGACAGTGTTAATACGAGTCAGGTCCCGATCTCAATCTAGAACACAGTCTCAGTGACAGTGTTAATATGAGTCAGGTCCTGATTTCACTCTAGAACACAGCCCCGGGGACAGTGTTAATACGAGACAGGTCCCAATCTCAATCTAGAACACAGCCTCAGGGACAGTGTTAATATGAGTCAGGTCCCAATCTCACTCTCGAACACAGCCTCAGGGTCAGTGTTAATACGAGTCAGGTCCCGATCTCACTCTAGAACACAGCCTCAGGGACAGTGTTAATACGAGTCAGGTCCCGATCTCACTCTAGAACACAGCCTCAGGGACAGTGTTATGACGAGTCAGGTCCTGATCTCACTCCAGAACACAGTGCCAGGGACAGAGTTAATACGAGTCAGGGCCCGATCTCACACTAGAACACAGCCCCAGTGACCGTGTTAATATGAGACAGGTCCCGATCTCACTCTAGAACACAGCCTCATGGACAGTGTTATTCGAGTCAGGTCCTGATATCACTCTAGAACACAGCCCTGGAGACAGTGTTAATATGAGTCAGGTCCCAATCTCACTCTAGAACACAGCCTCAGGGACAGTTTTAATATGAGTCAGGTCCCGATCTCACTCTAGAACACAGCCTCAGGGACAGTGTTAATATGAGTCAGGTCCCGAACTCACTCTAGAACACAGCCCCAGGGACAGTGTTAATATGAGTCAGGTCCCAATCTCACTCTAGAACACAGCCTCAGGGACAGTGTTAATATGAGTCAGGTCCCGATCTCACTCTAGAACACAGCCTCAGGGACAGTATTAATACGAGTCAGGTCCCGATCTCACTCTAGAACACAGCCTCAGGGACAGTGTTAATACGAGTCAGGTCCCGATCTCACACTAGAACACAGCCTCAGGGACAGTGTTAATATGAGTCAGGTCCTGATCCACCTCTGGAACACAGCCCCAGGGACAGTGTTACTATGATTCAGGTCCCGATCTCACTCTAGAACACAGCCCCGGAGACAGTGTTAATACAAGTCAGTTCCTGATCTCACTCTAGAACACAGTCTCAGGGACAGTGTTAATATGAGTCAGGTCCCGACCTCACTCTAGAACACAGCCTCAGGAACAGTGTTAATACGTGTCAGTTCCCAATCACACTCTAGAACACAGCCTCAGGGAAAGTGTTAATACGAGTCAGGTCCCGATCTCACTCTAGAACACAGCCTCGGGGACAGTGTTAGTACGAGTCAGGTCCCGATCTCACTCTAGAAAAGAGCCCCGGGTACAGTGTTAATTCGAGTCAGGTCCCGATCTCACTCTAGAACACAGCCTCAGGGACTATGTTAATGCAAGTCAGGTCCCGATCTCACTCTAGAACACAGCCTCAGGGACAGTGTTGATACGAGTGAGGTCCTGATCTCACTCTAGAACACAGCCTCAGTGACAGTGTTAATACGAGTCAGGTCCTGATTTCACTCTAGAACACAGCCCCGGGGACAGTGTTAATACGAGTCAGGTCCCGATCTCAATCTAGAACAGAGCCTCAGGGACAGTGTTAATACGAGTCAGGTCCCGATCTCACTCTAGAACACAGCCTCAGGGACAGTGATAATACGAGTCAGGTCCCGAACTCACTCTAGAACACAGCCTCAGGGACAGTGTTAATACGAGTCAGATCCCAATCACACTCTAGAACACAGCCTCAGGGACAGTGTTAATACGAGTCAGGTCCCGATCTCACTCTAGAACACAGCCTCAGGGACAGAATTAATATGAGTCAGGTCCTCACTCTAGAACACAGACCCGGGTACAGTGTTAATTCGAGTCAGGTCTCGATCTCACTCTAGAACACAGCCTCAGGGACAGTGTTTATGCAAGTCAGGTCCCGATCTCCGTCTAGAACACAGCCAAAGGCACAGTGTTAATGCAAGACAGATCCCAATCACACTCTAGAACACAGCCTCAGGGACAGTGTTAATACGAGTCAGGTCCCGATCTCACTCTAGAACACAGCCTCAGGGACAGTGTTAATACGAGTCAGGTCCCGATCTCACTCTAGAACACAGCCCCGGGTACAGTGTTAATTCGAGTCAGGTCCCGATCTCACTCTAGAACACAGCCTCAGGGACAGTGTTTATACAAGTCAGGTCCTGATCTCCCTCTAGAACACAGCCACAGGGACAGTGTTAATACGAGTCAGGTCCTGATCTCACTCTAGAACACAGCCTCAGGGACAGTGTTAATACGAGTCAGGTCCCGATCTCACTCCAGAACACAGCCTCAGGGACAGTGTTAATACGAGTCAGGTTCTGATCTCACTCCAGAACACAGCTTCAGGGACAGTGTTAATACGAGTCAGGTCCCGATCTCACTCTAGAACACAGCCCCAGGGACAGTGTTAATACGAATCAGGTCCCGATCTCACTCTAGAACACAACCTCAGGGGCAGTGTTAATACAAGTCAGGTCCTGATCTCACGCTAGAACACAGCCTCAGGGACAGTGTTAATACGAGTCAGGTCCCGATCTCACTCTAGAACACAGCCTCAGGGACAGTGTTAATACGAGTCAGGTCCTGATCTCACTCTAGAACACCGCCCTGGGACAGTGTTAATATGAGTCAGGTCCCGATCTCACTCTAGAACACAGCCTCAGGGACAGTGTTAATACGAGTCAGGTCCCGATCTCACTCTAGAACACAGCCTCAGGGACAGTGTTAATAAGAGTCAGATCCCAATCACACTCCAGAACACAGCCTCAGGGACAGTGTTAATACGAGTCAGGTCCCGATTTCACTCTAGAACACAGCCCCGGGGACAGTGTTAATACGAGTCAGGTCCCGATCTCACTCTAGAACACAGCCCCGGGTACAGTGTTAATTCGAGTCAGGTCCCGATCTCACTCTAGAACACAGCCTCGGGAAAGTGCTTATAGAAGTCAGGTCCCGATCTCCCTCTAGACCACAGCCACAGGGACAGTGTTAATACGAGTCAGGTCCTGATCACACTCTAGAACACAGCCTCAGTGACAGTGTTAATACGAGTCCGGTCCCGATCTCACTTTAGAACACAGCCTCAGGGAAAGTGTTAATACGAGTCAGGTCCCGGTCTCACTCTAGAACACAGCCACAGGGACAGAGTTAATACGAGTCAGTTCCCGATCTCACTCTAGAACACAGCCCCAGGGACAGTGTTAATACGAGTCAGGTCCCAATCTCAATCTAGAACACAGCCTCAGGGACAGTGTTAATACGAGTCAGGTCCCGATCTCACTCTAGAACACAGCCCCAGGGACAGTGCTAACATGAGTCAGGTCCCGATCTCACTCTAGAACACAGTCCCGGGGACAGTGTTAATATGAGTCAGGTCCCGATCACAATCTGGAACACAGCCCCAGGGACAGTGTTAATACGAGTCAGATCACGATCTCAATCTGGAACACAGCCTCAGGGACAGTGTTAATACGAGTGAGGTCCTGATCTCACTCTAGGACACAGCCCAGGACAATGTTAATACGAGTCAGGTCCCGATCTCACTCTAGAACACAGCCTCAGGGACAGTGTTAATACGAGTCAGGTCCTGATCTCACTCTAGAACACCGCCCTGGGACAGTGTTAATAAGAGTCAGGTCCCGATCTCACTCTGGAACACAGTCTCAGTGACAGTGTTAATATGTGTCAGGTCCTGATTTCACTCTAGAACACAGCCCCGGGGACAGTGTTAATACGAGTCAGGTCCCAGTCTCAATCTAGAACACAGCCTCAGGGACAGTGTTAATACGAGTCAGGTTCTGATCTCACTCCAGAACACAGCTTCAGGGACAGTGTTAATACGAGTCAGGTCCCGATCTCACTCTAGAACACAGCCCCAGGGACAGTGTTAATACGAATCAGGTCCCGATCTCACTCTAGAACACAACCTCAGGGGCAGTGTTAATACAAGTCAGGTCCTGATCTCACTAGAACACAGCCTCAGGGACAGTGTTAATACGAGTCAGGTCCCGAACTCACTCTAGAACACAGCCTCAGGGACAGTGTTAATACGAGTCAGGTCCTGATCTCACTCTAGAACACCGCCCTGGGACAGTGTTAATAAGAGTCAGGTCCCGATCTCACTCTGGAACACAGCCTCAGGGACAGTGTTAATACGAGTCAGGTCCCGATCTCACTCTAGAACACAGTCTCAGTGACAGTGTTAATATGAGTCAAGTCCTGATTTCACTCTAGAACACAGCCCCGGGGACAGTGTTAATACGAGTCAGGTCCCAATCTCAATCTAGAACACAGCCTCAGGGACAGTGTTTATACGAGTCAGGTCCCGATCTCACTCTAGAACACAGCCTCAGGGACAGTGTTAATAGGAGTCAGGTCCCGATCTCACTCTAGAACACAGCCTCAGGGACAGTGTTAATAAGAGTCAGATCCCAATCACACTCTAGAACACAGCCTCAGGGACAGTGTTAATACGAGTCAGGTCCCGATTTCACTCTAGAACAAAGCCCCGGGGACAGTGTTAATACGAGTCAGGTCCCGATCTCACTCTAGAACACAGCCCCGGGTACAGTGTTAATTCAAGTCAGGTCCCGATCTCACTCTAGAACACAGCCTCGGGAAAGTGCTTATACAAGTCAGGTCCCGATCTCCCTCTAGAACACAGCCACAGGGACAGTGTTAATACGAGTCAGGTCCTGATCGCACTCTAGAACACAGCCTCAGGGACAGTGTTAATACGAGTCCGGTCCCGATCTCACTTTAGAACACAGCCTCAGGGAAAGTGTTAATACGAGTCAGGTCCCGGTCTCACTCTAGAACACAGCCACAGGGACAGAGTTAATACGAGTCAGGTTCCGATCTCACTCTAGAACACAGCCCCAGGGACAGTGTTAATACGAGTCGGGTCCCAATCTCAATCTAGAACACAGCCTCAGGGACAGTGTTAATACGAGTCAGGTCCCGATCTCACTCTAGAACACAGCCCCAGGGACAGTGCTAACATGAGTCAGGTCCCGATCTCACTCTAGAACACAGTCCCGGGGACAGTGTTAATATGAGTCAGGTCCCGATCACAATCTGGATCACAGCCCCAGGGACAGTGTTAATACGAGTCTGATCACGATCTCAATCTGGAACACAGCCTCAGGGACAGTGTTAATACGAGTGAGGTCCTGATCTCATTCTAGGACACAGCCCAGGACAATGTTAATACGAGTCAGGTCCCAATCTCACTCTA
The DNA here is from genome assembly GCF_052327205.1 of Somniosus microcephalus. Taxonomy (NCBI): domain Eukaryota; kingdom Metazoa; phylum Chordata; class Chondrichthyes; order Squaliformes; family Somniosidae; genus Somniosus; species Somniosus microcephalus. Next base: position 35,481,929 of record NW_028225185.1, read on the forward strand.
GAACACAGCCTCAGGGACAGTGTTAATACGAGTCAGGTCCTGATCTCACTCTAGAACACCGCCCTGGGACAGTGTTACTAAGAGTCAGGTCCCGATCTCACTCTGGAACACAGTCTCAGTGACAGTGTTAATATGTGTCAGGTCCTGATTTCACTCTAGAACACAGCCCCGGGGACAGTGTTAATACGAGTCAGGTCCCAGTCTCAATCTAGAACACAGCCTCAGGGACAGTGTTAATACGAGTCAGGTTCTGATCTCACTCCAGAACACAGCTTCAGGGACAGTGTTAATACGAGTCAGGTCCCGATCTCACTCTAGAACACAGCCCCAGGGACAGTGTTAATACGAATCAGGTCCCGATCTCACTCTAGAACACAACCTCAGGGGCAGTGTTAATACAAGTCAGGTCCTGATCTCACTCTAGAACACAGCCTCAGGGACAGCGTTAATACGAGTCAGGTCCCGATCTCACTCTAGAACACAGCCTCAGGGACAGTGTTAATACGAGTCAGGTCCCGATCTCACACTAGAACACAGCCTCAGGGACAGTGTTAATATGAGTCAGGTCCTGATCTCACTTTGGAACACAGTCCCAGGGACAGTGTTACTATGAGTCAGGTCCCGATCTCACTCTAGAACACAGCCCCGGAGACTGTGTTAATATGAGTCAGTTCCTGGTCTCACTCTAGAACACAGTCTCAGGGACAGTGTTAATAAGAGTCAGATCCCAATCACACTCTAGAACACAGCCTCAGGGACAGTGTTAATACGAGTCAGGTCCCGATCTCACTCTAGAACACAGCCCCGGGGACAGTGTTTATACGAGTCAGGTCCCGATCTCACTCTAGAACACAGCCCCGGGTACAGTGTTAATTCAAGTCAGGTCCCGATCTCACTCTAGAACACAGCCTCGGGAAAGTGCTTATACAAGTCAGGTCCCGATCTCCCTCTAGAACACAGCCACAGGGACAGTGTTAATATGAGTCAGGTCCTGATTTCACTCTAGAACACAGCCTCTGGGACAGTGTTAATACGAGTCCGGTCCCGATCTCACTTTAGAACACAGCCTCAGGGAAAGTGTTAATACGAGTCAGGTCCCGGTCTCACTCTAGAACACAGCCACAGGGACAGAGTTAATACGAGTCAGGTTCCGATCTCACTCTAGAACACAGCCCCAGGGACAGTGTTAATACGAGTCAGGTCCCAATCTCAATCTAGAACACAGCCTCAGGGACAGTGTTAATACGAGTCAGGTCCCGATCTCACTCTAGAACACAGCCCCAGGGACAGTGCTAACATGAGTCAGGTCCCGATCTCACTCTAGAACACAGTCCCGGGGACAGTGTTAATATGAGTCAGGTCCCGATCACAATCTGGAACACAGCCCCAGGGACAGTGTTAATACGAGTCAGATCACGATCTCAATCTGGAACACAGCCTCAGGGACAGTGTTAATACGAGTGAGGTCCTGATCTCACTCTAGGACACAGCCCAGGACAATGTTAATACGAGTCAGGTCCCGATCTCACTCTAGAACACAGCCTCAGGGACAGTGTTAATACGAGTCAGGTCCTGATCTCACTCTAGAACACCGCCCTGGGACAGTGTTAATAAGAGTCAGGTCCCGATCTCACTCTGGAACACAGTCTCAGTGACAGTGTTAATATGTGTCAGGTCCTGATTTCACTCTAGAACACAGCCCCGGGGACAGTGTTAATACGAGTCAGCTCCCAGTCTCAATCTAGAACACAGCCTCAGGGACAGTGTTAATACGAGTCAGGTCCCGATCTCACTCTAGAACACAGCCTCAGGGACAGTGTTAATACGAGTCAGGTCCCGATCTCACTCTAGAACACAGCTTCAGGGACACTGTTAATACGAGTCAGATCCCAATCACACTCTAGAACGCAGCCTCAGGGACAGTGTTAATACGAGTCAGGTCCCGATCTCACTCTAGAACACAGCTTCAGGGACAGTGTTAATACGAGTCAGATCCCAATCACACTCTAGAACGCAGCCTCAGGGACAGTGTTAATACGAGTCAGTTCCCGATCTCACTCTAGAACACAGCCTCAGGGACAGTGTAATGACGAGTCAGGTCCTGATCTCACTCTAGAACACAGCCTCAGGGACAGTGTTAATACGAGTCAGGTCCTGATCTCACTCTAGAAAACCGCCCTGGGACGGTGTTAATAAGAGTCAGGTTCCGATCTCACTCTGGAACACAGCCTCAGCGACAGTGTTAATACGAGTCAGGTCCCGATCTCAATCTAGAACACAGTCTCAGTGACAGTGTTAATATGAGTCAGGTCCTGATTTCACTCTAGAACACAGCCCCGGGGACAGTGTTAATACGAGACAGGTCCCAATCTCAATCTAGAACACAGCCTCAGGGACAGTGTTAATATGAGTCAGGTCCCAATCTCACTCTCGAACACAGCCTCAGGGTCAGTGTTAATACGAGTCAGGTCCCGATCTCACTCTAGAACACAGCCTCAGGGACAGTGTTAATACGAGTCAGGTCCCGATCTCACTCTAGAACACAGCCTCAGGGACAGTGTTATGACGAGTCAGGTCCTGATCTCACTCCAGAACACAGTGCCAGGGACAGAGTTAATACGAGTCAGGGCCCGATCTCACACTAGAACACAGCCCCAGTGACCGTGTTAATATGAGACAGGTCCCGATCTCACTCTAGAACACAGCCTCATGGACAGTGTTATTCGAGTCAGGTCCTGATATCACTCTAGAACACAGCCCTGGAGACAGTGTTAATATGAGTCAGGTCCCAATCTCACTCTAGAACACAGCCTCAGGGACAGTTTTAATATGAGTCAGGTCCCGATCTCACTCTAGAACACAGCCTCAGGGACAGTGTTAATATGAGTCAGGTCCCGAACTCACTCTAGAACACAGCCCCAGGGACAGTGTTAATATGAGTCAGGTCCCAATCTCACTCTAGAACACAGCCTCAGGGACAGTGTTAATATGAGTCAGGTCCCGATCTCACTCTAGAACACAGCCTCAGGGACAGTATTAATACGAGTCAGGTCCCGATCTCACTCTAGAACACAGCCTCAGGGACAGTGTTAATACGAGTCAGGTCCCGATCTCACACTAGAACACAGCCTCAGGGACAGTGTTAATATGAGTCAGGTCCTGATCCACCTCTGGAACACAGCCCCAGGGACAGTGTTACTATGATTCAGGTCCCGATCTCACTCTAGAACACAGCCCCGGAGACAGTGTTAATACAAGTCAGTTCCTGATCTCACTCTAGAACACAGTCTCAGGGACAGTGTTAATATGAGTCAGGTCCCGACCTCACTCTAGAACACAGCCTCAGGAACAGTGTTAATACGTGTCAGTTCCCAATCACACTCTAGAACACAGCCTCAGGGAAAGTGTTAATACGAGTCAGGTCCCGATCTCACTCTAGAACACAGCCTCGGGGACAGTGTTAGTACGAGTCAGGTCCCGATCTCACTCTAGAAAAGAGCCCCGGGTACAGTGTTAATTCGAGTCAGGTCCCGATCTCACTCTAGAACACAGCCTCAGGGACTATGTTAATGCAAGTCAGGTCCCGATCTCACTCTAGAACACAGCCTCAGGGACAGTGTTGATACGAGTGAGGTCCTGATCTCACTCTAGAACACAGCCTCAGTGACAGTGTTAATACGAGTCAGGTCCTGATTTCACTCTAGAACACAGCCCCGGGGACAGTGTTAATACGAGTCAGGTCCCGATCTCAATCTAGAACAGAGCCTCAGGGACAGTGTTAATACGAGTCAGGTCCCGATCTCACTCTAGAACACAGCCTCAGGGACAGTGATAATACGAGTCAGGTCCCGAACTCACTCTAGAACACAGCCTCAGGGACAGTGTTAATACGAGTCAGATCCCAATCACACTCTAGAACACAGCCTCAGGGACAGTGTTAATACGAGTCAGGTCCCGATCTCACTCTAGAACACAGCCTCAGGGACAGAATTAATATGAGTCAGGTCCTCACTCTAGAACACAGACCCGGGTACAGTGTTAATTCGAGTCAGGTCTCGATCTCACTCTAGAACACAGCCTCAGGGACAGTGTTTATGCAAGTCAGGTCCCGATCTCCGTCTAGAACACAGCCAAAGGCACAGTGTTAATGCAAGACAGATCCCAATCACACTCTAGAACACAGCCTCAGGGACAGTGTTAATACGAGTCAGGTCCCGATCTCACTCTAGAACACAGCCTCAGGGACAGTGTTAATACGAGTCAGGTCCCGATCTCACTCTAGAACACAGCCCCGGGTACAGTGTTAATTCGAGTCAGGTCCCGATCTCACTCTAGAACACAGCCTCAGGGACAGTGTTTATACAAGTCAGGTCCTGATCTCCCTCTAGAACACAGCCACAGGGACAGTGTTAATACGAGTCAGGTCCTGATCTCACTCTAGAACACAGCCTCAGGGACAGTGTTAATACGAGTCTGGTCCCGATCTCACTTTAGAACACAGCCTCAGGGAAAGTGTTAATACGAGTCAGGTCCCGGTCTCACTTTAGAACACAGCCACAGGGACAGAGTTAATACGAGCCAGGTCCCGATCTCACTCTAGAACACAGCCCCAGGGACAGTGCTAATATGAGTCAGGTCCCGATCTCAATCTGAAACACAGCCTCAGGGACAGTGTTAATATGAGTGAGGTCCTGATCTCACTCTAGGACACAGCCCAGGACAATGTTAATACGAGTCAGGTCCCGATCTCACTCTAGAACACAGCCTCAGGGACAGTGTTAATACGAGTCAGGTCCTGATCTCACTCTAGAACACCGCCCTGGGGCAGTGTTAATAAGAGTCAGTCCCGATCTCACTCTGGAACACAGTCTCAGTGACAGTGTTAATATGTGTCAGGTCCTGATTTCACTCTAGAACACAGCCCCGGGGACAGTGTTAATACGAGACAGGTCCCAATCTCAATCTAGAACACAGCCTCAGGGACAGTGTTAATATGAGTCAGGTCCCAATCTCACTCTCGAACACAGCCTCAGGGTCAGTGTTAATACGAGTCAGGTCCCGATCTCACTCTAGAACACAGCCTCAGGGACAGTGTTAATACGAGTCAGGTCCCGATCTCACTCTAGAACACAGCCTCAGGGACAGTGTTATGACGAGTCAGGTCCTGATCTCACTCCAGAACACAGTGCCGGGGACAGAGTTAATACGAGTCAGGGCCCGATCTCACACTAGAACACAGCCCCAGGGACCGTGTTAATATGAGACAGGTCCCGATCTCACTCTAGAACACAGCCTCATGGACAGTGTTATTCGAGTCAGGTCCTGATATCACTCTAGAACACAGCCCTGGAGACAGTGTTAATATGAGTCAGGTCCCAATCTCACTCTAGAACACAGCCTCAGGGACAGTTTTAATATGAGCCAGGTCCCGATCTCACTCTAGAACACAGCCTCAGGGACAGTGTTAATATGAGTCAGGTCCCGAACTCACTCTAGAACACAGCCCCAGAGACAGTGTTAATACGAGTCAGGTCCCGATCTCACTCTAGAACACAGCCCCAGGGACAGTGTTAATATGAGTCAGGTCCCAATCTCACTCTAGAACACAGCCTCAGGGACAGTGTTAATATGAGTCAGGTCCCGATCTCACTCTAGAACACAGCCTCAGGGACAGTATTAATACGAGTCAGGTCCCGATCTCACTCTAGAACACAGCCTCAGGGACAGTGTTAATACGAGTCAGGTCCCGATCTCACACTAGAACACAGCCTCAGGGACAGTGTTAATATGAGTCAGGTCCTGATCTCACTCTGGAACACAGCCCCAGGGACAGTGTTACTATGATTCAGGTCCCGATCTCACTCTAGAACACAGCCCCGGAGACAGTGTTAATACAAGTCAGTTCCTGATCTCACTCTAGAACACAGTCTCAGGGACAGTGTTAATATGAGTCAGGTCCCGACCTCACTCTAGAACACAGCCTCAGGAACAGTGTTAATACGTGTCAGTTCCCAATCACACTCTAGAACACAGCCTCAGGGAAAGTGTTAATACGAGTCAGGTCCCGATCTCACTCTAGAACACAGCCTCGGGGACAGTGTTAGTACGAGTCAGGTCCCGATCTCACTCTAGAAAAGAGCCCCGGGTACAGTGTTAATTCGAGTCAGGTCCCGATCTCACTCTAGAACACAGCCTCAGGGACTATGTTAATGCAAGTCAGGTCCCGATCGCACTCTAGAACACAGCCTCAGGGACAGTGTTGATACGAGTGAGGTCCTGATCTCACTCTAGAACACAGCCTCAGTGACAGTGTTAATACGAGTCAGGTCCTGATTTCACTCTAGAACACAGCCCCGGGGACAGTGTTAATACGAGTCAGGTCCCGATCTCAATCTAGAACAGAGCCTCAGGGACAGTGTTAATACGAGTCAGGTCCCGATCTCACTCTAGAACACAGCCTCAGGGACAGTGATAATACGAGTCAGGTCCCGAACTCACTCTAGAACACAGCCTCAGGGACAGTGTTAATACGAGTCAGATCCCAATCACACTCTAGAACACAGCCTCAGGGACAGTGTTAATACGAGTCAGGTCCCGATCTCACTCTAGAACACAGCCTCAGGGAAAGAATTAATATGAGTCAGGTCCTCACTCTAGAACACAGACCCGGGTACAGTGTTAATTCGAGTCAGGTCTCGATCTCACTCTAGAACACAGCCTCAGGGACAGTGTTTATGCAAGTCAGGTCCCGATCTCCGTCTAGAACACAGCCACAGGCACAGTGTTAATGCAAGACAGATCCCAATCACACTCTAGAACACAGCCTCAGGGACAGTGTTAATACGAGTCAGGTCCCGATCTCACTCTAGAACACAGCCTCAGGGACAGTGTTAATACGAGTCAGGTCCCGATCTCACTCTAGAACACAGCCCCGGGTACAGTGTTAATTCGAGTCAGGTCCCGATCTCACTCTAGAACACAGCCTCAGGGACAGTGTTTATACAAGTCAGGTCCTGATCTCCCTCTAGAACACAGCCACAGGGACAGTGTTAATACGAGTCAGGTCCTGATCTCACTCTAGAACACAGCCTCAGGGACAGTGTTAATACGAGTCTGGTCCCGATCTCACTTTAGAACACAGCCTCAGGGAAAGTGTTAATACGAGTCAGGTCCCGGTCTCACTCTAGAACACAGCCACAGGGACAGAGTTAATACGAGCCAGGTCCCGATCTCACTCTAGAACACAGCCCCAGGGACAGTGCTAATATGAGTCAGGTCCCGATCTCACTCTAGAACACAGCCCCGGGGACAGTGTTAATATGAGTCAGGTCCCGATCACAATCTAGAACACAGCCCCAGGGACAGTGTTAATACGAGTCAGATCACGATCTCAATCTGAAACACAGCCTCAGGGACAGTGTTAATATGAGTGAGGTCCTGATCTCACTCTAGGACACAGCCCAGGACAATGTTAATACGAGTCAGGTCCCGATCTCACTCTAGAACACAGCCTCAGGGACAGTGTTAATACGAGTCAGGTCCTGATCTCACTCTAGAACACCGCCCTGGGGCAGTGTTAATAAGAGTCAGGTCCCGATCTCACTCTGGAACACAGTCTCAGTGACAGTGTTAATATGTGTCAGGTCCTGATTTCACTCTAGAACACAGCCCCGGGGACAGTGTTAATACGAGTCAGGTCCCAGTCTCAATCTAGAACACAGCCTCAGGGACAGTGTTAATACGAGTCAGGTCCCGATCTAACTCTAGAACACAGCCTCAGGGACAGTGTTAATACGAGTCAGGTCCCGATCTCACTCTAGAACGCAGCCTCAGGGACAGTGTTAATACGAGTCAGGTCCCGCTCTCACACTAGAACACAGCCTCAGGGACAGTGTAATGACGAGTCAGGTCCTGATCTCACTCTAGAACACAGCCTCAGGGACAGTGTTAATACGAGTCAGGTCCTGATCTCACTCTAGAAAACCGCCCTGGGACAGTGTTAATAAGAGTCAGGTCCCGATCTCACTCTGGAACACAGCCTCAGGGACAGTGTTAATACGAGTCAGGTCCCGATCTCCGTCTAGAACACAGCCACAGGCACAGTGTTAATGCAAGACAGATCCCAATCACACTCTAGAACACAGCCTCAGGGACAGTGTTAATACGAGTCAGGTCCCGATCTCACTCTAGAACACAGCCTCAGGGACAGTGTTAATACGAGTCAGGTCCCGATCTCACTCTAGAACACAGCCCCGGGTACAGTGTTAATTCGAGTCAGGTCCCGATCTCACTCTAGAACACAGCCTCAGGGACAGTGTTTATACAAGTCAGGTCCTGATCTCCCTCTAGAACACAGCCACAGGGACAGTGTTAATACGAGTCAGGTCCTGATCTCACTCTAGAACACAGCCTCAGGGACAGTGTTAATACGAGTCTGGTCCCGATCTCACTTTAGAACACAGCCTCAGGGAAAGTGTTAATACGAGTCAGGTCCCGGTCTCACTCTAGAACACAGCCACAGGGACAGAGTTAATACGAGCCAGGTCCCGATCTCACTCTAGAACACAGCCCCAGGGACAGTGCTAATATGAGTCAGGTCCCGATCTCACTCTAGAACACAGCCCCGGGGACAGTGTTAATATGAGTCAGGTCCCGATCACAATCTAGAACACAGCCCCAGGGACAGTGTTAATACGAGTCAGATCACGATCTCAATCTGAAACACAGCCTCAGGGACAGTGTTAATATGAGTGAGGTCCTGATCTCACTCTAGGACACAGCCCAGGACAATGTTAATACGAGTCAGGTCCCGATCTCACTCTAGAACACAGCCTCAGGGACAGTGTTAATACGAGTCAGGTCCTGATCTCACTCTAGAACACCGCCCTGGGGCAGTGTTAATAAGAGTCAGGTCCCGATCTCACTCTGGAACACAGTCTCAGTGACAGTGTTAATATGTGTCAGGTCCTGATTTCACTCTAGAACGCAGCCCCGGGGACAGTGTTAATACGAGTCAGGTCCCAGTCTCAATCTAGAACACAGCCTCAGGGACAGTGTTAATACGAGTCAGGTCCCGATCTAACTCTAGAACACAGCCTCAGGGACAGTGTTAATACGAGTCAGGTCCCGATCTCACTCTAGAACGCAGCCTCAGGGACAGTGTTAATACGAGTCAGGTCCCGCTCTCACACTAGAACACAGCCTCAGGGACAGTGTAATGACGAGTCAGGTCCTGATCTCACTCTAGAACACAGCCTCAGGGACAGTGTTAATACGAGTCAGGTCCTGATCTCACTCTAGAAAACCGCCCTGGGACAGTGTTAATAAGAGTCAGGTCCCGATCTCACTCTGGAACACAGCCTCAGGGACAGTGTTAATACGAGTCAGGTCCCGATCTCAATCTAGAACACAGTCTCAGTGACAGTGTTAATACGAGTCAGGTCCCAATCTCACTGTAGAACACAGCCTCAGGGTCAGTGCTAATATGAGTCAGGTCCCGATCTCACTCTAGAACACAGCCCCGGGGACAGTGTTAATATGAGTCAGGTCCCGATCACAATCTAGAACACAGCCCCAGGGACAGTGTTAATACGAGTCAGATCACGATCTCAATCTGAAACACAGCCCCAGGGACAGTGTTAATATGAGTCAGGTCCCAATCTCACTCTAGAACACAGCCTCAGGGACTGTGTTAATATGAGTCAGGTCCCGATCTCACTCTAGAACACAGCCTCAGGGACAGTATTAATACGAGTCCGGTCCCGATCTCACTCTAGAACACAGCCTCAGGGACAGTGTTAATACAAGTCAGGTCCCGATCTCACACTAGAACACAGCCTCAGGGACAGTGTTAATATGAGTCAGGTCCTGATCTCACTCTGGAACACAGCCCCAGGGACAGTGTTACTATGATTCAGGTCCCGATCTCACTCTAGAACACAGCCCCGGAGACAGTGTTAATACAAGTCAGTTCCTGATCTCACTCTAGAACACAGTCTCAGGGACAGTGTTAATATGAGTCAGGTCCCGATCTCCCTCCAGAACACAGCCTCAGGAACAGTGTTAATACGTGTCAGTTCCCAATCACACTCTAGAACACAGCCTCAGGGAAAGTGTTAATACGAGTCAGGTCCCGATCTCACTCTAGAACACAGCCTCGGGGACAGTGTTAGTACGAGTCAGGTCCCGATCTCACTCTAGAACACAGCCTCAGGGAGTATGTTAATGCAAGTCAGGTCCCGATCTCACTCTAGAACACAGCCTCAGGGACAGTGTTAATACGAGTCAGGTCCCGATCTCACTCTAGAACACAGCCTCAGGGACAGTGTTATGACGAGTCAGGTCCTGATCTCACTCTAGAACACAGTCCCGGGGACAGAGTTAATACGAGTCAGGGCCCGATCTCACTCTAGAACACAGCCCCAGGGACCGTGTTAATATGAGTCAGGTCCCAATCTCATTCTAGAACACAGCCTCAGGGACAGTGTTAATATGAGTCAGGTCCCGATCTCCCTCTAGAACACAGCCTCAGGGACCGAATTAATACGAGTCAGGTCCCGATCTCACTCTAGAACACAGCCTCAGGGACAGTGTTAATACGAGTCAGGTCCCAATCTCACTCTGGAACACAGCCCCAGGGACAGTGTTACTATGAGTCAGGTCCCGATCTCACTCTAGAACACAGCCCCGGAGACAGTGTTAATACGAGTCAGTTCCTGATCTCACTCTAGAACACAGTCTCAGGGACAGTGTTAATATGAGTCAGGTCCCGATCTCCCTCCAGAACACAGCCTCAGGAACAGTGTTAATACGTGTCAGTTCCCAATCACACTCTAGAACACAGCCTCAGGGAAAGTGTTAATACGAGTCAGGTCCCGATCTCACTCTAGAACACAGCCTCGGGGACAGTGTTAGTACGAGTCAAGTCCCGATCTCACTCTAGAACACAGCCTCAGGGAGTATGTTAATGCAAGTCAGGTCCCGATCTCACTCTAGAACACAGCCTCAGGGACAGTGTTGATACGAGTGAGGTCCTGATCTCACTCTAGAACACAGCCTCAGTGACAGTGTTAATACGAGTCAGGTCCTGATTTCTCTCTAGAACACAGCCCCGGGGACAGTGTTAATACGAGTCAGGTCCCGATCTCAATCTAGAACACAGCCTCAGGGACAGTGTTAATACGAGTCAGGTCCCGATCTCACTCTAGAACACAGCCTCAGGGACAGTGATAATACGAGTCAGGTCCAGAACTCACTCTAGAACACAGCCTCAGGGACAGTGTTAATACGAGTCAGATCCCAATCACACTCTAGAACACAGCCTCAGGGACAGTGTTAATACGAGTCAGGTCCCGATCTCACTCTAGAACACAGCCTCAGGGACAGTGTAATGATGAGTCAGGTCCTGATCTCACTCTAGAACACAGCCTCAGGGAAAGTGTTAATACGAGTCAGGTCCTGATCTCACTCTACAAAACCGCCCTGGGACAGTGTTAATAAGAGTCAGGTCCCGATCTCACTCTGGAACACAGCCTCAGCGACAGTGTTAATACGAGTCAGGTCCCGATCTCAATCTAGAACACAGTCTCAGTGACAGTGTTAATATGAGTCAGGTCCTGATTTCACTCTCGAACACAGCCCCGGGGACAGTGTTAATACGAGACAGGTCCCAATCTCAATCTAGAACACAGCCTCAGGGACAGTGTTAATACGAGTCCGGTCCCAATCTCACTCTAGAACACAGCCTCAGGGTCAGTGTTAATACGAGTCAGGTCCCGATCTCACTCTAGAACACAGCCTCAGGGACAGTGTTAATACGAGTCAGGTCCCGATCTCACTCTAGAACACAGCCTCAGGGACAGTGTTATGACGAGTCAGGTCCTGATCTCACTCTAGAACACAGTCCCGGGGACAGAGTTAATACGAGTCAGGGCCCGATCTCACTCTAGAACACAGCCCCAGGGACCGTGTTAATATGAGTCAGGTCCCAATCTCATTCTAGAACACAGCCTCAGGGACAGTGTTAATATGAGTCAGGTCCCGATCTCACTCTAGAACACAGCCTCAGGGACCGAATTAATACGAGTCAGGTCCCGATCTCACTCTAGAACACAGCCTCAGGGACAGTGTTAATACGAGTCAGGTCCCAATCTCACTCTGGAACACAGCCCCAGGGACAGTGTTACTATGAGTCAGGTCCCGATCTCACTCTAGAACACAGCCCCGGAGACAGTGTTAATACGAGTCAGTTCCTGATCTCACTCTAGAACACAGTCTCAGGGACAGTGTTAATATGAGTCAGGTCCCGATCTCCCTCCAGAACACAGCCTCAGGAACAGTGTTAATACGTGTCAGTTCCCAATCACACTCTAGAACACAGCCTCAGGGAAAGTGTTAATACGAGTCAGGTCCCGATCTCACTCTAGAACACAGCCTCGGGGACAGTGTTAGTACGAGTCAGGTCCCGATCTCACTCTAGAACACAGCCTCAGGGAGTATGTTAATGCAAGTCAGGTCCCGATCTCACTCTAGAACACAGCCTCAGGGACAGTGTTGATACGAGTGAGGTCCTGATCTCACTCTAGAACACAGCCTCAGTGACAGTGTTAATACGAGTCAGGTCCTGATTTCTCTCTAGAACACAGCCCCGGGGACAGTGTTAATACGAGTCAGGTCCCGATCTCAATCTAGAACACAGCCTCAGGGACAGTGTTAATACGAGTCAGGTCCCGATCTCACTCTAGAACACAGCCTCAGGGACAGTGATAATACGAGTCAGGTCCAGAACTCACTCTAGAACACAGCCTCAGGGACAGTGTTAATACGAGTCAGATCCCAATCACACTCTAGAACACAGCCTCAGGGACAGTGTTAATACGAGTCAGGTCCCGATCTCACTCTAGAACACAGCCTCAGGGACAGTGTAATGATGAGTCAGGTCCTGATCTCACTCTAGAACACAGCCTCAGGGAAAGTGTTAATACGAGTCAGGTCCTGATCTCACTCTACAAAACCGCCCTGGGACAGTGTTAATAAGAGTCAGGTCCCGATCTCACTCTGGAACACAGCCTCAGCGACAGTGTTAATACGAGTCAGGTCCCGATCTCAATCTAGAACACAGTCTCAGTGACAGTGTTAATATGAGTCAGGTCCTGATTTCACTCTCGAACACAGCCCCGGGGACAGTGTTAATACGAGACAGGTCCCAATCTCAATCTAGAACACAGCCTCAGGGACAGTGTTAATACGAGTCCGGTCCCAATCTCACTCTAGAACACAGCCTCAGGGTCAGTGTTAATACGAGTCAGGTCCCGATCTCACTCTAGAACACAGCCTCAGGGACAGTGTTAATACGAGTCAGGTCCCGATCTCACTCTAGAACACAGCCTCAGGGACAGTGTTATGACGAGTCAGGTCCTGATCTCACTCTAGAACACAGTCCCGGGGACAGAGTTAATACGAGTCAGGGCCCGATCTCACTCTAGAACACAGCCCCAGGGACCGTGTTAATATGAGACAGGTCCCGATCTCACTCTAGAACACAGCCTCATGGACAGTGTTATTCGAGTCAGGTCCTGATATCACTCTAGAACACAGCCCTGGAGACAGTGTTAATATGAGTCAGGTCCCGATCTCACTCCAGAACACAGCCTCAGGGACAGTTTTAATATGAGTCAGGTCCCGATCTCACTCTAGAACACAGCCTCAGGGACAGTGTTAATATGAGTCAGGTCCCGAACTCACTCTAGAACACAGCCCCAGGGACAGTGTTAATACGAGTCAGGTCCCGATCTCACTCTAGAACACAGCCCCAGGGACAGTGTTAATATGAGTCAGGTCCCAATCTCATTCTAGAACACAGCCTCAGGGACAGTGTTAATATGAGTCAGGTCCCGATCTCACTCTAGAACACAGCCTCAGGGACCGAATTAATACGAGTCAGGTCCCGATCTCACTCTAGAACACAGCCTCAGGGACAGTGTTAATACGAGTCAGGTCCCAATCTCACTCTGGAACACAGCCCCAGGGACAGTGTTACTATGAGTCAGGTCCCGATCTCACTCTAGAACACAGCCCCGGAGACAGTGTTAATACGAGTCAGTTCCTGATCTCACTCTAGAACACAGTCTCAGGGACAGTGTTAATATGAGTCAGGTCCCGATCTCACTCTAGAACACAGCCTCAGGGACAGTATTAATACGAGTCAGGTCCCGATCTCACTCTAGAACACAGCCTCAGGGACAGTGTTAATACGAGTCAGGTCCCGATCTCACACTAGAACACAGCCTCAGGGACAGTGTTAATATGAGTCAGGTCCTGATCTCACTCTGGAACACAGTCCCAGGGACAGTGTTACTATGAGTCAGGTCCCGATCTCACTCTAGAACACAGCCCCGGAGACAGTGTTAATACGAGTCAGTTCCTGATCTCACTCTAGAACACAGTCTCAGGGACAGTGTTAATATGAGACAGGTCCCGATCTCACTCTAGAACACAGCCTCAGGAACAGTGTTAATACGTGTCAGTTCCCAATCACACTCTAGAACACAGCCTCAGGGAAAGTGTTAATACGAGTCAGGTCCCGATCTCACTCTAGAACACAGCCTCGGGGACAGTGTTAGTACGAGTCAGGTCCCGATCTCACTCAAGAAAAGAGCCCCGGGTACAGTGTTAATTCGAGTCAGGTCCCGATCTCACTCTAGAACACAGCCTCAGGGACTATGTTAATACAAGTCAGGTCCCGATCTCACTCTAGAACACAGCCTCAGGGACAGTGTTGATACGAGTGAGGTCCTGATCTCACTCTAGAACACAGCCTCAGTGACAGTGTTAATACGAGTCAGGTCCTGATTTCATTCTAGAACACAGCCCCGGGGACAGTGTTAATACGAGTCACGTCCCGATCTCAATCTAGAACAGAGCCTCAGGGACAGTGTTAATACGAGTCAGGTCCCGATCTCACTCTAGAACACAGCCTCAGGGACAGTGATAATACGAGTCTGGTCCCGAACTCACTCTAGAACACAGCCTCATGGACAGAATTAATATGAGTCAGGTCCTGATCTCACTCTAGAACACAGACCCGGGTACAGTGTTAATTCGAGTCAGGTCTCGATCTCACTCTAGAACACAGCCTCAGGGACAGTGTTTATGCAAGTCAGGTCCCGATCTCCATCTAGAACACAGCCACAGGGACAGTGTTAATGCAAGACAGATCCCAATCACACTCTAGTACACAGCCTCAGGGACAGTGTTAATACGAGTCAGGTGCCGATCTCACTCTAGAACACAGCCTCAGGGACAGTGTTAATACGAGTCAGGTCCCGATCTCACTCTGGAACACAGCCCCGGGTACAGTGTTAATTCGAGTCAGGTCCCGATCTCACTCTAGAACACAGCCACAGGGACAGTGTTAATACGAGTCAGGTCCTGATCTCACTCTAGAACGCAGCCTCAGGGACAGTGTTAATACGAGTCTGGTCCCGATCTCACTTTAGAACACAGCCTCAGGGAAAGTGTTAATACGAGTCAGGTCCCGGTCTCACTCTAGAACACAGCCACAGGGACAGAGTTAATACGAGCCAGGTCCCGATCTCACTCTAGAACACAGCCCCAGGGACAGTGCTAATATGAGTCAGGTCCCGATCTCACTCTAGAACACAGCCCCGGGGACAGTGTTAATATGAGTCAGGTCCCGATCACAATCTAGAACACAGCCCCAGGGACAGTGTTAATACGAGTCAGATCACGATCTCAATCTGAAACACAGCCTCAGGGACAGTGTTAATATGAGTGAGGTCCTGATCTCACTCTAGGACACAGCCCAGGACAATGTTAATACGAGTCAGGTCCCGATCTCAATCTAGAACACAGCCTCAGGGACAGTGTTAATACGAGTCAGGTCCTGATCTCACTCTAGAACACCGCCCTGGGACAGTGTTAATAAGAGTCAGGTCCCGATCTCACTCTGGAACACAGTCTCAGTGACAGTGTTAATATGTGTCAGGTCCTGATTTCACTCTAGAACACAGCCCCGGGGACAGTGTTAATACGAGTCAGGTCCCAGTCTCAATCTAGAACACAGCCTCAGGGACAGTGTTAATACGAGTCAGGTCCCGATCTAACTCTAGAACACAGCCCCAGGGACAGTGTTAATACGAGTCAGGTCCCGATCTCACTCTAGAACGCAGCCTCAGGGACAGTGTTAATACGAGTCAGGTCCCGCTCTCACTCTAGAACACAGCCTCAGGGACAGTGTAATGACGAGTCAGGTCCTGATCTCACTCTAGAACACAGCCTCAGGGACAGTGTTAATACGAGTCAGGTCCTGATCTCACTTTAGAAAACCGCCCTGGGACAGTGTTAATAAGAGCCAGGTCCCGATCTCACTCTGGAACACAGCCTCAGGGACAGTGTTAATACGAGTCAGGTCCCGATCTCAATCTAGAACACAGTCTCAGTGACAGTGTTAATACGAGTCAGGTCCCAATCTCACTCTAGAACACAGCCTCAGGGTCAGTGCTAATATGAGTCAGGTCCCGATCTCACTCTAGAACACAGCCCCGGGGACAGTGTTAATATGAGTCAGGTCCCGATCACAATCTAGAACACAGCCCCAGGGACAGTGTTAATACGAGTCAGATCACGATCTCAATCTGAAACACAGCCCCAGGGACAGTGTTAATATGAGTCAGGTCCCAATCTCACTCTAGAACACAGCCTCAGGGACAGTGTTAATATGAGTCAGGTCCCGATCTCACTCTAGAACACAGCCTCAGGGACAGTTTTAATACGAGTCAGGTCCCGATCTCACTCTAGAACACAGCCTCAGGGACAGTGTTAATACGAGTCAGGTCCCGATCTCACACTAGAACACAGCCTCAGGGACAGTGTTAATATGAGTCAGGTCCTGATCTCACTCTGGAACACAGCCCCAGGGACAGTGTTACTATGATTCAGGTCCCGATCTCACTCTAGAACACAGCCCCGGAGACAGTGTTAATACAAGTCCGTTCCTGATCTCACTCTAGAACACAGTCTCAGGGACAGTGTTAATATGAGTCAGGTCCCGATCTCACTCCAGAACACAGCCTCAGGAACAGTGTTAATACGTGTCAGTTCCCAATCACACTCTAGAACACAGCCTCAGGGAAAGTGTTAATACGAGTCAGGTCCCGATCTCACTCTAGAACACAGCCTCGGGGACAGTGTTATACGAGTCAGGTCCCGATCTCACTCTAGAAAAGAGCCCCGGGTACAGTGTTAATTCGAGCCAGGTCCCGATCTCAATCTAGAACACAGCCTCAGGGACTATGTTAATGCAAGTCAGGTCCCGATCTCACTCTAGAACACAGCCTCAGGGATAGTGTTGATACGAGTGAGGTCCTGATCTCACTCTAGAACACAGCCTCAGTGACAGTGTTAATACGAGTCAGGTCCCGATCTCAATCTAGAACACAGTCTCAGTGACAGTGTTAATATGAGTCAGGTCCTGATTTCACTCTCGAACACAGCCCCGGGGACAGTGTTAATACGAGACAGGTCCCAATCTCAATCTAGAACACAGCCTCAGGGACAGTGTTAATACGAGTCAGGTCCCAATCTCACTCTAGAACACAGCCTCAGGGTCAGTGTTAATACGAGTCAGGTCCCGATCTCACTCTAGAACACAGCCTCAGGGACAGTGTTAATACGAGTCAGGTCCCGATCTCACTCTAGAACACAGCCTCAGGGACAGTGTTATGACGAGTCAGGTCCTGATCTCACTCTAGAACACAGTCCCGGGGACAGAGTTAATACGAGTCAGGGCCCGATCTCACTCTAGAACACAGCCCCAGGGACCATGTTAATATGAGACAGGTCCCGATCTCACTCTAGAACACAGCCTCATGGACAGTGTTATTCGAGTCAGGTCCTGATATCACTCTAGAACACAGCCCTGGAGACAGTGTTAATATGAGTCAGGTCCCGATCTCACTCCAGAACACAGCCTCAGGGACAGTTTTAATATGAGTCAGGTCCCGATCTCACTCTAGAACACAGCCTCAGGGACAGTGTTAATATGAGTCAGGTCCCGAACTCACTCTAGAAAACAGCCCCAGGGACAGTGTTAATACGAGTCAGGTCCCGATCTCACTCTAGAACACAGCCCCAGGGACAGTGTTAATATGAGTCAGGTCCCAATCTCACTCTAGAACACAGCCTCAGGGACAGTGTTAATATGAGTCAGGTCCCGATCTCACTCTAGAACACAGCCTCAGGGACCGTATTAATACGAGTCAGGTCCCGATCTCACTCTAGAACACAGCCTCAGGGACAGTGTTAATACGAGTCAGGTCCCAATCTCACTCTGGAACACAGCCCCAGGGACAGTGTTACTATGAGTCAGGTCCCGATCTCACTCTAGAACACAGCCCCGGAGACAGTGTTAATACGAGTCAGTTCCTGATCTCACTCTAGAACACAGTCTCAGGGACAGTGTTAATATGAGTCAGGTCCCGATCTCACTCTAGAACACAGCCTCAGGGACAGTATTAATACGAGTCAGGTCCCGATCTCACTCTAGAACACAGCCTCAGGGACAGTGTTAATACGAGTCAGGTCCCGATCTCACACTAGAACACAGCCTCAGGGACAGTGTTAATATAAGTCAGGTCCTGATCTCACTCTGGAACACAGTCCCAGGGACAGTGTTACTATGAGTCAGGTCCCGATCTCACTCTAGAACGCAGCCCCGGAGACAGTGTTAATACGAGTCAGTTCCTGATCTCACTCTAGAGCACAGTCTCAGGGACAGTGTTAATATGAGTCAGGTCCCGATCTCACTCTAGAACACAGCCTCAGGAACAGTGTTAATACGTGTCAGTTCCCAATCACACTCTAGAACACAGCCTCAGGGAAAGTGTTAATACGAGTCAGGTCCCGATCTCACTCTAGAACACAGCCTCGGGGACAGTGTTAGTACGAGTCAGGTCCCGATCTCACTCAAGAAAAGAGCCCCGGGTACAGTGTTAATTCGAGTCAGGTCCTGATCTCACTCTAGAACACAGCCTCAGGGACTATGTTAATACAAGTCAGGTCCCGATCTCACTCTAGAACACAGCCACAGGGACAGTGTTGATACGAGTGAGGTCCTGATCTCACTCTAGAACACAGCCTCAGTGACAGTGTTAATACGAGTCAGGTCCTGATTTCATTCTAGAACACAGCCCCGGGGACAGTGTTAATACGAGTCACGTCCCGATCTCAATCTAGAACAGAGCCTCAGGGACAGTGTTAATACGAGTCAGGTCCCGATCTCACTCTAGAACACAGCCTCAGGGACAGTGATAATACGAGTCTGGTCCCGAACTCACTCTAGAACACAGCCTCAGGGACAGAATTAATATGAGTCAGGTCCTGATCTCACTCTAGAACACAGCCTCAGGGACAGTGTTAATATGAGTCAGGTCCCGAACTCACTCTAGAAAACAGCCCCAGGGACAGTGTTAATACGAGTCAGGTCCCGATCTCACTCTAGAACACAGCCCCAGGGACAGTGTTAATATGAGTCAGGTCCCAATCTCACTCTAGAACACAGCCTCAGGGACAGTGTTAATATGAGTCAGGTCCCGATCTCACTCTAGAACACAGCCTCAGGGACCGTATTAATACGAGTCAGGTCCCGATCTCACTCTAGAACACAGCCTCAGGGACAGTGTTAATACGAGTCAGGTCCCAATCTCACTCTGGAACACAGCCCCAGGGACAGTGTTACTATGAGTCAGGTCCCGATCTCACTCTAGAACACAGCCCCGGAGACAGTGTTAATACGAGTCAGTTCCTGATCTCACTCTAGAACACAGTCTCAGGGACAGTGTTAATATGAGTCAGGTCCCGATCTCACTCTAGAACACAGCCTCAGCGACAGTATTAATACGAGTCAGGTCCCGATCTCACTCTAGAACACAGCCTCAGGGACAGTGTTAATACGAGTCAGGTCCCGATCTCACACTAGAACACAGCCTCAGGGACAGTGTTAATATAAGTCAGGTCCTGATCTCACTCTGGAACACAGTCCCAGGGACAGTGTTACTATGAGTCAGGTCCCGATCTCACTCTAGAACACAGCCCCGGAGACAGTGTTAATACGAGTCAGTTCCTGATCTCACTCTAGAACACAGTCTCAGGGACAGTGTTAATATGAGTCAGGTCCCGATCTCACTCTAGAACACAGCCTCAGGAACAGTGTTAATACGTGTCAGTTCCCAATCAAACTTTAGAACACAGCCTCAGGGAAAGTGTTAATACGAGTCAGGTCCCGATCTCACTCTAGAACACAGCCTCGGGGACAGTGTTAGTACGAGTCAGGTCCCGATCTCACTCAAGAAAAGAGCCCCGGGTACAGTGTTAATTCGAGTCAGGTCCTGATCTCACTCTAGAACACAGCCTCAGGGACTATGTTAATACAAGTCAGGTCCCGATCTCACTCTAGAACACAGCCTCAGGGACAGTGTTGATACGAGTGAGGTCCTGATCTCACTCTAGAACACAGCCTCAGTGACAGTGTTAATACGAGTCAGGTCCTGATTTCATTCTAGAACACAGCCCCGGGGACAGTGTTAATACGAGTCACGTCCCGATCTCAATCTAGAACAGAGCCTCAGGGACAGTGTTAATACGAGTCAGGTCCCGATCTCACTCTAGAACACAGCCTCAGGGACAGTGATAATACGAGTCTGGTCCCGAACTCACTCTAGAACACAGCCTCAGGGACAGAATTAATATGAGTCAGGTCCTGATCTCACTCTAGAACACAGACCCGGGTACAGTGTTAATTCGAGTCAGGTCTCGATCTCACTCTAGAACACAGCCTCAGGGACAGTGTTTATGCAAGTCAGGTCCCGATCTCCATCTAGAACACAGCCACAGGGACAGTGTTAATGCAAGACAGATCCCAATCACACTCTAGAACACAGCCTCAGGGACAGTGTTAATATGAGTCAGGTCCCGATCTCACTCTAGAACACAGCCTCAGGGACAGTGTTAATACGAGTCAGGTCCCGATCTCACTCTGGAACACAGCCCCGGGTACAGTGTTAATTCGAGTCAGGTCCCGATCTCACTCTAGAACACAGCCACAGGGACAGTGTTAATATGAGTCAGGTCCTGATCTCACTCTAGAACGCAGCCCCAGGGACAGTGTTAATACGAGTCTGGTCCCGATCTCACTTTAGAACACAGCCTCAGGGAAAGTGTTAATATGAGTCAGGTCCCGTCTCACTCTAGAACACAGCCACAGGGACAGAGTTAATACGAGCCAAGTCCCGATCTCACTCTAGAACACAGCCCCAGGGACAGTGCTAATATGAGTCAGGTCCCGATCTCACTCTAGAACACAGCCCCGGGGACAGTGTTAATATGAGTCAGGTCCCGATCACAATCTAGAACACAGCCCCAGGGACAGTGTTAATACGAGTCAGATCACGATCTCAATCTGAAACACAGCCTCAGGGACAGTGTTAATATGAGTGAGGTCCTGATCTCACTCTAGGACACAGCCCAGGACAATGTTAATACGAGTCAGGTCCCGATCTCACTCTAGAACACAGCCTCAGGGACAGTGCTAATACGAGTCAGGTCCTGATCTCACTCTAGAACACCGCCCTGGGACAGTGTTAATAAGAGTCAGGTCCCGATCTCACTCTGGAACACAGTCTCAGTGACAGTGTTAATATGTGTCAGGTCCTGATTTCACTCTAGAACACAGCCCCGGGGACAGTGTTAATACGAGTCAGGTCCCAGTCTCAATCTAGAACACAGCCTCAGGGACAGTGTTAATACGAGTCAGGTCCCGATCTAACTCTAGAACGCAGCCTCAGGGACAGTGTTAATACGAGTCAGGTCCCGCTCTCACTCTAGAACACAGCCTCAGGGACAGTGTAATGACGAGTCAGGTCCTGATCTCAGTCTAGAACACAGCCTCAGGGACAGTGTTAATACGAGTCAGGTCCTGATCTCACTCTAGAAAACCGCCCTGGGACAGTGTTAATAAGAGTCAGGTCCCGATCTCACTCTGGAACACAGCCTCAGGGACAGTGTTAATACGAGTCAGGTCCCGATCTCAATCTGGAACACAGTCTCAGTGACAGTGTTAATACGAGTCAGGTCCCAATCTCACTCTAGAACACAGCCTCAGGATCAGTGCTAATATGAGTCAGGTCCAGATCTCACTCTAGAACACAGCCCCGGGGACAGTGTTAATATGAGTCAGGTCCCGATCACAATCTAGAACACAGCCCCAGGGACAGTGTTAATACGAGTCAGATCACGATCTCAATCTGAAACACAGCCCCAGGGACAGTGTTAATATGAGTCAGGTCCCAATCTCACTCTAGAACACAGCCTCAGGGACAGTGTTAATATGAGTCAGGTCCCGATCTCACTCTAGAACACAGCCTCAGGGACAGTTTTAATACGAGTCAGGTCCCGATCTCACTCTAGAACACAGCCTCAGGGACAGTGTTAATACGAGTCAGGTCCCGATCTCACACTAGAACACAGCCTCAGGGACAGTGTTAATATGAGTCAGGTCCTGATCTCACTCTGGAACACAGCCCCAGGGACAGTGTTACTATGATTCAGGTCCCGATCTCACTCTAGAACACAGCCCCGGAGACAGTGTTAATACAAGTCCGTTCCTGATCTCACTCTAGAACACAGTCTCAGGGACAGTGTTAATATGAGTCAGGTCCCGATCTCACTCCAGAACACAGCCTCAGGAACAGTGTTAATACGTGTCAGTTCCCAATCACACTCTAGAACACAGCCTCAGGGAAAGTGTTAATACGAGTCAGGTCCCGATCTCACTCTAGAACACAGCCTCGGGGACAGTGTTAGTACGAGTCAGGTCCCGATCTCACTCTAGAAAAGAGCCCCGGGTACAGTGTTAATTCGAGCCAGGTCCCGATCTCACTCTAGAACACAGCCTCAGGGACTATGTTAATGCAAGTCAGGTCCCGATCTCACTCTAGAACACAGCCTCAGGGATAGTGTTGATACGAGTGAGGTCCTGATCTCACTCTAGAACACAGCCTCAGTGACAGTGTTAATACGAGTCAGGTCCTGATTTCACTCTAGAACACAGCCCCGGGGACAGTGTTAATACGAGTCAGGTCCTGATTTCACTCTCGAACACAGCCCCGGGGACAGTGTTAATACGAGACAGGTCCCGATCTCACTCTAGAACACAGCCTCAGGGACAGTGATAATACGAGTCAGGTCCCGAACTCACTCTAGAACACAGCCTCAGGGACAGTGTTAATACGAGTCAGATCCCAATCACACTCTAGAACACAGCCTCAGGGACAGTGTTAATACGAGTCAGGTCCCGATCTCACTCTAGAACACAGCCTCAGGGACAGAATTAATATGAGTCAGGTCCTGATCTCACTCTAGAACACAGCCCCGGGTACAGTGTTAATTCGAGTCAGGTCTCGATCTCACTCTAGAACACAGCCTCAGGGACAGTGTTTATGCAAGTCAGGTCCCGATCTCCGTCTAGAACACAGCCACAGGGACAGTGTTAATACAAGACAGATCCCAATCACACTCTAGAACACAGCCTCAGGGACAGTGTTAATACGAGTCAGGTCCCGATCTCACTCTAGAACACAGCCTCAGGGACAGTGTTAATACGAGTCAGGTCCCGATCTCACTCTAGAACACAGCCCCGGGTACAGTGTTAATTCGAGTCAGGTCCCGATCTCACTCTAGAACACAGCCTCAGGGACAGTGTTTATACAAGTCAGGTCCTGATCTCCCTCTAGAACACAGCCACAGGGACAGTGTTAATACGAGTCAGCTCCTGATCTCACTCTAGAACACAGCCTCAGGGACAGTGTTAATACGAGTCTGGTCCCGATCTCACTTTAGAACACAGCCTCAGGGAAAGTGTTAATACGAGTCAGGTCCCGTTCTCACTCTAGAACACAGCCACAGGGACAGAGTTAATACGAGCCAGGTCCCAATCTCACTCTAGAACACAGCCCCAGGGACAGTGCTAATATGATTCAGGTCCCGATCTCACTCTAGAACACAGCCCTGGGGACAGTGTTAATATGAGTCAGGTCCCGATCACAATCTAGAACACAGCCCCAGGGACAGTGTTAATACGAGTCAGATCACGATCTCAATCTGAAACACAGCCTCAGGGACAGTGTTAATATGAGTGAGGTCCTGATCTCACTCTAGGACACAGCCCAGGACAATGTTAATACGAGTCAGGTCCCGATCTCACTCTAGAACACAGCCTCAGGGACAGTGTTAATACGAGTCAGGTCCTGATCTCACTCTAGAACACCGCCCTGGGACAGTGTTAATAAGAGTCAGGTCCCGATCTCACTCTGGAACACAGTCTCAGTGACAGTGTTAATATGTGTCAGGTCCTGATTTCACTCTAGAACACAGCCCCGGGGACAGTGTTAATACGAGTCAGGTCCCAGTCTCAATCTAGAACACAGCCTCAGGGACAGTGTTAATACGAGTCAGGTCCCGATCTAACTCTAGAACACAGCCTCAGGGACAGTGTTAATACGAGTCAGGTCCCAATCTCACTCTAGAACGCAGCCTCAGGGACAGTGTTAATACGAGTCAGGTCCCGCTCTCACTCTAGAACACAGCCTCAGGGACAGTGTAATGACGAGTCATGTCCTGATCTCACTCTAGAACACAGCCTCAGGGACAGTGTTAATACGAGTCAGGTCCTGATCTCACTCTAGAAAACCGCCCTGGGACAGTGTTAATAAGAGTCAGGTCCCGATCTCACTCTGGAACACAGCCTCAGGGACAGTGTTAATACGAGTCAGGTCCCGATCTCAATCTAGAACACAGTCTCAGTGACAGTGTTAATATGAGTCAGGTCCTGATTTCACTCTAGAACACAGCCCCGGGGACAGTGTTAATACGAGCCAGGTCCCAATCTCAATCTAGAACACAGCCTCAGGGACAGTGTTAATACGAGTCAGGTCCCAATCTCACTCTAGAACACAGCCTCAGGGTCAGTGTTAATACGAGTCAGGTCCCGATCACAATCTAGAACACAGCCCCAGGGACAGTGTTAATACGAGTCAGATCACGATCTCAATCTGAAACACAGCCTCAGGGACAGTGTTAATATGAGTGAGGTCCTGATCTCACTCTAGGACACAGCCCAGGACAATGTAAATACGAGTCAGGTCCCGATCTCACTCTAGAACACAGCCTCAGGGACAGTGTTAATACGAGTCAGGTCCTGATCTCACTCTAGAACACCGCCCTGGGACAGTGTTAATAAGAGTCAGGTCCCGATCTCACTCTGGAACACAGTCTCAGTGACAGTGTTAATATGTGTCAGGTCCTGATTTCACTCTAGAACACAGCCCCGGGGACAGTGTTAATACGAGTCAGGTCCCAGTCTCAATCTAGAACACAGCCTCAGGGACAGTGTTAATACGAGTCAGGTCCCGATCTAACTCTAGAACACAGCCTCAGGGACAGTGTTAATACGAGTCAGGTCCCGAACTCACTCTTGAACGCAGCCTCAGGGACAGTGTTAATACGAGTCAGGTCCCGATCTCACTCTAGAACACAGCCTCAGGGACAGTGTAATGACGAGTCAGGTCCTGATCTCACTCTGGAACACAGCCTCAGGGACAGTGTTAATACGAGTCAGGTCCTGATCTCACTCTAGAAAACCGCCCTGTGACAGTGTTAATAAGAGTCAGGTCCCGATCTCACTCTGGAACACAGCCTCAGGGACAGTGTTAATACGAGTCAGGTCCCGATCTCAATCTAGAACACAGTCTCAGTGACAGTGTTAATATGAGTCAGGTCCTGATTTCACTCTAGAACACAGCCCCGGGGACAGTGTTAATACGAGCCAGGTCCCAATCTCAATCTAGAACACAGCCTCAGGGACAGTGTTAATACGAGTCAGGTCCCAATCTCACTCTAGAACACAGCCTCAGGGTCAGTGTTAATACGAGTCAGGTCCCGATCTCACTCTAGAACACAGCCTCAGGGACAGTGTTAATACGAGTCAGGTCCCGATCTCACACTAGAACACAGCCTCAGGGACAGTGTTAATATGAGTCAGGTCCTGAACTCACTCTGGAACACAGTCCCAGGGACAGTGTTACTATGAGTCAGGTCCCGATCTCACTCTAGAACACAGCCCCGGAGACAGTGTTAATACGAGTCAGTTCCTGATCTCACTCTAGAACACAGTCTCAGGGACAGTGTTAATATGAGTCAGGTCCCGATCTCACTCTAGAACACAGCCTCAGGAACAGTGTTAATACGTGTCAGTTCCCTATCACACTCTAGAACACAGCCTCAGGGAAAGTGTTAATACGAGTCAGGTCCCGGTCTCACTCTAGAACACAGCCACAGGGACAGAGTTAATACGAGCCAGGTCCCGATCTCACTCTAGAACACAGCCCCAGGGACAGTGCTAATATGAGTCAGGTCCCGATCTCACTCTAGAACACTGCCCCGGGGACAGTGTTAATATGAGTCAGGTCCCGATCACAATCTAGAACACAGCCCCAGGGACAGTGTTAATACGAGTCAGATCACGATCTCAATCTGAAACACAGCCTCAGGGACAGTGTTAATATGAGTGAGGTCCTGATCTCACTCTAGGACACAGCCCAGGACAATGTTAATACGAGTCAGGTCCCGATCTCACTCTAGCACAGCCTCAGGGACAGTGTTAATACGAGTCAGGTCCTGATCTCACTCTAGAACACCGCCCTGGGGCAGTGTTAATAAGAGTCAGTCCCGATCTCACTCTGGAACACAGTCTCAGTGACAGTGTTAATATGTGTCAGGTCCTGATTTCACTCTAGAACACAGCCCCGGGGACAGTGTTAATACGAGACAGGTCCCAATCTCAATCTAGAACACAGCCTCAGGGACAGTGTTAATATGAGTCAGGTCCCAATCTCACTCTCGAACACAGCCTCAGGGTCAGTGTTAATACGAGTCAGGTCCCGATCTCACTCTAGAACACAGCCTCAGGGACAGTGTTAATACGAGTCAGGTCCCGATCTCACTCTAGAACACAGCCTCAGGGACAGTGTTATGACGAGTCAGGTCCTGATCTCACTCCAGAACACAGTGCCGGGGACAGAGTTAATACGAGTCAGGGCCCGATCTCACACTAGAACACAGCCCCAGGGACCGTGTTAATATGAGACAGGTACCGATCTCACTCTAGAACACAGCCTCATGGACAGTGTTATTCGAGTCAGGTCCTGATATCACTCTAGAACACAGCCCTGGAGACAGTGTTAATATGAGTCAGGTCCCAATCTCACTCTAGAACACAGCCTCAGGGACAGTTTTAATATGAGTCAGGTCCCGATCTCACTCTAGAACACAGCCTCAGGGACAGTGTTAATATGAGTCAGGTCCCGAACTCACTCTAGAACACAGCCCCAGAGACAGTGTTAATACGAGTCAGGTCCCGATCTCACTCTAGAACACAGCCCCAGGGACAGTGTTAATATGAGTCAGGTCCCAATCTCACTCTAGAACACAGCCTCAGGGACAGTGTTAATATGAGTCAGGTCCCGATCTCACTCTAGAACACAGCCTCAGGGACAGTATTAATACGAGTCAGGTCCCGATCTCACTCTAGAACACAGCCTCAGGGACAGTGTTAATACGAGTCAGGTCCCGATCTCACTCTAGAACACAGCCTCGGGGACAGTGTTAGTACGAGTCAGGTCCCGATCTCACTCTAGAAAAGAGCCCCGGGTACAGTGTTAATTCGAGTCAGGTCCCGATCTCACTCTAGAACACAGCCTCAGGGACTATGTTAATGCAAGTCAGGTCCCGATCTCACTCTAGAACACAGCCTCAGGGACAGTGTTGATACGAGTGAGGTCCTGATCTCACTCTAGAACACAGCCTCAGTGACAGTGTTAATACGAGTCAGGTCCTGATTTCACTCTAGAACACAGCCCCGGGGACAGTGTTAATACGAGTCAGGTCCCGATCTCAATCTAGAACAGAGCCTCAGGGACAGTGTTAATACGAGTCAGGTCCCGATCTCACTCTAGAACACAGCCCCGGAGACAGTGTTAATACAAGTCAGTTCCTGATCTCACTCTAGAACACAGTCTCAGGGACAGTGTTAATATGAGTCAGGTCCCGACCTCACTCTAGAACACAGCCTCAGGAACAGTGTTAATACGTGTCAGTTCCCAATCACACTCTAGAACACAGCCTCAGGGAAAGTGTTAATACGAGTCAGGTCCCGATCTCACTCTAGAACACAGCCTCGGGGACAGTGTTAGTACGAGTCAGGTCCCGATCTCACTCTAGAAAAGAGCCCCGGGTACAGTGTTAATTCGAGTCAGGTCCCGATCTCACTCTAGAACACAGCCTCAGGGACTATGTTAATGCAAGTCAGGTCCCGATCTCACTCTAGAACACAGCCTCAGGGACAGTGTTGATACGAGTGAGGTCCTGATCTCACTCTAGAACACAGCCTCAGTGACAGTGTTAATACGAGTCAGGTCCTGATTTCACTCTAGAACACAGCCCCGGGGACAGTGTTAATACGAGTCAGGTCCCGATCTCAATCTAGAACAGAGCCTCAGGGACAGTGTTAATACGAGTCAGGTCCCGATCTCACTCTAGAACACAGCCTCAGGGACAGTGATAATACGAGTCAGGTCCCGAACTCACTCTAGAACACAGCCTCAGGGACAGTGTTAATACGAGTCAGATCCCAATCACACTCTAGAACACAGCCTCAGGGACAGTGTTAATACGAGTCAGGTCCCGATCTCACTCTAGAACACAGCCTCAGGGAAAGAATTAATATGAGTCAGGTCCTCACTCTAGAACACAGACCCGGGTACAGTGTTAATTCGAGTCAGGTCTCGATCTCACTCTAGAACACAGCCTCAGGGACAGTGTTTATGCAAGTCAGGTCCCGATCTCCGTCTAGAACACAGCCACAGGCACAGTGTTAATGCAAGACAGATCCCAATCACACTCTAGAACACAGCCTCAGGGACAGTGTTAATACGAGTCAGGTCCCGATCTCACTCTAGAACACAGCCTCAGGGACAGTGTTAATACGAGTCAGGTCCCGATCTCACTCTAGAACACAGCCCCGGGTACAGTGTTAATTCGAGTCAGGTCCCGATCTCACTCTAGAACACAGCCTCAGGGACAGTGTTTATACAAGTCAGGTCCTGATCTCCCTCTAGAACACAGCCACAGGGACAGTGTTAATACGAGTCAGGTCCTGATCTCACTCTAGAACACAGCCTCAGGGACAGTGTTAATACGAGTCTGGTCCCGATCTCACTTTAGAACACAGCCTCAGGGAAAGTGTTAATACGAGTCAGGTCCCGGTCTCACTCTAGAACACAGCCACAGGGACAGAGTTAATACGAGCCAGGTCCCGATCTCACTCTAGAACACAGCCCCAGGGACAGTGCTAATATGAGTCAGGTCCCGATCTCACTCTAGAACACAGCCCCGGGGACAGTGTTAATATGAGTCAGGTCCCGATCACAATCTAGAACACAGCCCCAGGGACAGTGTTAATACGAGTCAGATCACGATCTCAATCTGAAACACAGCCTCAGGGACAGTGTTAATATGAGTGAGGTCCTGATCTCACTCTAGGACACAGCCCAGGACAATGTTAATACGAGTCAGGTCCCGATCTCACTCTAGAACACAGCCTCAGGGACAGTGTTAATACGAGTCAGGTCCTGATCTCACTCTAGAACACCGCCCTGGGGCAGTGTTAATAAGAGTCAGGTCCCGATCTCACTCTGGAACACAGTCTCAGTGACAGTGTTAATATGTGTCAGGTCCTGATTTCACTCTAGAACACAGCCCCGGGGACAGTGTTAATACGAGTCAGGTCCCAGTCTCAATCTAGAACACAGCCTCAGGGACAGTGTTAATACGAGTCAGGTCCCGATCTAACTCTAGAACACAGCCTCAGGGACAGTGTTAATACGAGTCAGGTCCCGATCTCACTCTAGAACGCAGCCTCAGGGACAGTGTTAATACGAGTCAGGTCCCGCTCTCACACTAGAACACAGCCTCAGGGACAGTGTAATGACGAGTCAGGTCCTGATCTCACTCTAGAACACAGCCTCAGGGACAGTGTTAATACGAGTCAGGTCCTGATCTCACTCTAGAAAACCGCCCTGGGACAGTGTTAATAAGAGTCAGGTCCCGATCTCACTCTGGAACACAGCCTCAGGGACAGTGTTAATACGAGTCAGGTCCCGATCTCCGTCTAGAACACAGCCACAGGCACAGTGTTAATGCAAGACAGATCCCAATCACACTCAAGAACACAGCCTCAGGGACAGTGTTAATACGAGTCAGGTCCCGATCTCACTCTAGAACACAGCCTCAGGGACAGTGTTAATACGAGTCAGGTCCCGATCTCACTCTAGAACACAGCCCCGGGTACAGTGTTAATTCGAGTCAGGTCCCGATCTCACTCTAGAACACAGCCCCGGGTACAGTGTTAATTCGAGTCAGGTCCCGATCTCACTCTAGAACACAGCCTCAGGGACAGTGTTTATACAAGTCAGGTCCTGATCTCCCTCTAGAACACAGCCACAGGGACCGTGTTAATACGAGTCAGGTCCTGATCTCACTCTAGAACACAGCCTCAGGGACAGTGTTAATACGAGTCTGGTCCCGATCTCACTTTAGAACACAGCCTCAGGGAAAGTGTTAATACGAGTCAGGTCCCGGTCTCACTCTAGAACACAGCCACAGGGACAGAGTTAATACGAGCCAGGTCCCGATCTCACTCTAGAACACAGCCCCAGGGACAGTGCTAATATGAGTCAGGTCCCGATCTCACTCTAGAACACAGCCCCGGGGACAGTGTTAATATGAGTCAGGTCCCGATCACAATCTAGAACACAGCCCCAGGGACAGTGTTAATACGAGTCAGATCACGATCTCAATCTGAAACACAGCCTCAGGGACAGTGTTAATATGAGTGAGGTCCTGATCTCACTCTAGGACACAGCCCAGGACAATGTTAATACGAGTCAGGTCCCGATCTCACTCTAGAACACAGCCTCAGGGACAGTGTTAATACGAGTCAGGTCCTGATCTCACTCTAGAACACCGCCCTGGGGCAGTGTTAATAAGAGTCAGGTCCCGATCTCACTCTGGAACACAGTCTCAGTGACAGTGTTAATATGTGTCAGGTCCTGATTTCACTCTAGAACACAGCCCCGGGGACAGTGTTAATACGAGTCAGGTCCCAGTCTCAATCTAGAACACAGCCTCAGGGACAGTGTTAATACGAGTCAGGTCCCGATCTAACTCTAGAACACAGCCTCAGGGACAGTGTTAATACGAGTCAGGTCCCGATCTCACTCTAGAACGCAGCCTCAGGGACAGTGTTAATACGAGTCAGGTCCCGCTCTCACACTAGAACACAGCCTCAGGGACAGTGTAATGACGAGTCAGGTCCTGATCTCACTCTAGAACACAGCCTCAGGGACAGTGTTAATACGAGTCAGGTCCTGATCTCACTCTAGAAAACCGCCCTGGGACAGTGTTAATAAGAGTCAGGTCCCGATCTCACTCTGGAACACAGCCTCAGGGACAGTGTTAATACGAGTCAGGTCCCGATCTCAATCTAGAACACAGTCTCAGTGACAGTGTTAATACGAGTCAGGTCCCAATCTCACTGTAGAACACAGCCTCAGGGTCAGTGCTAATATGAGTCAGGTCCCGATCTCACTCTAGAACACAGCCCCGGGGACAGTGTTAATATGAGTCAGGTCCCGATCACAATCTAGAACACAGCCCCAGGGACAGTGTTAATACGAGTCAGATCACGATCTCAATCTGAAACACAGCCCCAGGGACAGTGTTAATATGAGTCAGGTCCCAATCTCACTCTAGAACACAGCCTCAGGGACAGTGTTAATATGAGTCAGGTCCCGATCTCACTCTAGAACACAGCCTCAGGGACAGTATTAATACGAGTCCGGTCCCGATCTCACTCTAGAACACAGCCTCAGGGACAGTGTTAATACAAGTCAGGTCCCGATCTCACACTAGAACACAGCCTCAGGGACAGTGTTAATATGAGTCAGGTCCTGATCTCACTCTGGAACACAGCCCCAGGGACAGTGTTACTATGATTCAGGTCCCGATCTCACTCTAGAACACAGCCCCGGAGACAGTGTTAATACAAGTCAGTTCCTGATCTCACTCTAGAACACAGTCTCAAGGACAGTGTTAATATGAGTCAGGTCCCGATCTCCCTCCAGAACACAGCCTCAGGAACAGTGTTAATACGTGTCAGTTCCCAATCACACTCTAGAACACAGCCTCAGGGAAAGTGTTAATACGAGTCAGGTCCCGATCTCACTCTAGAACACAGCCTCGGGGACAGTGTTAGTACGAGTCAGGTCCCGATCTCACTCTAGAACACAGCCTCAGGGAGTATGTTAATGCAAGTCAGGTCCCGATCTCACTCTAGAACACAGCCTCAGGGACAGTGTTGATACGAGTGAGGTCCTGATCTCACTCTAGAACACAGCCTCAGTGACAGTGTTAATACGAGTCAGGTCCTGATTTCTCTCTAGAACACAGCCCCGGGGACAGTGTTAATACGAGTCAGGTCCCGATCTCAATCTAGAACACAGCCTCAGGGACAGTGTTAATACGAGTCAGGTCCCGATCTCACTCTAGAACACAGCCTCAGGGACAGTGATAATACGAGTCAGGTCCCGAACTCACTCTAGAACACAGCCTCAGGGACAGTGTTAATACGAGTCAGATCCCAATCACACTCTAGCACACAGCCTCAGGGACAGTGTTAATACGAGTCAGGTCCCGATCTCACTCTAGAACACAGCCTCAGGGACAGTGTAATGATGAGTCAGGTCCTGATCTCACTCTAGAACACAGCCTCAGGGAAAGTGTTAATACGAGTCAGGTCCTGATCTCACTCTACAAAACCGCCCTGGGACAGTGTTAATAAGAGTCAGGTCCCGATCTCACTCTGGAACACAGCCTCAGCGACAGTGTTAATACGAGTCAGGTCCCGATCTCAATCTAGAACACAGTCTCAGTGACAGTGTTAATATGAGTCAGGTCCTGATTTCACTCTCGAACACAGCCCCGGGGACAGTGTTAATACGAGACAGGTCCCAATCTCAATCTAGAACACAGCCTCAGGGACAGTGTTAATACGAGTCCGGTCCCAATCTCACTCTAGAACACAGCCTCAGGGTCAGTGTTAATACGAGTCAGGTCCCGATCTCACTCTAGAACACAGCCTCAGGGACAGTGTTAATACGAGTCAGGTCCCGATCTCACTCTAGAACACAGCCTCAGGGACAGTGTTATGACGAGTCAGGTCCTGATCTCACTCTAGAACACAGTCCCGGGGACAGAGTTAATACGAGTCAGGGCCCGATCTCACTCTAGAACACAGCCCCAGGGACCGTGTTAATATGAGACAGGTCCCGATCTCACTCTAGAACACAGCCTCATGGACAGTGTTATTCGAGTCAGGTCCTGATATCACTCTAGAACACAGCCCTGGAGACAGTGTTAATATGAGTCAGGTCCCGATCTCACTCCAGAACACAGCCTCAGGGACAGTTTTAATATGAGTCAGGTCCCGATCTCACTCTAGAACACAGCCTCAGGGACAGTGTTAATATGAGTCAGGTCCCGAACTCACTCTAGAACACAGCCCCAGGGACAGTGTTAATACGAGTCAGGTCCCGATCTCACTCTAGAACACAGCCCCAGGGACAGTGTTAATATGAGTCAGGTCCCAATCTCATTCTAGAACACAGCCTCAGGGACAGTGTTAATATGAGTCAGGTCCCGATCTCACTCTAGAACACAGCCTCAGGGACCGAATTAATACGAGTCAGGTCCCGATCTCACTCTAGAACACAGCCTCAGGGACAGTGTTAATACGAGTCAGGTCCCAATCTCACTCTGGAACACAGCCCCAGGGACAGTGTTACTATGAGTCAGGTCCCGATCTCACTCTAGAACACAGCCCCGGAGACAGTGTTAATACGAGTCAGTTCCTGATCTCACTCTAGAACACAGTCTCAGGGACAGTGTTAATATGAGTCAGGTCCCGATCTCACTCTAGAACACAGCCTCAGGGACAGTATTAATACGAGTCAGGTCCCGATCTCACTCTAGAACACAGCCTCAGGGACAGTGTTAATACGAGTCAGGTCCCGATCTCACACTAGAACACAGCCTCAGGGACAGTGTTAATATGAGTCAGGTCCTGATCTCACTCTGGAACACAGTCCCAGGGAGAGTGTTACTATGAGTCAGGTCCCGATCTCACTCTAGAACACAGCCCCGGAGACAGTGTTAATACGAGTCAGTTCCTGATCTCACTCTAGAACACAGTCTCAGGGACAGTGTTAATATGAGACAGGTCCCGATCTCACTCTAGAACACAGCCTCAGGAACAGTGTTAATACGTGTCAGTTCCCAATCACACTCTAGAACACAGCCTCAGGGAAAGTGTTAATACGAGTCAGGTCCCGATCTCACTCTAGAACACAGCCTCGGGGACAGTGTTAGTACGAGTCAGGTCCCGATCTCACTCAAGAAAAGAGCCCCGGGTACAGTGTTAATTCGAGTCAGGTCCCGATCTCACTCTAGAACACAGCCTCAGGGACTATGTTAATACAAGTCAGGTCCCGATCTCACTCTGGAACACAGCCTCAGGGACAGTGTTGATACGAGTGAGGTCCTGATCTCACTCTAGAACACAGCCTCAGTGACAGTGTTAATACGAGTCAGGTCCTGATTTCATTCTAGAACACAGCCCCGGGGACAGTGTTAATACGAGTCACGTCCCGATCTCAATCTAGAACAGAGCCTCAGGGACAGTGTTAATACGAGTCAGGTCCCGATCTCACTCTAGAACACAGCCTCAGGGACAGTGATAATACGAGTCTGGTCCCGAACTCACTCTAGAACACAGCCTCATGGACAGAATTAATATGAGTCAGGTCCTGATCTCACTCTAGAACACAGACCCGGGTACAGTGTTAATTCGAGTCAGGTCTCGATCTCACTCTAGAACACAGCCTCAGGGACAGTGTTTATGCAAGTCAGGTCCCGATCTCCATCTAGAACACAGCCACAGGGACAGTGTTAATGCAAGACAGATCCCAATCACACTCTAGAACACAGCCTCAGGGACAGTGTTAATACGAGTCAGGTGCCGATCTCACTCTAGAACACAGCCTCAGGGACAGTGTTAATACGAGTCAGGTCCCGATCTCACTCTGGAACACAGCCCCGGGTACAGTGTTAATTCGAGTCAGGTCCCGATCTCACTCTAGAACACAGCCACAGGGACAGTGTTAATACGAGTCAGGTCCTGATCTCACTCTAGAACGCAGCCTCAGAGACAGTGTTAATACGAGTCTGGTCCCGATCTCACTTTAGAACACAGCCTCAGGGAAAGTGTTAATACGAGTCAGGTCCCGGTCTCACTCTAGAACACAGCCACAGGGACAGAGTTAATACGAGCCAGGTCCCGATCTCACTCTAGAACACAGCCCCAGGGACAGTGCTAATATGAGTCAGGTCCCGATCTCACTCTAGAACACAGCCCCGGGGACAGTGTTAATATGAGTCAGGTCCCGATCACAATCTAGAACACAGCCCCAGGGACAGTGTTAATACGAGTCAGATCACGATCTCAATCTGAAACACAGCCTCAGGGACAGTGTTAATATGAGTGAGGTCCTGATCTCACTCTAGGACACAGCCCAGGACAATGTTAATACGAGTCAGGTCCCGATCTCAATCTAGAACGCAGCCTCAGGGACAGTGTTAATACCAGTCAGGTCCTGATCTCACTCTAGAACACCGCCCTGGGACAGTGTTAATAAGAGTCAGGTCCCGATCTCACTCTGGAACACAGTCTCAGTGACAGTGTTAATATGTGTCAGGTCCTGATTTCACTCTAGAACACAGCCCCGGGGACAGTGTTAATACGAGTCAGGTCCCAGTCTCAATCTAGAACACAGCCTCAGGGACAGTGTTAATACGAGTCAGGTCCCGATCTAACTCTAGAACACAGCCCCAGGGACAGTGTTAATACGAGTCAGGTCCCGATCTCACTCTAGAACGCAGCCTCAGGGACAGTGTTAATACGAGTCAGGTCCCGCTCTCACTCTAGAACACAGCCTCAGGGACAGTGTAATGACGAGTCAGGTCCTGATCTCACTCTAGAACACAGCCTCAGGGACAGTGTTAATACGAGTCAGGTCCTGATCTCACTCTAGAAAACCGCCCTGGGACAGTGTTAATAAGAGCCAGGTCCCGATCTCACTCTGGAACACAGCCTCAGGGACAGTGTTAATACGAGTCAGGTCCCGATCTCAATCTAGAACACAGTCTCAGTGACAGTGTTAATACGAGTCAGGTCCCAATCTCACTCTAGAACACAGCCTCAGGGTCAGTGCTAATATGAGTCAGGTCCCGATCTCACTCTAGAACACAGCCCCGGGGACAGTGTTAATATGAGTCAGGTCCCGATCACAATCTAGAACACAGCCCCAGGGACAGTGTTAATACGAGTCAGATCACGATCTCAATCTGAAACACAGCCCCAGGGACAGTGTTAATATGAGTCAGGTCCCAATCTCACTCTAGAACACAGCCTCAGGGACAGTGTTAATATGAGTCAGGTCCCGATCTCACTCTAGAACACAGCCTCAGGGACAGTTTTAATACGAGTCAGGTCCCGATCTCACTCTAGAACACAGCCTCAGGGACAGTGTTAATACGAGTCAGGTCCCGATCTCACACTAGAACACAGCCTCAGGGACAGTGTTAATATGAGTCAGGTCCTGATCTCACTCTGGAACACAGCCCCAGGGACAGTGTTACTATGATTCAGGTCCCGATCTCACTCTAGAACACAGCCCCGGAGACAGTGTTAATACAAGTCCGTTCCTGATCTCACTCTAGAACACAGTCTCAGGGACAGTGTTAATATGAGTCAGGTCCCGATCTCACTCCAGAACACAGCCTCAGGAACAGTGTTAATACGTGTCAGTTCCCAATCACACTCTAGAACACAGCCTCAGGGAAAGTGTTAATACGAGTCAGGTCCCGATCTCACTCTAGAACACAGCCTCGGGGACAGTGTTATACGAGTCAGGTCCCGATCTCACTCTAGAAAAGAGCCCCGGGTACAGTGTTAATTCGAGCCAGGTCCCGATCTCACTCTAGAACACAGCCTCAGGGACTATGTTAATGCAAGTCAGGTCCCGATCTCACTCTAGAACACAGCCTCAGGGATAGTGTTGATACGAGTGAAGTCCTGATCTCACTCTAGAACACAGCCTCAGTGACAGTGTTAATACGAGTCAGGTCCCGATCTCAATCTAGAACACAGTCTCAGTGACAGTGTTAATATGAGTCAGGTCCTGATTTCACTCTCGAACACAGCCCCGGGGACAGTGTTAATACGAGACAGGTCCCAATCTCAATCTAGAACACAGCCTCAGGGACAGTGTTAATACGAGTCAGGTCCCAATCTCACTCTAGAACACAGCCTCAGGGTCAGTGTTAATACGAGTCAGGTCCCGATCTCACTCTAGAACACAGCCTCAGGGACAGTGTTAATACGAGTCAGGTCCCGATCTCACTCTAGAACACAGCCTCAGGGACAGTGTTATGACGAGTCAGGTCCTGATCTCACTCTAGAACACAGTCCCGGGGACAGAGTTAATACGAGTCAGGTCCCGATCTCACTCTAGAACACAGCCTCATGGACAGTGTTATTCGAGTCAGGTCCTGATATCACTCTAGAACACAGCCCTGGAGACAGTGTTAATATGAGTCAGGTCCCGATCTCACTCCAGAACACAGCCTCAGGGACAGTTTTAATATGAGTCAGGTCCCGATCTCACTCTAGAACACAGCCTCAGGGACAGTGTTAATATGAGTCAGGTCCCGAACTCACTCTAGAAAACAGCCCCAGGGACAGTGTTAATACGAGTCAGGTCCCGATCTCACTCTAGAACACAGCCCCAGGGACAGTGTTAATATGAGTCAGGTCCCAATCTCACTCTAGAACACAGCCTCAGGGACAGTGTTAATATGAGTCAGGTCCCGATCTCACTCTAGAACACAGCCTCAGGGACCGTATTAATACGAGTCAGGTCCCGATCTCACTCTAGAACACAGCCTCAGGGACAGTGTTAATACGAGTCAGGTCCCAATCTCACTCTGGAACACAGCCCCAGGGACAGTGTTACTATGAGTCAGGTCCCGATCTCACTCTAGAACACAGCCCCGGAGACAGTGTTAATACGAGTCAGTTCCTGATCTCACTCTAGAACACAGTCTCAGGGACAGTGTTAATATGAGTCAGGTCCCGATCTCACTCTAGAACACAGCCTCAGGGACAGTATTAATACGAGTCAGGTCCCGATCTCACTCTAGAACACAGCCTCAGGGACAGTGTTAATACGAGTCAGGTCCCGATCTCACACTAGAACACAGCCTCAGGGACAGTGTTAATATAAGTCAGGTCCTGATCTCACTCTGGAACACAGTCCCAGGGACAGTGTTACTATGAGTCAGGTCCCGATCTCACTCTAGAACGCAGCCCCGGAGACAGTGTTAATACGAGTCAGTTCCTGATCTCACTCTAGAACACAGTCTCAGGGACAGTGTTAATATGAGTCAGGTCCCGATCTCACTCTAGAACACAGCCTCAGGAACAGTGTTAATACGTGTCAGTTCCCAATCACACTCTAGAACACAGCCTCAGGGAAAGTGTTAATACGAGTCAGGTCCCGATCTCACTCTAGAACACAGCCTCGGGGACAGTGTTAGTACGAGTCAGGTCCCGATCTCACTCAAGAAAAGAGCCCCGGGTACAGTGTTAATTCGAGTCAGGTCCTGATCTCACTCTAGAACACAGCCTCAGGGACTATGTTAATACAAGTCAGGTCCCGATCTCACTCTAGAACACAGCCACAGGGACAGTGTTGATACGAGTGAGGTCCTGATCTCACTCTAGAACACAGCCTCAGTGACAGTGTTAATACGAGTCAGGTCCTGATTTCATTCTAGAACACAGCCCCGGGGACAGTGTTAATACGAGTCACGTCCCGATCTCAATCTAGAACAGAGCCTCAGGGACAGTGTTAATACGAGTCAGGTGCCGATCTCACTCTAGAACACAGCCTCAGGGACAGTGATAATACGAGTCTGGTCCCGAACTCACTCTAGAACACAGCCTCAGGGACAGAATTAATATGAGTCAGGTCCTGATCTCACTCTAGAACACAGCCTCAGGGACAGTGTTAATATGAGTCAGGTCCCGAACTCACTCTAGAAAACAGCCCCAGGGACAGTGTTAATACGAGTCAGGTCCCGATCTCACTCTAGAACACAGCCCCAGGGACAGTGTTAATATGAGTCAGGTCCCAATCTCACTCTAGAACACAGCCTCAGGGACAGTGTTAATATGAGTCAGGTCCCGATCTCACTCTAGAACACAGCCTCAGGGACCGTATTAATACGAGTCAGGTCCCGATCTCACTCTAGAACACAGCCTCAGGGACAGTGTTAATACGAGTCAGGTCCCAATCTCACTCTGGAACACAGCCCCAGGGACAGTGTTACTATGAGTCAGGTCCCGATCTCACTCTAGAACACAGCCCCGGAGACAGTGTTAATACGAGTCAGTTCCTGATCTCACTCTAGAACACAGTCTCAGGGACAGTGTTAATATGAGTCAGGTCCCGATCTCACTCTAGAACACAGCCTCAGCGACAGTATTAATACGAGTCAGGTCCCGATCTCACTCTAGAACACAGCCTCAGGGACAGTGTTAATACGAGTCAGGTCCCGATCTCACACTAGAACACAGCCTCAGGGACAGTGTTAATATAAGTCAGGTCCTGATCTCACTCTGGAACACAGTCCCAGGGACAGTGTTACTATGAGTCAGGTCCCGATCTCACTCTAGAACACAGCCCCGGAGACAGTGTTAATACGAGTCAGTTCCTGATCTCACTCTAGAACACAGTCTCAGGGACAGTGTTAATATGAGTCAGGTCCCGATCTCACTCTAGAACACAGCCTCAGGAACAGTGTTAATACGTGTCAGTTCCCAATCAAACTCTAGAACACAGCCTCAGGGAAAGTGTTAATACGAGTCAGGTCCCGATCTCACTCTAGAACACAGCCTCGGGGACAGTGTTAGTACGAGTCAGGTCCCGATCTCACTCAAGAAAAGAGCCCCGGGTACAGTGTTAATTCGAGTCAGGTCCTGATCTCACTCTAGAACACAGCCTCAGGGACTATGTTAATACAAGTCAGGTCCCGATCTCACTCTAGAACACAGCCTCAGGGACAGTGTTGATACGAGTGAGGTCCTGATCTCACTCTAGAACACAGCCTCAGTGACAGTGTTAATACGAGTCAGGTCCTGATTTCATTCTAGAACACAGCCCCGGGGACAGTGTTAATACGAGTCACGTCCCGATCTCAATCTAGAACAGAGCCTCAGGGACAGTGTTAATACGAGTCAGGTCCCGATCTCACTCTAGAACACAGCCTCAGGGACAGTGATAA
The DNA here is from genome assembly GCF_052327205.1 of Somniosus microcephalus. Taxonomy (NCBI): domain Eukaryota; kingdom Metazoa; phylum Chordata; class Chondrichthyes; order Squaliformes; family Somniosidae; genus Somniosus; species Somniosus microcephalus. The sequence continues at coordinate 35,522,579 of NW_028225185.1, forward strand.
TACGAGTCTGGTCCCGAACTCACTCTAGAACACAGCCTCAGGGACAGAATTAATATGAGTCAGGTCCTGATCTCACTCTAGAACACAGACCCGGGTACAGTGTTAATTCGAGTCAGGTCTCGATCTCACTCTAGAACACAGCCTCAGGGACAGTGTTTATGCAAGTCAGGTCCCGATCTCCATCTAGAACACAGCCACAGGGACAGTGTTAATGCAAGACAGATCCCAATCACACTCTAGAACACAGCCTCAGGGACAGTGTTAATATGAGTCAGGTCCCGATCTCACTCTAGAACACAGCCTCAGGGACAGTGTTAATACGAGTCAGGTCCCGATCTCACTCTGGAACACAGCCCCGGGTACAGTGTTAATTCGAGTCAGGTCCCGATCTCACTCTAGAACACAGCCACAGGGACAGTGTTAATATGAGTCAGGTCCTGATCTCACTCTAGAACGCAGCCCCAGGGACAGTGTTAATACGAGTCTGGTCCCGATCTCACTTTAGAACACAGCCTCAGGGAAAGTGTTAATATGAGTCAGGTCCCGTCTCACTCTAGAACACAGCCACAGGGACAGAGTTAATACGAGCCAAGTCCCGATCTCACTCTAGAACACAGCCCCAGGGACAGTGCTAATATGAGTCAGGTCCCGATCTCACTCTAGAACACAGCCCCGGGGACAGTGTTAATATGAGTCATGTCCCGATCACAATCTAGAACACAGCCCCAGGGACAGTGTTAATACGAGTCAGATCACGATCTCAATCTGAAACACAGCCTCAGGGACAGTGTTAATATGAGTGAGGTCCTGATCTCACTCTAGGACACAGCCCAGGACAATGTTAATACGAGTCAGGTCCCGATCTCACTCTAGAACACAGCCTCAGGGACAGTGCTAATACGAGTCAGGTCCTGATCTCACTCTAGAACACCGCCCTGGGACAGTGTTAATAAGAGTCAGGTCCCGATCTCACTCTGGAACACAGTCTCAGTGACAGTGTTAATATGTGTCAGGTCCTGATTTCACTCTAGAACACAGCCCCGGGGACAGTGTTAATACGAGTCAGGTCCCAGTCTCAATCTAGAACACAGCCTCAGGGACAGTGTTAATACGAGTCAGGTCCCGATCTAACTCTAGAACGCAGCCTCAGGGACAGTGTTAATACGAGTCAGGTCCCGCTCTCACTCTAGAACACAGCCTCAGGGACAGTGTAATGACGAGTCAGGTCCTGATCTCAGTCTAGAACACAGCCTCAGGGACAGTGTTAATACGAGTCAGGTCCTGATCTCACTCTAGAAAACCGCCCTGGGACAGTGTTAATAAGAGTCAGGTCCCGATCTCACTCTGGAACACAGCCTCAGGGACAGTGTTAATACGAGTCAGGTCCCGATCTCAATCTGGAACACAGTCTCAGTGACAGTGTTAATACGAGTCAGGTCCCAATCTCACTCTAGAACACAGCCTCAGGATCAGTGCTAATATGAGTCAGGTCCAGATCTCACTCTAGAACACAGCCCCGGGGACAGTGTTAATATGAGTCAGGTCCCGATCACAATCTAGAACACAGCCCCAGGGACATTGTTAATACGAGTCAGATCACGATCTCAATCTGAAACACAGCCCCAGGGACAGTGTTAATATGAGTCAGGTCCCAATCTCACTCTAGAACACAGCCTCAGGGACAGTGTTAATATGAGTCAGGTCCCGATCTCACTCTAGAACACAGCCTCAGGGACAGTTTTAATACGAGTCAGGTCCCGATCTCACTCTAGAACACAGCCTCAGGGACAGTGTTAATACGAGTCAGGTCCCGATCTCACACTAGAACACAGCCTCAGGGACAGTGTTAATATGAGTCAGGTCCTGATCTCACTCTGGAACACAGCCCCAGGGACAGTGTTACTATGATTCAGGTCCCGATCTCACTCTAGAACACAGCCCCGGAGACAGTGTTAATACAAGTCCGTTCCTGATCTCACTCTAGAACACAGTCTCAGGGACAGTGTTAATATGAGTCAGGTCCCGATCTCACTCCAGAACACAGCCTCAGGAACAGTGTTAATACGTGTCAGTTCCCAATCACACTCTAGAACACAGCCTCAGGGAAAGTGTTAATACGAGTCAGGTCCCGATCTCACTCTAGAACACAGCCTCGGGGACAGTGTTAGTACGAGTCAGGTCCCGATCTCACTCTAGAAAAGAGCCCCGGGTACAGTGTTAATTCGAGCCAGGTCCCGATCTCACTCTAGAACACAGCCTCAGGGACTATGTTAATGCAAGTCAGGTCCCGATCTCACTCTAGAACACAGCCTCAGGGATAGTGTTGATACGAGTGAGGTCCTGATCTCACTCTAGAACACAGCCTCAGTGACAGTGTTAATACGAGTCAGGTCCTGATTTCACTCTAGAACACAGCCCCGGGGACAGTGTTAATACGAGTCAGGTCCTGATTTCACTCTCGAACACAGCCCCGGGGACAGTGTTAATACGAGACAGGTCCCGATCTCACTCTAGAACACAGCCTCAGGGACAGTGATAATACGAGTCAGGTCCCGAACTCACTCTAGAACACAGCCTCAGGGACAGTGTTAATACGAGTCAGATCCCAATCACACTCTAGAACACAGCCTCAGGGACAGTGTTAATACGAGTCAGGTCCCGATCTCACTCTAGAACACAGCCTCAGGGACAGAATTAATATGAGTCAGGTCCTGATCTCACTCTAGAACACAGCCCCGGGTACAGTGTTAATTCGAGTCAGGTCTCGATCTCACTCTAGAACACAGCCTCAGGGACAGTGTTTATGCAAGTCAGGTCCCGATCTCCGTCTAGAACACAGCCACAGGGACAGTGTTAATACAAGACAGATCCCTATCACACTCTAGAACACAGCCTCAGGGACAGTGTTAATACGAGTCAGGTCCCGATCTCACTCTAGAACACAGCCTCAGGGACAGTGTTAATACGAGTCAGGTCCCGATCTCACTCTAGAACACAGCCCCGGGTACAGTGTTAATTCGAGTCAGGTCCCGATCTCACTCTAGAACACAGCCTCAGGGACAGTGTTTATACAAGTCAGGTCCTGATCTCCCTCTAGAACACAGCCACAGGGACAGTGTTAATACGAGTCAGCTCCTGATCTCACTCTAGAACACAGCCTCAGGGACAGTGTTAATACGAGTCTGGTCCCGATCTCACTTTAGAACACAGCCTCAGGGAAAGTGTTAATACGAGTCAGGTCCCGTTCTCACTCTAGAACACAGCCACAGGGACAGAGTTAATACGAGCCAGGTCCCAATCTCACTCTAGAACACAGCCCCAGGGACAGTGCTAATATGATTCAGGTCCCGATCTCACTCTAGAACACAGCCCTGGGGACAGTGTTAATATGAGTCAGGTCCCGATCACAATCTAGAACACAGCCCCAGGGACAGTGTTAATACGAGTCAGATCACGATCTCAATCTGAAACACAGCCTCAGGGACAGTGTTAATATGAGTGAGGTCCTGATCTCACTCTAGGACACAGCCCAGGACAATGTTAATACGAGTCAGGTCCCGATCTCACTCTAGTACACAGCCTCAGGGACAGTGTTAATACGAGTCAGGTCCTGATCTCACTCTAGAACACCGCCCTGGGACAGTGTTAATAAGAGTCAGGTCCCGATCTCACTCTGGAACACAGTCTCAGTGACAGTGTTAATATGTGTCAGGTCCTGATTTCACTCTAGAACACAGCCCCGGGGACAGTGTTAATACGAGTCAGGTCCCAGTCTCAATCTAGAACACAGCCTCAGGGACAGTGTTAATACGAGTCAGGTCCCGATCTAACTCTAGAACACAGCCTCAGGGACAGTGTTAATACGAGTCAGGTCCCAATCTCACTCTAGAACGCAGCCTCAGGGACAGTGTTAATACGAGTCAGGTCCCGCTCTCACTCTAGAACACAGCCTCAGGGACAGTGTAATGACGAGTCATGTCCTGATCTCACTCTAGAACACAGCCTCAGGGACAGTGTTAATACGAGTCAGGTCCTGATCTCACTCTAGAAAACCGCCCTGGGACAGTGTTAATAAGAGTCAGGTCCCGATCTCACTCTGGAACACAGCCTCAGGGACAGTGTTAATACGAGTCAGGTCCCGATCTCAATCTAGAACACAGTCTCAGTGACAGTGTTAATATGAGTCAGGTCCTGATTTCACTCTAGAACACAGCCCCGGGGACAGTGTTAATACGAGCCAGGTCCCAATCTCAATCTAGAACACAGCCTCAGGGACAGTGTTAATACGAGTCAGGTCCCAATCTCACTCTAGAACACAGCCTCAGGGTCAGTGTTAATACGAGTCAGGTCCCGATCACAATCTAGAACACAGCCCCAGGGACAGTGTTAATACGAGTCAGATCACGATCTCAATCTGAAACACAGCCTCAGGGACAGTGTTAATATGAGTGAGGTCCTGGTCTCACTCTAGGACACAGCCCAGGACAATGTAAATACGAGTCAGGTCCCGATCTCACTCTAGAACACAGCCTCAGGGACAGTGTTAATACGAGTCAGGTCCTGATCTCACTCTAGAACACCGCCCTGGGACAGTGTTAATAAGAGTCAGGTCCCGATCTCACTCTGGAACACAGTCTCAGTGACAGTGTTAATATGTGTCAGGTCCTGATTTCACTCTAGAACACAGCCCCGGGGACAGTGTTAATACGAGTCAGGTCCCAGTCTCAATCTAGAACACAGCCTCAGGGACAGTGTTAATACGAGTCAGGTCCCGATCTAACTCTAGAACACAGCCTCAGGGACAGTGTTAATACGAGTCAGGTCCCGATCTCACTCTTGAACGCAGCCTCAGGGACAGTGTTAATACGAGTCAGGTCCCGATCTCACTCTAGAACACAGCCTCAGGGACAGTGTAATGACGAGTCAGGTCCTGATCTCACTCTGGAACACAGCCTCAGGGACAGTGTTAATACGAGTCAGGTCCTGATCTCACTCTAGAAAACCGCCCTGTGACAGTGTTAATAAGAGTCAGGTCCCGATCTCACTCTGGAACACAGCCTCAGGGACAGTGTTAATACGAGTCAGGTCCCGATCTCAATCTAGAACACAGTCTCAGTGACAGTGTTAATATGAGTCAGGTCCTGATTTCACTCTAGAACACAGCCCCGGGGACAGTGTTAATACGAGCCAGGTCCCAATCTCAATCTAGAACACAGCCTCAGGGACAGTGTTAATACGAGTCAGGTCCCAATCTCACTCTAGAACACAGCCTCAGGGTCAGTGTTAATACGAGTCAGGTCCCGATCTCACTCTAGAACACAGCCTCAGGGACAGTGTTAATACGAGTCAGGTCCCGATCTCACACTAGAACACAGCCTCAGGGACAGTGTTAATATGAGTCAGGTCCTGAACTCACTCTGGAACACAGTCCCAGGGACAGTGTTACTATGAGTCAGGTCCCGATCTCACTCTAGAACACAGCCCCGGAGACAGTGTTAATACGAGTCAGTTCCTGATCTCACTCTAGAACACAGTCTCAGGGACAGTGTTAATATGGGTCAGGTCCCGATCTCACTCTAGAACACAGCCTCAGGAACAGTGTTAATACGTGTCAGTTCCCTATCACACTCTAGAACACAGCCTCAGGGAAAGTGTTAATACGAGTCAGGTCCCGATCTCACTCTAGAACACAGCCTCGGGGACAGTGTTAGTACGAGTCAGGTCCCGATCTCACTCAAGAAAAGAGCCCCGGGTACAGTGTTAATTCGAGTCAGGTCCCGATCTCACTCTAGAACACAGCCTCAGGGACTATGTTAATACAAGTCAGGTCCCGATCTCACTCTAGAACACAGCCTCAGGGACAGTGTTGATACGAGTGAAGTCCTGATCTCACTCTAGAACACAGCCTCAGTGACAGTGTTAATACGAGTCAGGTCCTGAATTCATTCTAGAACACAGCCCCGGGGACAGTGTTAATACGAGTCACGTCCCGATTTCAATCTAGAACAGAGCCTCAGGGACAGTGTTAATACGAGTCAGGTCCCGATCTCACTCTAGAACACAGCCTCTGGGACAGTGATAATACGAGTCTGGTCCCGAACTCACTCTAGAACACAGCCTCAGGGACAGTGTTAATACGAGTCAGATCCCAATCACACTCTAGAACACAGCCTCAGGGATAGTGTTAATACGAGTCAGGTCCCGATCTCACTCTAGAACACAGCCTCAGGGACAGAATTAATATGAGTCAGGTCCTGATCTCACTCTAGAACACAGACCCGGGTACAGTGTTAATTCGAGTCAGGTCTCGATCTCACTCTAGAACACAGCCTCAGGGACAGTGTTTATGCAAGTCAGGTCCCGATCTCCATCTAGAACACAGCCACAGGGACAGTGTTAATGCAAGACAGATCCCAATCACACTCTAGAACACAGCCTCAGGGACAGTGTTAATACGAGTCAGGTCCCGATCTCACTCTAGAACACAGCCTCAGGGACAGTGTTAATACGAGTCAGGTCCCGATCTCACTCTGGAACACAGCCCCGGGTACAGTGTTAATTCGAGTCAGGTCCCGATCTCACTCTAGAACACAGCCTCAGGGACAGTGTTTATACAAGTCAGGTCCTGATCTCCCTCTAGAACACAGCCACAGGGACAGTGTTAATACGAGTCAGGTCCTGATCTCACTCTAGAACACAGCCTCAGGGACAGTGTTAATACGAGTCTGGTCCCGATCTCACTTTAGAACACAGCCTCAGGGAAAGTGTTAATACGAGTCAGGTCCCGGTCTCACTCTAGAACACAGCCACAGGGACAGAGTTAATACGAGCCAGGTCCCGATCTCACTCTAGAACACAGCCCCAGGGACAGTGCTAATATGAGTCAGGTCCCGATCTCACTCTAGAACACAGCCCCGGGGACAGTGTTAATATGAGTCAGGTCCCGATCACAATCTAGAACACAGCCCCAGGGACAGTGTTAATACGAGTCAGATCACGATCTCAATCTGAAACACAGCCTCAGGGACAGTGTTAATATGAGTGAGGTCCTGATCTCACTCTAGGACACAGCCCAGGACAATGTTAATACGAGTCAGGTCCCGATCTCACTCTAGAACACAGCCTCAGGGACAGTGTTAATACGAGTCAGGTCCTGATCTCACTCTAGAACACCGCCCTGGGACAGTGTTAATAAGAGTCAGGTCCCGATCTCACTCTGGAACACAGTCTCAGTGACAGTGTTAATATGTGTCAGGTCCTGATTTCACTCTAGAACACAGCCCCGGGGACAGTGTTAATACGAGTCAGGTCCCAGTCTCAATCTAGAACACAGCCTCAGGGACAGTGTTAATACGAGTCAGGTCCCGATCTAACTCTAGAACACAGCCTCAGGACAGTGTTAATACGAGTCAGGTCCCGATCTCACTCTAGAACGCAGCCTCAGGGACAGTGTTAATACGAGTCAGGTCCCGCTCTCACTCTAGAACACAGCCCCAGGGACAGTGTAATGACGAGTCATGTCCTGATCTCACTCTAGAACACAGCCTCAGGGACAGTGTTAATACGAGTCAGGTCCTGATCTCACTCTAGAAAACCGCCCTGGGACAGTGTTAATAAGAGTCAGGTCCCGATCTCACTCTGGAACACAGCCTCAGGGACAGTGTTAATACGAGTCAGGTCCCGATCTCAATCTAGAACACAGTCTCAGTGACAGTGTTAATATGAGTCAGGTCCTGATTTCACTCTAGAACACAGCCCCGGGGACAGTGTTAATACGAGCCAGGTCCCAATCTCAATCTAGAACACAGCCTCAGGGACAGTGTTAATACGAGTCAGGTCCCAATCTCACTCTAGAACACAGCCTCAGGGTCAGTGTTAATACGAGTCGGGTCCCGATCACAATCTAGAACACAGCCCCAGGGACAGTGTTAATACGAGTCAGATCACGATCTCAATCTGAAACACAGCCTCAGGGACAGTGTTAATATGAGTGAGGTCCTGATCTCACTCTAGGACACAGCCCAGGACAATGTTAATACGAGTCAGGTCCCGATCTCACTCTAGAACACAGCGTCAGGGACAGTGTTAATACGAGTCAGGTCCTGATCTCACTCTAGAACACCGCCCTGGGACAGTGTTAATAAGAGTCAGGTCCCGATCTCACTCTGGAACACAGTCTCAGTGACAGTGTTAATATGTGTCAGGTCCTGATTTCACTCTAGAACACAGCCCCGGGGACAGTGTTAATACGAGTCAGGTCCCAGTCTCAATCTAGAACACAGCCTCAGGGACAGTGTTAATACGAGTCAGGTCCCGATCTAACTCTAGAACACAGCCTCAGGGACAGTGTTAATACGAGTCAGGTCCCGATCTCACTCTTGAACGCAGCCTCAGGGACAGTGTTAATACGAGTCAGGTCCCGATCTCACTCTAGAACACAGCCTCAGGGACAGTGTAATGACGAGTCAGGTCCTGATCTCACTCTGGAACACAGCCTCAGGGACAGTGTTAATACGAGTCAGGTCCTGATCTCACTCTAGAAAACCGACCTGGGACAGTGTTAATAAGAGTCAGGTCCCGATCTCACTCTGGAACACAGCCTCAGGGACAGTGTTAATACGAGTCAGGTCCCGATCTCAATCTAGAACACAGTCTCAGTGACAGTGTTAATATGAGTCAGGTCCTGATTTCACTCTAGAACACAGCCCCGGGGACAGTGTTAATACGAGCCAGGTCCCAATCTCAATCTAGAACACAGCCTCAGGGACAGTGTTAATACGAGTCAGGTCCCAATCTCACTCTAGAACACAGCCTCAGGGTCAGTGTTAATACGAGTCAGGTCCCGATCTCACTCTAGAACACAGCCTCAGGGACAGTGTTATGACGAGTCAGGTCCTGATCTCACTCTAGAACACAGTCCCGGGGACAGAGTTAATACGAGTCAGGGCCCGATCTCACTCTAGAACACAGCCCCAGGGACCGTGTTAATATGAGACAGGTCCCGATCTCACTCTAGAACACAGCCTCATGGACAGTGTTATTCGAGTCAGGTCCTGATATCACTCTAGAACACAGCCCTGGAGACAGTGTTAATATGAGTCAGGTCCCGATCTCAATCTAGAACACAGCCTCAGGGACAGTTTTAATATGAGTCAGGTCCCGATCTCACTCTAGAACACAGCCTCAGGGACAGTGTTAATATGAGTCAGGTCCCGAACTCACTCTAGAACACAGCCCCAGGGACAGTGTTAATACGAGTCAGATCCCGATCTCACTCTAGAACACAGCCCCAGGGACAGTGTTAATATGAGTCAGGTCCCAATCTCACTCTAGAAAACAGCCTCAGGGACAGTGTTAATATGAGTCAGGTCCCGATCTCACTCTAGAACACAGCCTCAGGGACAGTATTAATACGAGTCAGGTCCCGATCTCACTCTAGAACACAGCCTCAGGGACAGTGTTAATACGAGTCAGGTCCCGATCTCACACTAGAACACAGCCTCAGGGACAGTGTTAATATGAGTCAGGTCCTGATCTCACTTTGGAACACAGTCCCAGGGACAGTGTTACTATGAGTCAGGTCCCGATCTCACTCTAGAACACAGCCCCGGAGACTGTGTTAATATGAGTCAGTTCCTGGTCTCACTCTAGAACACAGTCTCAGGGACAGTGTTAATATGAGTCAGGTCCCGATCTCACTCTAGAACACAGCCTCAGGAACAGTGTTAATACGTGTCAGTTACCAATCACACTCTAGAACACAGCCTCGGGGACAGTGTTAATACGAGTCAGGTCCCGATCTCACTCTAGAACACAGCCTCAGGGACAGTGTTAATACGAGTCAGGTCCCGATCTCACTCTAGAACACAGCCCCGGGTACAGTGTTAATTCGAGTCTGGTCCCGATCTCACTCTAGAACACAGCCTCAGGGACAGTGTTTATACAAGTCAGGTCCTGATCTCCCTCTAGAACACAGCCACAGGGACAGTGTTAATACGAGTCAGGTCCTGATCTCACTCTAGAACACAGCCTCAGGGACAGTGTTAATACGAGTCTGGTCCCGATCTCACTTTAGAACACAGCCTCAGGGAAAGTGTTAATACGAGTCAGGTCCCGGTCTCACTCTAGAACACAGCCACAGGGACAGAGTTAATACGAGCTAGGTCCCGATCTCACTCTAGAACACAGCCCCAGGGACAGTGCTAATATGATTCAGGTCCCGATCGCACTCTAGAACACAGCCCCGGGGACAGTGTTAATATGAGTCAGGTCCCGATCACAATCTAGAACACAGCCCCAGGGACAGTGTTAATACGAGTCAGATCACGATCTCAATCTGAAACACAGCCTCAGGGAGAGTGTTAATATGAGTGAGGTCCTGATCTCACTCTAGGACACAGCCCAGGACAATGTTAATACGAGTCAGGTCCCGATCTCACTCTAGAACACAGCCTCAGGGACAGTGTTAATTCGAGTCAGGTCCTGATCTCACTCTAGAACACCGCCCTGGGACAGTGTTAATAAGAGTCAGGTCCCGATCTCACTCTGGAACACAGTCTCAGTGACAGTGTTAATATGTGTCAGGTCCTGATTTCACTCTAGAACACAGCCCCGGGGACAGTGTTAATACGAGTCAGGTCCCAGTCTCAATCTAGAACACAGCCTCAGGGACAGTGTTCATACGAGTCAGGTCCCGATCTAACTCTAGAACACAGCCTCAGGGACGGTGTTAAAACGAGTCAGGTCCCGATCTCACTCTAGTACGCAGCCTCAGGGACAGTGTTAATACGAGTCAGGTCCCGCTCTCACTCTAGAACACAGCCTCAGGGACAGTGTAATGACGAGTCATGTCCTGATCTCACTCTAGAACACAGCCTCAGGGACAGTGTTAATACGAGTCAGGTCCTGATCTCACTCTAGAAAACCGCCCTGGGACAGTGTAAAAAAGAGTCATGTCCCGATCTCACTCTGGAACACAGCCTCAGGGACAGTGTTAATACGAATCAGGTCCCGATCTCAATCTAGAACACAGTCTCAGTGACAGTGTTAATATGAGTCAGGTCCTGATTTCACTCTAGAACACAGCCCCGGGGACAGTGTTAATATGAGCCAGGTCCCAATCTCAATCTAGAACACAGCCTCAGGGTCAGTGTTAATACGAGTCAGGTCCCGATCACAATCTAGAACACAGCCCCAGGGACAGTGTTAATACGAGTCAGATCACGATCTCAATCTGAAACACAGCCTCAGGGACAGTGTTAATATGAGTGAGGTCCTGATCTCACTCTAGGACACAGCCCAGGACAATGTAAATACGAGTCAGGTCCCGATCTCACTCTAGAACACAGCCTCAGGGACAGTGTTAATACGAGTCAGGTCCTGATCTCACTCTAGAACACCGCCCTGGGACAGTGTTAATAAGAGTCAGGTCCCGATCTCACTCTGGAACACAGTCTCAGTGACAGTGTTAATATGTGTCAGGTCCTGATTTCACTCTAGAACACAGCCCCGGGGACAGTGTTAATACGAGTCAGGTCCCAGTCTCAATCTAGAACACAGCCTCAGGGACAGTGTTAATACGAGTCAGGTCCCGATCTAACTCTAGAACACAGCCTCAGGGACAGTGTTAATACGAGTCAGGTCCCGATCTCACTCTTGAACGCAGCCTCAGGGACAGTGTTAATACGAGTCAGGTCCCGATCTCACTCTAGAACACAGCCTCAGGGACAGTGTAATGACGAGTCAGGTCCTGATCTCACTCTAGAACACAGCCTCAGGGACAGTGTTAATACGAGTCAGGTCCTGATCTCACTCTAGAAAACCGCCCTGGGACAGTGTTAATAAGAGTCAGGTCCCGATCTCACTCTGGAACACAGCCTCAGGGACAGTGTTAATACGAGTCAGTTCCCGATCTCAATCTAGAACACAGTCTCAGTGACAGTGTTAATATGAGTCAGGTCCTGATTTCACTCTAGAACACAGCCCCGGGGACAGTGTTAATACGAGCCAGGTCCCAATCTCAATCTAGAACACAGCCTCAGGGACAGTGTTAATACGAGTCAGGTCCCAATCTCACTCTAGAACACAGCCTCAGGGTCAGTGTTAATACGAGTCAGGTCCCGATCTCACTCTAGAACACAGCCTCAGGGACAGTGTTATGACGAGTCAGGTCCTGATCTCACTCTAGAACACAGTCCCGGGGACAGAGTTAATACGAGTCAGGGCCCGATCTCACTCTAGAACACAGCCCCAGGTACCGTGTTAATATGAGACAGGTCCCGATCTCACTCTAGAACACAGCCTCATGGACAGTGTTATTCGAGTCAGGTCCTGATATCACTCTAGAACACAGCCCTGGAGACAATGTTAATATGAGTCAGGTCCCGATCTCACTCTAGAACACAGCCTCAGGGACAGTTTTAATATGAGTCAGGTCCCGATCTCACTCTAGAACACAGCCTCAGGGACAGTGTTAATATGAGTCAGGTCCCGAACTCACTCTAGAACACAGCCCCAGGGACAGTGTTAATACGAGCCAGATCCCGATCTCACTCTAGAACACAGCCCCAGGGACAGTGTTAATATGAGTCAGGTCCCAATCTCACTCTAGAAAACAGCCTCAGGGACAGTGTTAATATGAGTCAGGTCCCGATCTCACTCTAGAACACAGCCTCAGGGACAGTATTAATACGAGTCAGGTCCCGATCTCACTCTAGAACACAGCCTCAGGGACAGTGTTAATACGAGTCAGGTCCCGATCTCACACTAGAACACAGCCTCAGGGACAGTGTTAATATGAGTCAGGTCCTGATCTCACTCTGGAACACAGTCCCAGGGACAGTGTTACTATGAGTCAGGTCCCGATCTCACTCTAGAACACAGCCCCGGAGACAGTGTTAATATGAGTCAGTTCCTGGTCTCACTCTAGAACACAGTCTCAGGGACAGTGTTAATATGAGTCAGGTCCCGATTTCACTCTAGAACACAGCCTCAGGAACAGTGTTAATACGTGTCAGTTCCCAATCACACTCTAGAACACAGCCTCGGGGACAGTGTTAATACGAGTCAGGTTCCGATCTCACTCTAGAAAAGAGCCCCGGGTACAGTGTTAATTCGAGTCAGGTCCCGATCTCACTCTAGAACACAGCCTCGGGGACAGTGTTAGTACGAGTCAGGTCCCGATTTCACTCTAGAAAAGAGCCCCGGGTACAGTGTTAATTCGAGTCAGGTCCCAATCTCACTCTAGAAAACAGCCTCAGGGACAGTGTTAATATGAGTCAGGTCCCGATCTCACTCTAGAACACAGCCTCAGGGACAGTATTAATACGAGTCAGGTCCCGATCTCACTCTAGAACACAGCCTCAGGGACAGTGTTAATACGAGTCAGGTCCCGATCTCACACTAGAACACAGCCTCAGGGACAGTGTTAATATGAGTCAGGTCCTGATCTCACTCTGGAACACAGTCCCAGGGACAGTGTTACTATGAGTCAGGTCCCGATCTCACTCTAGAACACAGCCCCGGAGACTGTGTTAATATGAGTCAGTTCCTGGTCTCACTCTAGAACACAGTCTCAGGGACAGTGTTAATATGAGTCAGGTCCCGATCTCACTCTAGAACACAGCCTCAGGAACAGTGTTAATACGTGTCAGTTACCAATCACACTCTAGAACACAGCCTCGGGGACAGTGTTAATACGAGTCAGGTCCCGATCTCACTCTAGAACACAGCCTCAGGGACAGTGTTAATACGAGTCAGGTCCCGATCTCACTCTAGAACACAGCCCCGGGTACAGTGTTAATTCGAGTCTGGTCCCGATCTCACTCTAGAACACAGCCTCAGGGACAGTGTTTATACGAGTCAGGTCCTGATCTCACTCTAGAACACAGCCTCAGGGACAGTGTTAATACGAGTCTGGTCCCGATCTCACTTTAGAACACAGCCTCAGGGAAAGTGTTAATACGAGTCAGGTCCCGGTCTCACTCTAGAACACAGCCACAGGGACAGAGTTAATACGAGCTAGGTCCCGATCTCACTCTAGAACACAGCCCCAGGGACAGTGCTAATATGATTCAGGTCCCGATCTCACTCTAGAACACAGCCCCGGGGACAGTGTTAATATGAGTCAGGTCCCGATCACAATCTAGAACACAGCCCCAGGGACAGTGTTAATACGAGTCAGGTCCTGATCTCACTCTAGAAAACCGCCCTGGGACAGTGTTAATAAGAGTCAGGTCCCGATCTCACTCTGGAACACAGCCTCAGGGACAGTGTTAATACGAGTCAGGTCCCGATCTCAATCTAGAACACAGTCTCAGTGACAGTGTTAATATGAGTCAGGTCCTGATTTCACTCTAGAACACAGCCCCGGGGACAGTGTTAATACGAGCCAGGTCCCAATCTCAATCTAGAACACAGCCTCAGGGACAGTGTTAATACGAGTCAGGTCCCAATCTCACTCTAGAACACAGCCTCAGGGTCAGTGTTAATACGAGTCAGGTCCCGATCACAATCTAGAACACAGCCCCAGGGACAGTGTTAATACGAGTCAGATCACGATCTCAATCTGAAACACAGCCTCAGGGACAGTGTTAATATGAGTGAGGTCCTGGTCTCACTCTAGGACACAGCCCAGGACAATGTAAATACGAGTCAGGTCCCGATCTCACTCTAGAACACAGCCTCAGGGACAGTGTTAATACGAGTCAGGTCCTGATCTCACTCTAGAACACCGCCCTGGGACAGTGTTAATAAGAGTCAGGTCCCGATCTCACTTTGGAACACAGTCTCAGTGACAGTGTTAATATGTGTCAGGTCCTGATTTCACTCTAGAACACAGCCCCGGGGACAGTGTTAATACGAGTCAGGTCCCAGTCTCAATCTAGAACACAGCCTCAGGGACAGTGTTAATACGAGTCAGGTCCCGATCTAACTCTAGAACACAGCCTCAGGGACAGTGTTAATACGAGTCAGGTCCCGATCTCACTCTTGAACGCAGCCTCAGGGACAGTGTTAATACGAGTCAGGTCCCGATCTCACTCTAGAACACAGCCTCAGGGACAGTGTAATGACGAGTCAGGTCCTGATCTCACTCTGGAACACAGCCTCAGGGACAGTGTTAATACGAGTCAGGTCCTGATCTCACTCTAGAAAACCGCCCTGTGACAGTGTTAATAAGAGTCAGGTCCCGATCTCACTCTGGAACACAGCCTCAGGGACAGTGTTAATACGAGTCAGGTCCCGATCTCAATCTAGAACACAGTCTCAGTGACAGTGTTAATATGAGTCAGGTCCTGATTTCACTCTAGAACACAGCCCCGGGGACAGTGTTAATACGAGCCAGGTCCCAATCTCAATCTAGAACACAGCCTCAGGGACAGTGTTAATACGAGTCAGGTCCCAATCTCACTCTAGAACACAGCCTCAGGGTCAGTGTTAATACGAGTCAGGTCCCGATCTCACTCTAGAACACAGCCTCAGGGACAGTGTTAATACGAGTCAGGTCCCGATCTCACACTAGAACACAGCCTCAGGGACAGTGTTAATATGAGTCAGGTCCTGAACTCACTCTGGAACACAGTCCCAGGGACAGTGTTACTATGAGTCAGGTCCCGATCTCACTCTAGAACACAGCCCCGGAGACAGTGTTAATACGAGTCAGTTCCTGATCTCACTCTAGAACACAGTCTCAGGGACAGTGTTAATATGAGTCAGGTCCCGGTCTCACTCTAGAACACAGCCTCAGGAACAGTGTTAATACGTGTCAGTTCCCTATCACACTCTAGAACACAGCCTCAGGGAAAGTGTTAATACGAGTCAGGTCCCGATCTCACTCTAGAACACAGCCTCGGGGACAGTGTTAGTACGAGTCAGGTCCCGATCTCACTCAAGAAAAGAGCCCCGGGTACAGTGTTAATTCGAGTCAGGTCCCGATCTCACTCTAGAACACAGCCTCAGGGACTATGTTAATACAAGTCAGGTCCCGATCTCACTCTAGAACACAGCCTCAGGGACAGTGTTGATACGAGTGAAGTCCTGATCTCACTCTAGAACACAGCCTCAGTGACAGTGTTAATACGAGTCAGGTCCTGAATTCATTCTAGAACACAGCCCCGGGGACAGTGTTAATACGAGTCACGTCCCGATTTCAATCTAGAACAGAGCCTCAGGGACAGTGTTAATACGAGTCAGGTCCCGATCTCACTCTAGAACACAGCCTCTGGGACAGTGATAATACGAGTCTGGTCCCGAACTCACTCTAGAACACAGCCTCAGGGACAGTGTTAATACGAGTCAGATCCCAATCACACTCTAGAACACAGCCTCAGGGATAGTGTTAATACGAGTCAGGTCCCGATCTCACTCTAGAACACAGCCTCAGGGACAGAATTAATATGAGTCAGGTCCTGATCTCACTCTAGAACACAGACCCGGGTACAGTGTTAATTCGAGTCAGGTCTCGATCTCACTCTAGAACACAGCCTCAGGGACAGTGTTTATGCAAGTCAGGTCCCGATCTCCATCTAGAACACAGCCACAGGGACAGTGTTAATGCAAGACAGATCCCAATCACACTCTAGAACACAGCCTCAGGGACAGTGTTAATACGAGTCAGGTCCCGATCTCACTCTAGAACACAGCCTCAGGGACAGTGTTAATACGAGTCAGGTCCCGATCTCACTCTGGAACACAGCCCCGGGTACAGTGTTAATTCGAGTCAGGTCCCGATCTCACTCTAGAACACAGCCTCAGGGACAGTGTTTATACAAGTCAGGTCCTGATCTCCCTCTAGAACACAGCCACAGGGACAGTGTTAATACGAGTCAGGTCCTGATCTCACTCTAGAACACAGCCTCAGGGACAGTGTTAATACGAGTCTGGTCCCGATCTCACTTTAGAACACAGCCTCAGGGAAAGTGTTAATACGAGTCAGGTCCCGGTCTCACTCTAGAACACAGCCACAGGGACAGAGTTAATACGAGCCAGGTCCCGATCTCACTCTAGAACACAGCCACAGGGACAGTGCTAATATGAGTCAGGTCCCGATCTCACTCTAGAACACAGCCCCGGGGACAGTGTTAATATGAGTCAGGTCCCGATCACAATCTAGAACACAGCCCCAGGGACAGTGTTAATACGAGTCAGATCACGATCTCAATCTGAAACACAGCCTCAGGGACAGTGTTAATATGAGTGAGGTCCTGATCTCACTCTAGGACACAGCCCAGGACAATGTTAATACGAGTCAGGTCCCGATCTCACTCTAGAACACAGCCTCAGGGACAGTGTTAATACGAGTCAGGTCCTGATCTCACTCTAGAACACCGCCCTGGGACAGTGTTAATAAGAGTCAGGTCCCGATCTCACTCTGGAACACAGTCTCAGTGACAGTGTTAATATGTGTCAGGTCCTGATTTCACTCTAGAACACAGCCCCGGGGACAGTGTTAATACGAGTCAGGTCCCAGTCTCAATCTAGAACACAGCCTCAGGGACAGTGTTAATACGAGTCAGGTCCCGATCTAACTCTAGAACACAGCCTCAGGACAGTGTTAATACGAGTCAGGTCCCGATCTCACTCTAGAACGCAGCCTCAGGGACAGTGTTAATACGAGTCAGGTCCCGCTCTCACTCTAGAACACAGCCTCAGGGACAGTGTAATGACGAGTCATGTCCTGATCTCACTCTAGAACACAGCCTCAGGGACAGTGTTAATACGAGTCAGGTCCTGATCTCACTCTAGAAAACCGCCCTGGGACAGTGTTAATAAGAGTCAGGTCCCGATCTCACTCTGGAACACAGCCTCAGGGACAGTGTTAATACGAGTCAGGTCCCGATCTCAATCTAGAACACAGTCTCAGTGACAGTGTTAATATGAGTCAGGTCCTGATTTCACTCTAGAACACAGCCCCGGGGACAGTGTTAATACGAGCCAGGTCCCAATCTCAATCTAGAACACAGCCTCAGGGACAGTGTTAATACGAGTCAGGTCCCAATCTCACTCTAGAACACAGCCTCAGGGTCAGTGTTAATACGAGTCGGGTCCCGATCACAATCTAGAACACAGCCCCAGGGACAGTGTTAATACGAGTCAGATCACGATCTCAATCTGAAACACAGCCTCAGGGACAGTGTTAATATGAGTGAGGTCCTGATCTCACTCTAGGACACAGCCCAGGACAATGTTAATTCGAGTCAGGTCCCGATCTCACTCTAGAACACAGCGTCAGGGACAGTGTTAATACGAGTCAGGTCCTGATCTCACTCTAGAACACCGCCCTGGGACAGTGTTAATAAGAGTCAGGTCCCGATCTCACTCTGGAACACAGTCTCAGTGACAGTGTTAATATGTGTCAGGTCCTGATTTCACTCTAGAACACAGCCCCGGGGACAGTGTTAATACGAGTCAGGTCCCAGTCTCAATCTAGAACACAGCCTCAGGGGCAGTGTTAATACGAGTCAGGTCCCGATCTAACTCTAGAACACAGCCTCAGGGACAGTGTTAATACGAGTCAGGTCCCGATCTCACTCTTGAACGCAGCCTCAGGGACAGTGTTAATACGAGTCAGGTCCCGATCTCACTCTAGAACACAGCCTCAGGGACAGTGTAATGACGAGTCAGGTCCTGATCTCACTCTGGAACACAGCCTCAGGGACAGTGTTAATACGAGTCAGGTCCTGATCTCACTCTAGAAAACCGACCTGGGACAGTGTTAATAAGAGTCAGGTCCCGATCTCACTCTGGAACACAGCCTCAGGGACAGTGTTAATACGAGTCAGGTCCCGATCTCAATCTAGAACACAGTCTCAGTGACAGTGTTAATATGAGTCAGGTCCTGATTTCACTCTAGAACACAGCCCCAGGGACAGTGTTAATACGAGCCAGGTCCCAATCTCAATCTAGAACACAGCCTCAGGGACAGTGTTAATACGAGTCAGGTCCCAATCTCACTCTAGAACACAGCCTCAGGGTCAGTGTTAATACGAGTCAGGTCCCGATCTCACTCTAGAACACAGCCTCAGGGACAGTGTTATGACGAGTCAGGTCCTGATCTCACTCTAGAACACAGTCCCGGGGACAGAGTTAATACGAGTCAGGGCCCGATCTCACTCTAGAACACAGCCCCAGGGACCGTGTTAATATGAGACAGGTCCCGATCTCACTCTAGAACACAGCCTCATGGACAGTGTTATTCGAGTCAGGTCCTGATATCACTCTAGAACACAGCCCTGGAGACAGTGTTAATATGAGTCAGGTCCCGATCTCAATCTAGAACACAGCCTCAGGGACAGTTTTAATATGAGTCAGGTCCCGATCTCACTCTAGAACACAGCCTCAGGGACAGTGTTAATATGAGTCAGGTCCCGAACTCACTCTAGAACACAGCCCCAGGGACAGTGTTAATACGAGTCAGATCCCGATCTCACTCTAGAACACAGCCCCAGGGACAGTGTTAATATGAGTCAGGTCCCAATCTCACTCTAGAAAACAGCCTCAGGGACAGTGTTAATATGAGTCAGGTCCCGATCTCACTCTAGAACACAGCCTCAGGGACAGTATTAATACGAGTCAGGTCCCGATCTCACTCTAGAACACAGCCTCAGGGACAGTGTTAATACGAGTCAGGTCCCGATCTCACACTAGAACACAGCCTCAGGGACAGTGTTAATATGAGTCAGGTCCTGATCTCACTTTGGAACACAGTCCCAGGGACAGTGTTACTATGAGTCAGGTCCCGATCTCACTCTAGAACACAGCCCCGGAGACTGTGTTAATATGAGTCAGTTCCTGGTCTCACTCTAGAACACAGTCTCAGGGACAGTGTTAATATGAGTCAGGTCCCGATCTCACTCTAGAACACAGCCTCAGGAACAGTGTTAATACGTGTCAGTTACCAATCACACTCTAGAACACAGCCTCGGGGACAGTGTTAATACGAGTCAGGTCCCGATCTCACTCTAGAACACAGCCTCAGGGACAGTGTTAATACGAGTCAGGTCCCGATCTCACTCTAGAACACAGCCCCGGGTACAGTGTTAATTCGAGTCTGGTCCCGATCTCACTCTAGAACACAGCCTCAGGGACAGTGTTTATACAAGTCAGGTCCTGATCTCCCTCTAGAACACAGCCACAGGGACAGTGTTAATACGAGTCAGGTCCTGATCTCACTCTAGAACACAGCCTCAGGGACAGTGTTAATACGAGTCTGGTCCCGATCTCACTTTAGAACACAGCCTCAGGGAAAGTGTTAATACGAGTCAGGTCCCGGTCTCACTCTAGCACACAGCCACAGGGACAGAGTTAATACGAGCTAGGTCCCGATCTCACTCTAGAACACAGCCCCAGGGACAGTGCTAATATGATTCAGGTCCCGATCTCACTCTAGAACACAGCCCCGGGGACAGTGTTAATATGAGTCAGGTCCCGATCACAATCTAGAACACAGCCCCAGGGACAGTGTTAATACGAGTCAGATCACGATCTCAATCTGAAACACAGCCTCAGGGAGAGTGTTAATATGAGTGAGGTCCTGATCTCACTCTAGGACACAGCCCAGGACAATGTTAATACGAGTCAGGTCCCGATCTCACTCTAGAACACAGCCTCAGGGACAGTGTTAATTCGAGTCAGGTCCTGATCTCACTCTAGAACACCGCCCTGGGACAGTGTTAATAAGAGTCAGGTCCCGATCTCACTCTGGAACACAGTCTCAGTGACAGTGTTAATATGTGTCAGGTCCTGATTTCACTCTAGAACACAGCCCCGGGGACAGTGTTAATACGAGTCAGGTCCCAGTCTCAATCTAGAACACAGCCTCAGGGACAGTGTTCATACGAGTCAGGTCCCGATCTAACTCTAGAACACAGCCTCAGGGACGGTGTTAAAACGAGTCAGGTCCCGATCTCACTCTAGTACGCAGCCTCAGGGACAGTGTTAATACGAGTCAGGTCCCGCTCTCACTCTAGAACACAGCCTCAGGGACAGTGTAATGACGAGTCATGTCCTGATCTCACTCTAGAACACAGCCTCAGGGACAGTGTTAATACGAGTCAGGTCCTGATCTCACTCTAGAAAACCGCCCTGGGACAGTGTAAAAAAGAGTCATGTCCCGATCTCACTCTGGAACACAGCCTCAGGGACAGTGTTAATACGAATCAGGTCCCGATCTCAATCTAGAACACAGTCTCAGTGACAGTGTTAATATGAGTCAGGTCCTGATTTCACTCTAGAACACAGCCCCGGGGACAGTGTTAATATGAGCCAGGTCCCAATCTCAATCTAGAACACAGCCTCAGGGTCAGTGTTAATACGAGTCAGGTCCCGATCACAATCTAGAACACAGCCCCAGGGACAGTGTTAATACGAGTCAGATCACGATCTCAATCTGAAACACAGCCTCAGGGACAGTGTTAATATGAGTGAGGTCCTGATCTCACTCTAGGACACAACCCAGGACAATGTTAATACGAGTCAGGTCCCGATCTCACTCTAGAACACAGCCTCAGGGACAGTGTTAATACGAGTCAGGTCCTGATCTCACTCTAGAACACCGCCCTGGGACAGTGTTAATAAGAGTCAGGTCCCGATCTCACTCTGGAAAACAGTCTCAGTGACAGTGTTAATATGTGTCAGGTCCTGATTTCACTCTAGAACACAGCCCCGGGGACAGTGTTAATACGAGTCAGGTCCCAGTCTCAATCTAGAACACAGCCTCAGGGACAGTGTTAATACGAGTCAGGTCCCGATCTAACTCTAGAACACAGCCTCAGGGACAGTGTTAATACGAGTCAGGTCCCGATCTCACTCTTGAACGCAGCCTCAGGGACAGTGTTAATACGAGTCAGGTCCCGATCTCACTCTAGAACACAGCCTCAGGGACAGTGTAATGACGAGTCAGGTCCTGATCTCACTCTAGAACACAGCCTCAGGGACAGTGTTAATACGAGTCAGGTCCTGATCTCACTCTAGAAAACCGCCCTGGGACAGTGTTAATAAGAGTCAGGTCCCGATCTCACTCTGGAACACAGCCTCAGGGACAGTGTTAATACGAGTCAGTTCCCGATCTCAATCTAGAACACAGTCTCAGTGACAGTGTTAATATGAGTCAGGTCCTGATTTCACTCTAGAACACAGCCCCGGGGACAGTGTTAATACGAGCCAGGTCCCAATCTCAATCTAGAACACAGCCTCAGGGACAGTGTTAATACGAGTCAGGTCCCAATCTCACTCTAGAACACAGCCTCAGGGTCAGTGTTAATACGAGTCAGGTCCCGATCTCACTCTAGAACACAGCCTCAGGGACAGTGTTATGACGAGTCAGGTCCTGATCTCACTCTAGAACACAGTCCCGGGGACAGAGTTAATACGAGTCAGGGCCCGATCTCACTCTAGAACACAGCCCCGGGTACCGTGTTAATACGAGACAGGTCCCGATCTCACACTAGAACACAGCCTCAGGGACAGTGTTAATATGAGTCAGGTCCTGATCTCACTCTGGAACACAGTCCCAGGGACAGTGTTACTATGAGTCAGGTCCCGATCTCACTCTAGAACACAGCCCCGGAGACTGTGTTAATATGAGTCAGTTCCTGGTCTCACTCTAGAACACAGTCTCAGGGACAGTGTTAATATGAGTCAGGTCCCGATCTCACTCTAGAACACAGCCTCAGGAACAGTGTTAATACGTGTCAGTTACCAATCACACTCTAGAACACAGCCTCGGGGACAGTGTTAATACGAGTCAGGTCCCGATCTCACTCTAGAACACAGCCTCAGGGACAGTGTTAATACGAGTCAGGTCCCGATCTCACTCTAGAACACAGCCCCGGGTACAGTGTTAATTCGAGTCTGGTCCCGATCTCACTCTAGAACACAGCCTCAGGGACAGTGTTTATACAAGTCAGGTCCTGATCTCCCTCTAGAACACAGCCACAGGGACAGTGTTAATACGAGTCAGGTCCTGATCTCACTCTAGAACACAGCCTCAGGGACAGTGTTAATACGAGTCTGGTCCCGATCTCACTTTAGAACACAGCCTCAGGGAAAGTGTTAATACGAGTCAGGTCCCGGTCTCACTCTAGAACACAGCCACAGGGACAGAGTTAATACGAGCTAGGTCCCGATCTCACTCTAGAACACAGCCCCAGGGACAGTGCTAATATGATTCAGGTCCCGATCTCACTCTAGAACACAGCCCCGGGGACAGTGTTAATATGAGTCAGGTCCCGATCACAATCTAGAACACAGCCCCAGGGACAGTGTTAATACGAGTCAG
Organism: Somniosus microcephalus; assembly: GCF_052327205.1. Taxonomy (NCBI): domain Eukaryota; kingdom Metazoa; phylum Chordata; class Chondrichthyes; order Squaliformes; family Somniosidae; genus Somniosus; species Somniosus microcephalus. Next base: position 35,545,854 of record NW_028225185.1, read on the forward strand.
ATCACGATCTCAATCTGAAACACAGCCTCAGGGAGAGTGTTAATATGAGTGAGGTCCTGATCTCACTCTAGGACACAGCCCAGGACAATGTTAATACGAGTCAGGTCCCGATCTCACTCTAGAACACAGCCTCAGGGACAGTGTTAATACGAGTCAGGTCCTGATCTCACTCTAGAACACCGCCCTGGGACAGTGTTAATAAGAGTCAGGTCCCGATCTCACTCTGGAACACAGTCTCAGTGACAGTGTTAATATGTGTCAGGTCCTGATTTCACTCTAGAACACAGCCCCGGGGACAGTGTTAATACGAGTCAGGTCCCAGTCTCAATCTAGAACACAGCCTCAGGGACAGTGTTAATACGAGTCAGGTCCCGATCTAACTCTAGAACACAGCCTCAGGGACAGTGTTAATACGAGTCAGGTCCCGATCTCACTCTAGAACGCAGCCTCAGGGACAGTGTTAATACGAGTCAGGTCCCGCTCTCACTCTAGAACACAGCCTCAGGGACAGTGTAATGACGAGTCATGTCCTGATCTCACTCTAGAACACAGCCTCAGGGACAGTGTTAATACGAGTCAGGTCCTGATCTCACTCTAGAAAAACGCCCTGGGACAGTGTAAAAAAGAGTCATGTCCCGATCTCACTCTGGAACACAGCCTCAGGGACAGTGTCAATACGAATCAGGTCCCGATCTCAATCTAGAACACAGTCTCAGTGACAGTGTTAATATGAGTCAGGTCCTGATTTCACTCTAGAACACAGCCCCGGGGACAGTGTTAATATGAGCCAGGTCCCAATCTCAATCTAGAACACAGCCTCAGGGACAGTGTTAATACGAGTCAGGTCCCAATCTCACTCTAGAACACAGCCTCAGGTTCAGTGTTAATACGAGTCAGGTCCCGATCACAATCTAGAACACAGCCCCAGGGACAGTGTTAATACGAGTCAGATCACGATCTCAATCTGAAACACAGCCTCAGGGACAGTGTTAATATGAGTGAGGTCCTGATCTCACTCTAGGACACAGCCCAGGACAATGTTAATACGAGTCAGGTCCCGATCTCACTCTAGAACACAGCCTCAGGGACAGTGTTAATACGAGTCAGGTCCTGATCTCACTCTAGAACACCGCCCTGGGACAGTGTTAATAAGAGTCAGGTCCCGATCTCACTCTGGAACACAGTCTCAGTGACAGTGTTAATATGTGTCAGGTCCTGATTTCACTCTAGAACACAGCCCCGGGGACAGTGTTAATACGAGTCAGGTCCCAGTCTCAATCTAGAACACAGCCTCAGGGACAGTGTTAATACGAGTCAGGTCCCGATCTAACTCTAGAACACAGCCTCAGGGACAGTGTTAATACGAGTCAGGTCCCGATCTCACTCTTGAACGCAGCCTCAGGGACAGTGTTAATACGAGTCAGGTCCCGATCTCACTCTAGAACACAGCCTCAGGGACAGTGTAATGACGAGTCAGGTCCTGATCTCACTCTAGAACACAGCCTCAGGGACAGTGTTAATACGAGTCAGGTCCTGATCTCACTCTAGAAAACCGCCCTGGGACAGTGTTAATAAGAGTCAGGTCCCGATCTCACTCTGGAACACAGCCTCAGGGACAGTGTTAATACGAGTCAGTTCCCGATCTCAATCTAGAACACAGTTTCAGTGACAGTGTTAATATGAGTCAGGTCCTGATTTCACTCTAGAACACAGCCCCGGGGACAGTGTTAATACGAGCCAGGTCCCGATCTCACTCTAGAACACAGCCCCGGAGACAGTGTTAATACGAGTCAGTTCCTGATCTCACTCTAGAACACAGTCTCAGGGACAGTGTTAATATGAGTCAGGTCCCGATCTCACTCTAGAACACAGCCTCAGGGACAGTATTAATACGAGTCAGGTCCCGATCTCACTCTAGAACACAGCCTCAGGGACAGTGTTAATACGAGTCAGGTCCCGATCTCACACTAGAACACAGCCTCAGGGACAGTGTTAATATGAGTCAGGTCCTGATCTCACTCTGGAACACAGTCCCAGGGACAGTGTTACTATGAGTCAGGTCCCGATCTCACTCTAGAACACAGCCCCGGAGACAGTGTTAATACGAGTCAGTTCCTGATCTCACTCTAGAACACAGTCTCAGGGACAGTGTTAATATGAGACAGGTCCCGATCTCACTCTAGAACACAGCCTCAGGAACAGTGTTAATACGTGTCAGTTCCCAATCACACACTAGAACACAGCCTCAGGGAAAGTGTTAATACGAGTCAGGTCCCGATCTCACTCTAGAACACAGCCTCGGGGACAGTGTTAGTACGAGTCAGGTCCCGATCTCACTCAAGAAAAGAGCCCCGGGTACAGTGTTAATTCGAGTCAGGTCCCGATCTCACACTAGAACACAGCCTCAGGGACTATGTTAATACAAGTCAGGTCCCGATCTCACTCTAGAACACAGCCTCAGGGACAGTGTTGATACGAGTGAGGTCCTGATCTCACTCTAGAACACAGCCTCAGTGACAGTGTTAATACGAGTCAGGTCCTGATTTCATTCTAGAACACAGCCCCGGGGACAGTGTTAATACGAGTCACGTCCCGATCTCAATCTAGAACAGAGCCTCAGGGACAGTGTTAATACGAGTCAGGTCCCGATCTCACTCTAGAACACAGCCTCAGGGACAGTGATAATACGAGTCTGGTCCCGAACTCACTCTAGAACACAGCCTCATGGACAGAATTAATATGAGTCAGGTCCTGATCTCACTCTAGAACACAGACCCGGGTACAGTGTTAATTCGAGTCAGGTCTCGATCTCACTCTAGAACACAGCCTCAGGGACAGTGTTTATGCAAGTCAGGTCCCGATCTCCATCTAGAACACAGCCACAGGGACAGTGTTAATGCAAGACAGATCCCAATCACACTCTAGAACACAGCCTCAGGGACAGTGTTAATACGAGTCAGGTGCCGATCTCACTCTAGAACACAGCCTCAGGGACAGTGTTAATACGAGTCAGGTCCCGATCTCACTCTGGAACACAGCCCCGGGTACAGTGTTAATTCGAGTCAGGTCCCGATCTCACTCTAGAACACAGCCACAGGGACAGTGTTAATACGAGTCAGGTCCTGATCTCACTCTAGAACGCAGCCTCAGGGACAGTGTTAATACGAGTCTGGTCCCGATCTCACTTTAGAACACAGCCTCAGGGAAAGTGTTAATACGAGTCAGGTCCCGGTCTCACTCTAGAACACAGCCACAGGGACAGAGTTAATACGAGCCAGGTCCCGATCTCACTCTAGAACACAGCCCCAGGGACAGTGCTAATATGAGTCAGGTCCCGATCTCACTCTAGAACACAGCCCCGGGGACAGTGTTAATATGAGTCAGGTCCCGATCACAATCTAGAACACAGCCCCAGGGACAGTGTTAATACGAGTCAGATCACGATCTCAATCTGAAACACAGCCTCAGGGACAGTGTTAATATGAGTGAGGTCCTGATCTCACTCTAGGACACAGCCCAGGACAATGTTAATACGAGTCAGGTCCCGATCTCAATCTAGAACACAGCCTCAGGGACAGTGTTAATACGAGTCAGGTCCTGATCTCACTCTAGAACACCGCCCTGGGACAGTGTTAATAAGAGTCAGGTCCCGATCTCACTCTGGAACACAGTCTCAGTGACAGTGTTAATATGTGTCAGGTCCTGATTTCACTCTAGAACACAGCCCCGGGGACAGTGTTAATACGAGTCAGGTCCCAGTCTCAATCTAGAACACAGCCTCAGGGACAGTGTTAATACGAGTCAGGTCCCGATCTAACTCTAGAACACAGCCCCAGGGACAGTGTTAATACGAGTCAGGTCCCGATCTCACTCTAGAACGCAGCCTCAGGGACAGTGTTAATACGAGTCAGGTCCCGCTCTCACTCTAGAACACAGCCTCAGGGACAGTGTAATGACGAGTCAGGTCCTGATCTCACTCTAGAACACAGCCTCAGGGACAGTGTTAATACGAGTCAGGTCCTGATCTCACTCTAGAAAACCGCCCTGGGACAGTGTTAATAAGAGCCAGGTCCCGATCTCACTCTGGAACACAGCCTCAGGGACAGTGTTAATACGAGTCAGGTCCCGATCTCAATCTAGAACACAGTCTCAGTGACAGTGTTAATACGAGTCAGGTCCCAATCTCACTCTAGAACACAGCCTCAGGGTCAGTGCTAATATGAGTCAGGTCCCGATCTCACTCTAGAACACAGCCCCGGGGACAGTGTTAATATGAGTCAGGTCCCGATCACAATCTAGAACACAGCCCCAGGGACAGTGTTAATACGAGTCAGATCACGATCTCAATCTGAAACACAGCCCCAGGGACAGTGTTAATATGAGTCAGGTCCCAATCTCACTCTAGAACACAGCCTCAGGGACAGTGTTAATATGAGTCAGGTCCCGATCTCACTCTAGAACACAGCCTCAGGGACAGTTTTAATACGAGTCAGGTCCCGATCTCACTCTAGAACACAGCCTCAGGGACAGTGTTAATACGAGTCAGGTCCCGATCTCACACTAGAACACAGCCTCAGGGACAGTGTTAATATGAGTCAGGTCCTGATCTCACTCTGGAACACAGCCCCAGGGACAGTGTTACTATGATTCAGGTCCCGATCTCACTCTAGAACACAGCCCCGGAGACAGTGTTAATACAAGTCCGTTCCTGATCTCACTCTAGAACACAGTCTCAGGGACAGTGTTAATATGAGTCAGGTCCCGATCTCACTCCAGAACACAGCCTCAGGAACAGTGTTAATACGTGTCAGTTCCCAATCACACTCTAGAACACAGCCTCAGGGAAAGTGTTAATACGAGTCAGGTCCCGATCTCACTCTAGAACACAGCCTCGGGGACAGTGTTATACGAGTCAGGTCCCGATCTCACTCTAGAAAAGAGCCCCGGGTACAGTGTTAATTCGAGCCAGGTCCCGATCTCAATCTAGAACACAGCCTCAGGGACTATGTTAATGCAAGTCAGGTCCCGATCTCACTCTAGAACACAGCCTCAGGGATAGTGTTGATACGAGTGAGGTCCTGATCTCACTCTAGAACACAGCCTCAGTGACAGTGTTAATACGAGTCAGGTCCCGATCTCAATCTAGAACACAGTCTCAGTGACAGTGTTAATATGAGTCAGGTCCTGATTTCACTCTCGAACACAGCCCCGGGGACAGTGTTAATACGAGACAGGTCCCAATCTCAATCTAGAACACAGCCTCAGGGACAGTGTTAATACGAGTCAGGTCCCAATCTCACTCTAGAACACAGCCTCAGGGTCAGTGTTAATACGAGTCAGGTCCCGATCTCACTCTAGAACACAGCCTCAGGGACAGTGTTAATACGAGTCAGGTCCCGATCTCACTCTAGAACACAGCCTCAGGGACAGTGTTATGACGAGTCAGGTCCTGATCTCACTCTAGAACACAGTCCCGGGGACAGAGTTAATACGAGTCAGGGCCCGATCTCACTCTAGAACACAGCCCCAGGGACCATGTTAATATGAGACAGGTCCCGATCTCACTCTAGAACACAGCCTCATGGACAGTGTTATTCGAGTCAGGTCCTGATATCACTCTAGAACACAGCCCTGGAGACAGTGTTAATATGAGTCAGGTCCCGATCTCACTCCAGAACACAGCCTCAGGGACAGTTTTAATATGAGTCAGGTCCCGATCTCACTCTAGAACACAGCCTCAGGGACAGTGTTAATATGAGTCAGGTCCCGAACTCACTCTAGAAAACAGCCCCAGGGACAGTGTTAATACGAGTCAGGTCCCGATCTCACTCTAGAACACAGCCCCAGGGACAGTGTTAATATGAGTCAGGTCCCAATCTCACTCTAGAACACAGCCTCAGGGACAGTGTTAATATGAGTCAGGTCCCGATCTCACTCTAGAACACAGCCTCAGGGACCGTATTAATACGAGTCAGGTCCCGATCTCACTCTAGAACACAGCCTCAGGGACAGTGTTAATACGAGTCAGGTCCCAATCTCACTCTGGAACACAGCCCCAGGGACAGTGTTACTATGAGTCAGGTCCCGATCTCACTCTAGAACACAGCCCCGGAGACAGTGTTAATACGAGTCAGTTCCTGATCTCACTCTAGAACACAGTCTCAGGGACAGTGTTAATATGAGTCAGGTCCCGATCTCACTCTAGAACACAGCCTCAGGGACAGTATTAATACGAGTCAGGTCCCGATCTCACTCTAGAACACAGCCTCAGGGACAGTGTTAATACGAGTCAGGTCCCGATCTCACACTAGAACACAGCCTCAGGGACAGTGTTAATATAAGTCAGGTCCTGATCTCACTCTGGAACACAGTCCCAGGGACAGTGTTACTATGAGTCAGGTCCCGATCTCACTCTAGAACGCAGCCCCGGAGACAGTGTTAATACGAGTCAGTTCCTGATCTCACTCTAGAGCACAGTCTCAGGGACAGTGTTAATATGAGTCAGGTCCCGATCTCACTCTAGAACACAGCCTCAGGAACAGTGTTAATACGTGTCAGTTCCCAATCACACTCTAGAACACAGCCTCAGGGAAAGTGTTAATACGAGTCAGGTCCCGATCTCACTCTAGAACACAGCCTCGGGGACAGTGTTAGTACGAGTCAGGTCCCGATCTCACTCAAGAAAAGAGCCCCGGGTACAGTGTTAATTCGAGTCAGGTCCTGATCTCACTCTAGAACACAGCCTCAGGGACTATGTTAATACAAGTCAGGTCCCGATCTCACTCTAGAACACAGCCACAGGGACAGTGTTGATACGAGTGAGGTCCTGATCTCACTCTAGAACACAGCCTCAGTGACAGTGTTAATACGAGTCAGGTCCTGATTTCATTCTAGAACACAGCCCCGGGGACAGTGTTAATACGAGTCACGTCCCGATCTCAATCTAGAACAGAGCCTCAGGGACAGTGTTAATACGAGTCAGGTCCCGATCTCACTCTAGAACACAGCCTCAGGGACAGTGATAATACGAGTCTGGTCCCGAACTCACTCTAGAACACAGCCTCAGGGACAGAATTAATATGAGTCAGGTCCTGATCTCACTCTAGAACACAGCCTCAGGGACAGTGTTAATATGAGTCAGGTCCCGAACTCACTCTAGAAAACAGCCCCAGGGACAGTGTTAATACGAGTCAGGTCCCGATCTCACTCTAGAACACAGCCCCAGGGACAGTGTTAATATGAGTCAGGTCCCAATCTCACTCTAGAACACAGCCTCAGGGACAGTGTTAATATGAGTCAGGTCCCGATCTCACTCTAGAACACAGCCTCAGGGACCGTATTAATACGAGTCAGGTCCCGATCTCACTCTAGAACACTGCCTCAGGGACAGTGTTAATACGAGTCAGGTCCCAATCTCACTCTGGAACACAGCCCCAGGGACAGTGTTACTATGAGTCAGGTCCCGATCTCACTCTAGAACACAGCCCCGGAGACAGTGTTAATACGAGTCAGTTCCTGATCTCACTCTAGAACACAGTCTCAGGGACAGTGTTAATATGAGTCAGGTCCCGATCTCACTCTAGAACACAGCCTCAGCGACAGTATTAATACGAGTCAGGTCCCGATCTCACTCTAGAACACAGCCTCAGGGACAGTGTTAATACGAGTCAGGTCCCGATCTCACACTAGAACACAGCCTCAGGGACAGTGTTAATATAAGTCAGGTCCTGATCTCACTCTGGAACACAGTCCCAGGGACAGTGTTACTATGAGTCAGGTCCCGATCTCACTCTAGAACACAGCCCCGGAGACAGTGTTAATACGAGTCAGTTCCTGATCTCACTCTAGAACACAGTCTCAGGGACAGTGTTAATATGAGTCAGGTCCCGATCTCACTCTAGAACACAGCCTCAGGAACAGTGTTAATACGTGTCAGTTCCCAATCAAACTCTAGAACACAGCCTCAGGGAAAGTGTTAATACGAGTCAGGTCCCGATCTCACTCTAGAACACAGCCTCGGGGACAGTGTTAGTACGAGTCAGGTCCCGATCTCACTCAAGAAAAGAGCCCCGGGTACAGTGTTAATTCGAGTCAGGTCCTGATCTCACTCTAGAACACAGCCTCAGGGACTATGTTAATACAAGTCAGGTCCCGATCTCACTCTAGAACACAGCCTCAGGGACAGTGTTGATACGAGTGAGGTCCTGATCTCACTCTAGAACACAGCCTCAGTGACAGTGTTAATACGAGTCAGGTCCTGATTTCATTCTAGAACACAGCCCCGGGGACAGTGTTAATACGAGTCACGTCCCGATCTCAATCTAGAACAGAGCCTCAGGGACAGTGTTAATACGAGTCAGGTCCCGATCTCACTCTAGAACACAGCCTCAGGGACAGTGATAATACGAGTCTGGTCCCGAACTCACTCTAGAACACAGCCTCAGGGACAGAATTAATATGAGTCAGGTCCTGATCTCACTCTAGAACACAGACCCGGGTACAGTGTTAATTCGAGTCAGGTCTCGATCTCACTCTAGAACACAGCCTCAGGGACAGTGTTTATGCAAGTCAGGTCCCGATCTCCATCTAGAACACAGCCACAGGGACAGTGTTAATGCAAGACAGATCCCAATCACACTCTAGAACACAGCCTCAGGGACAGTGTTAATATGAGTCAGGTCCCGATCTCACTCTAGAACACAGCCTCAGGGACAGTGTTAATACGAGTCAGGTCCCGATCTCACTCTGGAACACAGCCCCGGGTACAGTGTTAATTCGAGTCAGGTCCCGATCTCACTCTAGAACACAGCCACAGGGACAGTGTTAATATGAGTCAGGTCCTGATCTCACTCTAGAACGCAGCCCCAGGGACAGTGTTAATACGAGTCTGGTCCCGATCTCACTTTAGAACACAGCCTCAGGGAAAGTGTTAATATGAGTCAGGTCCCGTCTCACTCTAGAACACAGCCACAGGGACAGAGTTAATACGAGCCAAGTCCCGATCTCACTCTAGAACACAGCCCCAGGGACAGTGCTAATATGAGTCAGGTCCCGATCTCACTCTAGAACACAGCCCCGGGGACAGTGTTAATATGAGTCAGGTCCCGATCACAATCTAGAACACAGCCCCAGGGACAGTGTTAATACGAGTCAGATCACGATCTCAATCTGAAACACAGCCTCAGGGACAGTGTTAATATGAGTGAGGTCCTGATCTCACTCTAGGACACAGCCCAGGACAATGTTAATACGAGTCAGGTCCCGATCTCACTCTAGAACACAGCCTCAGGGACAGTGCTAATACGAGTCAGGTCCTGATCTCACTCTAGAACACCGCCCTGGGACAGTGTTAATAAGAGTCAGGTCCCGATCTCACTCTGGAACACAGTCTCAGTGACAGTGTTAATATGTGTCAGGTCCTGATTTCACTCTAGAACACAGCCCCGGGGACAGTGTTAATACGAGTCAGGTCCCAGTCTCAATCTAGAACACAGCCTCAGGGACAGTGTTAATACGAGTCAGGTCCCGATCTAACTCTAGAACGCAGCCTCAGGGACAGTGTTAATACGAGTCAGGTCCCGCTCTCACTCTAGAACACAGCCTCAGGGACAGTGTAATGACGAGTCAGGTCCTGATCTCAGTCTAGAACACAGCCTCAGGGACAGTGTTAATACGAGTCAGGTCCTGATCTCACTCTAGAAAATCGCCCTGGGACAGTGTTAATAAGAGTCAGGTCCCGATCTCACTCTGGAACACAGCCTCAGGGACAGTGTTAATACGAGTCAGGTCCCGATCTCAATCTGGAACACAGTCTCAGTGACAGTGTTAATACGAGTCAGGTCCCAATCTCACTCTAGAACACAGCCTCAGGATCAGTGCTAATATGAGTCAGGTCCAGATCTCACTCTAGAACACAGCCCCGGGGACAGTGTTAATATGAGTCAGGTCCCGATCACAATCTAGAACACAGCCCCAGGGACAGTGTTAATACGAGTCAGATCACGATCTCAATCTGAAACACAGCCCCAGGGACAGTGTTAATATGAGTCAGGTCCCAATCTCACTCTAGAACACAGCCTCAGGGACAGTGTTAATATGAGTCAGGTCCCGATCTCACTCTAGAACACAGCCTCAGGGACAGTTTTAATACGAGTCAGGTCCCGATCTCACTCTAGAACACAGCCTCAGGGACAGTGTTAATACGAGTCAGGTCCCGATCTCACACTAGAACACAGCCTCAGGGACAGTGTTAATATGAGTCAGGTCCTGATCTCACTCTGGAACACAGCCCCAGGGACAGTGTTACTATGATTCAGGTCCCGATCTCACTCTAGAACACAGCCCCGGAGACAGTGTTAATACAAGTCCGTTCCTGATCTCACTCTAGAACACAGTCTCAGGGACAGTGTTAATATGAGTCAGGTCCCGATCTCACTCCAGAACACAGCCTCAGGAACAGTGTTAATACGTGTCAGTTCCCAATCACACTCTAGAACACAGCCTCAGGGAAAGTGTTAATACGAGTCAGGTCCCGATCTCACTCTAGAACACAGCCTCGGGGACAGTGTTAGTACGAGTCAGGTCCCGATCTCACTCTAGAAAAGAGCCCCGGGTACAGTGTTAATTCGAGCCAGGTCCCGATCTCACTCTAGAACACAGCCTCAGGGACTATGTTAATGCAAGTCAGGTCCCGATCTCTCTCTAGAACACAGCCTCAGGGATAGTGTTGATACGAGTGAGGTCCTGATCTCACTCTAGAACACAGCCTCAGTGACAGTGTTAATACGAGTCAGGTCCTGATTTCACTCTAGAACACAGCCCCGGGGACAGTGTTAATACGAGTCAGGTCCTGATTTCACTCTCGAACACAGCCCCGGGGACAGTGTTAATACGAGACAGGTCCCGATCTCACTCTAGAACACAGCCTCAGGGACAGTGATAATACGAGTCAGGTCCCGAACTCACTCTAGAACACAGCCTCAGGGACAGTGTTAATACGAGTCAGATCCCAATCACACTCTAGAACACAGCCTCAGGGACAGTGTTAATACGAGTCAGGTCCCGATCTCACTCTAGAACACAGCCTCAGGGACAGAATTAATATGAGTCAGGTCCTGATCTCACTCTAGAACACAGCCCCGGGTACAGTGTTAATTCGAGTCAGGTCTCGATCTCACTCTAGAACACAGCCTCAGGGACAGTGTTTATGCAAGTCAGGTCCCGATCTCCGTCTAGAACACAGCCACAGGGACAGTGTTAATACAAGACAGATCCCAATCACACTCTAGAACACAGCCTCAGGGACAGTGTTAATACGAGTCAGGTCCCGATCTCACTCTAGAACACAGCCTCAGGGACAGTGTTAATACGAGTCAGGTCCCGATCTCACTCTAGAACACAGCCCCGGGTACAGTGTTAATTCGAGTCAGGTCCCGATCTCACTCTAGAACACAGCCTCAGGGACAGTGTTTATACAAGTCAGGTCCTGATCTCCCTCTAGAACACAGCCACAGGGACAGTGTTAATACGAGTCAGCTCCTGATCTCACTCTAGAACACAGCCTCAGGGACAGTGTTAATACGAGTCTGGTCCCGATCTCACTTTAGAACACAGCCTCAGGGAAAGTGTTAATACGAGTCAGGTCCCGTTCTCACTCTAGAACACAGCCACAGGGACAGAGTTAATACGAGCCAGGTCCCAATCTCACTCTAGAACACAGCCCCAGGGACAGTGCTAATATGATTCAGGTCCCGATCTCACTCTAGAACACAGCCCTGGGGACAGTGTTAATATGAGTCAGGTCCCGATCACAATCTAGAACACAGCCCCAGGGACAGTGTTAATACGAGTCAGATCACGATCTCAATCTGAAACACAGCCTCAGGGACAGTGTTAATATGAGTGAGGTCCTGATCTCACTCTAGGACACAGCCCAGGACAATGTTAATACGAGTCAGGTCCCGATCTCACTCTAGAACACAGCCTCAGGGACAGTGTTAATACGAGTCAGGTCCTGATCTCACTCTAGAACACCGCCCTGGGACAGTGTTAATAAGAGTCAGGTCCCGATCTCACTCTGGAACACAGTCTCAGTGACAGTGTTAATATGTGTCAGGTCCTGATTTCACTCTAGGACACAGCCCAGGACAATGTTAATACGAGTCAGGTCCCGCTCTCACTCTAGAACACAGCCTCAGGGACAGTGTAATGACGAGTCATGTCCTGATCTCACTCTAGAACACAGCCTCAGGGACAGTGTTAATACGAGTCAGGTCCTGATCTCACTCTAGAAAACCGCCCTGGGACAGTGTTAATAAGAGTCAGGTCCCGATCTCACTCTGGAACACAGCCTCAGGGACAGTGTTAATACGAGTCAGGTCCCGATCTCAATCTAGAACACAGTCTCAGTGACAGTGTTAATATGAGTCAGGTCCTGATTTCACTCTAGAACACAGCCCCGGGGACAGTGTTAATACGAGCCAGGTCCCAATCTCAATCTAGAACACAGCCTCAGGGACAGTGTTAATACGAGTCAGGTCCCAATCTCACTCTAGAACACAGCCTCAGGGTCAGTGTTAATACGAGTCAGGTCCCGATCACAATCTAGAACACAGCCCCAGGGACAGTGTTAATACGAGTCAGATCACGATCTCAATCTGAAACACAGCCTCAGGGACAGTGTTAATATGAGTGAGGTCCTGATCTCACTCTAGGACACAGCCCAGGACAATGTAAATACGAGTCAGGTCCCGATCTCACTCTAGAACACAGCCTCAGGAACAGTGTTAATACGAGTCAGGTCCTGATCTCACTCTAGAACACCGCCCTGGGACAGTGTTAATAAGAGTCAGGTCCCGATCTCACTCTGGAACACAGTCTCAGTGACAGTGTTAATATGTGTCAGGTCCTGATTTCACTCTAGAACACAGCCCCGGGGACAGTGTTAATACGAGTCAGGTCCCAGTCTCAATCTAGAACACAGCCTCAGGGACAGTGTTAATACGAGTCAGGTCCCGATCTAACTCTAGAACACAGCCTCAGGGACAGTGTTAATACGAGTCAGGTCCCGAACTCACTCTTGAACGCAGCCTCAGGGACAGTGTTAATACGAGTCAGGTCCCGATCTCACTCTAGAACACAGCCTCAGGGACAGTGTAATGACGAGTCAGGTCCTGATCTCACTCTGGAACACAGCCTCAGGGACAGTGTTAATACGAGTCAGGTCCTGATCTCACTCTAGAAAACCGCCCTGTGACAGTGTTAATAAGAGTCAGGTCCCGATCTCACTCTGGAACACAGCCTCAGGGACAGTGTTAATACGAGTCAGGTCCCGATCTCAATCTAGAACACAGTCTCAGTGACAGTGTTAATATGAGTCAGGTCCTGATTTCACTCTAGAACACAGCCCCGGGGACAGTGTTAATACGAGCCAGGTCCCAATCTCAATCTAGAACACAGCCTCAGGGACAGTGTTAATACGAGTCAGGTCCCAATCTCACTCTAGAACACAGCCTCAGGGTCAGTGTTAATACGAGTCAGGTCCCGATCTCACTCTAGAACACAGCCTCAGGGACAGTGTTAATACGAGTCAGGTCCCGATCTCACACTAGAACACAGCCTCAGGGACAGTGTTAATATGAGTCAGGTCCTGAACTCACTCTGGAACACAGTCCCAGGGACAGTGTTACTATGAGTCAGGTCCCGATCTCACTCTAGAACACAGCCCCGGAGACAGTGTTAATACGAGTCAGTTCCTGATCTCACTCTAGAACACAGTCTCAGGGACAGTGTTAATATGAGTCAGGTCCCGATCTCACTCTAGAACACAGCCTCAGGAACAGTGTTAATACGTGTCAGTTCCCTATCACACTCTAGAACACAGCCTCAGGGAAAGTGTTAATACGAGTCAGGTCCCGGTCTCACTCTAGAACACAGCCACAGGGACAGAGTTAATACGAGCCAGGTCCCGATCTCACTCTAGAACACAGCCCCAGGGACAGTGCTAATATGAGTCAGGTCCCGATCTCACTCTAGAACACTGCCCCGGGGACAGTGTTAATATGAGTCAGGTCCCGATCACAATCTAGAACACAGCCCCAGGGACAGTGTTAATACGAGTCAGATCACGATCTCAATCTGAAACACAGCCTCAGGGACAGTGTTAATATGAGTGAGGTCCTGATCTCACTCTAGGACACAGCCCAGGACAATGTTAATACGAGTCAGGTCCCGATCTCACTCTAGAACACAGCCTCAGGGACAGTGTTAATACGAGTCAGGTCCTGATCTCACTCTAGAACACCGCCCTGGGGCAGTGTTAATAAGAGTCAGTCCCGATCTCACTCTGGAACACAGTCTCAGTGACAGTGTTAATATGTGTCAGGTCCTGATTTCACTCTAGAACACAGCCCCGGGGACAGTGTTAATACGAGACAGGTCCCAATCTCAATCTAGAACACAGCCTCAGGGACAGTGTTAATATGAGTCAGGTCCCAATCTCACTCTCGAACACAGCCTCAGGGTCAGTGTTAATACGAGTCAGGTCCCGATCTCACTCTAGAACACAGCCTCAGGGACAGTGTTAATACGAGTCAGGTCCCGATCTCACTCTAGAACACAGCCTCAGGGACAGTGTTATGACGAGTCAGGTCCTGATCTCACTCCAGAACACAGTGCCGGGGACAGAGTTAATACGAGTCAGGGCCCGATCTCACACTAGAACACAGCCCCAGGGACCGTGTTAATATGAGACAGGTCCCGATCTCACTCTAGAACACAGCCTCATGGACAGTGTTATTCGAGTCAGGTCCTGATATCACTCTAGAACACAGCCCTGGAGACAGTGTTAATATGAGTCAGGTCCCAATCTCACTCTAGAACACAGCCTCAGGGACAGTTTTAATATGAGTCAGGTCCCGATCTCACTCTAGAACACAGCCTCAGGGACAGTGTTAATATGAGTCAGGTCCCGAACTCACTCTAGAACACAGCCCCAGAGACAGTGTTAATACGAGTCAGGTCCCGATCTCACTCTAGAACACAGCCCCAGGGACAGTGTTAATATGAGTCAGGTCCCAATCTCACTCTAGTACACAGCCTCAGGGACAGTGTTAATATGAGTCAGGTCCCGATCTCACTCTAGAACACAGCCTCAGGGACAGTATTAATACGAGTCAGGTCCCGATCTCACTCTAGAACACAGCCTCAGGGACAGTGTTAATACGAGTCAGGTCCCGATCTCACACTAGAACACAGCCTCAGGGACAGTGTTAATATGAGTCAGGTCCTGATCTCACTCTGGAACACAGCCCCAGGGACAGTGTTACTATGATTCAGGTCCCGATCTCACTCTAGAACACAGCCCCGGAGACAGTGTTAATACAAGTCAGTTCCTGATCTCACTCTAGAACACAGTCTCAGGGACAGTGTTAATATGAGTCAGGTCCCGACCTCACTCTAGAACACAGCCTCAGGAACAGTGTTAATACGTGTCAGTTCCCAATCACACTCTAGAACACAGCCTCAGGGAAAGTGTTAATACGAGTCAGGTCCCGATCTCACTCTAGAACACAGCCTCGGGGACAGTGTTAGTACGAGTCAGGTCCCGATCTCACTCTAGAAAAGAGCCCCGGGTACAGTGTTAATTCGAGTCAGGTCCCGATCTCACTCTAGAACACAGCCTCAGGGACTATGTTAATGCAAGTCAGGTCCCGATCTCACTCTAGAACACAGCCTCAGGGACAGTGTTGATACGAGTGAGGTCCTGATCTCACTCTAGAACACAGCCTCAGTGACAGTGTTAATACGAGTCAGGTCCTGATTTCACTCTAGAACACAGCCCCGGGGACAGTGTTAATACGAGTCAGGTCCCGATCTCAATCTAGAACAGAGCCTCAGGGACAGTGTTAATACGAGGCAGGTCCCGATCTCACTCTAGAACACAGCCTCAGGGACACTGATAATACGAGTCAGGTCCCGAACTCACTCTAGAACACAGCCTCAGGGACAGTGTTAATACGAGTCAGATCCCAATCACACTCTAGAACACAGCCTCAGGGACAGTGTTAATACGAGTCAGGTCCCGATCTCACTCTAGAACACAGCCTCAGGGAAAGAATTAATATGAGTCAGGTCCTCACTCTAGAACACAGACCCGGGTACAGTGTTAATTCGAGTCAGGTCTCGATCTCACTCTAGAACACAGCCTCAGGGACAGTGTTTATGCAAGTCAGGTCCCGATCTCCGTCTAGAACACAGCCACAGGCACAGTGTTAATGCAAGACAGATCCCAATCACACTCTAGAACACAGCCTCAGGGACAGTGTTAATACGAGTCAGGTCCCGATCTCACTCTAGAACACAGCCTCAGGGACAGTGTTAATACGAGTCAGGTCCCGATCTCACTCTAGAACACAGCCCCGGGTACAGTGTTAATTCGAGTCAGGTCCCGATCTCACTCTAGAACACAGCCTCAGGGACAGTGTTTATACAAGTCAGGTCCTGATCTCCCTCTAGAACACAGCCACAGGGACAGTGTTAATACGAGTCAGGTCCTGATCTCACTCTAGAACACAGCCTCAGGGACAGTGTTAATACGAGTCTGGTCCCGATCTCACTTTAGAACACAGCCTCAGGGAAAGTGTTAATACGAGTCAGGTCCCGGTCTCACTCTAGAACACAGCCACAGGGACAGAGTTAATACGAGCCAGGTCCCGATCTCACTCTAGAACACAGCCCCAGGGACAGTGCTAATATGAGTCAGGTCCCGATCTCACTCTAGAACACAGCCCCGGGGACAGTGTTAATATGAGTCAGGTCCCGATCACAATCTAGAACACAGCCCCAGGGACAGTGTTAATACGAGTCAGATCACGATCTCAATCTGAAACACAGCCTCAGGGACAGTGTTAATATGAGTGAGGTCCTGATCTCACTCTAGGACACAGCCCAGGACAATGTTAATACGAGTCAGGTCCCGATCTCACTCTAGAACACAGCCTCAGGGACAGTGTTAATACGAGTCAGGTCCTGATCTCACTCTAGAACACCGCCCTGGGGCAGTGTTAATAAGAGTCAGGTCCCGATCTCACTCTGGAACACAGTCTCAGTGACAGTGTTAATATGTGTCAGGTCCTGATTTCACTCTAGAACACAGCCCCGGGGACAGTGTTAATACGAGTCAGGTCCCAGTCTCAATCTAGAACACAGCCTCAGGGACAGTGTTAATACGAGTCAGGTCCCGATCTAACTCTAGAACACAGCCTCAGGGACAGTGTTAATACGAGTCAGGTCCCGATCTCACTCTAGAACGCAGCCTCAGGGACAGTGTTAATACGAGTCAGGTCCCGCTCTCACACTAGAACACAGCCTCAGGGACAGTGTAATGACGAGTCAGGTCCTGATCTCACTCTAGAACACAGCCTCAGGGACAGTGTTAATACGAGTCAGGTCCTGATCTCACTCTAGAAAACCGCCCTGGGACAGTGTTAATAAGAGTCAGGTCCCGATCTCACTCTGGAACACAGCCTCAGGGACAGTGTTAATACGAGTCAGGTCCCGATCTCCGTCTAGAACACAGCCACAGGCACAGTGTTAATGCAAGACAGATCCCAATCACACTCTAGAACACAGCCTCAGGGACAGTGTTAATACGAGTCAGGTCCCGATCTCACTCTAGAACACAGCCTCAGGGACAGTGTTAATACGAGTCAGGTCCCGATCTCACTCTAGAACACAGCCCCGGGTACAGTGTTAATTCGAGTCAGGTCCCGATCTCACTCTAGAACACAGCCTCAGGGACAGTGTTTATACAAGTCAGGTCCTGATCTCCCTCTAGAACACAGCCACAGGGACCGTGTTAATACGAGTCAGGTCCTGATCTCACTCTAGAACACAGCCTCAGGGACAGTGTTAATACGAGTCTGGTCCCGATCTCACTTTAGAACACAGCCTCAGGGAAAGTGTTAATACGAGTCAGGTCCCGGTCTCACTCTAGAACACAGCCACAGGGACAGAGTTAATACGAGCCAGGTCCCGATCTCACTCTAGAACACAGCCCCAGGGACAGTGCTAATATGAGTCAGGTCCCGATCTCACTCTAGAACACAGCCCCGGGGACAGTGTTAATATGAGTCAGGTCCCGATCACAATCTAGAACACAGCCCCAGGGACAGTGTTAATACGAGTCAGATCACGATCTCAATCTGAAACACAGCCTCAGGGACAGTGTTAATATGAGTGAGGTCCTGATCTCACTCTAGGACACAGCCCAGGACAATGTTAATACGAGTCAGGTCCCGATCTCACTCTAGAACACAGCCTCAGGGACAGTGTTAATACGAGTCAGGTCCTGATCTCACTCTAGAACACCGCCCTGGGGCAGTGTTAATAAGAGTCAGGTCCCGATCTCACTCTGGAACACAGTCTCAGTGACAGTGTTAATATGTGTCAGGTCCTGATTTCACTCTAGAACACAGCCCCGGGGACAGTGTTAATACGAGTCAGGTCCCAGTCTCAATCTAGAACACAGCCTCAGGGACAGTGTTAATACGAGTCAGGTCCCGATCTAACTCTAGAACACAGCCTCAGGGACAGTGTTAATACGAGTCAGGTCCCGATCTCACTCTAGAACGCAGCCTCAGGGACAGTGTTAATACGAGTCAGGTCCCGCTCTCACACTAGAACACAGCCTCAGGGACAGTGTAATGACGAGTCAGGTCCTGATCTCACTCTAGAACACAGCCTCAGGGACAGTGTTAATACGAGTCAGGTCCTGATCTCACTCTAGAAAACCGCCCTGGGACAGTGTTAATAAGAGTCAGGTCCCGATCTCACTCTGGAACACAGCCTCAGGGACAGTGTTAATACGAGTCAGGTCCCGATCTCAATCTAGAACACAGTCTCAGTGACAGTGTTAATACGAGTCAGGTCCCAATCTCACTGTAGAACACAGCCTCAGGGTCAGTGCTAATATGAGTCAGGTCCCGATCTCACTCTAGAACACAGCCCCGGGGACAGTGTTAATATGAGTCAGGTCCCGATCACAATCTAGAACACAGCCCCAGGGACAGTGTTAATACGAGTCAGATCACGATCTCAATCTGAAACACAGCCCCAGGGACAGTGTTAATATGAGTCAGGTCCCAATCTCACTCTAGAACACAGCCTCAGGGACAGTGTTAATATGAGTCAGGTCCCGATCTCACTCTAGAACACAGCCTCAGGGACAGTATTAATACGAGTCCGGTCCCGATCTCACTCTAGAACACAGCCTCAGGGACAGTGTTAATACAAGTCAGGTCCCGATCTCACACTAGAACACAGCCTCAGGGACAGTGTTAATATGAGTCAGGTCCTGATCTCACTCTGGAACACAGCCCCAGGGACAGTGTTACTATGATTCAGGTCCCGATCTCACTCTAGAACACAGCCCCGGAGACAGTGTTAATACAAGTCAGTTCCTGATCTCACTCTAGAACACAGTCTCAGGGACAGTGTTAATATGAGTCAGGTCCCGATCTCCCTCCAGAACACAGCCTCAGGAACAGTGTTAATACGTGTCAGTTCCCAATCACACTCTAGAACACAGCCTCAGGGAAAGTGTTAATACGAGTCAGGTCCCGATCTCACTCTAGAACACAGCCTCGGGGACAGTGTTAGTACGAGTCAGGTCCCGATCTCACTCTAGAACACAGCCTCAGGGAGTATGTTAATGCAAGTCAGGTCCCGATCTCACTCTAGAACACAGCCTCAGGGACAGTGTTGATACGAGTGAGGTCCTGATCTCACTCTAGAACACAGCCTCAGTGACAGTGTTAATACGAGTCAGGTCCTGATTTCTCTCTAGAACACAGCCCCGGGGACAGTGTTAATACGAGTCAGGTCCCGATCTCAATCTAGAACACAGCCTCAGGGACAGTGTTAATACGAGTCAGGTCCCGATCTCACTCTAGAACACAGCCTCAGGGACAGTGATAATACGAGTCAGGTCCCGAACTCACTCTAGAACACAGCCTCAGGGACAGTGTTAATACGAGTCAGATCCCAATCACACTCTAGAACACAGCCTCAGGGACAGTGTTAATACGAGTCAGGTCCCGATCTCACTCTAGAACACAGCCTCAGGGACAGTGTAATGATGAGTCAGGTCCTGATCTCACTCTAGAACACAGCCTCAGGGAAAGTGTTAATACGAGTCAGGTCCTGATCTCACTCTACAAAACCGCCCTGGGACAGTGTTAATAAGAGTCAGGTCCCGATCTCACTCTGGAACACAGCCTCAGCGACAGTGTTAATACGAGTCAGGTCCCGATCTCAATCTAGAACACAGTCTCAGTGACAGTGTTAATATGAGTCAGGTCCTGATTTCACTCTCGAACACAGCCCCGGGGACAGTGTTAATACGAGACAGGTCCCAATCTCAATCTAGAACACAGCCTCAGGGACAGTGTTAATACGAGTCCGGTCCCAATCTCACTCTAGAACACAGCCTCAGGGTCAGTGTTAATACGAGTCAGGTCCCGATCTCACTCTAGAACACAGCCTCAGGGACAGTGTTAATACGAGTCAGGTCCCGATCTCACTCTAGAACACAGCCTCAGGGACAGTGTTATGACGAGTCAGGTCCTGATCTCACTCTAGAACACAGTCCCGGGGACAGAGTTAATACGAGCCAGGGCCCGATCTCACTCTAGAACACAGCCCCAGGGACCGTGTTAATATGAGACAGGTCCCGATCTCACTCTAGAACACAGCCTCATGGACAGTGTTATTCGAGTCAGGTCCTGATATCACTCTAGAACACAGCCCTGGAGACAGTGTTAATATGAGTCAGGTCCCGATCTCACTCCAGAACACAGCCTCAGGGACAGTTTTAATATGAGTCAGGTCCCGATCTCACTCTAGAACACAGCCTCAGGGACAGTGTTATGACGAGTCAGGTCCTGATCTCACTCTAGAACACAGTCCCGGGGACAGAGTTAATACGAGTCAGGGCCCGATCTCACTCTAGAACACAGCCCCAGGGACCGTGTTAATATGAGACAGGTCCCGATCTCACTCTAGAACACAGCCTCATGGACAGTGTTATTCGAGTCAGGTCCTGATATCACTCTAGAACACAGCCCTGGAGACAGTGTTAATATGAGTCAGGTCCCGATCTCACTCCAGAACACAGCCTCAGGGACAGTTTTAATATGAGTCAGGTCCCGATCTCACTCTAGAACACAGCCTCAGGGACAGTGTTAATATGAGTCAGGTCCCGAACTCACTCTAGAACACAGCCCCAGGGACAGTGTTAATACGAGTCAGGTCCCGATCTCACTCTAGAACACAGCCCCAGGGACAGTGTTAATATGAGTCAGGTCCCAATCTCATTCTAGAACACAGCCTCAGGGACAGTGTTAATATGAGTCAGGTCCCGATCTCACTCTAGAACACAGCCTCAGGGACCGAATTAATACGAGTCAGGTCCCGATCTCACTCTAGAACACAGCCTCAGGGACAGTGTTAATACGAGTCAGGTCCCAATCTCACTCTGGAACACAGCCCCAGGGACAGTGTTACTATGAGTCAGGTCCCGATCTCACTCTAGAACACAGCCCCGGAGACAGTGTTAATACGAGTCAGTTCCTGATCTCACTCTAGAACACAGTCTCAGGGACAGTGTTAATATGAGTCAGGTCCCGATCTCACTCTAGAACACAGCCTCAGGGACAGTATTAATACGAGTCAGGTCCCGATCTCACTCTAGAACACAGCCTCAGGGACAGTGTTAATACGAGTCAGGTCCCGATCTCACACTAGAACACAGCCTCAGGGACAGTGTTAATATGAGTCAGGTCCTGATCTCACTCTGGAACACAGTCCCAGGGACAGTGTTACTATGAGTCAGGTCCCGATCTCACTCTAGAACACAGCCCCGGAGACAGTGTTAATACGAGTCAGTTCCTGATCTCACTCTAGAACACAGTCTCAGGGACAGTGTTAATATGAGACAGGTCCCGATCTCACTCTAGAACACAGCCTCAGGAACAGTGTTAATACGTGTCAGTTCCCAATCACACTCTAGAACACAGCCTCAGGGAAAGTGTTAATACGAGTCAGGTCCCGATCTCACTCTAGAACACAGCCTCGGGGACAGTGTTAGTACGAGTCAGGTCCCGATCTCACTCAAGAAAAGAGCCCCGGGTACAGTGTTAATTCGAGTCAGGTCCCGATCTCACTCTAGAACACAGCCTCAGGGACTATGTTAATACAAGTCAGGTCCCGATCTCACTCTAGAACACAGCCTCAGGGACAGTGTTGATACGAGTGAGGTCCTGATCTCACTCTAGAACACAGCCTCAGCGACAGTGTTAATACGAGTCAGGTCCTGATTTCATTCTAGAACACAGCCCCGGGGACAGTGTTAATACGAGTCACGTCCCGATCTCAATCTAGAACAGAGCCTCAGGGACAGTGATAATACGAGTCTGGTCCCGAACTCACTCTAGAACACAGCCTCATGGACAGAATTAATATGAGTCAGGTCCTGATCTCACTCTAGAACACAGACCCGGGTACAGTGTTAATTCGAGTCAGGTCTCGATCTCACTCTAGAACACAGCCTCAGGGACAGTGTTTATGCAAGTCAGGTCCCGATCTCCATCTAGAACACAGCCACAGGGACAGTGTTAATGCAAGACAGATCCCAATCACACTCTAGAACACAGCCTCAGGGACAGTGTTAATACGAGTCAGGTGCCGATCTCACTCTAGAACACAGCCTCAGGGACAGTGTTAATACGAGTCAGGTCCCGATCTCACTCTGGAACACAGCCCCGGGTACAGTGTTAATTCGAGTCAGGTCCCGATCTCACTCTAGAACACAGCCACAGGGACAGTGTTAATACGAGTCAGGTCCTGATCTCACTCTAGAACGCAGCCTCAGGGACAGTGTTAATACGAGTCTGGTCCCGATCTCACTTTAGAACACAGCCTCAGGGAAAGTGTTAATACGAGTCAGGTCCCGGTCTCACTCTAGAACACAGCCACAGGGACAGAGTTAATACGAGCCAGGTCCCGATCTCACTCTAGAACACAGCCCCAGGGACAGTGCTAATATGAGTCAGGTCCCGATCTCACTCTAGAACACAGCCCCGGGGACAGTGTTAATATGAGTCAGGTCCCGATCACAATCTAGAACACAGCCCCAGGGACAGTGTTAATACGAGTCAGATCACGATCTCAATCTGAAACACAGCCTCAGGGACAGTGTTAATATGAGTGAGGTCCTGATCTCACTCTAGGACACAGCCCAGGACAATGTTAATACGAGTCAGGTCCCGATCTCAATCTAGAACGCAGCCTCAGGGACAGTGTTAATACGAGTCAGGTCCTGATCTCACTCTAGAACACCGCCCTGGGACAGTGTTAATAAGAGTCAGGTCCCGATCTCACTCTGGAACACAGTCTCAGTGACAGTGTTAATATGTGTCAGGTCCTGATTTCACTCTAGAACACAGCCCCGGGGACAGTGTTAATACGAGTCAGGTCCCAGTCTCAATCTAGAACACAGCCTCAGGGACAGTGTTAATACGAGTCAGGTCCCGATCTAACTCTAGAACACAGCCCCAGGGACAGTGTTAATACGAGTCAGGTCCCGATCTCACTCTAGAACGCAGCCTCAGGGACAGTGTTAATACGAGTCAGGTCCCGCTCTCACTCTAGAACACAGCCTCAGGGACAGTGTAATGACGAGTCAGGTCCTGATCTCACTCTAGAACACAGCCTCAGGGACAGTGTTAATACGAGTCAGGTCCTGATCTCACTCTAGAAAACCGCCCTGGGACAGTGTTAATAAGAGCCAGGTCCCGATCTCACTCTGGAACACAGCCTCAGGGACAGTGTTAATACGAGTCAGGTCCCGATCTCAATCTAGAACACAGTCTCAGTGACAGTGTTAATACGAGTCAGGTCCCAATCTCACTCTAGAACACAGCCTCAGGGTCAGTGCTAATATGAGTCAGGTCCCGATCTCACTCTAGAACACAGCCCCGGGGACAGTGTTAATATGAGTCAGGTCCCGATCACAATCTAGAACACAGCCCCAGGGACAGTGTTAATACGAGTCAGATCACGATCTCAATCTGAAACACAGCCCCAGGGACAGTGTTAATATGAGTCAGGTCCCAATCTCACTCTAGAACACAGCCTCAGGGACAGTGTTAATATGAGTCAGGTCCCGATCTCACTCTAGAACACAGCCTCAGGGACAGTTTTAATACGAGTCAGGTCCCGATCTCACTCTAGAACACAGCCTCAGGGACAGTGTTAATACGAGTCAGGTCCCGATCTCACACTAGAACACAGCCTCAGGGACAGTGTTAATATGAGTCAGGTCCTGATCTCACTCTGGAACACAGCCCCAGGGACAGTGTTACTATGATTCAGGTCCCGATCTCACTCTAGAACACAGCCCCGGAGACAGTGTTAATACAAGTCCGTTCCTGATCTCACTCTAGAACACAGTCTCAGGGACAGTGTTAATATGAGTCAGGTCCCGATCTCACTCCAGAACACAGCCTCAGGAACAGTGTTAATACGTGTCAGTTGCCAATCACACTCTAGAACACAGCCTCAGGGAAAGTGTTAATACGAGTCAGGTCCCGATCTCACTCTAGAACACAGCCTCGGGGACAGTGTTATACGAGTCAGGTCCCGATCTCACTCTAGAAAAGAGCCCCGGGTACAGTGTTAATTCGAGCCAGATCCCGATCTCACTCTAGAACACAGCCTCAGGGACTATGTTAATGCAAGTCAGGTCCCGATCTCACTCTAGAACACAGCCTCAGGGATAGTGTTGATACGAGTGAGGTCCTGATCTCACTCTAGAACACAGCCTCAGTGACAGTGTTAATACGAGTCAGGTCCCGATCTCAATCTAGAACACAGTCTCAGTGACAGTGTTAATATGAGTCAGGTCCTGATTTCACTCTCGAACACAGCCCCGGGGACAGTGTTAATACGAGACAGGTCCCAATCTCAATCTAGAACACAGCCTCAGGGACAGTGTTAATACGAGTCAGGTCCCAATCTCACTCTAGAACACAGCCTCAGGGTCAGTGTTAATACGAGTCAGGTCCCGATCTCACTCTAGAACACAGCCTCAGGGACAGTGTTAATACGAGTCAGGTCCCGATCTCACTCTAGAACACAGCCTCAGGGACAGTGTTATGACGAGTCAGGTCCTGATCTCACTCTAGAACACAGTCCCGGGGACAGAGTTAATACGAGTCAGGGCCCGATCTCACTCTAGAACACAGCCCCAGGGACCATGTTAATATGAGACAGGTCCCGATCTCACTCTAGAACACAGCCTCATGGACAGTGTTATTCGAGTCAGGTCCTGATATCACTCTAGAACACAGCCCTGGAGACAGTGTTAATATGAGTCAGGTCCCGATCTCACTCCAGAACACAGCCTCAGGGACAGTTTTAATATGAGTCAGGTCCCGATCTCACTCTAGAACACAGCCTCAGGGACAGTGTTAATATGAGTCAGGTCCCGAACTCACTCTAGAAAACAGCCCCAGGGACAGTGTTAATACGAGTCAGTTCCCGATCTCACTCTAGAACACAGCCCCAGGGACAGTGTTAATATGAGTCAGGTCCCAATCTCACTCTAGAACACAGCCTCAGGGACAGTGTTAATATGAGTCAGGTCCCGATCTCACTCTAGAACACAGCCTCAGGGACCGTATTAATACGAGTCAGGTCCCGATCTCACTCTAGAACACAGCCTCAGGGACAGTGTTAATACGAGTCAGGTCCCAATCTCACTCTGGAACACAGCCCCAGGGACAGTGTTACTATGAGTCAGGTCCCGATCTCACTCTAGAACACAGCCCCGGAGACAGTGTTAATACGAGTCAGGTCCCGATCTCACTCTAGAACACAGCCTCAGGGACAGTGTTAATACGAGTCAGGTCCCGATCTCACACTAGAACACAGCCTCAGGGACAGTGTTAATATAAGTCAGGTCCTGATCTCACTCTGGAACACAGTCCCAGGGACAGTGTTACTATGAGTCAGGTCCCGATCTCACTCTAGAACGCAGCCCCGGAGACAGTGTTAATACGAGTCAGTTCCTGATCTCACTCTAGAACACAGTCTCAGGGACAGTGTTAATATGAGTCAGGTCCCGATCTCACTCTAGAACACAGCCTCAGGAACAGTGTTAATACGTGTCAGTTCCCAATCACACTCTAGAACACAGCCTCAGGGAAAGTGTTAATACGAGTCAGGTCCCGATCTCACTCTAGAACACAGCCTCGGGGACAGTGTTAGTACGAGTCAGGTCCCGATCTCACTCAAGAAAAGAGCCCCGGGTACAGTGTTAATTCGAGTCAGGTCCTGATCTCACTCTAGAACACAGCCTCAGGGACTATGTTAATACAAGTCAGGTCCCGATCTCACTCTAGAACACAGCCACAGGGACAGTGTTGATACGAGTGAGGTCCTGATCTCACTCTAGAACACAGCCTCAGTGACAGTGTTAATACGAGTCAGGTCCTGATTTCATTCTAGAACACAGCCCCGGGGACAGTGTTAATACGAGTCACGTCCCGATCTCAATCTAGAACAGAGCCTCAGGGACAGTGTTAATACGAGTCAGGTCCCGATCTCACTCTAGAACACAGCCTCAGGGACAGTGATAATACGAGTCTGGTCCCGAACTCACTCTAGAACACAGCCTCAGGGACAGAATTAATATGAGTCAGGTCCTGATCTCACTCTAGAACACAGCCTCAGGGACAGTGTTAATATGAGTCAGGTCCCGAACTCACTCTAGAAAACAGCCCCAGGGACAGTGTTAATACGAGTCAGGTCCCGATCTCACTCTAGAACACAGCCCCAGGGACAGTGTTAATATGAGTCAGGTCCCAATCTCACTCTAGAACACAGCCTCAGGGACAGTGTTAATATGAGTCAGGTCCCGATCTCACTCTAGAACACAGCCTCAGGGACCGTATTAATACGAGTCAGGTCCCGATCTCACTCTAGAACACAGCCTCAGGGACAGTGTTAATACGAGTCAGGTCCCAATCTCACTCTGGAACACAGCCCCAGGGACAGTGTTACTATGAGTCAGGTCCCGATCTCACTCTAGAACACAGCCCCGGAGACAGTGTTAATACGAGTCAGTTCCTGATCTCACTCTAGAACACAGTCTCAGGGACAGTGTTAATATGAGTCAGGTCCCGATCTCACTCTAGAACACAGCCTCAGCGACAGTATTAATACGAGTCAGGTCCCGATCTCACTCTAGAACACAGCCTCAGGGACAGTGTTAATACGAGTCAGGTCCCGATCTCACACTAGAACACAGCCTCAGGGACAGTGTTAATATAAGTCAGGTCCTGATCTCACTCTGGAACACAGTCCCAGGGACAGTGTTACTATGAGTCAGGTCCCGATCTCACTCTAGAACACAGCCCCGGAGACAGTGTTAATACGAGTCAGTTCCTGATCTCACTCTAGAACACAGTCTCAGGGAGAGTGTTAATATGAGTCAGGTCCCGATCTCACTCTAGAACACAGCCTCAGGAACAGTGTTAATACGTGTCAGTTCCCAATCAAACTCTAGAACACAGCCTCAGGGAAAGTGTTAATACGAGTCAGGTCCCGATCTCACTCTAGAACACAGCCTCGGGGACAGTGTTAGTACGAGTCAGGTCCCGATCTCACTCAAGAAAAGAGCCCCGGGTACAGTGTTAATTCGAGTCAGGTCCTGATCTCACTCTAGAACACAGCCTCAGGGACTATGTTAATACAAGTCAGGTCCCGATCTCACTCTAGAACACAGCCTCAGGGACAGTGTTGATACGAGTGAGGTCCTGATCTCACTCTAGAACACAGCCTCAGTGACAGTGTTAATACGAGTCAGGTCCTGATTTCATTCTAGAACACAGCCCCGGGGACAGTGTTAATACGAGTCACGTCCCGATCTCAATCTAGAACAGAGCCTCAGGGACAGTGTTAATACGAGTCAGGTCCCGATCTCACTCTAGAACACAGCCTCAGGGACAGTGATAATACGAGTCTGGTCCCGAACTCACTCTAGAACACAGCCTCAGGGACAGAATTAATATGAGTCAGGTCCTGATCTCACTCTAGAACACAGACCCGGGTACAGTGTTAATTCGAGTGAGGTCTCGATCTCACTCTAGAACACAGCCTCAGGGACAGTGTTTATGCAAGTCAGGTCCCGATCTCCATCTAGAACACAGCCACAGGGACAGTGTTAATGCAAGACAGATCCCAATCACACTCTAGAACACAGCCTCAGGGACAGTGTTAATATGAGTCAGGTCCCGATCTCACTCTAGAACACAGCCTCAGGGACAGTGTTAATACGAGTCAGGTCCCGATCTCACTCTGGAACACAGCCCCGGGTACAGTGTTAATTCGAGTCAGGTCCCGATCTCACTCTAGAACACAGCCACAGGGACAGTGTTAATATGAGTCAGGTCCTGATCTCACTCTAGAACGCAGCCCCAGGGACAGTGTTAATACGAGTCTGGTCCCGATCTCACTTTAGAACACAGCCTCAGGGAAAGTGTTAATATGAGTCAGGTCCCGTCTCACTCTAGAACACAGCCACAGGGACAGAGTTAATACGAGCCAAGTCCCGATCTCACTCTAGAACACAGCCCCAGGGACAGTGCTAATATGAGTCAGGTCCCGATCTCACTCTAGAACACAGCCCCGGGGACAGTGTTAATATGAGTCAGGTCCCGATCACAATCTAGAACACAGCCCCAGGGACAGTGTTAATACGAGTCAGATCACGATCTCAATCTGAAACACAGCCTCAGGGACAGTGTTAATATGAGTGAGGTCCTGATCTCACTCTAGGACACAGCCCAGGACAATGTTAATACGAGTCAGGTCCCGATCTCACTCTAGAACACAGCCTCAGGGACAGTGCTAATACGAGTCAGGTCCTGATCTCACTCTAGAACACCGCCCTGGGACAGTGTTAATAAGAGTCAGGTCCCGATCTCACTCTGGAACACAGTCTCAGTGACAGTGTTAATATGTGTCAGGTCCTGATTTCACTCTAGAACACAGCCCCGGGGACAGTGTTAATACGAGTCAGGTCCCAGTCTCAATCTAGAACACAGCCTCAGGGACAGTGTTAATACGAGTCAGGTCCCGATCTAACTCTAGAACGCAGCCTCAG
This sequence comes from Somniosus microcephalus, assembly GCF_052327205.1. Classification (NCBI taxonomy): domain Eukaryota; kingdom Metazoa; phylum Chordata; class Chondrichthyes; order Squaliformes; family Somniosidae; genus Somniosus; species Somniosus microcephalus. The sequence goes on from NW_028225185.1 coordinate 35,575,081, forward strand.
GGACAGTGTTAATACGAGTCAGGTCCCACTCTCACTCTAGAACACAGCCTCAGGGACAGTGTAATGACGAGTCAGGTCCTGATCTCAGTCTAGAACACAGCCTCAGGGACAGTGTTAATACGAGTCAGGTCCTGATCTCACTCTAGAAAACCGCCCTGGGACAGTGTTAATAAGAGTCAGGTCCCGATCTCACTCTGGAACACAGCCTCAGGGACAGTGTTAATACGAGTCAGGTCCCGATCTCAATCTGGAACACAGTCTCAGTGACAGTGTTAATACGAGTCAGGTCCCAATCTCACTCTAGAACACAGCCTCAGGATCAGTGCTAATATGAGTCAGGTCCAGATCTCACTCTAGAACACAGCCCCGGGGACAGTGTTAATATGAGTCAGGTCCCGATCACGATCTAGAACACAGCCCCAGGGACAGTGTTAATACGAGTCAGATCACGATCTCAATCTGAAACACAGCCCCAGGGACAGTGTTAATATGAGTCAGGTCCCAATCTCACTCTAGAACACAGCCTCAGGGACAGTGTTAATATGAGTCATGTCCCGATCTCACTCTAGAACACAGCCTCAGGGACAGTTTTAATACGAGTCAGGTCCCGATCTCACTCTAGAACACAGCCTCAGGGACAGTGTTAATACGAGTCAGGTCCCGATCTCACACTAGAACACAGCCTCAGGGACAGTGTTAATATGAGTCAGGTCCTGATCTCACTCTGGAACACAGCCCCAGGGACAGTGTTACTATGATTCAGGTCCCGATCTCACTCTAGAACACAGCCCCGGAGACAGTGTTAATACAAGTCCGTTCCTGATCTCACTCTAGAACACAGTCTCAGGGACAGTGTTAATATGAGTCAGGTCCCGATCTCACTCCAGAACACAGCCTCAGGAACAGTGTTAATACGTGTCAGTTCCCAATCACACTCTAGAACACAGCCTCAGGGAAAGTGTTAATACGAGTCAGGTCCCGATCTCACTATAGAACACAGCCTCGGGGACAGTGTTAGTACGAGTCAGGTCCCGATCTCACTCTAGAAAAGAGCCCCGGGTACAGTGTTAATTCGAGCCAGGTCCCGATCTCACTCTAGAACACAGCCTCAGGGACTATGTTAATGCAAGTCAGGTCCCGATCTCACTCTAGAACACAGCCTCAGGGATAGTGTTGATACGAGTGAGGTCCTGATCTCACTCTAGAACACAGCCTCAGTGACAGTGTTAATACGAGTCAGGTCCTGATTTCACTCTAGAACACAGCCCCGGGGACAGTGTTAATACGAGTCAGGTCCTGATTTCACTCTCGAACACAGCCCCGGGGACAGTGTTAATACGAGACAGGTCCCGATCTCACTCTAGAACACAGCCTCAGGGACAGTGATAATACGAGTCAGGTCCCGAACTCACTCTAGAACACAGCCTCAGGGACAGTGTTAATACGAGTCAGATCCCAATCACACTCTAGAACACAGCCTCAGGGACAGTGTTAATACGAGTCAGGTCCCGATCTCACTCTAGAACACAGCCTCAGGGACAGAATTAATATGAGTCAGGTCCTGATCTCACTCTAGAACACAGCCCCGGGTACAGTGTTAATTCGAGTCAGGTCTCGATCTCACTCTAGAACACAGCCTCAGGGACAGTGTTTATGCAAGTCAGGTCCCGATCTCCGTCTAGAACACAGCCACAGGGACAGTGTTAATACAAGACAGATCCCAATCACACTCTAGAACACAGCCTCAGGGACAGTGTTAATACGAGTCAGGTCCCGATCTCACTCTAGAACACAGCCTCAGGGACAGTGTTAATACGAGTCAGGTCCCGATCTCACTCTAGAACACAGCCCCGGGTACAGTGTTAATTCGAGTCAGGTCCCGATCTCACTCTAGAACACAGCCTCAGGGACAGTGTTTATACAAGTCAGGTCCTGATCTCCCTCTAGAACACAGCCACAGGGACAGTGTTAATACGAGTCAGCTACTGATCTCACTCTAGAACACAGCCTCAGGGACAGTGTTAATACGAGTCTGGTCCCGATCTCACTTTAGAACACAGCCTCAGGGAAAGTGTTAATACGAGTCAGGTCCCGTTCTCACTCTAGAACACAGCCACAGGGACAGAGATAATACGAGCCAGGTCCCAATCTCACTCTAGAACACAGCCCCAGGGACAGTGCTAATATGATTCAGGTCCCGATCTCACTCTAGAACACAGCCCTGGGGACAGTGTTAATATGAGTCAGGTCCCGATCACAATCTAGAACACAGCCCCAGGGACAGTGTTAATACGAGTCAGATCACGATCTCAATCTGAAACACAGCCTCAGGGACAGTGTTAATATGAGTGAGGTCCTGATCTCACTCTAGGACACAGCCCAGGACAATGTTAATACGAGTCAGGTCCCGATCTCACTCTAGAACACAGCCTCAGGGACAGTGTTAATACGAGTCAGGTCCTGATCTCACTCTAGAACACCGCCCTGGGACAGTGTTAATAAGAGTCAGGTCCCGATCTCACTCTGGAACACAGTCTCAGTGACAGTGTTAATATGTGTCAGGTCCTGATTTCACTCTAGAACACAGCCCCGGGGACAGTGTTAATACGAGTCAGGTCCCAGTCTCAATCTAGAACACAGCCTCAGGGACAGTGTTAATACGAGTCAGGTCCCGATCTAACTCTAGAACACAGCCTCAGGGACAGTGTTAATACGAGTCAGGTCCCAATCTCACTCTAGAACGCAGCCTCAGGGACAGTGTTAATACGAGTCAGGTCCCGCTCTCACTCTAGAACACAGCCTCAGGGACAGTGTAATGACGAGTCATGTCCTGATCTCACTCTAGAACACAGCCTCAGGGACAGTGTTAATACGAGTCAGGTCCTGATCTCACTCTAGAAAACCGCCCTGGGACAGTGTTAATAAGAGTCAGGTCCCGATCTCACTCTGGAACACAGCCTCAGGGACAGTGTTAATACGAGTCAGGTCCCGATCTCAATCTAGAACACAGTCTCAGTGACAGTGTTAATATGAGTCAGGTCCTGATTTCACTCTAGAACACAGCCCCGGGGACAGTGTTAATACGAGCCAGGTCCCAATCTCAATCTAGAACACAGCCTCAGGGACAGTGTTAATACGAGTCAGGTCCCAATCTCACTCTAGAACACAGCCTCAGGGTCAGTGTTAATACGAGTCAGGTCCCGATCACAATCTAGAACACAGCCCCAGGGACAGTGTTAATACGAGTCAGATCACGATCTCAATCTGAAACACAGCCTCAGGGACAGTGTTAATATGAGTGAGGTCCTGGTCTCACTCTAGGACACAGCCCAGGACAATGTAAATACGAGTCAGGTCCCGATCTCACTCTAGAACACAGCCTCAGGGACAGTGTTAATACGAGTCAGGTCCTGATCTCACTCTAGAACACCGCCCTGGGACAGTGTTAATAAGAGTCAGGTCCCGATCTCACTCTGGAACACAGTCTCAGTGACAGTGTTAATATGTGTCAGGTCCTGATTTCACTCTAGAACACAGCCCCGGGGACAGTGTTAATACGAGTCAGGTCCCAGTCTCAATCTAGAACACAGCCTCAGGGACAGTGTTAATACGAGTCAGGTCCCGATCTAACTCTAGAACACAGCCTCAGGGACAGTGTTAATACGAGTCAGGTCCCGATCTCACTCTTGAACGCAGCCTCAGGGACAGTGTTAATACGAGTCAGGTCCCGATCTCACTCTAGAACACAGCCTCAGGGACAGTGTAATGACGAGTCAGGTCCTGATCTCACTCTGGAACACAGCCTCAGGGACAGTGTTAATACGAGTCAGGTCCTGATCTCACTCTAGAAAACCGCCCTGTGACAGTGTTAATAAGAGTCAGGTCCCGATCTCACTCTGGAACACAGCCTCAGGGACAGTGTTAATACGAGTCAGGTCCCGATCTCAATCTAGAACACAGTCTCAGTGACAGTGTTAATATGAGTCAGGTCCTGATTTCACTCTAGAACACAGCCCCGGGGACAGTGTTAATACGAGCCAGGTCCCAATCTCAATCTAGAACACAGCCTCAGGGACAGTGTTAATACGAGTCAGGTCCCAATCTCACTCTAGAACACAGCCTCAGGGTCAGTGTTAATACGAGTCAGGTCCCGATCTCACTCTAGAACACAGCCTCAGGGACAGTGTTAATACGAGTCAGGTCCCGATCTCACACTAGAACACAGCCTCAGGGTCAGTGTTAATATGAGTCAGGTCCTGAACTCACTCTGGAACACAGTCCCAGGGACAGTGTTACTATGAGTCAGGTCCCGATCTCACTCTAGAACACAGCCCCGGAGACAGTGTTAATACGAGTCAGTTCCTGATCTCACTCTAGAACACAGTCTCAGGGACAGTGTTAATATGAGTCAGGTCCCGATCTCACTCTAGAACACAGCCTCAGGAACAGTGTTAATACGTGTCAGTTCCCTATCACACTCTAGAACACAGCCTCAGGGAAAGTGTTAATACGAGTCAGGTCCCGATCTCACTCTAGAACACAGCCTCGGGGACAGTGTTAGTACGAGTCAGGTCCCGATCTCACTCAAGAAAAGAGCCCCGGGTACAGTGTTAATTCGAGTCAGGTCCCGATCTCACTCTAGAACACAGCCTCAGGGACTATGTTAATACAAGTCAGGTCCCGATCTCACTCTAGAACACAGCCTCAGGGACAGTGTTGATACGAGTGAAGTCCTGATCTCACTCTAGAACACAGCCTCAGTGACAGTGTTAATACGAGTCAGGTCCTGAATTCATTCTAGAACACAGCCCCGGGGACAGTGTTAATACGAGTCACGTCCCGATTTCAATCTAGAACAGAGCCTCAGGGACAGTGTTAATACGAGTCAGGTCCCGATCTCACTCTAGAACACAGCCTCTGGGACAGTGATAATACGAGTCTGGTCCCGAACTCACTCTAGAACACAGCCTCAGGGACAGTGTTAATACGAGTCAGATCCCAATCACACTCTAGAACACAGCCTCAGGGATAGTGTTAATACGAGTCAGGTCCCGATCTCACTCTAGAACACAGCCTCAGGGACAGAATTAATATGAGTCAGGTCCTGATCTCACTCTAGAACACAGACCCGGGTACAGTGTTAATTCGAGTCAGGTCTCGATCTCACTCTAGAACACAGCCTCAGGGACAGTGTTTATGCAAGTCAGGTCCCGATCTCCATCTAGAACACAGCCACAGGGACAGTGTTAATGCAAGACAGATCCCAATCACACTCTAGAACACAGCCTCAGGGACAGTGTTAATACGAGTCAGGTCCCGATCTCACTCTAGAACACAGCCTCAGGGACAGTGTTAATACGAGTCAGGTCCCGATCTCACTCTGGAACACAGCCCCGGGTACAGTGTTAATTCGAGTCAGGTCCCGATCTCACTCTAGAACACAGCCTCAGGGACAGTGTTTATACAAGTCAGGTCCTGATCTCCCTCTAGAACACAGCCACAGGGACAGTGTTAATACGAGTCAGGTCCTGATCTCACTCTAGAACACAGCCTCAGGGACAGTGTTAATACGAGTCTGGTCCCGATCTCACTTTAGAACACAGCCTCAGGGAAAGTGTTAATACGAGTCAGGTCCCGGTCTCACTCTAGAACACAGCCACAGGGACAGAGTTAATACGAGCCAGGTCCCGATCTCACTCTAGAACACAGCCCCAGGGACAGTGCTAATATGAGTCAGGTCCCGATCTCACTCTAGAACACAGCCCCGGGGACAGTGTTAATATGAGTCAGGTCCCGATCACAATCTAGAACACAGCCCCAGGGACAGTGTTAATACGAGTCAGATCACGATCTCAATCTGAAACACAGCCTCAGGGACAGTGTTAATATGAGTGAGGTCCTGATCTCACTCTAGGACACAGCCCAGGACAATGTTAATACGAGTCAGGTCCCGATCTCACTCTAGAACACAGCCTCAGGGACAGTGTTAATACGAGTCAGGTCCTGATCTCACTCTAGAACACCGCCCTGGGACAGTGTTAATAAGAGTCAGGTCCCGATCTCACTCTGGAACACAGTCTCAGTGACAGTGTTAATATGTGTCAGGTCCTGATTTCACTCTAGAACACAGCCCCGGGGACAGTGTTAATACGAGTCAGGTCCCAGTCTCAATCTAGAACACAGCCTCAGGGACAGTGTTAATACGAGTCAGGTCCCGATCTAACTCTAGAACACAGCCTCAGGACAGTGTTAATACGAGTCAGGTCCCGATCTCACTCTAGAACGCAGCCTCAGGGACAGTGTTAATACGAGTCAGGTCCCGCTCTCACTCTAGAACACAGCCTCAGGGACAGTGTAATGACGAGTCATGTCCTGATCTCACTCTAGAACACAGCCTCAGGGACAGTGTTAATACGAGTCAGGTCCTGATCTCACTCTAGAAAACCGCCCTGGGACAGTGTTAATAAGAGTCAGGTCCCGATCTCACTCTGGAACACAGCCTCAGGGACAGTGTTAATACGAGTCAGGTCCCGATCTCAATCTAGAACACAGTCTCAGTGACAGTGTTAATATGAGTCAGGTCCTGATTTCACTCTAGAACACAGCCCCGGGGACAGTGTTAATACGAGCCAGGTCCCAATCTCAATCTAGAACACAGCCTCAGGGACAGTGTTAATACGAGTCAGGTCCCAATCTCACTCTAGAACACAGCCTCAGGGTCAGTGTTAATACGAGTCGGGTCCCGATCACAATCTAGAACACAGCCCCAGGGACAGTGTTAATACGAGTCAGATCACGATCTCAATCTGAAACACAGCCTCAGGGACAGTGTTAATATGAGTGAGGTCCTGATCTCACTCTAGGACACAGCCCAGGACAATGTTAATACGAGTCAGGTCCCGATCTCACTCTAGAACACAGCGTCAGGGACAGTGTTAATACGAGTCAGGTCCTGATCTCACTCTAGAACACCGCCCTGGGACAGTGTTAATAAGAGTCAGGTCCCGATCTCACTCTGGAACACAGTCTCAGTGACAGTGTTAATATGTGTCAGGTCCTGATTTCACTCTAGAACACAGCCCCGGGGACAGTGTTAATACGAGTCAGGTCCCAGTCTCAATCTAGAACACAGCCTCAGGGACAGTGTTAATACGAGTCAGGTCCCGATCTAACTCTAGAACACAGCCTCAGGGACAGTGTTAATACGAGTCAGGTCCCGATCTCACTCTTGAACGCAGCCTCAGGGACAGTGTTAATACGAGTCAGGTCCCGATCTCACTCTAGAACACAGCCTCAGGGACAGTGTAATGACGAGTCAGGTCCTGATCTCACTCTGGAACACAGCCTCAGGGACAGTGTTAATACGAGTCAGGTCCTGATCTCACTCTAGAAAACCGACCTGGGACAGTGTTAATAAGAGTCAGGTCCCGATCTCACTCTGGAACACAGCCTCAGGGACAGTGTTAATACGAGTCAGGTCCCGATCTCAATCTAGAACACAGTCTCAGTGACAGTGTTAATATGAGTCAGGTCCTGATTTCACTCTAGAACACAGCCCCGGGGACAGTGTTAATACGAGCCAGGTCCCAATCTCAATCTAGAACACAGCCTCAGGGACAGTGTTAATACGAGTCAGGTCCCAATCTCACTCTAGAACACAGCCTCAGGGTCAGTGTTAATACGAGTCAGGTCCCGATCTCACTCTAGAACACAGCCTCAGGGACAGTGTTATGACGAGTCAGGTCCTGATCTCACTCTAGAACACAGTCCCGGGGACAGAGTTAATACGAGTCAGGGCCCGATCTCACTCTAGAACACAGCCCCAGGGACCGTGTTAATATGAGACAGGTCCCGATCTCACTCTAGAACACAGCCTCATGGACAGTGTTATTCGAGTCAGGTCCTGATATCACTCTAGAACACAGCCCTGGAGACAGTGTTAATATGAGTCAGGTCCCGATCTCAATCTAGAACACAGCCTCAGGGACAGTTTTAATATGAGTCAGGTCCCGATCTCACTCTAGAACACAGCCTCAGGGACAGTGTTAATATGAGTCAGGTCCCGAACTCACTCTAGAACACAGCCCCAGGGACAGTGTTAATACGAGTCAGATCCCGATCTCACTCTAGAACACAGCCCCAGGGACAGTGTTAATATGAGTCAGGTCCCAATCTCACTCTAGAAAACAGCCTCAGGGACAGTGTTAATATGAGTCAGGTCCCGATCTCACTCTAGAACACAGCCTCAGGGACAGTATTAATACGAGTCAGGTCCCGATCTCACTCTAGAACACAGCCTCAGGGACAGTGTTAATACGAGTCAGGTCCCGATCTCACACTAGAACACAGCCTCAGGGACAGTGTTAATATGAGTCAGGTCCTGATCTCACTTTGGAACACAGTCCCAGGGACAGTGTTACTATGAGTCAGGTCCCGATCTCACTCTAGAACACAGCCCCGGAGACTGTGTTAATATGAGTCAGTTCCTGGTCTCACTCTAGAACACAGTCTCAGGGACAGTGTTAATATGAGTCAGGTCCCGATCTCACTCTAGAACACAGCCTCAGGAACAGTGTTAATACGTGTCAGTTACCAATCACACTCTAGAACACAGCCTCGGGGACAGTGTTAATACGAGTCAGGTCCCGATCTCACTCTAGAACACAGCCTCAGGGACAGTGTTAATACGAGTCAGGTCCCGATCTCACTCTAGAACACAGCCCCGGGTACAGTGTTAATTCGAGTCTGGTCCCGATCTCACTCTAGAACACAGCCTCAGGGACAGTGTTTATACAAGTCAGGTCCTGATCTCCCTCTAGAACACAGCCACAGGGACAGTGTTAATACGAGTCAGGTCCTGATCTCACTCTAGAACACAGCCTCAGGGACAGTGTTAATACGAGTCTGGTCCCGATCTCACTTTAGAACACAGCCTCAGGGAAAGTGTTAATACGAGTCAGGTCCCGGTCTCACTCTAGAACACAGCCACAGGGACAGAGTCAATACGAGCTAGGTCCCGATCTCACTCTAGAACACAGCCCCAGGGACAGTGCTAATATGATTCAGGTCCCGATCTCACTCTAGAACACAGCCCCGGGGACAGTGTTAATATGAGTCAGGTCCCGATCACAATCTAGAACACAGCCCCAGGGACAGTGTTAATACGAGTCAGATCACGATCTCAATCTGAAACACAGCCTCAGGGAGAGTGTTAATATGAGTGAGGTCCTGATCTCACTCTAGGACACAGCCCAGGACAATGTTAATACGAGTCAGGTCCCGATCTCACTCTAGAACACAGCCTCAGGGACAGTGTTAATTCGAGTCAGGTCCTGATCTCACTCTAGAACACCGCCCTGGGACAGTGTTAATAAGAGTCAGGTCCCGATCTCACTCTGGAACACAGTCTCAGTGACAGTGTTAATATGTGTCAGGTCCTGATTTCACTCTAGAACACAGCCCCGGGGACAGTGTTAATACGAGTCAGGTCCCAGTCTCAATCTAGAACACAGCCTCAGGGACAGTGTTCATACGAGTCAGGTCCCGATCTAACTCTAGAACACAGCCTCAGGGACGGTGTTAAAACGAGTCAGGTCCCGATCTCACTCTAGTACGCAGCCTCAGGGACAGTGTTAATACGAGTCAGGTCCCGCTCTCACTCTAGAACACAGCCTCAGGGACAGTGTAATGACGAGTCATGTCCTGATCTCACTCTAGAACACAGCCTCAGGGACAGTGTTAATACGAGTCAGGTCCTGATCTCACTCTAGAAAACCGCCCTGGGACAGTGTAAAAAAGAGTCATGTCCCGATCTCACTCTGGAACACAGCCTCAGGGACAGTGTTAATACGAATCAGGTCCCGATCTCAATCTAGAACACAGTCTCAGTGACAGTGTTAATATGAGTCAGGTCCTGATTTCACTCTAGAACACAGCCCCGGGGACAGTGTTAATATGAGCCAGGTCCCAATCTCAATCTAGAACACAGCCTCAGGGTCAGTGTTAATACGAGTCAGGTCCCGATCACAATCTAGAACACAGCCCCAGGGACAGTGTTAATACGAGTCAGATCACGATCTCAATCTGAAACACAGCCTCAGGGACAGTGTTAATATGAGTGAGGTCCTGATCTCACTCTAGGACACAGCCCAGGACAATGTAAATACGAGTCAGGTCCCGATCTCACTCTAGAACACAGCCTCAGGGACAGTGTTAATACGAGTCAGGTCCTGATCTCACTCTAGAACACCGCCCTGGGACAGTGTTAATAAGAGTCAGGTCCCGATCTCACTCTGGAACACAGTCTCAGTGACAGTGTTAATATGTGTCAGGTCCTGATTTCACTCTAGAACACAGCCCCGGGGACAGTGTTAATACGAGTCAGGTCCCAGTCTCAATCTAGAACACAGCCTCAGGGACAGTGTTAATACGAGTCAGGTCCCGATCTAACTCTAGAACACAGCCTCAGGGACAGTGTTAATACGAGTCAGGTCCCGATCTCACTTTTGAACGCAGCCTCAGGGACAGTGTTAATACGAGTCAGGTCCCGATCTCACTCTAGAACACAGCCTCAGGGACAGTGTAATGACGAGTCAGGTCCTGATCTCACTCTAGAACACAGCCTCAGGGACAGTGTTAATACGAGTCAGGTCCTGATCTCACTCTAGAAAACCGCCCTGGGACAGTGTTAATAAGAGTCAGGTCCCGATCTCACTCTGGAACACAGCCTCAGGGACAGTGTTAATACGAGTCAGTTCCCGATCTCAATCTAGAACACAGTCTCAGTGACAGTGTTAATATGAGTCAGGTCCTGATTTCACTCTAGAACACAGCCCCGGGGACAGTGTTAATACGAGCCAGGTCCCAATCTCAATCTAGAACACAGCCTCAGGGACAGTGTTAATACGAGTCAGGTCCCAATCTCACTCTAGAACACAGCCTCAGGGTCAGTGTTAATACGAGTCAGGTCCCGATCTCACTCTAGAACACAGCCTCAGGGACAGTGTTATGACGAGTCAGGTCCTGATCTCACTCTAGAACACAGTCCCGGGGACAGAGTTAATACGAGTCAGGGCCCGATCTCACTCTAGAACACAGCCCCAGGTACCGTGTTAATATGAGACAGGTCCCGATCTCACTCTAGAACACAGCCTCATGGACAGTGTTATTCGAGTCAGGTCCTGATATCACTCTAGAACACAGCCCTGGAGACAATGTTAATATGAGTCAGGTCCCGATCTCACTCTAGAACACAGCCTCAGGGACAGTTTTAATATGAGTCAGGTCCCGATCTCACTCTAGAACACAGCCTCAGGGACAGTGTTAATATGAGTCAGGTCCCGAACTCACTCTAGAACACAGCCCCAGGGACAGTGTTAATACGAGCCAGATCCCGATCTCACTCTAGAACACAGCCCCAGGGACAGTGTTAATATGAGTCAGGTCCCAATCTCACTCTAGAAAACAGCCTCAGGGACAGTGTTAATATGAGTCAGGTCCCGATCTCACTCTAGAACACAGCCTCAGGGACAGTATTAATACGAGTCAGGTCCCGATCTCACTCTAGAACACAGCCTCAGGGACAGTGTTAATACGAGTCAGGTCCCGATCTCACACTAGAACACAGCCTCAGGGACAGTGTTAATATGAGTCAGGTCCTGATCTCACTCTGGAACACAGTCCCAGGGACAGTGTTACTATGAGTCAGGTCCCGATCTCACTCTAGAACACAGCCCCGGAGACAGTGTTAATATGAGTCAGTTCCTGGTCTCACTCTAGAACACAGTCTCAGGGACAGTGTTAATATGAGTCAGGTCCCGATCTCACTCTAGAACACAGCCTCAGGAACAGTGTTAATACGTGTCAGTTCCCAATCACACTCTAGAACACAGCCTCGGGGACAGTGTTAATACGAGTCAGGTTCCGATCTCACTCTAGAAAAGAGCCCCGGGTACAGTGTTAATTCGAGTCAGGTCCCGATCTCACTCTAGAACACAGCCTCGGGGACAGTGTTAGTACGAGTCAGGTCCCGATTTCACTCTAGAAAAGAGCCCCGGGTACAGTGTTAATTCGAGTCAGGTCCCAATCTCACTCTAGAAAACAGCCTCAGGGACAGTGTTAATATGAGTCAGGTCCCGATCTCACTCTAGAACACAGCCTCAGGGACAGTATTAATACGAGTCAGGTCCCGATCTCACTCTAGAACACAGCCTCAGGGACAGTGTTAATACGAGTCAGGTCCCGATCTCACACTAGAACACAGCCTCAGGGACAGTGTTAATATGAGTCAGGTCCTGATCTCACTCTGGAACACAGTCCCAGGGACAGTGTTACTATGAGTCAGGTCCGATCTCACTCTAGAACACAGCCCCGGAGACTGTGTTAATATGAGTCAGTTCCTGGTCTCACTCTAGAACACAGTCTCAGGGACAGTGTTAATATGAGTCAGGTCCCGATCTCACTCTAGAACACAGCCTCAGGAACAGTGTTAATACGTGTCAGTTACCAATCACACTCTAGAACACAGCCTCGGGGACAGTGTTAATACGAGTCAGGTCCCGATCTCACTCTAGAACACAGCCTCAGGAACAGTGTTAATACGTGTCAGTTACCAATCACACTCTAGAACACAGCCTCGGGGACAGTGTTAATACGAGTCAGGTCCTGATCTCACTCTAGAACACAGTCCCGGGGACAGAGTTAATACGAGTCAGGGCCCGATCTCACTCTAGAACACAGCCCCAGGTACCGTGTTAATATGAGACAGGTCCCGATCTCACTCTAGAACACAGCCTCATGGACAGTGTTATTCGAGTCAGGTCCTGATATCACTCTAGAACACAGCCCTGGAGACAATGTTAATATGAGTCAGGTCCCGATCTCACTCTAGAACACAGCCTCAGGGACAGTTTTAATATGAGTCAGGTCCCGATCTCACTCTAGAACACAGCCTCAGGGACAGTGTTAATATGAGTCAGGTCCCGAACTCACTCTAGAACACAGCCCCAGGGACAGTGTTAATACGAGCCAGATCCCGATCTCACTCTAGAACACAGCCCCAGGGACAGTGTTAATATGAGTCAGGTCCCAATCTCACTCTAGAAAACAGCCTCAGGGACAGTGTTAATATGAGTCAGGTCCCGATCTCACTCTAGAACACAGCCTCAGGGACAGTATTAATACGAGTCAGGTCCCGATCTCACTCTAGAACACAGCCTCAGGGACAGTGTTAATACGAGTCAGGTCCCGATCTCACACTAGAACACAGCCTCAGGGACAGTGTTAATATGAGTCAGGTCCTGATCTCACTCTGGAACACAGTCCCAGGGACAGTGTTACTATGAGTCAGGTCCCGATCTCACTCTAGAACACAGCCCCGGAGACAGTGTTAATATGAGTCAGTTCCTGGTCTCACTCTAGAACACAGTCTCAGGGACAGTGTTAATATGAGTCAGGTCCCGATCTCACTCTAGAACACAGCCTCAGGAACAGTGTTAATACGTGTCAGTTCCCAATCACACTCTAGAACACAGCCTCGGGGACAGTGTTAATACGAGTCAGGTTCCGATCTCACTCTAGAAAAGAGCCCCGGGTACAGTGTTAATTCGAGTCAGGTCCCGATCTCACTCTAGAACACAGCCTCGGGGACAGTGTTAGTACGAGTCAGGTCCCGATTTCACTCTAGAAAAGAGCCCCGGGTACAGTGTTAATTCGAGTCAGGTCCCAATCTCACTCTAGAAAACAGCCTCAGGGACAGTGTTAATATGAGTCAGGTCCCGATCTCACTCTAGAACACAGCCTCAGGGACAGTATTAATACGAGTCAGGTCCCGATCTCACTCTAGAACACAGCCTCAGGGACAGTGTTAATACGAGTCAGGTCCCGATCTCACACTAGAACACAGCCTCAGGGACAGTGTTAATATGAGTCAGGTCCTGATCTCACTCTGGAACACAGTCCCAGGGACAGTGTTACTATGAGTCAGGTCCCGATCTCACTCTAGAACACAGCCCCGGAGACTGTGTTAATATGAGTCAGTTCCTGGTCTCACTCTAGAACACAGTCTCAGGGACAGTGTTAATATGAGTCAGGTCCCGATCTCACTCTAGAACACAGCCTCAGGAACAGTGTTAATACGTGTCAGTTACCAATCACACTCTAGAACACAGCCTCGGGGACAGTGTTAATACGAGTCAGGTCCCGATCTCACTCTAGAACACAGCCTCAGGGACAGTGTTAATACGAGTCAGGTCCCGATCTCACTCTAGAACACAGCCCCGGGTACAGTGTTAATTCGAGTCTGGTCCCGATCTCACTCTAGAACACAGCCTCAGGGACAGTGTTTATACGAGTCAGGTCCTGATCTCACTCTAGAACACAGCCTCAGGGACAGTGTTAATACGAGTCTGGTCCCGATCTCACTTTAGAACACAGCCTCAGGGAAAGTGTTAATACGAGTCAGGTCCCGGTCTCACTCTAGAACACAGCCACAGGGACAGAGTTAATACGAGCTAGGTCCCGATCTCACTCTAGAACACAGCCCCAGGGACAGTGCTAATATGATTCAGGTCCCGATCTCACTCTAGAACACAGCCCCGGGGACAGTGTTAATATGAGTCAGGTCCCGATCACAATCTAGAACACAGCCCCAGGGACAGTGTTAATACGAGTCAGGTCCTGATCTCACTCTAGAAAACCGCCCTGGGACAGTGTTAATAAGAGTCAGGTCCCGATCTCACTCTGGAACACAGCCTCAGGGACAGTGTTAATACGAGTCAGGTCCCGATCTCAATCTAGAACACAGTCTCAGTGACAGTGTTAATATGAGTCAGGTCCTGATTTCACTCTAGAACACAGTCCCGGGGACAGTGTTAATACGAGCCAGGTCCCAATCTCAATCTAGAACACAGCCTCAGGGACAGTGTTAATACGAGTCAGGTCCCAATCTCACTCTAGAACACAGCCTCAGGGTCAGTGTTAATACGAGTCAGGTCCCGATCACAATCTAGAACACAGCCCCAGGGACAGTGTTAATACGAGTCAGATCACGATCTCAATCTGAAACACAGCCTCAGGGACAGTGTTAATATGAGTGAGGTCCTGGTCTCACTCTAGGACACAGCCCAGGACAATGTAAATACGAGTCAGGTCCCGATCTCACTCTAGAACACAGCCTCAGGGACAGTGTTAATACGAGTCAGGTCCTGATCTCACTCTAGAACACCGCCCTGGGACAGTGTTAATAAGAGTCAGGTCCCGATCTCACTTTGGAACACAGTCTCAGTGACAGTGTTAATATGTGTCAGGTCCTGATTTCACTCTAGAACACAGCCCCGGGGACAGTGTTAATACGAGTCAGGTCCCAGTCTCAATCTAGAACACAGCCTCAGGGACAGTGTTAATACGAGTCAGGTCCCGATCTAACTCTAGAACACAGCCTCAGGGACAGTGTTAATACGAGTCAGGTCCCGATCTCACTCTTGAACGCAGCCTCAGGGACAGTGTTAATACGAGTCAGGTCCCGATCTCACTCTAGAACACAGCCTCAGGGACAGTGTAATGACGAGTCAGGTCCTGATCTCACTCTGGAACACAGCCTCAGGGACAGTGTTAATACGAGTCAGGTCCTGATCTCACTCTAGAAAACCGCCCTGTGACAGTGTTAATAAGAGTCAGGTCCCGATCTCACTCTGGAACACAGCCTCAGGGACAGTGTTAATACGAGTCAGGTCCCGATCTCAATCTAGAACACAGTCTCAGTGACAGTGTTAATATGAGTCAGGTCCTGATTTCACTCTAGAACACAGCCCCGGGGACAGTGTTAATACGAGCCAGGTCCCAATCTCAATCTAGAACACAGCCTCAGGGACAGTGTTAATACGAGTCAGGTCCCAATCTCACTCTAGAACACAGCCTCAGGGTCAGTGTTAATACGAGTCAGGTCCCGATCTCACTCTAGAACACAGCCTCAGGGACAGTGTTAATACGAGTCAGGTCCCGATCTCACACTAGAACACAGCCTCAGGGACAGTGTTAATATGAGTCAGGTCCTGAACTCACTCTGGAACACAGTCCCAGGGACAGTGTTACTATGAGTCAGGTCCCGATCTCACTCTAGAACACAGCCCCGGAGACAGTGTTAATACGAGTCAGTTCCTGATCTCACTCTAGAACACAGTCTCAGGGACAGTGTTAATATGAGTCAGGTCCCGGTCTCACTCTAGAACACAGCCTCAGGAACAGTGTTAATACGTGTCAGTTCCCTATCACACTCTAGAACACAGCCTCAGGGAAAGTGTTAATACGAGTCAGGTCCCGATCTCACTCTAGAACACAGCCTCGGGGACAGTGTTAGTACGAGTCAGGTCCCGATCTCACTCAAGAAAAGAGCCCCGGGTACAGTGTTAATTCGAGTCAGGTCCCGATCTCACTCTAGAACACAGCCTCAGGGACTATGTTAATACAAGTCAGGTCCCGATCTCACTCTAGAACACAGCCTCAGGGACAGTGTTGATACGAGTGAAGTCCTGATCTCACTCTAGAACACAGCCTCAGTGACAGTGTTAATACGAGTCAGGTCCTGAATTCATTCTAGAACACAGCCCCGGGGACAGTGTTAATACGAGTCACGTCCCGATTTCAATCTAGAACAGAGCCTCAGGGACAGTGTTAATACGAGTCAGGTCCCGATCTCACTCTAGAACACAGCCTCTGGGACAGTGATAATACGAGTCTGGTCCCGAACTCACTCTAGAACACAGCCTCAGGGACAGTGTTAATACGAGTCAGATCCCAATCACACTCTAGAACACAGCCTCAGGGATAGTGTTAATACGAGTCAGGTCCCGATCTCACTCTAGAACACAGCCTCAGGGACAGAATTAATATGAGTCAGGTCCTGATCTCACTCTAGAACACAGACCCGGGTACAGTGTTAATTCGAGTCAGGTCTCGATCTCACTCTAGAACACAGCCTCAGGGACAGTGTTTATGCAAGTCAGGTCCCGATCTCCATCTAGAACACAGCCACAGGGACAGTGTTAATGCAAGACAGATCCCAATCACACTCTAGAACACAGCCTCAGGGACAGTGTTAATACGAGTCAGGTCCCGATCTCACTCTAGAACACAGCCTCAGGGACAGTGTTAATACGAGTCAGGTCCCGATCTCACTCTGGAACACAGCCCCGGGTACAGTGTTAATTCGAGTCAGGTCCCGATCTCACTCTAGAACACAGCCTCAGGGACAGTGTTTATACAAGTCAGGTCCTGATCTCCCTCTAGAACACAGCCACAGGGACAGTGTTAATACGAGTCAGGTCCTGATCTCACTCTAGAACACAGCCTCAGGGACAGTGTTAATACGAGTCTGGTCCCGATCTCACTTTAGAACACAGCCTCAGGGAAAGTGTTAATACGAGTCAGGTCCCGGTCTCACTCTAGAACACAGCCACAGGGACAGAGTTAATACGAGCCAGGTCCCGATCTCACTCTAGAACACAGCCCCAGGGACAGTGCTAATATGAGTCAGGTCCCGATCTCACTCTAGAACACAGCCCCGGGGACAGTGTTAATATGAGTCAGGTCCCGATCACAATCTAGAACACAGCCCCAGGGACAGTGTTAATACGAGTCAGATCACGATCTCAATCTGAAACACAGCCTCAGGGACAGTGTTAATATGAGTGAGGTCCTGATCTCACTCTAGGACACAGCCCAGGACAATGTTAATACGAGTCAGGTCCCGATCTCACTCTAGAACACAGCCTCAGGGACAGTGTTAATACGAGTCAGGTCCTGATCTCACTCTAGAACACCGCCCTGGGACAGTGTTAATAAGAGTCAGGTCCCGATCTCACTCTGGAACACAGTCTCAGTGACAGTGTTAATATGTGTCAGGTCCTGATTTCACTCTAGAACACAGCCCCGGGGACAGTGTTAATACGAGTCAGGTCCCAGTCTCAATCTAGAACACAGCCTCAGGGACAGTGTTAATACGAGTCAGGTCCCGATCTAACTCTAGAACACAGCCTCAGGACAGTGTTAATACGAGTCAGGTCCCGATCTCACTCTAGAACGCAGCCTCAGGGACAGTGTTAATACGAGTCAGGTCCCGCTCTCACTCTAGAACACAGCCTCAGGGACAGTGTAATGACGAGTCATGTCCTGATCTCACTCTAGAACACAGCCTCAGGGACAGTGTTAATACGAGTCAGGTCCTGATCTCACTCTAGAAAACCGCCCTGGGACAGTGTTAATAAGAGTCAGGTCCCGATCTCACTCTGGAACACAGCCTCAGGGACAGTGTTAATACGAGTCAGGTCCCGATCTCAATCTAGAACACAGTCTCAGTGACAGTGTTAATATGAGTCAGGTCCTGATTTCACTCTAGAACACAGCCCCGGGGACAGTGTTAATACGAGCCAGGTCCCAATCTCAATCTAGAACACAGCCTCAGGGACAGTGTTAATACGAGTCAGGTCCCAATCTCACTCTAGAACACAGCCTCAGGGTCAGTGTTAATACGAGTCGGGTCCCGATCACAATCTAGAACACAGCCCCAGGGACAGTGTTAATACGAGTCAGATCACGATCTCAATCTGAAACACAGCCTCAGGGACAGTGTTAATATGAGTGAGGTCCTGATCTCACTCTAGGACACAGCCCAGGACAATGTTAATACGAGTCAGGTCCCGATCTCACTCTAGAACACAGCGTCAGGGACAGTGTTAATACGAGTCAGGTCCTGATCTCACTCTAGAACACCGCCCTGGGACAGTGTTAATAAGAGTCAGGTCCCGATCTCACTCTGGAACACAGTCTCAGTGACAGTGTTAATATGTGTCAGGTCCTGATTTCACTCTAGAACACAGCCCCGGGGACAGTGTTAATACGAGTCAGGTCCCAGTCTCAATCTAGAACACAGCCTCAGGGACAGTGTTAATACGAGTCAGGTCCCGATCTAACTCTAGAACACAGCCTCAGGGACAGTGTTAATACGAGTCAGGTCCCGATCTCACTCTTGAACGCAGCCTCAGGGACAGTGTTAATACGAGTCAGGTCCCGATCTCACTCTAGAACACAGCCTCAGGGACAGTGTAATGACGAGTCAGGTCCTGATCTCACTCTGGAACACAGCCTCAGGGACAGTGTTAATACGAGTCAGGTCCTGATCTCACTCTAGAAAACCGACCTGGGACAGTGTTAATAAGAGTCAGGTCCCGATCTCACTCTGGAACACAGCCTCAGGGACAGTGTTAATACGAGTCAGGTCCCGATCTCAATCTAGAACACAGTCTCAGTGACAGTGTTAATATGAGTCAGGTCCTGATTTCACTCTAGAACACAGCCCCGGGGACAGTGTTAATACGAGCCAGGTCCCAATCTCAATCTAGAACACAGCCTCAGGGACAGTGTTAATACGAGTCAGGTCCCAATCTCACTCTAGAACACAGCCTCAGGGTCAGTGTTAATACGAGTCAGGTCCCGATCTCACTCTAGAACACAGCCTCAGGGACAGTGTTATGACGAGTCAGGTCCTGATCTCACTCTAGAACACAGTCCCGGGGACAGAGTTAATACGAGTCAGGGCCCGATCTCACTCTAGAACACAGCCCCAGGGACCGTGTTAATATGAGACAGGTCCCGATCTCACTCTAGAACACAGCCTCATGGACAGTGTTATTCGAGTCAGGTCCTGATATCACTCTAGAACACAGCCCTGGAGACAGTGTTAATATGAGTCAGGTCCCGATCTCAATCTAGAACACAGCCTCAGGGACAGTTTTAATATGAGTCAGGTCCCGATCTCACTCTAGAACACAGCCTCAGGGACAGTGTTAATATGAGTCAGGTCCCGAACTCACTCTAGAACACAGCCCCAGGGACAGTGTTAATACGAGTCAGATCCCGATCTCACTCTAGAACACAGCCCCAGGGACAGTGTTAATATGAGTCAGGTCCCAATCTCACTCTAGAAAACAGCCTCAGGGACAGTGTTAATATGAGTCAGGTCCCGATCTCACTCTAGAACACAGCCTCAGGGACAGTATTAATACGAGTCAGGTCCCGATCTCACTCTAGCACACAGCCTCAGGGACAGTGTTAATACGAGTCAGGTCCCGATCTCACACTAGAACACAGCCTCAGGGACAGTGTTAATATGAGTCAGGTCCTGATCTCACTTTGGAACACAGTCCCAGGGACAGTGTTACTATGAGTCAGGTCCCGATCTCACTCTAGAACACAGCCCCGGAGACTGTGTTAATATGAGTCAGTTCCTGGTCTCACTCTAGAACACAGTCTCAGGGACAGTGTTAATATGAGTCAGGTCCCGATCTCACTCTAGAACACAGCCTCAGGAACAGTGTTAATACGTGTCAGTTACCAATCACACTCTAGAACACAGCCTCGGGGACAGTGTTAATACGAGTCAGGTCCCGATCTCACTCTAGAACACAGCCTCAGGGACAGTGTTAATACGAGTCAGGTCCCGATCTCACTCTAGAACACAGCCCCGGGTACAGTGTTAATTCGAGTCTGGTCCCGATCTCACTCTAGAACACAGCCTCAGGGACAGTGTTTATACAAGTCAGGTCCTGATCTCCCTCTAGAACACAGCCACAGGGACAGTGTTAATACGAGTCAGGTCCTGATCTCACTCTAGAACACAGCCTCAGGGACAGTGTTAATACGAGTCTGGTCCCGATCTCACTTTAGAACACAGCCTCAGGGAAAGTGTTAATACGAGTCAGGTCCCGGTCTCACTCTAGAACACAGCCACAGGGACAGAGTTAATACGAGCTAGGTCCCGATCTCACTCTAGAACACAGCCCCAGGGACAGTGCTAATATGATTCAGGTCCCGATCTCACTCTAGAACACAGCCCCGGGGACAGTGTTAATATGAGTCAGGTCCCGATCACAATCTAGAACACAGCCCCAGGGACAGTGTTAATACGAGTCAGATCACGATCTCAATCTGAAACACAGCCTCAGGGAGAGTGTTAATATGAGTGAGGTCCTGATCTCACTCTAGGACACAGCCCAGGACAATGTTAATACGAGTCAGGTCCCGATCTCACTCTAGAACACAGCCTCAGGGACAGTGTTAATTCGAGTCAGGTCCTGATCTCACTCTAGAACACCGCCCTGGGACAGTGTTAATAAGAGTCAGGTCCCGATCTCACTCTGGAACACAGTCTCAGTGACAGTGTTAATATGTGTCAGGTCCTGATTTCACTCTAGAACACAGCCCCGGGGACAGTGTTAATACGAGTCAGGTCCCAGTCTCAATCTAGAACACAGCCTCAGGGACAGTGTTCATACGAGTCAGGTCCCGATCTAACTCTAGAACACAGCCTCAGGGACGGTGTTAAAACGAGTCAGGTCCCGATCTCACTCTAGTACGCAGCCTCAGGGACAGTGTTAATACGAGTCAGGTCCCGCTCTCACTCTAGAACACAGCCTCAGGGACAGTGTAATGACGAGTCATGTCCTGATCTCACTCTAGAACACAGCCTCAGGGACAGTGTTAATACGAGTCAGGTCCTGATCTCACTCTAGAAAACCGCCCTGGGACAGTGTAAAAAAGAGTCATGTCCCGATCTCACTCTGGAACACAGCCTCAGGGACAGTGTTAATACGAATCAGGTCCCGATCTCAATCTAGAACACAGTCTCAGTGACAGTGTTAATATGAGTCAGGTCCTGATTTCACTCTAGAACACAGCCCCGGGGACAGTGTTAATATGAGCCAGGTCCCAATCTCAATCTAGAACACAGCCTCAGGGTCAGTGTTAATACGAGTCAGGTCCCGATCACAATCTAGAACACAGCCCCAGGGACAGTGTTAATACGAGTCAGATCACGATCTCAATCTGAAACACAGCCTCAGGGACAGTGTTAATATGAGTGAGGTCCTGATCTCACTCTAGGACACAACCCAGGACAATGTTAATACGAGTCAGGTCCCGATCTCACTCTAGAACACAGCCTCAGGGACAGTGTTAATACGAGTCAGGTCCTGATCTCACTCTAGAACACCGCCCTGGGACAGTGTTAATAAGAGTCAGGTCCCGATCTCACTCTGGAAAAGAGTCTCAGTGACAGTGTTAATATGTGTCAGGTCCTGATTTCACTCTAGAACACAGCCCCGGGGACAGTGTTAATACGAGTCAGGTCCCAGTCTCAATCTAGAACACAGCCTCAGGGACAGTGTTAATACGAGTCAGGTCCCGATCTAACTCTAGAACACAGCCTCAGGGACAGTGTTAATACGAGTCAGGTCCCGATCTCACTCTTGAACGCAGCCTCAGGGACAGTGTTAATACGAGTCAGGTCCCGATCTCACTCTAGAACACAGCCTCAGGGACAGTGTAATGACGAGTCAGGTCCTGATCTCACTCTAGAACACAGCCTCAGGGACAGTGTTAATACGAGTCAGGTCCTGATCTCACTCTAGAAAACCGCCCTGGGACAGTGTTAATAAGAGTCAGGTCCCGATCTCACTCTGGAACACAGCCTCAGGGACAGTGTTAATACGAGTCAGTTCCCGATCTCAATCTAGAACACAGTCTCAGTGACAGTGTTAATATGAGTCAGGTCCTGATTTCACTCTAGAACACAGCCCCGGGGACAGTGTTAATACGAGCCAGGTCCCAATCTCAATCTAGAACACAGCCTCAGGGACAGTGTTAATACGAGTCAGGTCCCAATCTCACTCTAGAACACAGCCTCAGGGTCAGTGTTAATACGAGTCAGGTCCCGATCTCACTCTAGAACACAGCCTCAGGGACAGTGTTATGACGAGTCAGGTCCTGATCTCACTCTAGAACACAGTCCCGGGGACAGAGTTAATACGAGTCAGGGCCCGATCTCACTCTAGAACACAGCCCCAGGTACCGTGTTAATATGAGACAGGTCCCGATCTCACTCTAGAACACAGCCTCATGGACAGTGTTATTCGAGTCAGGTCCTGATATCACTCTAGAACACAGCCCTGGAGACAATGTTAATATGAGTCAGGTCCCGATCTCACTCTAGAACACAGCCTCAGGGACAGTTTTAATATGAGTCAGGTCCCGATCTCACTCTAGAACACAGCCTCAGGGACAGTGTTAATATGAGTCAGGTCCCGAACTCACTCTAGAACACAGCCCCAGGGACAGTGTTAATACGAGCCAGATCCCGATCTCACTCTAGAACACAGCCCCAGGGACAGTGTTAATATGAGTCAGGTCCCAATCTCACTCTAGAAAACAGCCTCAGGGACAGTGTTAATATGAGTCAGGTCCCGATCTCACTCTAGAACACAGCCTCAGGGACAGTATTAATACGAGTCAGGTCCCGATCTCACTCTAGAACACAGCCTCAGGGACAGTGTTAATACGAGTCAGGTCCCGATCTCACACTAGAACACAGCCTCAGGGACAGTGTTAATATGAGTCAGGTCCTGATCTCACTCTGGAACACAGTCCCAGGGACAGTGTTACTATGAGTCAGGTCCCGATCTCACTCTAGAACACAGCCCCGGAGACAGTGTTAATATGAGTCAGTTCCTGGTCTCACTCTAGAACACAGTCTCAGGGACAGTGTTAATATGAGTCAGGTCCCGATCTCACTCTAGAACACAGCCTCAGGAACAGTGTTAATACGTGTCAGTTCCCAATCACACTCTAGAACACAGCCTCGGGGACAGTGTTAATACGAGTCAGGTTCCGATCTCACTCTAGAAAAGAGCCCCGGGTACAGTGTTAATTCGAGTCAGGTCCCGATCTCACTCTAGAACACAGCCTCGGGGACAGTGTTAGTACGAGTCAGGTCCCGATTTCACTCTAGAAAAGAGCCCCGGGTACAGTGTTAATTCGAGTCAGGTCCCGATCTCACTCTAGAACACAGCCCCAGGGACAGTGTTAATATGAGTCAGGTCCCAATCTCACTCTAGAAAACAGCCTCAGGGACAGTGTTAATATGAGTCAGGTCCCGATCTCACTCTAGAACACAGCCTCAGGGACAGTATTAATACGAGTCAGGTCCCGATCTCACTCTAGAACACAGCCTCAGGGACAGTGTTAATACGAGTCAGGTCCCGATCTCACACTAGAACACAGCCTCAGGGACAGTGTTAATATGAGTCAGGTCCTGATCTCACTCTGGAACACAGTCCCAGGGACAGTGTTACTATGAGTCAGGTCCCGATCTCACTCTAGAACACAGCCCCGGAGACTGTGTTAATATGAGTCAGTTCCTGGTCTCACTCTAGAACACAGTCTCAGGGACAGTGTTAATATGAGTCAGGTCCCGATCTCACTCTAGAACACAGCCTCAGGAACAGTGTTAATACGTGTCAGTTACCAATCACACTCTAGAACACAGCCTCGGGGACAGTGTTAATACGAGTCAGGTCCCGATCTCACTCTAGAACACAGCCTCAGGGACAGTGTTAATACGAGTCAGGTCCCGATCTCACTCTAGAACACAGCCCCGGGTACAGTGTTAATTCGAGTCTGGTCCCGATCTCACTCTAGAACACAGCCTCAGGGACAGTGTTTATACAAGTCAGGTCCTGATCTCCCTCTAGAACACAGCCACAGGGACAGTGTTAATACGAGTCAGGTCCTGATCTCACTCTAGAACACAGCCTCAGGGACAGTGTTAATACGAGTCTGGTCCCGATCTCACTTTAGAACACAGCCTCAGGGAAAGTGTTAATACGAGTCAGGTCCCGGTCTCACTCTAGAACACAGCCACAGGGACAGAGTTAATACGAGCTAGGTCCCGATCTCACTCTAGAACACAGCCCCAGGGACAGTGCTAATATGATTCAGGTCCCGATCTCACTCTAGAACACAGCCCCGGGGACAGTGTTAATATGAGTCAGGTCCCGATCACAATCTAGAACACAGCCCCAGGGACAGTGTTAATACGAGTCAGATCACGATCTCAATCTGAAACACAGCCTCAGGGAGAGTGTTAATATGAGTGAGGTCCTGATCTCACTCTAGGACACAGCCCAGGACAATGTTAATACGAGTCAGGTCCCGATCTCACTCTAGAACACAGCCTCAGGGACAGTGTTAATACGAGTCAGGTCCTGATCTCACTCTAGAACACCGCCCTGGGACAGTGTTAATAAGAGTCAGGTCCCGATCTCACTCTGGAACACAGTCTCAGTGACAGTGTTAATATGTGTCAGGTCCTGATTTCACTCTAGAACACAGCCCCGGGGACAGTGTTAATACGAGTCAGGTCCCAGTCTCAATCTAGAACACAGCCTCAGGGACAGTGTTAATACGAGTCAGGTCCCGATCTAACTCTAGAACACAGCCTCAGGGACAGTGTTAATACGAGTCAGGTCCCGATCTCACTCTAGAACGCAGCCTCAGGGACAGTGTTAATACGAGTCAGGTCCCGCTCTCACTCTAGAACACAGCCTCAGGGACAGTGTAATGACGAGTCATGTCCTGATCTCACTCTAGAACACAGCCTCAGGGACAGTGTTAATACGAGTCAGGTCCTGATCTCACTCTAGAAAAACGCCCTGGGACAGAGTAAAAAAGAGTCATGTCCCGATCTCACTCTGGAACACAGCCTCAGGGACAGTGTCAATACGAATCAGGTCCCGATCTCAATCTAGAACACAGTCTCAGTGACAGTGTTAATATGAGTCAGGTCCTGATTTCACTCTAGAACACAGCCCCGGGGACAGTGTTAATATGAGCCAGGTCCCAATCTCAATCTAGAACACAGCCTCAGGGACAGTGTTAATACGAGTCAGGTCCCAATCTCACTCTAGAACACAGCCTCAGGTTCAGTGTTAATACGAGTCAGGTCCCGATCACAATCTAGAACACAGCCCCAGGGACAGTGTTAATACGAGTCAGATCACGATCTCAATCTGAAACACAGCCTCAGGGACAGTGTTAATATGAGTGAGGTCCTGATCTCACTCTAGGACACAGCCCAGGACAATGTTAATACGAGTCAGGTCCCGATCTCACTCTAGAACACAGCCTCAGGGACAGTGTTAATACGAGTCAGGTCCTGATCTCACTCTAGAACACCGCCCTGGGACAGTGTTAATAAGAGTCAGGTCCCGATCTCACTCTGGAACACAGTCTCAGTGACAGTGTTAATATGTGTCAGGTCCTGATTTCACTCTAGAACACAGCCCCGGGGACAGTGTTAATACGAGTCAGGTCCCAGTCTCAATCTAGAACACAGCCTCAGGGACAGTGTTAATACGAGTCAGGTCCCGATCTAACTCTAGAACACAGCCTCAGGGACAGTGTTAATACGAGTCAGGTCCCGATCTCACTCTTGAACGCAGCCTCAGGGACAGTGTTAATACGAGTCAGGTCCCGATCTCACTCTAGAACACAGCCTCAGGGACAGTGTAATGACGAGTCAGGTCCTGATCTCACTCTAGAACACAGCCTCAGGGACAGTGTTAATACGAGTCAGGTCCTGATCTCACTCTAGAAAACCGCCCTGGGACAGTGTTAATAAGAGTCAGGTCCCGATCTCACTCTGGAACACAGCCTCAGGGACAGTGTTAATACGAGTCAGTTCCCGATCTCAATCTAGAACACAGTCTCAGTGACAGTGTTAATATGAGTCAGGTCCTGATTTCACTCTAGAACACAGCCCCGGGGACAGTGTTAATACGAGCCAGGTCCCAATCTCAATCTAGAACACAGCCTCAGGGACAGTGTTAATACGAGTCAGGTCCCAATCTCACTCTAGAACACAGCCTCAGGGTCAGTGTTAATACGAGTCAGGTCCCGATCTCACTCTAGAACACAGCCTCAGGGACAGTGTTATGACGAGTCAGGTCCTGATCTCACTCTAGAACACAGTCCCGGGGACAGAGTTAATACGAGTCAGGGCCCGATCTCACTCTAGAACACAGCCCCAGGGACCGTGTTAATATGAGACAGGTCCCGATCTCACTCTAGAACACAGCCTCATGGACAGTGTTATTCGAGTCAGGTCCTGATATCACTCTAGAACACAGCCTTGGAGACAGTGTTAATATGAGTCAGGTCCCGATCTCACTCTAGAACACAGCCTCAGGGACAGTTTTAATATGAGTCAGGTCCCGATCTCACTCTAGAACACAGCCTCAGGGACAGTGTTAATATGAGTCAGGTCCCGAACTCACTCTAGAACACAGTCTCAGGGACAGTGTTAATATGAGCCAGGTCCCGATCTCACTCTAGAACACAGCCTCAGGAACAGTGTTAATACGTGTCAGTTCCCAATCACACTCTAGAACACAGCCTCGGGGACAGTGTTAATACGAGTCAGGTTCCGATCTCACTCTAGAAAAGAGCCCCGGGTACAGTGTTAATTCGAGTCAGTTCCCGATCTCACTCTAGAACACAGCCTCGGGGACAGTGTTAGTACGAGTCAGGTCCCGATTTCACTCTAGAAAAGAGCCCCGGGTACAGTGTTAATTCGAGTCAGGTCCCGATTTCAATCCAAAACACAGCCTCAGGGACAGTGTTAATCCGAGTCAGGTCCCGATCTCACTCTAGAACACAGCCTCAGGGACAGTGATAATACGAGTCAGGTCCCGAACTCACTTTAGAACACAGCCTCAGGGACAGTGTTGATACGAGTGAGGTCCTGATCTCACTCTAGAACACAGCCTCAGTGACAGTGTTAATACGAGTCAGGTCCTGATTTCACTCTAGAACACAGCCCCGGGGACAGTGTTAATACGAGTCAGGTCCCGATTTCAATCCAAAACACAGCCTCAGGGACAGTGTTAATCCGAGTCAGGTCCCGATCTCACTCTAGAACACAGCCTCAGGGACAGTGATAATACGAGTCAGGTCCCGAACTCACTTTAGAACACAGCCTCAGGGACAGTGTTAATACGAGTCAGATCCCAATCACACTCTAGAACACAGCCTCAGGGACAGTGTTAATATGAGTCAGGTCCCGATCTCACTCTAGAACACAGCCTCAGGGACAGAATTAATATGAGTCAGGTCCTGATCTCACTCTAGAACACAGCCCCGGGTACAGTGTTTATTCGAGTCAGGTCTCGATCTCACTCTAGAACACAGCCTCAGGGACAGTGTTTATGCAAGTCAGGTCCCGATCTCCGTCTAGAACACAGCCACAGGGACAGTGTTAATACAAGACAGATCCCAATCACACTCTAGAACACAGCCTCAGGGACAGTGTTAATATGAGTCAGGTCCCGATCTCACTCTCGAACACAGCCTCAGGGACAGTGTTTATACAAGTCAGGTCCCGATCTCCCTCTAGAACACAGCCACAGGGACAGTGTTAATACGAGTCAGGTCCTGATCTCACTCTAGAACACAGCCTCAGGGACAGTGTTAATACGAGTCAGGTCCCGATCTCACTCTAGAACACAGCCTCAGGGAAAGTGTTAATATGAGTCAGGTCCCGCTCTCACTCTAGAAGACAGCCTCAGGGACAGAGTTAATACGAGTCAGATCCCGAACTGACTATAGAACACAGCCCCAGGGACAGTGTTAATATGATCCAGGTCCTGATCTCACTCTAGAACACAGCCCCGGGGACAGTGTTAATACGAGTCAGGTCCCGATCTCACTCTAGAACACAGCCCCAGGGACAGTGTTAATACGAGTCAGATCCCGATCTCAATCTGGAACAACGCCTCAGGGACTGTGTTACTATGAGTCAGGTCCTGATCTCACTCTAGAACACAGCCTCAGGGACAGTGTTATTAAGAGTCAGGTCCTGATCTCACTCTAGAACACAGTCCCAGGGACAGAGTTAATACGAGTCAGGTACCAATCTCACTCTAGAACACAGCCCTGGAGACAGTGTTAATATGAGTCAGGTCCCGATCTCAAGTCTAGAACACAGCCTCAGGGACAGTGTTAATACGAGTCAGGTCCCGAACTCACTCCAGAACACAGCCCCAGGGACAGTGTTAATACGAGTCAGGTCCCAAACTCACTCCAGAACACAGCCCCAGGGACAGTGTTAATATGAGTCAGGTCCTGAACTCACTCTAGAACACAGCCCCAGTGTCAGTGTTAATAAGAGTCAGGTTCTGATCTCACTCCAGAACACAGCTTCAGGGACAGTGTTAATACGAGTCAGGTCCCGATCTCACTCTAGAACACAGACCCAGGGACAGTGTTAATAGGAATCAGGTCCCGATCTCACTCTAGATCACAGCCTCATGGGCAGTGTTAACACGAGTCAGGTCCTGATCTCACTCTAGAACACAGCCTCAGGGACAGTGTTAATACGAGTCAGGTCCCGAACTCACTCTAGAACACAGCCTCGGGGACAGTGTTAATACGAGTCAGGTCCTGATCTCACTCTAGAACAAAGCCCTGGGACAGTGTTAATAAGAGTCAGGTCCCGATCTCACTCTGGAACACAGCCTCAGGGACAGTGTTAATACGAGTCAGGTCCCGATCTCACTGTAGAACACAGTCTCAGTGACAGTGTTAATATGAGTCAAGTCCTGATTTCACTCTAGAACACAGCCCCGGGGACAGTGTTAATACGAGTCAGGTCCCAATCTCAATCTAGAACACAGCCTCAGGGACAGTGTTAATATGAGTCAGGTCCCGATCTCACTCTAGAACACAGCCTCAGGGACAGTGTTAATACGAGTCAGGTCCCGATCTCACTCTAGAACACAGCCTCAGGGACAGTGTTAATACGAGTCAGGTCCCAGACTCAATCTAGAACACAGCCTCAGGGACAGTGTTAATACGAGTCAGGTCCCGATCTAACTCTAGAACACAGCCTCAGGGACAGTGTTAATACGAGTCAGGTCCCAATCTCACTCTTGAACGCAGCCTCAGGGACAGTGTTAATACGAGTCAGGTCCCGATCTCACTCTAGAACACAGCCTCAGGGACAGTGTAATGACGAGTCAGGTCCTGATCTCACTCTAGAACACAGCCTCAGGGACAGTGTTAATACGAGTCAGGTCCTGATCTCACTCTAGAAAACCGCCCTGGGACAGTGTTAATAAGAGTCAGGTCCCGATCTCACTCTGGAACACAGCCTCAGGGACAGTGTTAATACGAGTCAGTTCCCGATCTCAATCTAGAACACAGTCTCAGTGACAGTGTTAATATGAGTCAGGTCCTGATTTCACTCTAGAACACAGCCCCGGGGACAGTGTTAATACGAGCCAGGTCCCAATCTCAATCTAGAACACAGCCTCAGGGACAGTGTTAATACGAGTCAGGTCCCAATCTCACTCTAGAACACAGCCTCAGGGTCAGTGTTAATACGAGTCAGGTCCCGATCTCACTCTAGAACACAGCCTCAGGGACAGTGTTATGACGAGTCAGGTCCTGATCTCACTCTAGAGCACAGTCCCGGGGACAGAGTTAATACGAGTCAGGGCCCGATCTCACTCTAGAACACAGCCCCAGGGACCGTGTTAATATGAGACAGGTCCCGATCTCACTCTAGAACACAGCCTCATGGACAGTGTTATTCGAGTCAGGTCCTGATATCACTCTAGAACACAGCCCTGGAGACAGTGTTAATATGAGTCAGGTCCCGATCTCACTCTCGAACACAGCCTCAGGGACAGTGTTTATACAAGTCAGGTCCCGATCTCCCTCTAGAACACAGCCACAGGGACAGTGTTAATACGAGTCAGGTCCTGATCTCACTCTAGAACACAGCCTCAGGGACAGTGTTAATACGAGTCAGGTCCCGATCTCACTCTAGAACACAGCCTCAGGGAAAGTGTTAATATGAGTCAGGTCCCGCTCTCACTCTAGAAGACAGCCTCAGGGACAGAGTTAATACGAGTCAGATCCCGAACTGACTATAGAACACAGCCCCAGGGACAGTGTTAATATGATCCAGGTCCTGATCTCACTCTAGAACACAGCCCCGGGGACAGTGTTAATACGAGTCAGGTCCCGATCTCACTCTAGAACACAGCCCCAGGGACAGTGTTAATACGAGTCAGATCCCGATCTCAATCTGGAACAACGCCTCAGGGACTGTGTTACTATGAGTCAGGTCCTGATCTCACTCTAGAACACAGCCTCAGGGACAGTGTTATTAAGAGTCAGGTCCTGATCTCACTCTAGAACACAGTCCCAGGGACAGAGTTAATACGAGTCAGGTACCAATCTCACTCTAGAACACAGCCCTGGAGACAGTGTTAATATGAGTCAGGTCCCGATCTCAAGTCTAGAACACAGCCTCAGGGACAGTGTTAATACGAGTCAGGTCCCGAACTCACTCCAGAACACAGCCCCAGGGACAGTGTTAATACGAGTCAGGTCCCAAACTCACTCCAGAACACAGCCCCAGGGACAGTGTTAATATGAGTCAGGTCCTGAACTCACTCTAGAACACAGCCCCAGTGTCAGTGTTAATAAGAGTCAGGTTCTGATCTCACTCCAGAACACAGCTTCAGGGACAGTGTTAATACGAGTCAGGTCCCGATCTCACTCTAGAACACAGACCCAGGGACAGTGTTAATAGGAATCAGGTCCCGATCTCACTCTAGATCACAGCCTCATGGGCAGTGTTAACACGAGTCAGGTCCTGATCTCACTCTAGAACACAGCCTCAGGGACAGTGTTAATACGAGTCAGGTCCCGAACTCACTCTAGAACACAGCCTCGGGGACAGTGTTAATACGAGTCAGGTCCTGATCTCACTCTAGAACAAAGCCCTGGGACAGTGTTAATAAGAGTCAGGTCCCGATCTCACTCTGGAACACAGCCTCAGGGACAGTGTTAATACGAGTCAGGTCCCGATCTCACTGTAGAACACAGTCTCAGTGACAGTGTTAATATGAGTCAAGTCCTGATTTCACTCTAGAACACAGCCCCGGGGACAGTGTTAATACGAGTCAGGTCCCAATCTCAATCTAGAACACAGCCTCAGGGACAGTGTTAATATGAGTCAGGTCCCGATCTCACTCTAGAACACAGCCTCAGGGACAGTGTTAATACGAGTCAGGTCCCGATCTCACTCTAGAACACAGCCTCAGGGACAGTGTTAATACGAGTCAGGTCCCAGTCTCAATCTAGAACACAGCCTCAGGGACAGTGTTAATACGAGTCAGGTCCCGATCTAACTCTAGAACACAGCCTCAGGGACAGTGTTAATACGAGTCAGGTCCCAATCTCACTCTTGAACGCAGCCTCAGGGACAGTGTTAATACGAGTCAGGTCCCGATCTCACTCTAGAACACAGCCTCAGGGACAGTGTAATGACGAGTCAGGTCCTGATCTCACTCTAGAACACAGCCTCAGGGACAGTGTTAATACGAGTCAGGTCCTGATCTCACTCTAGAAAACCGCCCTGGGACAGTGTTAATAAGAGTCAGGTCCCGATCTCACTCTGGAACACAGCCTCAGGGACAGTGTTAATACGAGTCAGTTCCCGATCTCAATCTAGAACACAGTCTCAGTGACAGTGTTAATATGAGTCAGGTCCTGATTTCACTCTAGAACACAGCCCCGGGGACAGTGTTAATACGAGCCAGGTCCCAATCTCAATCTAGAACACAGCCTCAGGGACAGTGTTAATACGAGTCAGGTCCCAATCTCACTCTAGAACACAGCCTCAGGGTCAGTGTTAATACGAGTCAGGTCCCGATCTCACTCTAGAACACAGCCTCAGGGACAGTGTTATGACGAGTCAGGTCCTGATCTCACTCTAGAGCACAGTCCCGGGGACAGAGTTAATACGAGTCAGGGCCCGATCTCACTCTAGAACACAGCCCCAGGGACCGTGTTAATATGAGACAGGTCCCGATCTCACTCTAGAACACAGCCTCATGGACAGTGTTATTCGAGTCAGGTCCTGATATCACTCTAGAACACAGCCCTGGAGACAGTGTTAATATGAGTCAGGTCCCGATCTCACTCTAGAACACAGCCTCAGGGACAGTTTTAATATGAGTCAGGTCCCGATCTCACTCTAGAACACAGCCTCAGGGACAGTGTTAATATGAGTCAGGTCCCGAATTCACTCTAGAACACAGCCCCAGGGACAGTGTTAATACGAGTCAGATCCCGATCTCACTCTAGAACACAGCCCCAGGGACAGTGTTAATATGAGTCAGGTCCCAATCTCACTCTAGAAAACAGCCTCAGGGACAGTGTTAATATGAGTCAGGTCCCGATCTCACTCTAGAACACAGCCTCAGGGACAGTATTAATACGAGTCAGGTCCCGATCTCACTCTAGAACACAGCCTCAGGGACAGTGTTAATACGAGTCAGGTCCCGATCTCACACTAGAACACAGCCTCAGGGACAGTGTTAATATGAGTCAGGTCCTGATCTCACTCTGGAACACAGTCCCAGGGACAGTGTTACTATGAGTCAGGTCCCGATCTCACTCTAGAACACAGCCCCGGAGACAGTGTTAATATGAGTCAGTTCCTGGTCTCACTCTAGAACACAGTCTCAGGGACAGTGTTAATATGAGTCAGGTCCCGATCTCACTCTAGAACACAGCCTCAGGAACAGTGTTAATACGTGTCAGTTCCCAATCACACTCTAGAACACAGCCTCGGGGACAGTGTTAATACGAGTCAGGTTCCGATCTCACTCTAGAAAAGAGCCCCGGGTACAGTGTTAATTCGAGTCAGGTCCCGATCTCACTCTATAACACAGCCTCGGGGACAGTGTTAGTACGAGTCAGGTCCCGATTTCCCTCTAGAAAAGAGCCCCGGGTACAGTGTTAATTCGAGTCAGGTCCCGATCTCACTCTAGAACACAGCCTCAGGGACTATGTTAATACAAGTCAGGTCCCAATCTCACTCTAGAATACAGCCTCAGGGACAGTGTTGATACGAGTGAGGTCCTGATCTCACTCTAGAACACAGCCTCAGTGACAGTGTTAATACGAGTCAGGTCCTGATTTCACTCTAGAACACAGCCCCGGGGACAGTGTTAATACGAGTCAGGTCCCGATTTCAATCCAAAACACAGCCTCAGGGACAGTGTTAATGCGAGTCAGGACCCGATCTCACTCTAGAACACAGCCTCAGGGACAGTGATAATACGAGTCAGGTCCCGAACTCACTCTAGAACACAGCCTCAGGGACAGTGTTAATACGAGTCAGATCCCAATCACACTCTAGAACACAGCCTCAGGGACAGTGTTAATATGAGTCAGGTCCCGATCTCACTCTAGAACACAGCCTCAGGGACAGAATTAATATGAGTCAGGTCCTGATCTCACTCTAGAACACAGCCCCGGGTACAGTGTTTATTCGAGTCAGGTCTCGATCTCACTCTAGAACACAGCCTCAGGGACAGTGTTTATGCAAGTCAGGTCCCGATCTCCGTCTAGAACACAGCCACAGGGACAGTGTTAATACAAGACAGATCCCAATCACACTCTAGAACACAGCCTCAGGGACAGTGTTAATATGAGTCAGGTCCCGATCTCACTCTCGAACACAGCCTCAGGGACAGTGTTAATACGAGTCAGGTCCCGATCTCACTCTAGAACACAGCCCCGGGTACAGTGTTAATTCGAGTCAGGTCCCGATCTCACTCTAGAACACAGCCTCAGGGACAGTGTTTATACAAGTCAGGTCCCGATCTCCCTCTAGAACACAGCCACAGGGACAGTGTTAATACGAGTCAGGTCCTGATCTCACTCTAGAACACAGCCTCACGGACAGTGTTAATACGAGTCAGGTCCCGATCTCACTCTAGAACACAGCCTCAGGGAAAGTGTTAATATGAGTCAGGTCCCGCTCTCACTCTAGAAGACAGCCTCAGGGACAGAGTTAATACGAGTCAGATCCCGAACTGACTATAGAACACAGCCCCAGGGACAGTGTTAATATGATCCAGGTCCTGATCTCACTCTAGAACACAGCCCCGGGGACAGTGTTAATACGAGTCAGGTCCCGATCTCACTCTAGAACACAGCCCCAGGGACAGTGTTAATACGAGTCAGATCCCGATCTCAATCTGGAACAACGCCTCAGGGACTGTGTTACTATGAGTCAGGTCCTGATCTCACTCTAGAACACAGCCTCAGGGACAGTGTTATTAAGAGTCAGGTCCTGATCTCACTCTAGAACACAGTCCCAGGGACAGAGTTAATACGAGTCAGGTACCAATCTCACTCTAGAACACAGCCCTGGAGACAGTGTTAATATGAGTCAGGTCCCGATCTCAAGTCTAGAACACAGCCTCAGGGACAGTGTTAATACGAGTCAGGTCCCGAACTCACTCCAGAACACAGCCCCAGGGACAGTGTTAATACGAGTCACGTCCCAAACTCACTCCAGAACACAGCCCCAGGGACAGTGTTAATATGAGTCAGGTCCTGAACTCACTCTAGAACACAGCCCCAGTGTCAGTGTTAATAAGAGTCAGGTTCTGATCTCACTCCAGAACACAGCTTCAGGGACAGTGTTAATACGAGTCAGGTCCCGATCTCACTCTAGAACACAGACCCAGGGACAGTGTTAATAGGAATCAGGTCCCGATCTCACTCTAGAACACAGCCTCATGGGCAGTGTTAACACGAGTCAGGTCCTGATCTCACTCTAGAACACAGCCTCAGGGACAGTGTTAATACGAGTCAGGTCCCGAACTCACTCTAGAACACAGCCTCGGGGACAGTGTTAATACGAGTCAGGTCCTGATCTCACTCTAGAACAACCCCCTGGGACAGTGTTAATAAGAGTCAGGTCCCGATCTCACTCTGGAACACAGCCTCAGGGACAGTGTTAATACGAGTCAGGTCCCGATCTCACTCTAGAACACAGTCTCAGTGACAGTGTTAATATGAGTCAAGTCCTGATTTCACTCTAGAACACAGCCCCGGGGACAGTGTTAATACGAGTCAGGTCCCAATCTCAATCTAGAACACAGCCTCAGGGACAGTGTTAATACGAGTCAGGTCCCGATCTCACTCTAGAACACAGCCTCAGGGACAGTGTTAATACGAGTCAGGTCCCGATCTCACTCTAGAACACAGCCTCAGGGACAGTGTTAATAAGAGTCAGATCCCAATCACACTCTAGAACACAGCCTCAGGGACAGTGTTAATACGAGTCAGGTCCCGATTTCACTCTAGAACACAGCCCCGGGGACAGTGTTAATACGAGTCAGGTCCCGATCTCACTCTAGAACACAGCCCCGGGTACAGTGTTAATTCGAGTCAGGTCCCGATCTCACTCTAGAACACAGCCTCGGGAAAGTGCTTATACAAGTCAGGTCCCGATCTCCCTCCAGAACACAGCCTCAGGGACAGTGTTAATATGAGTCCGGTCCCGATCTCACTTTAGAACACAGCCTCAGGGAAAGTGTTAATATGAGTCAGGTCCCGATCTCACTCTAGAACACAGCCTCGGGGACAGTGTTAGTACGAGTCAGGTCCCGATTTCACTCTAGAAAAGAGCCCCGGGTACAGTGTTAATTCGAGTCAGGTCCCGATCTCACTCTAGAACACAGCCTCAGGGACTATGTTAATACAAGTCAGGTCCCAATCTCACTCTAGAATACAGCCTCAGGGACAGTGTTGATACGAGTGAGGTCCTGATCTCACTCTAGAATACAGCCTCAGTGACAGTGTTAATACGAGTCAGGTCCTGATTTCACTCTAGAACACAGCCCCGGGGACAGTGTTAATACGAGTCAGGTCCCGATCTCAATCCAAAACACAGCCTCAGGGACAGTGTTAATCCGAGTCAGGTCCCGATCTCACTCTAGAACACAGCCTCAGGGACAGTGATAATACGAGTCAGGTCCCGAACTCACTCTAGAACACAGCCTCAGGGACAGTGTTAATACGAGTCAGATCCCAATCACACTCTAGAACACAGCCTCAGGGACAGTGTTAATACGAGTCAGGTCCCGATCTCACTCTAGAACACAGCCTCAGGGACAGAATTAATATGAGTCAGGTCCTGATCTCACTCTAGAACACAGCCCCGGGTACAGTGTTAATTCGAGTCAGGTCTCGATCTCACTCTAGAACACAGCCTCAGGGACAGTGTTTATGCAAGTCAGGTCCCGATCTCCGTCTAGAACACAGCCACAGGGACAGTGTTAATACAAGACAGATCCCAATCACACTCTAGAACACAGCCTCAGGGACAGTGTTAATATGAGTCAGGTCCCGATCTCACTCTCGAACACAGCCTCAGGGAGAGTGTTAATACGAGTCAGGTCCCGATCTCACTCTAGAACACAGCCCCGGGTACAGTGTTAATTCGAGTCAGGTCCCGATCTCACTCTAGAACACAGCCTCAGGGACAGTGTTTATACAAGTCAGGTCCCGATCTCCCTCTAGAACACAGCCACAGGGACAGTGTTAATACGAGTCAGGTCCTGATCTCACTCTAGAACACAGCCTCACGGACAGTGTTAATACGAGTCAGGTCCCGATCTCACTCTAGAACACAGCCTCAGGGAAAGTGTTAATATGAGTCAGGTCCCGCTCTCACTCTAGAAGACAGCCTCAGGGACAGAGTTAATACGAGTCAGATCCCGAACTGACTCTAGAACACAGCCCCAGGGACA
Source organism: Somniosus microcephalus (assembly GCF_052327205.1). Classification (NCBI taxonomy): domain Eukaryota; kingdom Metazoa; phylum Chordata; class Chondrichthyes; order Squaliformes; family Somniosidae; genus Somniosus; species Somniosus microcephalus. The sequence goes on from NW_028225185.1 coordinate 35,612,595, forward strand.
GTGTTAATATGATCCAGGTCCTGATCTCACTCTAGAACACAGCCCCGGGGACAGTGTTAATACGAGTCAGGTCCCGATCTCACTCTAGAACACAGCCCCAGGGACAGTGTTAATACGAGTCAGGTCCTGATCTCACTCTAGAACACAGTCCCGGGGACAGAGTTAATATGAGTCAGGTCCTGATCTCACTCTAGAACACAGTCCCGGGGACAGAGTTAATATGAGTCAGGTACCGATCTCACTCTAGAACACAGCCCTGGAGACAGTGTTAATATGAGTCAGGTCCCGATCTCAAGTCTAGAACACAGCCTCAGGGACAGTGTTAATACGAGTCAGGTCCCGAACTCACTCCAGAACACAGCCCCAGGGACAGTGTTAATACGAGTCAGGTCCCGAACTCACTCCAGAACACAGCCCCAGGGACAGTGTTAATATGAGTCAGGTCCTGAACTCACTCTAGAACACAGCCCCAGGGTCAGTGTTAATAAGAGTCAGGTTCTGATCTCACTCCAGAACACAGCTTCAGGGACAGTGTTAATACGAGTCAGGTCCCGATCTCACTCTGGAACACAGCCCCAGGGACAGTGTTAATACGAATCAGGTCCCGATCTCACTCTAGAACACAGCCTCATGGGCAGTGTTAACACGAGTCAGGTCCTGATCTCACTCTAGAACACAGCCTCAGGGACAGTGTTAATACGAGTCAGGTCCCGATCTCACTCTAGAACACAGCCTCAGGGACAGTGTAATGACGAGTCAGGTCCTGATCTCACTCTAGAACACAGCCTCAGGGACAGTGTTAATACGAGTCAGGTCCTGATCTCACTCTAGAAAACCGCCCTGGGACAGTGTTAATAAGAGTCAGGTCCCGATCTCACTCTGGAACACAGCCTCAGGGACAGTGTTAATACGAGTCAGTTCCCGATCTCAATCTAGAACACAGTCTCAGTGACAGTGTTAATATGAGTCAGGTCCTGATTTCACTCTAGAACACAGCCCCGGGGACAGTGTTAATACGAGCCAGGTCCCAATCTCAATCTAGAACACAGCCTCAGGGACAGTGTTAATACGAGTCAGGTCCCAATCTCACTCTAGAACACAGCCTCGGGGTCAGTGTTAATACGAGTCAGGTCCCGATCTCACTCTAGAACACAGCCTCAGGGACAGTGTTATGACGAGTCAGGTCCCAATCTCACTCTAGAACACAGCCTCGGGGTCAGTGTTAATACGAGTCAGGTCCCGATCTCAATCTAGAACACATCCTCAGGGACAGTGTTAATATGAGTCCGTTCCCGATCTCACTCTAGAACACAGCCCCAGGGACAGTGTTAATATGAGTCAGGTCCCAATCTCACTCTAGAACACAGTCTCAGGGACAGTGTTAATATGAGTCAGGTCCGGATCTCACTCTAGAACACAGCCTCAGGGATAGTGTTAATACGAGTCAGGTCCTGATCTCACTCTAGAACACAGCTCTGGGACAGTGTTAATATGAGTCAGGTCCCGATCTCACTCTAGAACACAGCCCCGGGGACAGTGTTAATACGAGTCAGGTCCCAATCTCACTCTGGAACACAGCCTCAGGGACAGTGTTAATACGAGTCAGGTCCCGATCTCACTCTAGAACACAGCCTCAGGGACAGTGTTAATATGAGTCAGGTCCTGATCTCACTCTAGAACACAGCCCCGGGGACAGTGTTAATACGAGTCAGGTCCCGATCTCAATCTAGAACACAGCCTCAGGTACAGTGTTAATATGAGTCAGGTCCCGATCTCACTCCAGAACACAGCCTCCAGGACAGTGTTAATACGAGCCAGGTCCTGATCTCACTCTAGAACACAGCCTCAGGGACAGTGTTAATACGAGTCAGGTCCCGATCACACTCTAGACCACAGCCTCAGCGACAGTGTTAATACGAGTCAGGTCCCTCTCTCACTCTAGAACACAGCCCTGGGGACAGTGTTAATATGAGTCAGGTCCCGATCTCACTCTAGAACACAGCCTCAGGGACAGTGTTAATACGAGTCCAGTCCCGATCTCATTCTAGAACACAGCCCCAGGGACAGTGTTAATACAAGTCAGGTCCTGATCTCACTCTAGAACACAGCCCCAGGGACAGTGTTAATACGAGTCAGGTCCCGATCTCACTCTAGAACACAGCCTCAGGGACAGTGTTAATATGAGTCAGGTCCCGAACTCACTCTAGAACACTGTCCCTGGGACAGTGTTAATATGAGTCAGGTCCCGATCTCAATCTAGAACACAGCCTCAGGGACAGTGTTAATACGAGTCCAGTCCCGATCTCATTGTCGAACACAGCCCCAGGGACAGTGCTAATACAAGTCTGGTCCCGATCTCACTCTACAACACAGCCCCAGGGACAGTGTTAATACGAGTCAGGTCCCGATCTCACTCTAGAACACAGCCTCAGGGACAGTGTTAATATGAGTCGGGTCCCGATCTCAATCTAGAACACAGCCTCAGGGACAGTGTTAATACGAGTCAGGTCCCGATCTCACTCTAGAACACAGCCTCAGGGACAGTGTTAATACGAGTCAGGTCCCGATCTCACTCTAGAACACAGCCCCAGGGGACAGCGTTAATACGAGTCAGGTCCTGATCTCACTCTAGAACACAGCCCCAGGGGACAGCGTTAATACGAGTCAGGTCCTGATCTCACTGTGGAACAAAGCCTCAGGGATAGTGTTAATACGAGTCAGGTCACAATCTCACTCTAGAACAAAGCCCCAGGGACAGTGTTACTACAAGTCAGGTCCCGATCTCACTCTAGAACACAGCCTCAGGGACAGTGTTAATACGAGTCAGGTCCTGATCTCACTCTAGAACACAGCCCCGGTGTGGTAAACCACTGTTATTGTATCCTACTGTTATCGTTATTGCATATTGTTACCTCTGGTTGGTGCTGTGTACCAATGCATGCCTCAGCTGGCTCCGCCCACATGACCAGGTATAAAGGTGGGTGTTTCGGCAACCCACTTCCTTCTTGGAACCAGTTAGCCACGAGAGGCATGCTCTGTTCTTTAGTTAATAAACACCTCTTCATTACTTTCCTAATTCATCGCCTTTTATGGAGTAATTGATAAGCATATCAATTTTATTAACTAAAAGTAAAATGTCGACACCTGAACAGCAACAACAGCAGGCATTGCTGCGAGCCCTCAGACCAGTCAGGACCATGACCAGGGACTGCCAAATCTGTGCCGAGTGCAAACCGCATTTTTATAGGCCAGACAGAGCAAGCCTGATCAAGGCCACTCGCCCCTTCGAGCGCCTGAGCATCGATTTTATAGGGCCCCTCCCATCCTCTGACCGCAACGTGTACTTCCTCAACATAATTGAAGAGTACTCCCGTTTCCCGTTCGCCATTCCTTGCCCAGACATGACCAGTACCACGGTCATCAAATGTCTGAATGACCTCTTCGCCCTGTTCGGGTTCCCTAGCTATATACATAGCGACAGGGGCTCATCTTTCATGAGCGACGAACTTCATCAGTACCTGCTCGTGAAAGGTATTGCTACGAGCAGGACCACCGGCTACAACCCCCGGGGGAACGGCCAGGTGGAAAGAGAGAACGCGACGGTTTGGAAGGCCATCCTCTTAGCCTTAAAATCTAAGGGCCTTCCGACCTCTCGCTGGCAGGAGGTCCTCCCTGCGGCGCTTCACTCCATCCGGTCACTGCTTTGTACTGCCACTAATGCCACCCCTCATGAGCAAATGTTCATTTTCCCCAGGAAGTCCACATCGGGAAACTCGCTACCGACATGGCTGACTTCTCCTGGGCCCGTCCTACTGCGAAGGCATGTGAGGACCCATAAAACGGACCCCCTGGTCGAGAGGGTGAACCTCCTACACGCCAACCCCCAGTATGCCTACGTGGCATACACAGATGGGTGGGAGGACACGGTCTCCATACGAGACCTCGCACCCTCGGGTGCCCCTGAATTACCACCGTTATCCCCCACCACTTCTCCCAACCCAACCCCTGTAGACGGCATGCCGGAGCCCCAGGACCCTTCGTTGACCACCCAGACACCAGATTCGACATTGGTACTGCACCATCGCCGCCGCCACCACGACGATCAGGACATCATACAAGGCCTCCTGATAGACTCACCTACACGAACTTGTAGTACACTTCACCACGCCGGACTAAATTTTAAACAAGGGGTGAATGTGGTAAACCACTGTTATTGTATCCTACTGTTATCGTTATTGCATATTGTTACCTCTGGTTGGCGCTGTGTACCAATGCATGCCTCAGCGGGCTCCGCCCACATGACCAGGTATAAAGGTGGGTGTTTTGGCAACCCACTTCCTTCTTGGAACCAGTTGGCCATGAGAGGCATGCTCTGTTCTTTAGTTAATAAAAACCTCTTCATTACTTTCCTAATTCATCACCTATTATGGAGTAATTGATAAGCATATCACCCGGGGACAGAGTTAATACGAGTCAGGCCCCGATCTCACTCTAGAACACAGCCTCAGGGACAGTGTTAATATGAGTCAGGCCCCGATCTCACTCTAGAACACAGCCCCTGGGACAGTGTTAATATGAGTCAGATCCTGATCTCACTCTACAACACAGCCTCAGGGACAGTGTTAATATGAGTCAGGTCCCGAACTCACTCTAGAACACAGCCTCAGGGACAGTGTTAATACGAGTCAGGTTCTGATCTCACTCCAGAACACAGCTTCAGGGACAGTGTTAATACGAGTCAGGTCCCGATCTCACTCTAGAACACAGCCCCAGGGACAGTGTTAATATGAATCAAGTCCCGATCTCACTCTAGAACACAGCCTCAGGGGCAGTGTTAATACGAGTCAGGTCCTGATCTCACTCTAGAACACAGCCTCAGGGACAGTGTTAATACGAGTCAGATCCTGATCTCACACTGGAACACAGCCTCAGGGGCAGTGTTAATACGAGTGAGGTCCTGATCTCACTCTAGAACACAGCCCGGGACAATGTTAATACGAGTCAGGTCCCGATCTCACTCTAGAACACAGCCTCAGGGACAGTGTTAATACGAGTCATGTCCTGATCTCACTCTAGAACACCGCCCTGGGACAGTGTTAATAAGAGGCAGGTCCCAATCTCACTCTGGAACACAGCCTCAGGGACAGTGTTAATACGAGTCAGGTCCCGATCTCACTCAAGAACACAGTCTCAGTGACAGTGTTAATATGAGTCAAGTCCTGATTTCACTCTAGAACACAGCCCCGGGGACAGTGTTAATACGAGTCAGGTCCCGATCTCACTCAAGAACACAGTCTCAGTGACAGTGTTAATATGAGTCAAGTCCTGATTTCACTCTAGAACACAGCCCCGGGGACAGTGTTAATACGAGTCAGGTCCCGATCTCACTCTAGAACACAGCCTCAGGGACAGTGCTAATACGAGTCAGGTCCTGATCTCACTCTAGAACACAGCCCCGGTGTGGTAAACCACTGTTATTGTATCCTACTGTTATCGTTATGGCATATTGTTACCTCTGGTTGGCGCTGTGTACCAATGCATGCCTCAGTTGGCTCCGCCCACATGACCAGGTATAAAGGTGGGTGTTTCGGCAACCCACTTCCTTCTTGGAACCAGTTGGCCACGAGAGGCATGCTCTGTTCTTTAGTTAATAAAAACCTCTTCATTACTTTCCTAATTCATCGCCTTTTATGGAGTAATTGATAAGCGTATCAATTTTATTAACTAAAAGTAAAATGTCGACACCTGAACAGCAACAACAGCAGGCGTTGCTGCGAGCCCTCAGACCAGTCAGGACCATGACCAGGGACTGCCAAATCTGTGCCGAGTGCAAACCGCATTTTTATAGGCCAGACAGAGCAAGCCTGATCAAGGCCACTCGCCCCTTCGAGCGCCTGAGCGTCGATTTTAAAGGGCCCCTCCCCTCCTCTGACCGCAACGTGTACTTCCTCAACATAATTGATGAGTACTCCCGTTTCCCGTTCGCCATTCCTTGCCCAGACATGACCAGTACCACGGTCATCAAATGTCTGAATGACCTCTTCGCCCTGTTCGGGTTCCCTAGCTATATACATAGCGACAGGGGCTCATCTTTCATGAGCGACGAACTTCATCAGTACCTGCTCGCGAAAGGTATTGCTACGAGCAGGACCACCGGCTACAACCCCCGGGGGAACGGCCAGGTGGAAAGAGAGAACGCGACGGTTTGGAAGGCCATCCTCTTAGCCTTAAAATCTAAGGGCCTTCCGACCTCTCGCTGGCAGGAGGTCCTCCCTGCGGCGCTTCACTCCATCCGGTCACTGCTTTGTACTGCCACTAATGCCACCCCTCACGAGCAAATGTTCATTTTCCCCAGGAAGTCCACATCGGGAAACTCGCTACCGACATGGCTGACTTCTCCTGGGCCCGTCCTACTGTGGAGGCATGTGAGGACCCATAAAACGGACCCCCTGGTCGAGAGGGTGAACCTCCTACACGCCGACCCCCAGTATGCCTACGTGGCGTACACAGACGGGCGGGAGGACACGGTCTCCATACGAGACCTCGCACCCTCGGGTGCCCCTGAATTACCACCATTATCCCCCACCACTTCTCCCAACCCAACCCCTGTAGACGGCATGCCGGAGCCCCAGGACCCTTCGTTGACCACCCAGACACCAGATTCGACGTTGGATACTGCACCACCGCCGCCGCCACCACGACGATCAGGACGTCATACAAGGCCTCCTGATAGACTCACCTACACGAACTTGTAGTACACTTCACCACGCCGGACTAAATTTTAAACAAGGGGTGAATGTGGTAAACCACTGTTATTGTATCCTACTGTTATCGTTATTGCATATTGTTACCTCTGGTTGGTGCTGTGTACCAATGCATGCCTCAGCGGGCTCCGCCCACATGACCAGGCATAAAGGTGGGTGTTTTGGCAACCCACTTCCTTCTTGGAACCAGTTGGCCATGAGAGGCATGCTCTGTTCTTTAGTTAATAAAAACCTCTTCATTACTTTCCTAATTCATCGCCTAATATGGAGTAATTGATAAGCGTATCACCCGGGGACAGAGTTAATACGAGTCAGGCCCCGATCTCACTCTAGAAGACAGCCTCAGGGACAGTGTTAATATGAGTCAGGCCCCGATCTCACTCTAGAACACAGCCCCTGGGACAGTGTTATTATGAGTCAGATCCTGATCTCACTCTACAACACAGCCTCAGGGACAGTGTTAATATGAGTCAGGTCCCGATCTCACTCCAGAACACAGCCTCAGGGACAGTGTTAATACGAGTCAGGTTCTGATCTCACTCCAGAACACAGCTTCAGGGACAGTGTTAATACGAGTCAGGTCCCGATCTCACTCTAGAACACAGCCCCAGGGACAGTGTTAATACGAATCAGGTCCCGATCTCACTCTAGAACACAACCTCAGGGGCAGTGTTAATACAAGTCAGGTCCTGATCTCACGCTAGAACACAGCCTCAGGGACAGTGTTAATACGAGTCAGGTCCCGATCTCACTCTAGAACACAGCCTCAGGGACAGTGTTAATACGAGTCAGGTCCTGATCTCACTCTAGAACACCGCCCTGGGACAGTGTTAATATGAGTCAGGTCCCGATCTCACTCTAGAACACAGCCTCAGGGACAGTGTTAATACGAGTCAGGTCCCGATCTCACTCTAGAACACAGCCTCAGGGACAGTGTTAATAAGAGTCAGATCCCAATCACACTCCAGAACACAGCCTCAGGGACAGTGTTAATACGAGTCAGGTCCCGATTTCACTCTAGAACACAGCCCCGGGGACAGTGTTAATACGAGTCAGGTCCCGATCTCACTCTAGAACACAGCCCCGGGTACAGTGTTAATTCGAGTCAGGTCCCGATCTCACTCTAGAACACAGCCTCGGGAAAGTGCTTATAGAAGTCAGGTCCCGATCTCCCTCTAGACCACAGCCACAGGGACAGTGTTAATACGAGTCAGGTCCTGATCACACTCTAGAACACAGCCTCAGTGACAGTGTTAATACGAGTCCGGTCCCGATCTCACTTTAGAACACAGCCTCAGGGAAAGTGTTAATACGAGTCAGGTCCCGGTCTCACTCTAGAACACAGCCACAGGGACAGAGTTAATACGAGTCAGTTCCCGATCTCACTCTAGAACACAGCCCCAGGGACAGTGTTAATACGAGTCAGGTCCCAATCTCAATCTAGAACACAGCCTCAGGGACAGTGTTAATACGAGTCAGGTCCCGATCTCACTCTAGAACACAGCCCCAGGGACAGTGCTAACATGAGTCAGGTCCCGATCTCACTCCAGAACAGAGTCCCGGGGACAGTGTTAATATGAGTCAGGTCCCGATCACAATCTGGAACACAGCCCCAGGGACAGTGTTAATACGAGTCAGATCACGATCTCAATCTGGAACACAGCCTCAGGGACAGTGTTAATACGAGTGAGGTCCTGATCTCACTCTAGGACACAGCCCAGGACAATGTTAATACGAGTCAGGTCCCGATCTCACTCTAGAACACAGCCTCAGGGACAGTGTTAATACGAGTCAGGTCCTGATCTCACTCTAGAACACCGCCCTGGGACAGTGTTAATAAGAGTCAGGTCCCGATCTCACTCTGGAACACAGTCTCAGTGACAGTGTTAATATGTGTCAGGTCCTGATTTCACTCTAGAACACAGCCAAGGGGACAGTGTTAATACGAGTCAGGTCCCAGTCTCAATCTAGAACACAGCCTCAGGGACAGTGTTAATACGAGTCAGGTTCTGATCTCACTCCAGAACACAGCTTCAGGGACAGTGTTAATACGAGTCAGGTCCCGATCTCACTCTAGAACACAGCCCCAGGGACAGTGTTAATACGAATCAGGTCCCGATCTCACTCTAGAACACAACCTCAGGGGCAGTGTTAATACAAGTCAGGTCCTGATCTCACTCTAGAACACAGCCTCAGGGACAGTGTTAATACGAGTCAGGTCCCGAACTCACTCTAGAACACAGCCTCAGGGACAGTGTTAATACGAGTCAGGTCCTGATCTCACTCTAGAACACCGCCCTGGGACAGTGTTAATAAGAGTCAGGTCCCGATCTCACTCTGGAACACAGCCTCAGGGACAGTGTTAATACGAGTCAGGTCCCGATCTCACTCTAGAACACAGTCTCAGTGACAGTGTTAATATGAGTCAAGTCCTGATTTCACTCTAGAACACAGCCCCGGGGACAGTGTTAATACGAGTCAGGTCCCAATCTCAATCTAGAACACAGCCTCAGGGACAGTGTTTATACGAGTCAGGTCCCGATCTCACTCTAGAACACAGCCTCAGGGACAGTGTTAATAGGAGTCAGGTCCCGATCTCACTCTAGAACACAGCCTCAGGGACAGTGTTAATAAGAGTCAGATCCCAATCACACTCTAGAACACAGCCTCAGGGACAGTGTTAATCCGAGTCAGGTCCCGATTTCACTCTAGAACACAGCCCCGGGGTCAGTGTTAATACGAGTCAGGTCCCGATCTCACTCTAGAACACAGCCCCGGGTACAGTGTTAATTCAAGTCAGGTCCCGATCTCACTCTAGAACACAGCCTCGGGAAAGTGCTTATACAAGTCAGGTCCCGATCTCCCTCTAGAACACAGCCACAGGGACAGTGTTAATACGAGTCAGGTCCTGATCTCACTCTAGAACACAGCCTCAGGGACAGTGTTAATACGAGTCCGGTCCCGATCTCACTTTAGAACACAGCCTCAGGGAAAGTGTTAATACGAGTCAGGTCCCGGTCTCACTCTAGAACACAGCCACAGGGACAGAGTTAATACGAGTCAGGTTCCGATCTCACTCTAGAACACAGCCCCAGGGACAGTGTTAATACGAGTCGGGTCCCAATCTCAATCTAGAACACAGCCTCAGGGACAGTGTTAATACGAGTCAGGTCCCGATCTCACTCTAGAACACAGCCCCAGGGACAGTGCTAACATGAGTCAGGTCCCGATCTCACTCTAGAACACAGTCCCGGGGACAGTGTTAATATGAGTCAGGTCCCGATCACAATCTGGATCACAGCCCCAGGGACAGTGTTAATACGAGTCTGATCACGATCTCAATCTGGAACACAGCCTCAGGGACAGTGTTAATACGAGTGAGGTCCTGATCTCATTCTAGGACACAGCCCAGGACAATGTTAATACGAGTCAGGTCCCAATCTCACTCTAGAACACAGCCTCAGGGACAGTGTTAATACGAGTCAGGTCCTGATCTCACTCTAGAACACCGCCCTGGGACAGTGTTACTAAGAGTCAGGTCCCGATCTCACTCTGGAACACAGTCTCAGTGACAGTGTTAATATGTGTCAGGTCCTGATTTCACTCTAGAACACAGCCCCGGGGACAGTGTTAATACGAGTCAGGTCCCAGTCTCAATCTAGAACACAGCCTCAGGGACAGTGTTAATACGAGTCAGGTTCTGATCTCACTCCAGAACACAGCTTCAGGGACAGTGTTAATACGAGTCAGGTCCCGATCTCACTCTAGAACACAGCCCCAGGGACAGTGTTAATACGAATCAGGTCCCGATCTCACTCTAGAACACAACCTCAGGGGCAGTGTTAATACAAGTCAGGTCCTGATCTCACTCTAGAACACAGCCTCAGGGACAGCGTTAATACGAGTCAGGTCCCGATCTCACTCTAGAACACAGCCTCAGGGACAGTGTTAATACGAGTCAGGTCCCGATCTCACACTAGAACACAGCCTCAGGGACAGTGTTAATATGAGTCAGGTCCTGATCTCACTTTGGAACACAGTCCCAGGGACAGTGTTACTATGAGTCAGGTCCCGATCTCACTCTAGAACACAGCCCCGGAGACTGTGTTAATATGAGTCAGTTCCTGGTCTCACTCTAGAACACAGTCTCAGGGACAGTGTTAATAAGAGTCAGATCCCAATCACACTCTAGAACACAGCCTCAGGGACAGTGTTAATACGAGTCAGGTCCCGATCTCACTCTAGAACACAGCCCCGGGGACAGTGTTTATACGAGTCAGGTCCCGATCTCACTCTAGAACACAGCCCCGGGTACAGTGTTAATTCAAGTCAGGTCCCGATCTCACTCTAGAACACAGCCTCGGGAAAGTGCTTATACAAGTCAGGTCCCGATCTCCCTCTAGAACACAGCCACAGGGACAGTGTTAATATGAGTCAGGTCCTGATCTCACTCTAGAACACAGCCTCTGGGACAGTGTTAATACGAGTCCGGTCCCGATCTCACTTTAGAACACAGCCTCAGGGAAAGTGTTAATACGAGTCAGGTCCCGGTCTCACTCTAGAACACAGCCACAGGGACAGAGTTAATACGAGTCAGGTTCCGATCTCACTCTAGAACACAGCCCCAGGGACAGTGTTAATACGAGTCAGGTCCCAATCTCAATCTAGAACACAGCCTCAGGGACAGTGTTAATACGAGTCAGGTCCCGATCTCACTCTAGAACACAGCCCCAGGGACAGTGCTAACATGAGTCAGGTCCCGATCTCACTCTAGAACACAGTCCCGGGGACAGTGTTAATATGAGTCAGGTCCCGATCACAATCTGGAACACAGCCCCAGGGACAGTGTTAATACGAGTCAGATCACGATCTCAATCTGGAACACAGCCTCAGGGACAGTGTTAATACGAGTGAGGTCCTGATCTCACTCTAGGACACAGCCCAGGACAATGTTAATACGAGTCAGGTCCCGATCTCACTCTAGAACACAGCCTCAGGGACAGTGTTAATACGAGTCAGGTCCTGATCTCACTCTAGAACACCGCCCTGGGACAGTGTTAATAAGAGTCAGGTCCCGATCTCATTCTGGAACACAGTCTCAGTGACAGTGTTAATACGAGTCAGGTCCCGATCTCACTCTAGAACACAGCCTCAGGGACAGTGTTAATACGAGTCAGGTCCCGATCTCACTCTAGAACACAGCTTCAGGGACAGTGTTAATACGAGTCAGGTCCCGATCTCACTCTAGAACACAGCCTCAGGGACAGTGTTAATACGAGTCAGGTCCCGATCTCACTCTAGAACACAGCTTCAGGGACACTGTTAATACGAGTCAGATCCCAATCACACTCTAGAACGCAGCCTCAGGGACAGTGTTAATACGAGTCAGGTCCCGATCTCACTCTAGAACACAGCTTCAGGGACAGTGTTAATACGAGTCAGATCCCAATCACACTCTAGAACGCAGCCTCAGGGACAGTGTTAATACGAGTCAGTTCCCGATCTCACTCTAGAACACAGCCTCAGGGACAGTGTAATGACGAGTCAGGTCCTGATCTCACTCTAGAACACAGCCTCAGGGACAGTGTTAATACGAGTCAGGTCCTGATCTCACTCTAGAAAACCGCCCTGGGACGGTGTTAATAAGAGTCAGGTCCCGATCTCACTCTGGAACACAGCCTCAGCGACAGTGTTAATACGAGTCAGGTCCCGATCTCAATCTAGAACACAGTCTCAGTGACAGTGTTAATATGAGTCAGGTCCTGATTTCACTCTAGAACACAGCCCCGGGGACAGTGTTAATACGAGACAGGTCCCAATCTCAATCTAGAACACAGCCTCAGGGACAGTGTTAATATGAGTCAGGTCCCAATCTCACTCTCGAACACAGCCTCAGGGTCAGTGTTAATACGAGTCAGGTCCCGATCTCACTCTAGAACACAGCCTCAGGGACAGTGTTAATATGAGTCAGGTCCCGATCTCACTCTAGAACACAGCCTCAGGGACAGTGTTATGACGAGTCAGGTCCTGATCTCACTCCAGAACACAGTGCCAGGGACAGAGTTAATACGAGTCAGGGCCCGATCTCACACTAGAACACAGCCCCAGTGACCGTGTTAATATGAGACAGGTCCCGATCTCACTCTAGAACACAGCCTCATGGACAGTGTTATTCGAGTCAGGTCCTGATATCACTCTAGAACACAGCCCTGGAGACAGTGTTAATATGAGTCAGGTCCCAATCTCACTCTAGAACACAGCCTCAGGGACAGTTTTAATATGAGTCAGGTCCCGATCTCACTCTAGAACACAGCCTCAGGGACAGTGTTAATATGAGTCAGGTCCCGAACTCACTCTAGAACACAGCCCCAGGGACAGTGTTAATACGAGTCAGGTCCCGATCTCACTCTAGAACACAGCCCCAGGGACAGTGTTAATATGAGTCAGGTCCCAATCTCACTCTAGAACACAGCCTCAGGGACAGTGTTAATATGAGTCAGGTCCCGATCTCACTCTAGAACACAGCCTCAGGGACAGTATTAATACGAGTCAGGTCCCGATCTCACTCTAGAACACAGCCTCAGGGACAGTGTTAATACGAGTCAGGTCCCGATCTCACACTAGAACACAGCCTCAGGGACAGTGTTAATATGAGTCAGGTCCTGATCCACCTCTGGAACACAGCCCCAGGGACAGTGTTACTATGATTCAGGTCCCGATCTCACTCTAGAACACAGCCCCGGAGACAGTGTTAATACAAGTCAGTTCCTGATCTCACTCTAGAACACAGTCTCAGGGACAGTGTTAATATGAGTCAGGTCCCGACCTCACTCTAGAACACAGCCTCAGGAACAGTGTTAATACGTGTCAGTTCCCAATCACACTCTAGAACACAGCCTCAGGGAAAGTGTTAATACGAGTCAGGTCCCGATCTCACTCTAGAACACAGCCTCGGGGACAGCGTTAGTACGAGTCAGGTCCCGATCTCACTCTAGAAAAGAGCCCCGGGTACAGTGTTAATTCGAGTCAGGTCCCGATCTCACTCTAGAACACAGCCTCAGGGACTATGTTAATGCAAGTCAGGTCCCGATCTCACTCTAGAACACAGCCTCAGGGACAGTGTTGATACGAGTGAGGTCCTGATCTCACTCTAGAACACAGCCTCAGTGACAGTGTTAATACGAGTCAGGTCCTGATTTCACTCTAGAACACAGCCCCGGGGACAGTGTTAATACGAGTCAGGTCCCGATCTCAATCTAGAACAGAGCCTCAGGGACAGTGTTAATACGAGTCAGGTCCCGATCTCACTCTAGAACACAGCCTCAGGGACAGTGATAATACGAGTCAGGTCCCGAACTCACTCTAGAACACAGCCTCAGGGACAGTGTTAATACGAGTCAGATCCCAATCACACTCTAGAACACAGCCTCAGGGACAGTGTTAATACGAGTCAGGTCCCGATCTCACTCTAGAACACAGCCTCAGGGACAGAATTAATATGAGTCAGGTCCTCACTCTAGAACACAGACCCGGGTACAGTGTTAATTCGAGTCAGGTCTCGATCTCACTCTAGAACACAGCCTCAGGGACATTGTTTATGCAAGTCAGGTCCCGATCTCCGTCTAGAACACAGCCAAAGGCACAGTGTTAATGCAAGACAGATCCCAATCACACTCTAGAACACAGCCTCAGGGACAGTGTTAATACGAGTCAGGTCCCGATCTCACTCTAGAACAAAGCCTCAGGGACAGTGTTAATACGAGTCAGGTCCCGATCTCACTCTAGAACACAGCCCCGGGTACAGTGTTAATTCGAGTCAGGTCCCGATCTCACTCTAGAACACAGCCTCAGGGACAGTGTTTATACAAGTCAGGTCCTGATCTCCCTCTAGAACACAGCCACAGGGACAGTGTTAATACGAGTCAGGTCCTGATCTCACTCTAGAACACAGCCTCAGGGACAGTGTTAATACGAGTCTGGTCCCGATCTCACTTTAGAACACAGCCTCAGGGAAAGTGTTAATACGAGTCAGGTCCCGGTCTCACTCTAGAACACAGCCACAGGGACAGAGTTAATACGAGCCAGGTCCCGATCTCACTCTAGAACACAGCCCCAGGGACAGTGCTAATATGAGTCAGGTCCCGATCTCACTCTAGAACACTGCCCCGGGGACAGTGTTAATATGAGTCAGGTCCCGATCACAATCTAGATCACAGCCCCAGGGACAGTGTTAATACGAGTCAGATCACGATCTCAATCTGAAACACAGCCTCAGGGACAGTGTTAATATGAGTGAGGTCCTGATCTCACTCTAGGACACAGCCCAGGACAATGTTAATACGAGTCAGGTCCCGATCTCACTCTAGAACACAGCCTCAGGGACAGTGTTAATACGAGTCAGGTCCTGATCTCACTCTAGAACACCGCCCTGGGGCAGTGTTAATAAGAGTCAGTCCCGATCTCACTCTGGAACACAGTCTCAGTGACAGTGTTAATATGTGTCAGGTCCTGATTTCACTCTAGAACACAGCCCCGGGGACAGTGTTAATACGAGACAGGTCCCAATCTCAATCTAGAACACAGCCTCAGGGACAGTGTTAATATGAGTCAGGTCCCAATCTCACTCTCGAACACAGCCTCAGGGTCAGTGTTAATACGAGTCAGGTCCCGATCTCACTCTAGAACACAGCCTCAGGGACAGTGTTAATACGAGTCAGGTCCCGATCTCACTCTAGAACACAGCCTCAGGGACAGTGTTATGACGAGTCAGGTCCTGATCTCACTCCAGAACACAGTGCCGGGGACAGAGTTAATACGAGTCAGGGCCCGATCTCACACTAGAACACAGCCCCAGGGACCGTGTTAATATGAGACAGGTCCCGATCTCACTCTAGAACACAGCCTCATGGACAGTGTTATTCGAGTCAGGTCCTGATATCACTCTAGAACACAGCCCTGGAGACAGTGTTAATATGAGTCAGGTCCCAATCTCACTCTAGAACACAGCCTCAGGGACAGTTTTAATATGAGTCAGGTCCCGATCTCACTCTAGAACACAGCCTCAGGGACAGTGTTAATATGAGTCAGGTCCCGAACTCACTCTAGAACACAGCCCCAGAGACAGTGTTAATACGAGTCAGGTCCCGATCTCACTCTAGAACACAGCCCCAGGGACAGTGTTAATATGAGTCAGGTCCCAATCTCACTCTAGAACACAGCCTCAGGGACAGTGTTAATATGAGTCAGGTCCCGATCTCACTCTAGAACACAGCCTCAGGGACAGTATTAATACGAGTCAGGTCCCGATCTCACTCTAGAACACAGCCTCAGGGACAGTGTTAATACGAGTCAGGTCCCGATCTCACACTAGAACACAGCCTCAGGGACAGTGTTAATATGAGTCAGGTCCTGATCTCACTCTGGAACACAGCCCCAGGGACAGTGTTACTATGATTCAGGTCCCGATCTCACTCTAGAACACAGCCCCGGAGACAGTGTTAATACAAGTCAGTTCCTGATCTCACTCTAGAACACAGTCTCAGGGACAGTGTTAATATGAGTCAGGTCCCGACCTCACTCTAGAACACAGCCTCAGGAACAGTGTTAATACGTGTCAGTTCCCAATCACACTCTAGAACACAGCCTCAGGGAAAGTGTTAATACGAGTCAGGTCCCGATCTCACTCTAGAACACAGCCTCGGGGACAGTGTTAGTACGAGTCAGGTCCCGATCTCACTCTAGAAAAGAGCCCCGGGTACAGTGTTAATTCGAGTCAGGTCCCGATCTCACTCTAGAACACAGCCTCAGGGACTATGTTAATGCAAGTCAGGTCCCGATCTCACTCTAGAACACAGCCTCAGGGACAGTGTTGATACGAGTGAGGTCCTGATCTCACTCTAGAACACAGCCTCAGTGACAGTGTTAATACGAGTCAGGTCCTGATTTCACTCTAGAACACAGCCCCGGGGACAGTGTTAATACGAGTCAGGTCCCGATCTCAATCTAGAACAGAGCCTCAGGGACAGTGTTAATACGAGTCAGGTCCCGATCTCACTCTAGAACACAGCCTCAGGGACAGTGATAATACGAGTCAGGTCCCGAACTCACTCTAGAACACAGCCTCAGGGACAGTGTTAATACGAGTCAGATCCCAATCACACTCTAGAACACAGCCTCAGGGACAGTGTTAAT
Organism: Somniosus microcephalus; assembly: GCF_052327205.1. Classification (NCBI taxonomy): domain Eukaryota; kingdom Metazoa; phylum Chordata; class Chondrichthyes; order Squaliformes; family Somniosidae; genus Somniosus; species Somniosus microcephalus. The sequence continues at coordinate 35,629,550 of NW_028225185.1, forward strand.
ACGAGTCAGGTCCCGATCTCACTCTAGAACACAGCCTCAGGGAAAGAATTAATATGAGTCAGGTCCTCACTCTAGAAAACAGACCCGGGTACAGTGTTAATTCGAGTCAGGTCTCGATCTCACTCTAGAACACAGCCTCAGGGACAGTGTTTATGCAAGTCAGGTCCCGATCTCCGTCTAGAACACAGCCACAGGCACAGTGTTAATGCAAGACAGATCCCAATCACACTCTAGAACACAGCCTCAGGGACAGTGTTAATACGAGTCAGGTCCCGATCTCACTCTAGAACACAGCCTCAGGGACAGTGTTAATACGAGTCAGGTCCCGATCTCACTCTAGAACACAGCCCCGGGTACAGTGTTAATTCGAGTCAGGTCCCGATCTCACTCTAGAACACAGCCTCAGGGACAGTGTTTATACAAGTCAGGTCCTGATCTCCCTCTAGAACACAGCCACAGGGACAGTGTTAATACGAGTCAGGTCCTGATCTCACTCTAGAACACAGCCTCAGGGACAGTGTTAATACGAGTCTGGTCCCGATCTCACTTTAGAACACAGCCTCAGGGAAAGTGTTAATACGAGTCAGGTCCCGGTCTCACTCTAGAACACAGCCACAGGGACAGAGTTAATACGAGCCAGGTCCCGATCTCACTCTAGAACACAGCCCCAGGGACAGTGCTAATATGAGTCAGGTCCCGATCTCACTCTAGAACACAGCCCCGGGGACAGTGTTAATATGAGTCAGGTCCCGATCACAATCTAGAACACAGCCCCAGGGACAGTGTTAATACGAGTCAGATCACGATCTCAATCTGAAACACAGCCTCAGGGACAGTGTTAATATGAGTGAGGTCCTGATCTCACTCTAGGACACAGCCCAGGACAATGTTAATACGAGTCAGGTCCCGATCTCACTCTAGAACACAGCCTCAGGGACAGTGTTAATACGAGTCAGGTCCTGATCTCACTCTAGAACACCGCCCTGGGGCAGTGTTAATAAGAGTCAGGTCCCGATCTCACTCTGGAACACAGTCTCAGTGACAGTGTTAATATGTGTCAGGTCCTGATTTCACTCTAGAACACAGCCCCGGGGACAGTGTTAATACGAGTCAGGTCCCAGTCTCAATCTAGAACACAGCCTCAGGGACAGTGTTAATACGAGTCAGGTCCCGATCTAACTCTAGAACACAGCCTCAGGGACAGTGTTAATACGAGTCAGGTCCCGATCTCACTCTAGAACGCAGCCTCAGGGACAGTGTTAATACGAGTCAGGTCCCGCTCTCACACTAGAACACAGCCTCAGGGACAGTGTAATGACGAGTCAGGTCCTGATCTCACTCTAGAACACAGCCTCAGGGACAGTGTTAATACGAGTCAGGTCCTGATCTCACTCTAGAAAACCGCCCTGGGACAGTGTTAATAAGAGTCAGGTCCCGATCTCACTCTGGAACACAGCCTCAGGGACAGTGTTAATACGAGTCAGGTCCCGATCTCAATCTAGAACACAGTCTCAGTGACAGTGTTAATACGAGTCAGGTCCCAATCTCACTGTAGAACACAGCCTCAGGGTCAGTGCTAATATGAGTCAGGTCCCGATCTCACTCTAGAACACAGCCCCGGGGACAGTGTTAATATGAGTCAGGTCCCGATCACAATCTAGAACACAGCCCCAGGGACAGTGTTAATACGAGTCAGATCACGATCTCAATCTGAAACACAGCCCCAGGGACAGTGTTAATATGAGTCAGGTCCCAATCTCACTCTAGAACACAGCCTCAGGGACAGTGTTAATATGAGTCAGGTCCCGATCTCACTCTAGAACACAGCCTCAGGGACAGTATTAATACGAGTCCGGTCCCGATCTCACTCTAGAACACAGCCTCAGGGACAGTGTTAATACAAGTCAGGTCCCGATCTCACACTAGAACACAGCCTCAGGGACAGTGTTAATATGAGTCAGGTCCTGATCTCACTCTGGAACACAGCCCCAGGGACAGTGTTACTATGATTCAGGTCCCGATCTCACTCTAGAACACAGCCCCGGAGACAGTGTTAATACAAGTCAGTTCCTGATCTCACTCTAGAACACAGTCTCAGGGACAGTGTTAATATGAGTCAGGTCCCGATCTCCCTCCAGAACACAGCCTCAGGAACAGTGTTAATACGTGTCAGTTCCCAATCACACTCTAGAACACAGCCTCAGGGAAAGTGTTAATACGAGTCAGGTCCCGATCTCACTCTAGAACACAGCCTCGGGGACAGTGTTAGTACGAGTCAGGTCCCGATCTCACTCTAGAACACAGCCTCAGGGAGTATGTTAATGCAAGTCAGGTCCCGATCTCACTCTAGAACACAGCCTCAGGGACAGTGTTGATACGAGTGAGGTCCTGATCTCACTCTAGAACACAGCCTCAGTGACAGTGTTAATACGAGTCAGGTCCTGATTTCACTCTAGAACACAGCCCCGGGGACAGTGTTAATACGAGTCAGGTCCCGATCTCAATCTAGAACACAGCCTCAGGGACAGTGTTAATACGAGTCAGGTCCCGATCTCACTCTAGAACACAGCCTCAGGGACAGTGATAATACGAGTCAGGTCCCGAACTCACTCTAGAACACAGCCTCAGGGACAGTGTTAATACGAGTCAGATCCCAATCACACTCTAGAACACAGCCTCAGGGACAGTGTTAATACGAGTCAGGTCCCGATCTCACTCTAGAACACAGCCTCAGGGACAGTGTAATGATGAGTCAGGTCCTGATCTCACTCTAGAACACAGCCTCAGGGAAAGTGTTAATACGAGTCAGGTCCTGATCTCACTCTACAAAACCGCCCTGGGACAGTGTTAATAAGAGTCAGGTCCCGATCTCACTCTGGAACACAGCCTCAGCGACAGTGTTAATACGAGTCAGGTCCCGATCTCAATCTAGAACACAGTCTCAGTGACAGTGTTAATATGAGTCAGGTCCTGATTTCACTCTCGAACACAGCCCCGGGGACAGTGTTAATACGAGACAGGTCCCAATCTCAATCTAGAACACAGCCTCAGGGACAGTGTTAATACGAGTCCGGTCCCAATCTCACTCTAGAACACAGCCTCAGGGTCAGTGTTAATACGAGTCAGGTCCCGAACTCACTCTAGAACACAGCCTCAGGGACAGTGTTAATACGAGTCAGGTCCCGATCTCACTCTAGAACACAGCCTCAGGGACAGTGTTATGACGAGTCAGGTCCTGATCTCACTCTAGAACACAGTCCCGGGGACAGAGTTAATACGAGTCAGGGCCCGATCTCACTCTAGAACACAGCCCCAGGGACCGTGTTAATATGAGACAGGTCCCGATCTCACTCTAGAACACAGCCTCATGGACAGTGTTATTCGAGTCAGGTCCTGATATCACTCTAGAACACAGCCCTGGAGACAGTGTTAATATGAGTCAGGTCCCGATCTCACTCCAGAACACAGCCTCAGGGACAGTTTTAATATGAGTCAGGTCCCGATCTCACTCTAGAACACAGCCTCAGGGACAGTGTTAATATGAGTCAGGTCCCGAACTCACTCTAGAACACAGCCCCAGGGACAGTGTTAATACGAGTCAGGTCCCGATCTCACTCTAGAACACAGCCCCAGGGACAGTGTTAATATGAGTCAGGTCCCAATCTCATTCTAGAACACAGCCTCAGGGACAGTGTTAATATGAGTCAGGTCCCGATCTCACTCTAGAACACAGCCTCAGGGACCGAATTAATACGAGTCAGGTCCCGATCTCACTCTAGAACACAGCCTCAGGGACAGTGTTAATACGAGTCAGGTCCCAATCTCACTCTGGAACACAGCCCCAGGGACAGTGTTACTATGAGTCAGGTCCCGATCTCACTCTAGAACACAGCCCCGGAGACAGTGTTAATACGAGTCAGTTCCTGATCTCACTCTAGAACACAGTCTCAGGGACAGTGTTAATATGAGTCAGGTCCCGATCTCACTCTAGAACACAGCCTCAGGGACAGTATTAATACGAGTCAGGTCCCGATCTCACTCTAGAACACAGCCTCAGGGACAGTGTTAATACGAGTCAGGTCCCGATCTCACACTAGAACACAGCCTCAGGGACAGTGTTAATATGAGTCAGGTCCTGATCTCACTCTGGAACACAGTCCCAGGGACAGTGTTACTATGAGTCAGGTCCCGATCTCACTCTAGAACACAGCCCCGGAGACAGTGTTAATACGAGTCAGTTCCTGATCTCACTCTAGAACACACTCTCAGGGACAGTGTTAATATGAGACAGGTCCCGATCTCACTCTAGAACACAGCCTCAGGAACAGTGTTAATACGTGTCAGTTCCCAATCACACTCTAGAACACAGCCTCAGGGAAAGTGTTAATACGAGTCAGGTCCCGATCTCACTCTAGAACACAGCCTCGGGGACAGTGTTAGTACGAGTCAGGTCCCGATCTCACTCAAGAAAAGAGCCCCGGGTACAGTGTTAATTCGAGTCAGGTCCCGATCTCACTCTAGAACACAGCCTCAGGGACTACGTTAATACAAGTCAGGTCCCGATCTCACTCTAGAACACAGCCTCAGGGACAGTGTTGATACGAGTGAGGTCCTGATCTCACTCTAGAACACAGCCTCAGTGACAGTGTTAATACGAGTCACGTCCCGATCTCAATCTAGAACAGAGCCTCAGGGACAGTGTTAATACGAGTCCGGTCCCGATCTCACTCTAGAACACAGCCTCAGGGACAGTGATAATACGAGTCTGGTCCCGAACTCACTCTAGAACACAGCCTCATGGACAGAATTAATATGAGTCAGGTCCTGATCTCACTCTAGAACACAGACCCGGGTACAGTGTTAATTCGAGTCAGGTCTCGATCTCACTCTAGAACACAGCCTCAGGGACAGTGTTTATGCAAGTCAGGTCCCGATCTCCATCTAGAACACAGCCACAGGGACAGTGTTAATGCAAGACAGATCCCAATCACACTCTAGAACACAGCCTCAGGGACAGTGTTAATACGAGTCAGGTGCCGATCTCACTCTAGAACACAGCCTCAGGGACAGTGTTAATACGAGTCAGGTCCCGATCTCACTCTGGAACACAGCCCCGGGTACAGTGTTAATTCGAGTCAGGTCCCGATCTCACTCTAGAACACAGCCACAGGGACAGTGTTAATACGAGTCAGGTCCTGATCTCACTCTAGAACGCAGCCTCAGGGACAGTGTTAATACGAGTCTGGTCCCGATCTCACTTTAGAACACAGCCTCAGGGAAAGTGTTAATACGAGTCAGGTCCCGGTCTCACTCTAGAACACAGCCACAGGGACAGAGTTAATACGAGCCAGGTCCCGATCTCACTCTAGAACACAGCACCAGGGACAGTGCTAATATGAGTCAGGTCCCGATCTCACTCTAGAACACAGCCCCGGGGACAGTGTTAATATGAGTCAGGTCCCGATCACAATCTAGAACACAGCCCCAGGGACAGTGTTAATACGAGTCAGATCACGATCTCAATCTGAAACACAGCCTCAGGGACAGTGTTAATATGAGTGAGGTCCTGATCTCACTCTAGGACACAGCCCAGGACAATGTTAATACGAGTCAGGTCCCGATCTCAATCTAGAACACAGCCTCAGGGACAGTGTTAATACGAGTCAGGTCCTGATCTCACTCTAGAACACCGCCCTGGGACAGTGTTAATAAGAGTCAGGTCCCGATCTCACTCTGGAACACAGTCTCAGTGACAGTGTTAATATGTGTCAGGTCCTGATTTCACTCTAGAACACAGCCCCGGGGACAGTGTTAATACGAGTCAGGTCCCAGTCTCAATCTAGAACACAGCCTCAGGGACAGTGTTAATACGAGTCAGGTCCCGATCTAACTCTAGAACACAGCCCCAGGGACAGTGTTAATACGAGTCAGGTCCCGATCTCACTCTAGAACGCAGCCTCAGGGACAGTGTTAATACGAGTCAGGTCCCGCTCTCACTCTAGAACACAGCCTCAGGGACAGTGTAATGACGAGTCAGGTCCTGATCTCACTCTAGAACACAGCCTCAGGGACAGTGTTAATACGAGTCAGGTCCTGATCTCACTCTAGAAAACCGCCCTGGGACAGTGTTAATAAGAGTCAGGTCCTGATCTCACTCTGGAACACAGCCCCAGGGACAGTGTTACTATGATTCAGGTCCCGATCTCACTCTAGAACACAGCCCCGGAGACAGTGTTAATACAAGTCAGTTCCTGATCTCACTCTAGAACACAGTCTCAGGGACAGTGTTAATATGAGTCAGGTCCCGACCTCACTCTAGAACACAGCCTCAGGAACAGTGTTAATACGTGTCAGTTCCCAATCACACTCTAGAACACAGCCTCAGGGAAAGTGTTAATACGAGTCAGGTCCCGATCTCACTCTAGAACACAGCCTCGGGGACAGTGTTAGTACGAGTCAGGTCCCGATCTCACTCTAGAAAAGAGCCCCGGGTACAGTGTTAATTCGAGTCAGGTCCCGATCTCACTCTAGAACACAGCCTCAGGGACTATGTTAATGCAAGTCAGGTCCCGATCTCACTCTAGAACACAGCCTCAGGGACAGTGTTGATACGAGTGAGGTCCTGATCTCACTCTAGAACACAGCCTCAGTGACAGTGTTAATACGAGTCAGGTCCTGATTTCACTCTAGAACACAGCCCCGGGGACAGTGTTAATACGAGTCAGGTCCCGATCTCAATCTAGAACAGAGCCTCAGGGACAGTGTTAATACGAGTCAGGTCCCGATCTCACTCTAGAACACAGCCTCAGGGACAGTGATAATACGAGTCAGGTCCCGAACTCACTCTAGAACACAGCCTCAGGGACAGTGTTAATACGAGTCAGATCCCAATCACACTCTAGAACACAGCCTCAGGGACAGTGTTAATACGAGTCAGGTCCCGATCTCACTCTAGAACACAGCCTCAGGGAAAGAATTAATATGAGTCAGGTCCTCACTCTAGAACACAGACCCGGGTACAGTGTTAATTCGAGTCAGGTCTCGATCTCACTCTAGAACACAGCCTCAGGGACAGTGTTTATGCAAGTCAGGTCCCGATCTCCGTCTAGAACACAGCCACAGGCACAGTGTTAATGCAAGACAGATCCCGATCTCACTCTAGAACACAGCCTCAGGGACAGTGTTAATACGAGTCAGGTCCCGATCTCACTCTAGAACACAGCCCCGGGTACAGTGTTAATTCGAGTCAGGTCCCGATCTCACTCTAGAACACAGCCTCAGGGACAGTGTTTATACAAGTCAGGTCCTGATCTCCCTCTAGAACACAGCCACAGGGACAGTGTTAATACGAGTCAGGTCCTGATCTCACTCTAGAACACAGCCTCACGGACAGTGTTAATACGAGTCTGGTCCCGATCTCACTTTAGAACACAGCCTCAGGGAAAGTGTTAATACGAGTCAGGTCCCGGTCTCACTCTAGAACACAGCCACAGGGACAGAGTTAATACGAGCCAGGTCCCGATCTCACTCTAGAACACAGCCCCAGGGACAGTGCTAATATGAGTCAGGTCCCGATCTCACTCTAGAACACAGCCCCGGGGACAGTGTTAATATGAGTCAGGTCCCGATCACAATCTAGAACACAGCCCCAGGGACAGTGTTAATACGAGTCAGATCACGATCTCAATCTGAAACACAGCCTCAGGGACAGTGTTAATATGAGTGAGGTCCTGATCTCACTCTAGGACACAGCCCAGGACAATGTTAATACGAGTCAGGTCCCGATCTCACTCTAGAACACAGCCTCAGGGACAGTGTTAATACGAGTCAGGTCCTGATCTCACTCTAGAACACCGCCCTGGGGCAGTGTTAATAAGAGTCAGGTCCCGATCTCACTCTGGAACACAGTCTCAGTGACAGTGTTAATATGTGTCAGGTCCTGATTTCACTCTAGAACACAGCCCCGGGGACAGTGTTAATACGAGTCAGGTCCCAGTCTCAATCTAGAACACAGCCTCAGGGACAGTGTTAATACGAGTCAGGTCCCGATCTAACTCTAGAACACAGCCTCAGGGACAGTGTTAATACGAGTCAGGTCCCGATCTCACTCTAGAACGCAGCCTCAGGGACAGTGTTAATACGAGTCAGGTCCCGCTCTCACACTAGAACACAGCCTCAGGGACAGTGTAATGACGAGTCAGGTCCTGATCTCACTCTAGAACACAGCCTCAGGGACAGTGTTAATACGAGTCAGGTCCTGATCTCACTCTAGAAAACCGCCCTGGGACAGTGTTAATAAGAGTCAGGTCCCGATCTCACTCTGGAACACAGCCTCAGGGACAGTGTTAATACGAGTCAGGTCCCGATCTCAATCTAGAACACAGTCTCAGTGACAGTGTTAATACGAGTCAGGTCCCAATCTCACTGTAGAACACAGCCTCAGGGTCAGTGCTAATATGAGTCAGGTCCCGATCTCACTCTAGAACACAGCCCCGGGGACAGTGTTAATATGAGTCAGGTCCCGATCACAATCTAGAACACAGCCCCAGGGACAGTGTTAATACGAGTCAGATCACGATCTCAATCTGAAACACAGCCCCAGGGACAGTGTTAATATGAGTCAGGTCCCAATCTCACTCTAGAACACAGCCTCAGGGACAGTGTTAATATGAGTCAGGTCCCGATCTCACTCTAGAACACAGCCTCAGGGACAGTATTAATACGAGTCCGGTCCCGATCTCACTCTAGAACACAGCCTCAGGGACAGTGTTAATACAAGTCAGGTCCCGATCTCACACTAGAACACAGCCTCAGGGACAGTGTTAATATGAGTCAGGTCCTGATCTCACTCTGGAACACAGCCCCAGGGACAGTGTTACTATGATTCAGGTCCCGATCTCACTCTAGAACACAGCCCCGGAGACAGTGTTAATACAAGTCAGTTCCTGATCTCACTCTAGAACACAGTCTCAGGGACAGTGTTAATATGAGTCAGGTCCCGATCTCCCTCCAGAACACAGCCTCAGGAACAGTGTTAATACGTGTCAGTTCCCAATCACACTCTAGAACACAGCCTCAGGGAAAGTGTTAATACGAGTCAGGTCCCGATCTCACTCTAGAACACAGCCTCGGGGACAGTGTTAGTACGAGTCAGGTCCCGATCTCACTCTAGAACACAGCCTCAGGGAGTATGTTAATGCAAGTCAGGTCCCGATCTCACTCTAGAACACAGCCTCAGGGACAGTGTTGATACGAGTGATGTCCTGATCTCACTCTAGAACACAGCCTCAGTGACAGTGTTAATACGAGTCAGGTCCTGATTTCACTCTAGAACACAGCCCCGGGGACAGTGTTAATACGAGTCAGGTCCCGATCTCAATCTAGAACACAGCCTCAGGGACAGTGTTAATACGAGTCAGGTCCCGATCTCACTCTAGAACACAGCCTCAGGGACAGTGATAATACGAGTCAGGTCCCGAACTCACTCTAGAACACAGCCTCAGGGACAGTGTTAATACGAGTCAGATCCCAATCACACTCTAGAACACAGCCTCAGGGACAGTGTTAATACGAGTCAGGTCCCGATCTCACTCTAGAACACAGCCTCAGGGACAGTGTAATGATGAGTCAGGTCCTGATCTCACTCTAGAACACAGCCTCAGGGAAAGTGTTAATACGAGTCAGGTCCTGATCTCACTCTACAAAACCGCCCTGGGACAGTGTTAATAAGAGTCAGGTCCCGATCTCACTCTGGAACACAGCCTCAGCGACAGTGTTAATACGAGTCAGGTCCCGATCTCAATCTAGAACACAGTCTCAGTGACAGTGTTAATATGAGTCAGGTCCTGATTTCACTCTCGAACACAGCCCCGGGGACAGTGTTAATACGAGACAGGTCCCAATCTCAATCTAGAACACAGCCTCAGGGACAGTGTTAATACGAGTCCGGTCCCAATCTCACTCTAGAACACAGCCTCAGGGTCAGTGTTAATACGAGTCAGGTCCCGATCTCACTCTAGAACACAGCCTCAGGGACAGTGTTAATACGAGTCAGGTCCCGATCTCACTCTAGAACACAGCCTCAGGGACAGTGTTATGACGAGTCAGGTCCTGATCTCACTCTAGAACACAGTCCCGGGGACAGAGTTAATACGAGTCAGGGCCCGATCTCACTCTAGAACACAGCCCCAGGGACCGTGTTAATATGAGACAGGTCCCGATCTCACTCTAGAACACAGCCTCATGGACAGTGTTATTCGAGTCAGGTCCTGATATCACTCTAGAACACAGCCCTGGAGACAGTGTTAATATGAGTCAGGTCCCGATCTCACTCCAGAACACAGCCTCAGGGACAGTTTTAATATGAGTCAGGACCCGATCTCACTCTAGAACACAGCCTCAGGGACAGTGTTAATATGAGTCAGGTCCCGAACTCACTCTAGAACACAGCCCCAGGGACAGTGTTAATACGAGTCAGGTCCCGATCTCACTCTAGAACACAGCCCCAGGGACAGTGTTAATATGAGTCAGGTCCCAATCTCATTCTAGAACACAGCCTCAGGGACAGTGTTAATATGAGTCAGGTCCCGATCTCACTCTAGAACACAGCCTCAGGGACCGAATTAATACGAGTCAGGTCCCGATCTCACTCTAGAACACAGCCTCAGGGACAGTGTTAATACGAGTCAGGTCCCAATCTCACTCTGGAACACAGCCCCAGGGACAGTGTTACTATGAGTCAGGTCCCGATCTCACTCTAGAACACAGCCCCGGAGACAGTGTTAATACGAGTCAGTTCCTGATCTCACTCTAGAACACAGTCTCAGGGACAGTGTTAATATGAGTCAGGTCCCGATCTCACTCTAGAACACAGCCTCAGGGACAGTATTAATACGAGTCAGGTCCCGATCTCACTCTAGAACACAGCCTCAGGGACAGTGTTAATACGAGTCAGGTCCCGATCTCACACTAGAACACAGCCTCAGGGACAGTGTTAATATGAGTCAGGTCCTGATCTCACTCTGGAACACAGTCCCAGGGACAGTGTTACTATGAGTCAGGTCCCGATCTCTCTCTAGAACACAGCCCCGGAGACAGTGTTAATACGAGTCAGTTCCTGATCTCACTCTAGAACACAGTCTCAGGGACAGTGTTAATATGAGACAGGTCCCGATCTCACTCTAGAACACAGCCTCAGGAACAGTGTTAATACGTGTCAGTTCCCAATCACACTCTAGAACACAGCCTCAGGGAAAGTGTTAATACGAGTCAGGTCCCGATCTCACTCTAGAACACAGCCTCGGGGACAGTGTTAGTACGAGTCAGGTCCCGATCTCACTCAAGAAAAGAGCCCCGGGTACAGTGTTAATTCGAGTCAGGTCCCGATCTCACTCTAGAACACAGCCTCAGGGACTATGTTAATACAAGTCAGGTCCCGATCTCACTCTAGAACACAGCCTCAGGGACAGTGTTGATACGAGTGAGGTCCTGATCTCACTCTAGAACACAGCCTCAGTGACAGTGTTAATACGAGTCAGGTCCTGATTTCATTCTAGAACACAGCCCCGGGGACAGTGTTAATACGAGTCACGTCCCGATCTCAATCTAGAACAGAGCCTCAGGGACAGTGTTAATACGAGTCAGGTCCCGATCTCACTCTAGAACACAGCCTCAGGGACAGTGATAATACGAGTCTGGTCCCGAACTCACTCTAGAACACAGCCTCATGGACAGAATTAATATGAGTCAGGTCCTGATCTCACTCTAGAACACAGACCCGGGTACAGTGTTAATTCGAGTCAGGTCTCGATCTCACTCTAGAACACAGCCTCAGGGACAGTGTTTATGCAAGTCAGGACCCGATCTCCATCTAGAACACAGCCACAGGGACAGTGTTAATGCAAGACAGATCCCAATCACACTCTAGAACACAGCCTCAGGGACAGTGTTAATACGAGTCAGGTGCCGATCTCACTCTAGAACACAGCCTCAGGGACAGTGTTAATACGAGTCAGGTCCCGATCTCACTCTGGAACACAGCCCCGGGTACAGTGTTAATTCGAGTCAGGTCCCGATCTCACTCTAGAACACAGCCACAGGGACAGTGTTAATACGAGTCAGGTCCTGATCTCACTCTAGAACGCAGCCTCAGGGACAGTGTTAATACGAGTCTGGTCCCGATCTCACTTTAGAACACAGCCTCAGGGAAAGTGTTAATACGAGTCAGGTCCCGGTCTCACTCTAGAACACAGCCACAGGGACAGAGTTAATACGAGCCAGGTCCCGATCTCACTCTAGAACACAGCCCCAGGGACAGTGCTAATATGAGTCAGGTCCCGATCTCACTCTAGAACACAGCCCCGGGGACAGTGTTAATATGAGTCAGGTCCCGATCACAATCTAGAACACAGCCCCAGGGACAGTGTTAATACGAGTCAGATCACGATCTCAATCTGAAACACAGCCTCAGGGACAGTGTTAATATGAGTGAGGTCCTGATCTCACTCTAGGACACAGCCCAGGACAATGTTAATACGAGTCAGGTCCCGATCTCAATCTACAACACAGCCTCAGGGACAGTGTTAATACGAGTCAGGTCCTGATCTCACTCTAGAACACCGCCCTGGGACAGTGTTAATAAGAGTCAGGTCCCGATCTCACTCTGGAACACAGTCTCAGTGACAGTGTTAATATGTGTCAGGTCCTGATTTCACTCTAGAACACAGCCCCGGGGACAGTGTTAATACGAGTCAGGTCCCAGTCTCAATCTAGAACACAGCCTCAGGGACAGTGTTAATACGAGTCAGGTCCCGATCTAACTCTAGAACACAGCCCCAGGGACAGTGTTAATACGAGTCAGGTCCCGATCTCACTCTAGAACGCAGCCTCAGGGACAGTGTTAATACGAGTCAGGTCCCGCTCTCACTCTAGAACACAGCCTCAGGGACAGTGTAATGACGAGTCAGGTCCTGATCTCACTCTAGAACACAGCCTCAGGGACAGTGTTAATACGAGTCAGGTCCTGATCTCACTCTAGAAAACCGCCCTGGGACAGTGTTAATAAGAGCCAGGTCCCGATCTCACTCTGGAACACAGCCTCAGGGACAGTGTTAATACGAGTCAGGTCCCGATCTCAATCTAGAACACAGTCTCAGTGACAGTGTTAATACGAGTCAGGTCCCAATCTCACTCTAGAACACAGCCTCAGGGTCAGTGCTAATATGAGTCAGGTCCCGATCTCACTCTAGAACACAGCCCCGGGGACAGTGTTAATATGAGTCAGGTCCCGATCACAATCTAGAACACAGCCCCAGGGACAGTGTTAATACGAGTCAGATCACGATCTCAATCTGAAACACAGCCCCAGGGACAGTGTTAATATGAGTCAGGTCCCAATCTCACTCTAGAACACAGCCTCAGGGACAGTGTTAATATGAGTCAGGTCCCGATCTCACTCTAGAACACAGCCTCAGGGACAGTTTTAATACGAGTCAGGTCCCGATCTCACTCTAGAACACAGCCTCAGGGACAGTGTTAATACGAGTCAGGTCCCGATCTCACACTAGAACACAGCCTCAGGGACAGTGTTAATATGAGTCAGGTCCTGATCTCACTCTGGAACACAGCCCCAGGGACAGTGTTACTATGATTCAGGTCCCGATCTCACTCTAGAACACAGCCCCGGAGACAGTGTTAATACAAGTCCGTTCCTGATCTCACTCTAGAACACAGTCTCAGGGACAGTGTTAATATGAGTCAGGTCCCGATCTCACTCCAGAACACAGCCTCAGGAACAGTGTTAATACGTGTCAGTTCCCAATCACACTCTAGAACACAGCCTCAGGGAAAGTGTTAATACGAGTCAGGTCCCGATCTCACTCTAGAACACAGCCTCGGGGACAGTGTTATACGAGTCAGGTCCCGATCTCACTCTAGAAAAGAGCCCCGGGTACAGTGTTAATTCGAGCCAGGTCCCGATCTCACTCTAGAACACAGCCTCAGGGACTATGTTAATGCAAGTCAGGTCCCGATCTCACTCTAGAACACAGCCTCAGGGATAGTGTTGATACGAGTGAGGTCCTGATCTCACTCTAGAACACAGCCTCAGTGACAGTGTTAATACGAGTCAGGTCCCGATCTCAATCTAGAAAACAGTCTCAGTGACAGTGTTAATATGAGTCAGGTCCTGATTTCACTCTCGAACACAGCCCCGGGGACAGTGTTAATACGAGACAGGTCCCAATCTCAATCTAGAACACAGCCTCAGGGACAGTGTTAATACGAGTCAGGTCCCAATCTCACTCTAGAACACAGCCTCAGGGTCAGTGTTAATACGAGTCAGGTCCCGATCTCACTCTAGAACACAGCCTCAGGGACAGTGTTAATACGAGTCAGGTTCCGATCTCACTCTAGAACACAGCCTCAGGGACAGTGTTATGACGAGTCAGGTCCTGATCTCACTCTAGAACACAGTCCCGGGGACAGAGTTAATACGAGTCAGGGCTCGATCTCACTCTAGAACACAGCCCCAGGGACCATGTTAATATGAGACAGGTCCCGATCTCACTCTAGAACACAGCCTCATGGACAGTGTTATTCGAGTCAGGTCCTGATATCACTCTAGAACACAGCCCTGGAGACAGTGTTAATATGAGTCAGGTCCCGATCTCACTCCAGAACACAGCCTCAGGGACAGTTTTAATATGAGTCAGGTCCCGATCTCACTCTAGAACACAGCCTCAGGGACAGTGTTAATATGAGTCAGGTCCCGAACTCACTCTAGAAAACAGCCCCAGGGACAGTGTTAATACGAGTCAGGTCCCGATCTCACTCTAGAACACAGCCCCAGGGACAGTGTTAATATGAGTCAGGTCCCAATCTCACTCTAGAACACAGCCTCAGGGACAGTGTTAATATGAGTCAGGTCCCGATCTCACTCTAGAACACAGCCTCAGGGACCGTATTAATACGAGTCAGGTCCCGATCTCACTCTAGAACACAGCCTCAGGGACAGTGTTAATACGAGTCAGGTCCCAATCTCACTCTGGAACACAGCCCCAGGGACAGTGTTACTATGAGTCAGGTCCCGATCTCACTCTAGAACACAGCCCCGGAGACAGTGTTAATACGAGTCAGTTCCTGATCTCACTCTAGAACACAGTCTCAGGGACAGTGTTAATATGAGTCAGGTCCCGATCTCACTCTAGAACACAGCCTCAGGGACAGTATTAATACGAGTCAGGTCCCGATCTCACTCTAGAACACAGCCTCAGGGACAGTGTTAATACGAGTCAGGTCCCGATCTCACACTAGAACACAGCCTCAGGGACAGTGTTAATATAAGTCAGGTCCTGATCTCACTCTGGAACACAGTCCCAGGGACAGTGTTACTATGAGTCAGGTCCCGATCTCACTCTAGAACGCAGCCCCGGAGACAGTGTTAATACGAGTCAGTTCCTGATCTCACTCTAGAACACAGTCTCAGGGACAGTGTTAATATGAGTCAGGTCCCGATCTCACTCTAGAACACAGCCTCAGGAACAGTGTTAATACGTGTCAGTTCCCAATCACACTCTAGAACACAGCCTCAGGGAAAGTGTTAATACGAGTCAGGTCCCGATCTCACTCTAGAACACAGCCTCGGGGACAGTGTTAGTACGAGTCAGGTCCCGATCTCACTCAAGAAAAGAGCCCCGGGTACAGTGTTAATTCGAGTCAGGTCCTGATCTCACTCTAGAACACAGCCTCAGGGTCTATGTTAATACAAGTCAGGTCCCGATCTCACTCTAGAACACAGCCACAGGGACAGTGTTGATACGAGTGAGGTCCTGATCTCACTCTAGAACACAGCCTCAGTGACAGTGTTAATACGAGTCAGGTCCTGATTTCATTCTAGAACACAGCCCCGGGGACAGTGTTAATACGAGTCACGTCCCGATCTCAATCTAGAACAGAGCCTCAGGGACAGTGTTAATACGAGTCAGGTCCCGATCTCACTCTAGAACACAGCCTCAGGGACAGTGATAATACGAGTCTGGTCCCGAACTCACTCTAGAACACAGCCTCAGGGACAGAATTAATATGAGTCAGGTCCTGATCTCACTCTAGAACACAGCCTCAGGGACAGTGTTAATATGAGTCAGGTCCCGAACTCACTCTAGAAAACAGCCCCAGGGACAGTGTTAATACGAGTCAGGTCCCGATCTCACTCTAGAACACAGCCCCAGGGACAGTGTTAATATGAGTCAGGTCCCAATCTCACTCTAGAACACAGCCTCAGGGACAGTGTTAATATGAGTCAGGTCCCGATCTCACTCTAGAACACAGCCTCAGGGACCGTATTAATACGAGTCAGGTCCCGATCTCACTCTAGAACACAGCCTCAGGGACAGTGTTAATACGAGTCAGGTCCCAATCTCACTCTGGAACACAGCCCCAGGGACAGTGTTACTATGAGTCAGGTCCCGATCTCACTCTAGAACACAGCCCCGGAGACAGTGTTAATACGAGTCAGTTCCTGATCTCACTCTAGAACACAGTCTCAGGGACAGTGTTAATATGAGTCAGGTCCCGATCTCACTCTAGAACACAGCCTCAGCGACAGAGTTAATACGAGTCAGGTTCCGATCTCACTCTAGAACACAGCCTCAGGGACAGTGTTAATACGAGTCAGGTCCCGATCTCACACTAGAACACAGCCTCAGGGACAGTGTTAATATAAGTCAGGTCCTGATCTCACTCTGGAACACAGTCCCAGGGACAGTGTTACTATGAGTCAGGTCCCGATCTCACTCTAGAACACAGCCCCGGAGACAGTGTTAATACGAGTCAGTTCCTGATCTCACTCTAGAACACAGTCTCAGGGACAGTGTTAATATGAGTCAGGTCCCGATCTCACTCTAGAACACAGCCTCAGGAACAGTGTTAATACGTGTCAGTTCCCAATCACACTCTAGAACACAGCCTCAGGGAAAGTGTTAATACGAGTCAGGTCCCGATCTCACTCTAGAACACAGCCTCGGGGACAGTGTTAGTACGAGTCAGGTCCCGATCTCACTCAAGAAAAGAGCCCCGGGTACAGTGTTAATTCGAGTCAGGTCCTGATCTCACTCTAGAACACAGCCTCAGGGACTATGTTAATACAAGTCAGGTCCCGATCTCACTCTAGAACACAGCCTCAGGGACAGTGTTGATACGAGTGAGGTCCTGATCTCACTCTAGAACACATCCTCAGTGACAGTGTTAATACGAGTCAGGTCCTGATTTCATTCTAGAACACAGCCCCGGGGACAGTGTTAATACGAGTCACGTCCCGATCTCAATCTAGAACAGAGCCTCAGGGACAGTGTTAATACGAGTCAGGTCCCGATCTCACTCTAGAACACAGCCTCAGGGACAGTGATAATACGAGTCTGGTCCCGAACTCACTCTAGAACACAGCCTCAGGGACAGAATTAATATGAGTCAGGTCCTGATCTCACTCTAGAACACAGACCCGGGGACAGTGTTAATTCGAGTCAGGTCTCGATCTCACTCTAGAACACAGCCTCAGGGACAGTGTTTATGCAAGTCAGGTCCCGATCTCCATCTAGAACACAGCCACAGGGACAGTGTTAATGCAAGACAGATCCCAATCACACTCTAGAACACAGCCTCAGGGACAGTGTTAATATGAGTCAGGTCCCGATCTCACTCTAGAACACAGCCTCAGGGACAGTGTTAATACGAGTCAGGTCCCGATCTCACTCTGGAACACAGCCCCGGGTACAGTGTTAATTCGAGTCAGGTCACGATCTCACTCTAGAACACAGCCACAGGGACAGTGTTAATATGAGTCAGGTCCTGATCTCACTCTAGAACGCAGCCCCAGGGACAGTGTTAATACGAGTCTGGTCCCGATCTCACTTTAGAACACAGCCTCAGGGAAAGTGTTAATATGAGTCAGGTCCCGTCTCACTCTAGAACACAGCCACAGGGACAGAGTTAATACGAGCCAAGTCCCGATCTCACTCTAGAACACAGCCCCAGGGACAGTGCTAATATGAGTCAGGTCCCGATCTCACTCTAGAACACAGCCCCGGGGACAGTGTTAATATGAGTCAGGTCCCGATCACAATCTAGAACACAGCCCCAGGGACAGTGTTAATACGAGTCAGATCACGATCTCAATCTGAAACACAGCCTCAGGGACAGTGTTAATATGAGTGAGGTCCTGATCTCACTCTAGGACACAGCCCAGGACAATGTTAATACGAGTCAGGTCCTGATCTCACTCTAGAACACAGCCTCAGGGACAGTGCTAATACGAGTCAGGTCCTGATCTCACTCTAGAACACCGCCCTGGGACAGTGTTAATAAGAGTCAGGTCCCGATCTCACTCTGGAACACAGTCTCAGTGACAGTGTTAATATGTGTCAGGTCCTGATTTCACTCTAGAACACAGCCCCGGGGACAGTGTTAATACGAGTCAGGTCCCAGTCTCAATCTAGAACACAGCCTCAGGGACAGTGTTAATACGAGTCAGGTCCCGATCTAACTCTAGAACGCAGCCTCAGGGACAGTGTTAATACGAGTCAGGTCCCGCTCTCACTCTAGAACACAGCCTCAGGGACAGTGTAATGACGAGTCAGGTCCTGATCTCAGTCTAGAACACAGCCTCAGGGACAGTGTTAATACGAGTCAGGTCCTGATCTCACTCTAGAAAACCGCCCTGGGACAGTGTTAATAAGAGTCAGGTCCCGATCTCACTCTGGAACACAGCCTCAGGGACAGTGTTAATACGAGTCAGGTCCCGATCTCAATCTGGAACACAGTCTCAGTGACAGTGTTAATACGAGTCAGGTCCCAATCTCACTCTAGAACACAGCCTCAGGATCAGTGCTAATATGAGTCAGGTCCAGATCTCACTCTAGAACACAGCCCCGGGGACAGTGTTAATATGAGTCAGGTCCCGATCACAATCTAGAACACAGCCCCAGGGACAGTGTTAATACGAGTCAGATCACGATCTCAATCTGAAACACAGCCCCAGGGACAGTGTTAATATGAGTCAGGTCCCAATCTCACTCTAGAACACAGCCTCAGGGACAGTGTTAATATGAGTCAGGTCCCGATCTCACTCTAGAACACAGCCTCAGGGACAGTTTTAATACGAGTCAGGTCCCGATCTCACTCTAGAACACAGCCTCAGGGACAGTGTTAATACGAGTCAGGTCCCGATCTCACACTAGAACACAGCCTCAGGGACAGTGTTACTATGATTCAGGTCCCGATCTCACTCTAGAACACAGCCCCGGAGACAGTGTTAATACAAGTCCGTTCCTGATCTCACTCTAGAACACAGTATCAGGGACAGTGTTAATATGAGTCAGGTCCCGATCTCACTCCAGAACACAGCCTCAGGAACAGTGTTAATACGTGTCAGTTCCCAATCACAATCTAGAACACAGCCTCAGGGAAAGTGTTAATACGAGTCAGGTCCCGATCTCACTCTAGAACACAGCCTCGGGGACAGTGTTAGTACGAGTCAGGTCCCGATCTCACTCTAGAAAAGAGCCCCGGGTACAGTGTTAATTCGAGCCAGGTCCCGATCTCACTCTAGAACACAGCCTCAGGGACTATGTTAATGCAAGTCAGGTCCCGATCTCACTCTAGAACACAGCCTCAGGGATAGTGTTGATACGAGTGAGGTCCTGATCTCACTCTAGAACACAGCCTCAGTGACAGTGTTAATACGAGTCAGGTCCTGATTTCACTCTAGAACACAGCCCCGGGGACAGTGTTAATACGAGTCAGGTCCTGATTTCACTCTCGAACACAGCCCCGGGGACAGTGTTAATACGAGACAGGTCCCGATCTCACTCTAGAACACAGCCTCAGGGACAGTGATAATACGAGTCAGGTCCCGAACTCACTCTAGAACACAGCCTCAGGGACAGTGTTAATACGAGTCAGATCCCAATCACACTCTAGAACACAGCCTCAGGGACAGTGTTAATACGAGTCAGGTCCCGATCTCACTCTAGAACACAGCCTCAGGGACAGAATTAATATGAGTCAGGTCCTGATCTCACTCTAGAACACAGCCCCGGGTACAGTGTTAATTCGAGTCAGGTCTCGATCTCACTCTAGAACACAGCCTCAGGGACAGTGTTTATGCAAGTCAGGTCCCGATCTCCGTCTAGAACACAGCCACAGGGACAGTGTTAATACAAGACAGATCCCAATCACACTCTAGAACACAGCCTCAGGGACAGTGTTAATACGAGTCAGGTCCCGATCTCACTCTAGAACACAGCCTCAGGGACAGTGTTAATACGAGTCAGGTCCCGATCTCACTCTAGAACACAGCCCCGGGTACAGTGTTAATTCGAGTCAGGTCCCGATCTCACTCTAGAACACAGCCTCAGGGACAGTGTTTATACAAGTCAGGTCCTGATCTCCCTCTAGAACACAGCCACAGGGACAGTGTTAATACGAGTCAGCTCCTGATCTCACTCTAGAACACAGCCTCAGGGACAGTGTTAATACGAGTCTGGTCCCGATCTCACTTTAGAACACAGCCTCAGGGAAAGTGTTAATACGAGTCAGGTCCCGTTCTCACTCTAGAACACAGCCACAGGGACAGAGTTAATACGAGCCAGGTCCCAATCTCACTCTAGAACACAGCCCCAGGGACAGTGCTAATATGATTCAGGTCCCGATCTCACTCTAGAACACAGCCCTGGGGACAGTGTTAATATGAGTCAGGTCCCGATCACAATCTAGAACACAGCCCCAGGGACAGTGTTAATACGAGTCAGATCACGATCTCAATCTGAAACACAGCCTCAGGGACAGTGTTAATATGAGTGAGGTCCTGATCTCACTCTAGGACACAGCCCAGGACAATGTTAATACGAGTCAGGTCCCGATCTCACTCTAGAACACAGCCTCAGGGACAGTGTTAATACGAGTCAGGTCCTGATCTCACTCTAGAACACCGCCCTGGGACAGTGTTAATAAGAGTCAGGTCCCGATCTCACTCTGGAACACAGTCTCAGTGACAGTGTTAATATGTGTCAGGTCCTGATTTCACTCTAGAACACAGCCCCGGGGACAGTGTTAATACGAGTGAGGTCCCAGTCTCAATCTAGAACACAGCCTCAGGGACAGTGTTAATACGAGTCAGGTCCCGATCTAACTCTAGAACACAGCCTCAGGGACAGTGTTAATACGAGTCAGGTCCCAATCTCACTCTAGAACGCAGCCTCAGGGACAGTGTTAATACGAGTCAGGTCCCGCTCTCACTCTAGAACACAGCCTCAGGGACAGTGTAATGACGAGTCATGTCCTGATCTCACTCTAGAACACAGCCTCAGGGACAGTGTTAATACGAGTCAGGTCCTGATCTCACTCTAGAAAACCGCCCTGGGACAGTGTTAATAAGAGTCAGGTCCCGATCTCACTCTGGAACACAGCCTCAGGGACAGTGTTAATACGAGTCAGGTCCCGATCTCAATCTAGAACACAGTCTCAGTGACAGTGTTAATATGAGTCAGGTCCTGATTTCACTCTAGAACACAGCCCCGGGGACAGTGTTAATACGAGCCAGGTCCCAATCTCAATCTAGAACACAGCCTCAGGGACAGTGTTAATACGAGTCAGGTCCCAATCTCACTCTAGAACACAGCCTCAGGGTCAGTGTTAATACGAGTCAGGTCCCGATCACAATCTAGAACACAGCCCCAGGGACAGTGTTAATACGAGTCAGATCACGATCTCAATCTGAAACACAGCCTCAGGGACAGTGTTAATATGAGTGAGGTCCTGATCTCACTCTAGGACACAGCCCAGGACAATGTAAATACGAGTCAGGTCCCGATCTCACTCTAGAACACAGCCTCAGGGACAGTGTTAATACGAGTCAGGTCCTGATCTCACTCTAGAACACCGCCCTGGGACAGTGTTAATAAGAGTCAGGTCCCGATCTCACTCTGGAACACAGTCTCAGTGACAGTGTTAATATGTGTCAGGTCCTGATTTCACTCTAGAACACAGCCCCGGGGACAGTGTTAATACGAGTCAGGTCCCAGTCTCAATCTAGAACACAGCCTCAGGGACAGTGTTAATACGAGTCAGGTCCCGATCTAACTCTAGAACACAGCCTCAGGGACAGTGTTAATACGAGTCAGGTCCCGATCTCACTCTTGAACGCAGCCTCAGGGTCAGTGTTAATACGAGTCAGGTCCCGATCTCACTCTAGAACACAGCCTCAGGGACAGTGTAATGACGAGTCAGGTCCTGATCTCACTCTGGAACACAGCCTCAGGGACAGTGTTAATACGAGTCAGGTCCTGATCTCACTCTAGAAAACCGCCCTGTGACAGTGTTAATAAGAGTCAGGTCCCGATCTCACTCTGGAACACAGCCTCAGGGACAGTGTTAATACGAGTCAGGTCCCGATCTCAATCTAGAACACAGTCTCAGTGACAGTGTTAATATGAGTCAGGTCCTGATTTCACTCTAGAACACAGCCCCGGGGACAGTGTTAATACGAGCCAGGTTCCAATCTCAATCTAGAACACAGCCTCAGGGACAGTGTTAATACGAGTCAGGTCCCAATCTCACTCTAGAACACAGCCTCAGGGTCAGTGTTAATACGAGTCAGGTCCCGATCTCACTCTAGAACACAGCCTCAGGGACAGTGTTAATACGAGTCAGGTCCCGATCTCACACTAGAACACAGCCTCAGGGACAGTGTTAATATGAGTCAGGTCCTGAACTCACTCTGGAACACAGTCCCAGGGACAGTGTTACTATGAGTCAGGTCCCGATCTCACTCTAGAACACAGCCCCGGAGACAGTGTTAATACGAGTCAGTTCCTGATCTCACTCTAGAACACAGTCTCAGGGACAGTGTTAATATGAGTCAGGTCCCGATCTCACTCTAGAACACAGCCTCAGGAACAGTGTTAATACGTGTCAGTTCCCTATCACACTCTAGAACACAGCCTCAGGGAAAGTGTTAATACGAGTCAGGTCCCGATCTCACTCTAGAACACAGCCTCGGGGACAGTGTTAGTACGAGTCAGGTCCCGATCTCACTCAAGAAAAGAGCCCCGGGTACAGTGTTAATTCGAGTCAGGTCCCGATCTCACTCTAGAACACAGCCTCAGGGACTATGTTAATACAAGTCAGGTCCCGATCTCACTCTAGAACACAGCCTCAGGGACAGTGTTGATACGAGTGAAGTCCTGATCTCACTCTAGAACACAGCCTCAGTGACAGTGTTAATACGAGTCAGGTCCTGAATTCATTCTAGAACACAGCCCCGGGGACAGTGTTATTACGAGTCACGTCCCGATTTCAATCTAGAACAGAGCCTCAGGGACAGTGTTAATGCAAGACAGATCCCGATCTCACTCTAGAACACAGCCTCAGGGACAGTGTTAATACGAGTCAGGTCCCGATCTCACTCTAGAACACAGCCTCACGGACAGTGTTAATACGAGTCTGGTCCCGATCTCACTTTAGAACACAGCCTCAGGGAAAGTGTTAATACGAGTCAGGTCCCAGTCTCACTCTAGAACACAGCCACAGGGACAGAGTTAATACGAGCCAGGTCCCGATCTCACTCTAGAACACAGCCCCAGGGACAGTGCTAATATGAGTCAGGTCCCGATCTCACTCTAGAACACAGCCCCGGGGACAGTGTTAATATGAGTCAGGTCCCGATCACAATCTAGAACACATCCCCAGGGACAGTGTTAATACGAGTCAGATCACGATCTCAATCTGAAACACAGCCTCAGGGACAGTGTTAATATGAGTGAGGTCCTGATCTCACTCTAGGACACAGCCCAGGACAATGTTAATACGAGTCAGGTCCCGATCTCACTCTAGAACACAGCCTCAGGGACAGTGTTAATACGAGTCAGGTCCTGATCTCACTCTAGAACACCGCCCTGGGGCAGTGTTAATAAGAGTCAGGTCCCGATCTCACTCTGGAACACAGTCTCAGTGACAGTGTTAATATGTGTCAGGTCCTGATTTCACTCTAGAACACAGCCCCGGGGACAGTGTTAATACGAGTCAGGTCCCAGTCTCAATCTAGAACACAGCCTCAGGGACAGTGTTAATACGAGTCAGGTCCCGATCTAACTCTAGAACACAGCCTCAGGGACAGTGTTAATACGAGTCAGGTCCCGATCTCACTCTAGAACGCAGCCTCAGGGACAGTGTTAATACGAGTCAGGTCCCGCTCTCACACTAGAACACAGCCTCAGGGACAGTGTAATGACGAGTCAGGTCCTGATCTCACTCTAGAACACAGCCTCAGGGACAGTGTTAATACGAGTCAGGTCCTGATCTCACTCTAGAAAACCGCCCTGGGACAGTGTTAATAAGAGTCAGGTCCCGATCTCACTCTGGAACACAGCCTCAGGGACAGTGTTAATACGAGTCAGGTCCCGATCTCAATCTAGAACACAGTCTCAGTGACAGTGTTAATACGAGTCAGGTCCCAATCTCACTGTAGAACACAGCCTCAGGGTCAGTGCTAATATGAGTCAGGTCCCGATCTCACTCTAGAACACAGCCCCGGGGACAGTGTTAATATGAGTCAGGTCCCGATCACAATCTAGAACACAGCCCCAGGGACAGTGTTAATACGAGTCAGATCACGATCTCAATCTGAAACACAGCCCCAGGGACAGTGTTAATATGAGTCAGGTCCCAATCTCACTCTAGAACACAGCCTCAGGGACAGTGTTAATATGAGTCAGGTCCCGATCTCACTCTAGAACACAGCCTCAGGGACAGTATTAATACGAGTCCGGTCCCGATCTCACTCTAGAACACAGCCTCAGGGACAGTGTTAATACAAGTCAGGTACCGATCTCACACTAGAACACAGCCTCAGGGACAGTGTTAATATGAGTCAGGTCCTGATCTCACTCTGGAACACAGCCCCAGGGACAGTGTTACTATGATTCAGGTCCCGATCTCACTCTAGAACACAGCCCCGGAGACAGTGTTAATACAAGTCAGTTCCTGATCTCACTCTAGAACACAGTCTCAGGGACAGTGTTAATATGAGTCAGGTCCCGATCTCCCTCCAGAACACAGCCTCAGGAACAGTGTTAATACGTGTCAGTTCCCAATCACACTCTAGAACACAGCCTCAGGGAAAGTGTTAATACGAGTCAGGTCCCGATCTCACTCTAGAACACAGCCTCGGGGACAGTGTTAGTACGAGTCAGGTCCCGATCTCACTCTAGAACACAGCCTCAGGGAGTATGTTAATGCAAGTCAGGTCCCGATCTCACTCTAGAACACAGCCTCAGGGACAGTGTTGATACGAGTGAGGTCCTGATCTCACTCTAGAACACAGCCTCAGTGACAGTGTTAATACGAGTCAGGTCCTGATTTCACTCTAGAACACAGCCCCGGGGACAGTGTTAATACGAGTCAGGTCCCGATCTCAATCTAGAACACAGCCTCAGGGACAGTGTTAATACGAGTCAGGTCCCGATCTCACTCTAGAACACAGCCTCAGGGACAGTGATAATACGAGTCAGGTCCCGAACTCACTCTAGAACACAGCCTCAGGGACAGTGTTAATACGAGTCAGATCCCAATCACACTCTAGAACACAGCCTCAGGGACAGTGTTAATACGAGTCAGGTCCCGATCTCACTCTAGAACACAGCCTCAGGGACAGTGTAATGATGAGTCAGGTCCTGATCTCACTCTAGAACACAGCCTCAGGGAAAGTGTTAATACGAGTCAGGTCCTGATCTCACTCTACAAAACCGCCCTGGGACAGTGTTAATAAGAGTCAGGTCCCGATCTCACTCTGGAACACAGCCTCAGCGACAGTGTTAATACGAGTCAGGTCCCGATCTCAATCTAGAACACAGTCTCAGTGACAGTGTTAATATGATTCAGGTCCTGATTTCACTCTCGAACACAGCCCCGGGGACAGTGTTAATACGAGACAGGTCCCAATCTCAATCTAGAACACAGCCTCAGGGACAGTGTTAATACGAGTCCGGTCCCAATCTCACTCTAGAACACAGCCTCAGGGTCAGTGTTAATACGAGTCAGGTCCCGATCTCACTCTAGAACACAGCCTCAGGGACAGTGTTAATACGAGTCAGGTCCCGATCTCACTCTAGAACACAGCCTCAGGGACAGTGTTATGACGAGTCAGGTCCTGATCTCACTCTAGAACACAGTCCCGGGGACAGAGTTAATACGAGTCAGGGCCCGATCTCACTCTAGAACACAGCCCCAGGGACCGTGTTAATATGAGACAGGTCCCGATCTCACTCTAGAACACAGCCTCATGGACAGTGTTATTCGAGTCAGGTCCTGATATCACTCTAGAACACAGCCCTGGAGACAGTGTTAATATGAGTCAGGTCCCGATCTCACTCCAGAACACAGCCTCAGGGACAGTTTTAATATGAGTCAGGTCCCGATCTCACTCTAGAACACAGCCTCAGGGACAGTGTTAATATGAGTCAGGTCCCGAACTCACTCTAGAACACAGCCCCAGGGACAGTGTTAATACGAGTCAGGTCCCGATCTCACTCTAGAACACAGCCCCAGGGACAGTGTTAATATGAGTCAGGTCCCAATCTCATTCTAGAACACAGCCTCAGGGACAGTGTTAATATGAGTCAGGTCCCGATCTCACTCTAGAACACAGCCTCAGGGACCGAATTAATACGAGTCAGGTCCCGATCTCACTCTAGAACACAGCCTCAGGGACAGTGTTAATACGAGTCAGGTCCCAATCTCACTCTGGAACACAGCCCCAGGGACAGTGTTACTATGAGTCAGGTCCCGATCTCACTCTAGAACACAGCCCCGGAGACAGTGTTAATACGAGTCAGTTCCTGATCTCACTCTAGAACACAGTCTCAGGGACAGTGTTAATATGAGTCAGGTCCCGATCTCACTCTAGAACACAGCCTCAGGGACAGTATTAATACGAGTCAGGTCCCGATCTCACTCTAGAACACAGCCTCAGGGACAGTGTTAATACGAGTCAGGTCCCGATCTCACACTAGAACACAGCCTCAGGGACAGTGTTAATATGAGTCAGGTCCTGATCTCACTCTGGAACACAGTCCCAGGGACAGTGTTACTATGAGTCAGGTCCCGATCTCACTCTAGAACACAGCCCCGGAGACAGTGTTAATACGAGTCAGTTCCTGATCTCACTCTAGAACACAGTCTCAGGGACAGTGTTAATATGAGACAGGTCCCGATCTCACTCTAGAACACAGCCTCAGGAACAGTGTTAATACGTGTCAGTTCCCAATCACACTCTAGAACACAGCCTCAGGGAAAGTGTTAATACGAGTCAGGTCCCGATCTCACTCTAGAACACAGCCTCGGGGACAGTGTTAGTACGAGTCAGGTCCCGATCTCACTCAAGAAAAGAGCCCCGGGTACAGTGTTAATTCGAGTCAGGTCCCGATCTCACTCTAGAACACAGCCTCAGGGACTATGTTAATACAAGTCAGGTCCCGATCTCACTCTAGAACACAGCCTCAGGGACAGTGTTGATACGAGTGAGGTCCTGATCTCACTCTAGAACACAGCCTCAGTGACAGTGTTAATACGAGTCAGGTCCTGATTTCATTCTAGAACACAGCCCCGGGGACAGTGTTAATACGAGTCACGTCCCGATCTCAATCTAGAACAGAGCCTCAGGGACAGTGTTAATACGAGTCAGGTCCCGATCTCACTCTAGAACACAGCCTCAGGGACAGTGATAATACGAGTCTGGTCCCGAACTCACTCTAGAACACAGCCTCATGGACAGAATTAATATGAGTCAGGTCCTGATCTCACTCTAGAACACAGACCCGGGTACAGTGTTAATTCGAGTCAGGTCTCGATCTCACTCTAGAACACAGCCTCAGGGACAGTGTTTATGCAAGTCAGGACCCGATCTCCATCTAGAACACAGCCACAGGGACAGTGTTAATGCAAGACAGATCCCAATCACACTCTAGAACACAGCCTCAGGGACAGTGTTAATACGAGTCAGGTGCCGATCTCACTCTAGAACACAGCCTCAGGGACAGTGTTAATACGAGTCAGGTCCCGATCTCACTCTGGAACACAGCCCCGGGTACAGTGTTAATTCGAGTCAGGTCCCGATCTCACTCTAGAACACAGCCACAGGGACAGTGTTAATACGAGTCAGGTCCTGATCTCACTCTAGAACGCAGCCTCAGGGACAGTGTTAATACGAGTCTGGTCCCGATCTCACTTTAGAACACAGCCTCAGGGAAAGTGTTAATACGAGTCAGGTCCCGGTCTCACTCTAGAACACAGCCACAGGGACAGAGTTAATACGAGCCAGGTCCCGATCTCACTCTAGAACACAGCCCCAGGGACAGTGCTAATATGAGTCAGGTCCCGATCTCACTCTAGAACACAGCCCCGGGGACAGTGTTAATATGAGTCAGGTCCCGATCACAATCTAGAACACAGCCCCAGGGACAGTGTTAATACGAGTCAGATCACGATCTCAATCTGAAACACAGCCTCAGGGACAGTGTTAATATGAGTGAGGTCCTGATCTCACTCTAGGACACAGCCCAGGACAATGTTAATACGAGTCAGGTCCCGATCTCAATCTAGAACACAGCCTCGGGGACAGTGTTAATACGAGTCAGGTCCTGATCTCACTCTAGAACACCGCCCTGGGACAGTGTTAATAAGAGTCAGGTCCCGATCTCACTCTGGAACACAGTCTCAGTGACAGTGTTAATATGTGTCAGGTCCTGATTTCACTCTAGAACACAGCCCCGGGGACAGTGTTAATACGAGTCAGGTCCCAGTCTCAATCTAGAACACAGCCTCAGGGACAGTGTTAATACGAGTCAGGTCCCGATCTAACTCTAGAACACAGCCCCAGGGACAGTGTTAATACGAGTCAGGTCCCGATCTCACTCTAGAACGCAGCCTCAGGGACAGTGTTAATACGAGTCAGGTCCCGCTCTCACTCTAGAACACAGCCTCAGGGACAGTGTAATGACGAGTCAGGTCCTGATCTCACTCTAGAACACAGCCTCAGGGACAGTGTTAATACGAGTCAGGTCCTGATCTCACTCTAGAAAACCGCCCTGGGACAGTGTTAATAAGAGCCAGGTCCCGATCTCACTCTGGAACACAGCCTCAGGGACAGTGTTAATACGAGTCAGGTCCCGATCTCAATCTAGAACACAGTCTCAGTGACAGTGTTAATACGAGTCAGGTCCCAATCTCACTCTAGAACACAGCCTCAGGGTCAGTGCTAATATGAGTCAGGTCCCGATCTCACTCTAGAACACAGCCCCGGGGACAGTGTTAATATGAGTCAGGTCCCGATCACAATCTAGAACACAGCCCCAGGGACAGTGTTAATACGAGTCAGATCACGATCTCAATCTGAAACACAGCCCCAGGGACAGTGTTAATATGAGTCAGGTCCCAATCTCACTCTAGAACACAGCCTCAGGGACAGTGTTAATATGAGTCAGGTCCCGATCTCACTCTAGAACACAGCCTCAGGGACAGTTTTAATACGAGTCAGGTCCCGATCTCACTCTAGAACACAGCCTCAGGGACAGTGTTAATACGAGTCAGGTCCCGATCTCACACTAGAACACAGCCTCAGGGACAGTGTTAATATGAGTCAGGTCCTGATCTCACTCTGGAACACAGCCCCAGGGACAGTGTTACTATGATTCAGGTCCCGATCTCACTCTAGAACACAGCCCCGGAGACAGTGTTAATACAAGTCCGTTCCTGATCTCACTCTAGAACACAGTCTCAGGGACAGTGTTAATATGAGTCAGGTCCCGATCTCACTCCAGAACACAGCCTCAGGAACAGTGTTAATACGTGTCAGTTCCCAATCACACTCTAGAACACAGCCTCAGGGAAAGTGTTAATACGAGTCAGGTCCCGATCTCACTCTAGAACACAGCCTCGGGGACAGTGTTATACGAGTCAGGTCCCGATCTCACTCTAGAAAAGAGCCCCGGGTACAGTGTTAATTCGAGCCAGGTCCCGATCTCACTCTAGAACACAGCCTCAGGGACTATGTTAATGCAAGTCAGGTCCCGATCTCACTCTAGAACACAGCCTCAGGGATAGTGTTGATACGTGTGAGGTCCTGATCTCACTCTAGAACACAGCCTCAGTGACAGTGTTAATACGAGTCAGGTCCCGATCTCAATCTAGAAAACAGTCTCAGTGACAGTGTTAATATGAGTCAGGTCCTGACTTCACTCTCGAACACAGCCCCGGGGACAGTGTTAATACGAGACAGGTCCCAATCTCAATCTAGAACACAGCCTCAGGGACAGTGTTAATACGAGTCAGGTCCCAATCTCACTCTAGAACACAGCCTCAGGGTCAGTGTTAATACGAGTCAGGTCCCGATCTCACTCTAGAACACAGCCTCAGGGACAGTGTTAATACGAGTCAGGTTCCGATCTCACTCTAGAACACAGCCTCAGGGACAGTGTTATGACGAGTCAGGTCCTGATCTCACTCTAGAACACAGTCCCGGGGACAGAGTTAATACGAGTCAGGGCTCGATCTCACTCTAGAACACAGCCCCAGGGACCATGTTAATATGAGACAGGTCCCGATCTCACTCTAGAACACAGCCTCATGGACAGTGTTATTCGAGTCAGGTCCTGATATCACTCTAGAACACAGCCCTGGAGACAGTGTTAATATGAGTCAGGTCCCGATCTCACTCCAGAACACAGCCTCAGGGACAGTTTTAATATGAGTCAGGTCCCGATCTCACTCTAGAACACAGCCTCAGGGACAGTGTTAATATGAGTCAGGTCCCGAACTCACTCTAGAAAACAGCCCCAGGGACAGTGTTAATACGAGTCAGGTCCCGATCTCACTCTAGAACACAGCCCCAGGGACAGTGTTAATATGAGTCAGGTCCCAATCTCACTCTAGAACACAGCCTCAGGGACAGTGTTAATATGAGTCAGGTCCCGATCTCACTCTAGAACACAGCCTCAGGGACCGTATTAATACGAGTCAGGTCCCGATCTCACTCTAGAACACAGCCTCAGGGACAGTGTTAATACGAGTCAGGTCCCAATCTCACTCTGGAACACAGCCCCAGGGACAGTGTTACTATGAGTCAGGTCCCGATCTCACTCTAGAACACAGCCCCGGAGACAGTGTTAATACGAGTCAGTTCCTGATCTCACTCTAGAACACAGTCTCAGGGACAGTGTTAATATGAGTCAGGTCCCGATCTCACTCTAGAACACAGCCTCAGGGACAGTATTAATACGAGTCAGGTCCCGGTCTCATTCTAGAACACAGCCTCAGGGACAGTGTTAATACGAGTCAGGTCCCGATCTCACACTAGAACACAGCCTCAGGGACAGTGTTAATATAAGTCAGGTCCTGATCTCACTCTGGAACACAGTCCCAGGGACAGTGTTACTATGAGTCAGGTCCCGATCTCACTCTAGAACGCAGCCCCGGAGACAGTGTTAATACGAGTCAGTTCCTGATCTCACTCTAGAACACAGTCTCAGGGACAGTGTTAATATGAGTCAGGTCCCGATCTCACTCTAGAACACAGCCTCAGGAACAGTGTTAATACGTGTCAGTTCCCAATCACACTCTAGAACACAGCCTCAGGGAAAGTGTTAATACGAGTCAGGTCCCGATCTCACTCTAGAACACAGCCTCGGGGACAGTGTTAGTACGAGTCAGGTCCCGATCTCACTCAAGAAAAGAGCCCCGGGTACAGTGTTAATTCGAGTCAGGTCCTGATCTCACTCTAGAACACAGCCTCAGGGTCTATGTTAATACAAGTCAGGTCCCGATCTCACTCTAGAACACAGCCACAGGGACAGTGTTGATACGAGTGAGGTCCTGATCTCACTCTAGAACACAGCCTCAGTGACAGTGTTAATACGAGTCAGGTCCTGATTTCATTCTAGAACACAGCCCCGGGGACAGTGTTAATACGAGTCACGTCCCGATCTCAATCTAGAACAGAGCCTCAGGGACAGTGTTAATACGAGTCAGGTCCCGATCTCACTCTAGAACACAGCCTCAGGGACAGTGATAATACGAGTCTGGTCCCGAACTCACTCTAGAACACAGCCTCAGGGACAGAATTAATATGAGTCAGGTCCTGATCTCACTCTAGAACACAGCCTCAGGGACAGTGTTAATATGAGTCAGGTCCCGAACTCACTCTAGAAAACAGCCCCAGGGACAGTGTTAATACGAGTCAGGTCCCGATCTCACTCTAGAACACAGCCCCAGGGACAGTGTTAATATGAGTCAGGTCCCAATCTCACTCTAGAACACAGCCTCAGGGACAGTGTTAATATGAGTCAGGTCCCGATCTCACTCTAGAACACAGCCTCAGGGACCGTATTAATACGAGTCAGGTCCCGATCTCACTCTAGAACACAGCCTCAGGGACAGTGTTAATACGAGTCAGGTCCCAATCTCACTCTGGAACACAGCCCCAGGGACAGTGTTACTATGAGTCAGGTCCCGATCTCACTCTAGAACACAGCCCCGGAGACAGTGTTAATACGAGTCAGTTCCTGATCTCACTCTAGAACACAGTCTCAGGGACAGTGTTAATATGAGTCAGGTCCCGATCTCACTCTAGAACACAGCCTCAGCGACAGAGTTAATACGAGTCAGGTCCCGATCTCACTCTAGAACACAGCCTCAGGGACAGTGTTAATACGAGTCAGGTCCCGATCTCACACTAGAACACAGCCTCAGGGACAGTGTTAATATAAGTCAGGTCCTGATCTCACTCTGGAACACAGTCCCAGGGACAGTGTTACTATGAGTCAGGTCCCGATCTCACTCTAGAACACAGCCCCGGAGACAGTGTTAATACGAGTCAGTTCCTGATCTCACTCTAGAACACAGTCTCAGGGACAGTGTTAATATGAGTCAGGTCCCGATCTCACTCTAGAACACAGCCTCAGGAACAGTGTTAATACGTGTCAGTTCCCAATCACACTCTAGAACACAGCCTCAGGGAAAGTGTTAATACGAGTCAGGTCCCGATCTCACTCTAGAACACAGCCTCGGGGACAGTGTTAGTACGAGTCAGGTCCCGATCTCACTCAAGAAAAGAGCCCCGGGTACAGTGTTAATTCGAGTCAGGTCCTGATCTCACTCTAGAACACAGCCTCAGGGACTATGTTAATACAAGTCAGGTCCCGATCTCACTCTAGAACACAGCCTCAGGGACAGTGTTGATACGAGTGAGGTCCTGATCTCACTCTAGAACACAGCCTCAGTGGCAGTGTTAATACGAGTCAGGTCCTGATTTCATTCTAGAACACAGCCCCGGGGACAGTGTTAATACGAGTCACGTCCCGATCTCAATCTAGAACAGAGCCTCAGGGACAGTGTTAATACGTGTCAGGTCCCGATCTCACTCTAGAACACAGCCTCAGGGACAGTGATAATACGAGTCTGGTCCCGAACTCACTCTAGAACACAGCCTCAGGGACAGAATTAATATGAGTCAGGTCCTGATCTCACTCTAGAACACAGACCCGGGTACAGTGTTAATTCGAGTCAGGTCTCGATCTCACTCTAGAACACAGCCTCAGGGACAGTGTTTATGCAAGTCAGGTCCCGATCTCCATCTAGAACACAGCCACAGGGACAGTGTTAATGCAAGACAGATCCCAATCACACTCTAGAACACAGCCTCAGGGACAGTGTTAATATGAGTCAGGTCCCGATCTCACTCTAGAACACAGCCTCAGGGACAGTGTTAATACGAGTCAGGTCCCGATCTCACTCTGGAACACAGCCCCGGGTACAGTGTTAATTCGAGTCAGGTCCCGATCTCACTCTAGAACACAGCCACAGGGACAGTGTTAATATGAGTCAGGTCCTGATCTCACTCTAGAACGCAGCCCCAGGGACAGTGTTAATACGAGTCTGGTCCCGATCTCACTTTAGAACACAGCCTCAGGGAAAGTGTTAATATGAGTCAGGTCCCGTCTCACTCTAGAACACAGCCACAGGGACAGAGTTAATACGAGCCAAGTCCCGATCTCACTCTAGAACACAGCCCCAGGGACAGTGCTAATATGAGTCAGGTCCCGATCTCACTCTAGAACACAGCCCCGGGGACAGTGTTAATATGAGTCAGGTCCCGATCACAATCTAGAACACAGCCCCAGGGACAGTGTTAATACGAGTCAGATCACGATCTCAATCTGAAACACAGCCTCAGGGACAGTGTTAATATGAGTGAGGTCCTGATCTCACTCTAGGACACAGCCCAGGACAATGTTAATACGAGTCAGGTCCCGATCTCACTCTAGAACACAGCCTCAGGGACAGTGCTAATACGAGTCAGGTCCTGATCTCACTCTAGAACACCGCCCTGGGACAGTGTTAATAAGAGTCAGGTCCCGATCTCACTCTGGAACACAGTCTCAGTGACAGTGTTAATATGTGTCAGGTCCTGATTTCACTCTAGAACACAGCCCCGGGGACAGTGTTAATACGAGTCAGGTCCCAGTCTCAATCTAGAACACAGCCTCAGGGACAGTGTTAATACGAGTCAGGTCCCGATCTAACTCTAGAACGCAGACTCAGGGACAGTGTTAATACGAGTCAGGTCCCGCTCTCACTCTAGAACACAGCCTCAGGGACAGTGTAATGACGAGTCAGGTCCTGATCTCAGTCTAGAACACAGCCTCAGGGACAGTGTTAATACGAGTCAGGTCCTGATCTCACTCTAGAAAACCGCCCTGGGACAGTGTTAATAAGAGTCAGGTCCCGATCTCACTCTGGAACACAGCCTCAGGGACAGTGTTAATACGAGTCAGGTCCCGATCTCAATCTGGAACACAGTCTCAGTGACAGTGTTAATACGAGTCAGGTCCCAATCTCACTCTAGAACACAGCCTCAGGATCAGTGCTAATATGAGTCAGGTCCAGATCTCACTCTAGAACACAGCCCCGGGGACAGTGTTAATATGAGTCAGGTCCCGATCACAATCTAGAACACAGCCCCAGGGACAGTGTTAATACGAGTCAGATCACGATCTCAATCTGAAACACAGCCCCAGGGACAGTGTTAATATGAGTCAGGTCCCAATCTCACTCTAGAACACAGCCTCAGGGACAGTGTTAATATGAGTCAGGTCCCGATCTCACTCTAGAACACAGCCTCAGGGACAGTTTTAATACGAGTCAGGTCCCGATCTCACTCTAGAACACAGCCTCAGGGACAGTGTTAATACGAGTCAGGTCCCGATCTCACACTAGAACACAGCCTCAGGGACAGTGTTACTATGATTCAGGTCCCGATCTCACTCTAGAACACAGCCCCGGAGACAGTGTTAATACAAGTCCGTTCCTGATCTCACTCTAGAACACAGTATCAGGGACAGTGTTAATATGAGTCAGGTCCCGATCTCACTCCAGAACACAGCCTCAGGAACAGTGTTAATACGTGTCAGTTCCCAATCACACTCTAGAACACAGCCTCGGGGAAAGTGTTAATACGAGTCAGGTCCCGATCTCACTCTAGAACACAGCCTCGGGGACAGTGTTAGTACGAGTCAGGTCCCGATCTCACTCTAGAAAAGAGCCCCGGGTACAGTGTTAATTCGAGCCAGGTCCCGATCTCACTCTAGAACACAGCCTCAGGGACTATGTTAATGCAAGTCAGGTCCCGATCTCACTCTAGAACACAGCCTCAGGGATAGTGTTGATACGAGTGAGGTCCTGATCTCACTCTAGAACACAGCCTCAGTGACAGTGTTAATACGAGTCAGGTCCTGATTTCACTCTAGAACACAGCCCCGGGGACAGTGTTAATACGAGTCAGGTCCTGATTTCACTCTCGAACACAGCCCCGGGGACAGTGTTAATACGAGACAGGTCCCGATCTCACTCTAGAACACAGCCTCAGGGACAGTGATAATACGAGTCAGGTCCCGAACTCACTCTAGAACACAGCCTCAGGGACAGTGTTAATACGAGTCAGATCCCAATCACACTCTAGAACACAGCCTCAGGGACAGTGTTAATACGAGTCAGGTCCCGATCTCACTCTAGAACACAGCCTCAGGGACAGAATTAATATGAGTCAGGTCCTGATCTCACTCTAGAACACAGCCCCGGGTACAGTGTTAATTCGAGTCAGGTCTCGATCTCACTCTAGAACACAGCCTCAGGGACAGTGTTTATGCAAGTCAGGTCCCGATCTCCGTCTAGAACACAGCCACAGGGACAGTGTTAATACAAGACAGATCCCAATCACACTCTAGAACACAGCCTCAGGGACAGTGTTAATACGAGTCAGGTCCCGATCTCACTCTAGAACACAGCCTCAGGGACAGTGTTAATACGAGTCAGGTCCCGATCTCACTCTAGAACACAGCCCCGGGTACAGTGTTAATTCGAGTCAGGTCCCGATCTCACTCTAGAACACAGCCTCAGGGACAGTGTTTATACAAGTCAGGTCCTGATCTCCCTCTAGAACACAGCCACAGGGACAGTGTTAATACGAGTCAGCTCCTGATCTCACTCTAGAACACAGCCTCAGGGACAGTGTTAATACGAGTCTGGTCCCGATCTCACTTTAGAACACAGCCTCAGGGAAAGTGTTAATACGAGTCAGGTCCCGTTCTCACTCTAGAACACAGCCACAGGGACAGAGTTAATACGAGCCAGGTCCCAATCTCACTCTAGAACACAGCCCCAGGGACAGTGCTAATATGATTCAGGTCCCGATCTCACTCTAGAACACAGCCCTGGGGACAGTGTTAATATGAGTCAGGTCCCGATCACAATCTAGAACACAGCCCCAGGGACAGTGTTAATACGAGTCAGATCACGATCTCAATCTGAAACACAGCCTCAGGGACAGTGTTAATATGAGTGAGGTCCTGATCTCACTCTAGGACACAGCCCAGGACAATGTTAATACGAGTCAGGTCCCGATCTCACTCTAGAACACAGCCTCAGGGACAGTGTTAATACGAGTCAGGTCCTGATCTCACTCTAGAACACCGCCCTGGGACAGTGTTAATAAGAGTCAGGTCCCGATCTCACTCTGGAACACAGTCTCAGTGACAGTGTTAATACGAGTCAGGTCCCGATCTAACTCTAGAACACAGCCTCAGGGACAGTGTTAATACGAGTCAGGTCCCAATCTCACTCTAGAACGCAGCCTCAGGGACAGTGTTAATACGAGTCAGGTCCCGCTCTCACTCTAGAACACAGCCTCAGGGACAGTGTAATGACGAGTCATGTCCTGATCTCACTCTAGAACACAGCCTCAGGGACAGTGTTAATACGAGTCAGGTCCTGATCTCACTCTAGAAAACCGCCCTGGGACAGTGTTAATAAGAGTCAGGTCCCGATCTCACTCTGGAACACAGCCTCAGGGACAGTGTTAATACGAGTCAGGTCCCGATCTCAATCTAGAACACAGTCTCAGTGACAGTGTTAATATGAGTCAGGTCCTGATTTCACTCTAGAACACAGCCCCGGGGACAGTGTTAATACGAGCCAGGTCCCAATCTCAATCTAGAACACAGCCTCAGGGACAGTGTTAATACGAGTCAGGTCCCAATCTCACTCTAGAACACAGCCTCAGGGTCAGTGTTAATACGAGTCAGGTCCCGATCACAATCTAGAACACAGCCCCAGGGACAGTGTTAATACGAGTCAGATCACGATCTCAATCTGAAACACAGCCTCAGGGACAGTGTTAATATGAGTGAGGTCCTGATCTCACTCTAGGACACAGCCCAGGACAATGTAAATACGAGTCAGGTCCCGATCTCACTCTAGAACACAGCCTCAGGGACAGTGTTAATACGAGTCAGGTCCTGATCTCACTCTAGAACACCGCCCTGGGACAGTGTTAATAAGAGTCAGGTCCCGATCTCACTCTGGAACACAGTCTCAGTGACAGTGTTAATATGTGTCAGGTCCTGATTTCACTCTAGAACACAGCCCCGGGGACAGTGTTAATACGAGTCAGGTCCCAGTCTCAATCTAGAACACAGCCTCAGGGACAGTGTTAATACGAGTCAGGTCCCGATCTAACTCTAGAACACAGCCTCAGGGACAGTGTTAATACGAGTCAGGTCCCGATCTCACTCTTGAACGCAGCCTCAGGGACAGTGTTAATACGAGTCAGGTCCCGATCTCACTCTAGAACACAGCCTCAGGGACAGTGTAATGACGAGTCAGGTCCTGATCTCACTCTGGAACACAGCCTCAGGGACAGTGTTAATACGAGTCAGGTCCTGATCTCACTCTAGAAAACCGCCCTGTGACAGTGTTAATAAGAGTCAGGTCCCGATCTCACTCTGGAACACAGCCTCAGGGACAGTGTTAATACGAGTCAGGTCCCGATCTCAATCTAGAACACAGTCTCAGGGTCAGTGTTAATACGAGTCAGGTCCCGATCTCACTCTAGAACACAGCCTCAGGGACAGTGTTAATACGAGTCAGGTCCCGATCTCACACTAGAACACAGCCTCAGGGACAGTGTTAATATGAGTCAGGTCCTGAACTCACTCTGGAACACAGTCCCAGGGACAGTGTTACTATGAGTCAGGTCCCGATCTCACTCTAGAACACAGCCCCGGAGACAGTGTTAATACGAGTCAGTTCCTGATCTCACTCTAGAACACAGTCTCAGGGACAGTGTTAATATGAGTCAGGTCCCGATCTCACTCTAGAACACAGCCTCAGGAACAGTGTTAATACGTGTCAGTTCCCTATCACACTCTAGAACACAGCCTCAGGGAAAGTGTTAATACGAGTCAGGTCCCGATCTCACTCTAGAACACAGCCTCGGGGACAGTGTTAGTACGAGTCAGGTCCCGATCTCACTCAAGAAAAGAGCCCCGGGTACAGTGTTAATTCGAGTCAGGTCCCGATCTCACTCTAGAACACAGCCTCAGGGACTATGTTAATACAAGTCAGGTCCCGATCTCACTCTAGAACACAGCCTCAGGGACAGTGTTGATACGAGTGAAGTCCTGATCTCACTCTAGAACACAGCCTCAGTGACAGTGTTAATACGAGTCAGGTCCTGAATTCATTCTAGAACACAGCCCCGGGGACAGTGTTATTACGAGTCACGTCCCGATTTCAATCTAGAACAGAGCCTCAGGGACAGTGTTAATACGAGTCAGGTCCCGATCTCACTCTAGAACACAGCCTCTGGGACAGTGATAATACGAGTCTGGTCCCGAACTCACTCTAGAACACAGCCTCAGGGACAGTGTTAATACGAGTCAGATCCCAATCACACTCTAGAACACAGCCTCAGGGATAGTGTTAATACGAGTCAGGTCCCGATCTCACTCTAGAACACAGCCTCAGGGACAGAATTAATATGAGTCAGGTCCTGATCTCACTCTAGAACACAGACCCGGGTACAGTGTTAATTCGAGTCAGGTCTCGATCTCACTCTAGAACACAGCCTCAGGGACAGTGTTTATGCAAGTCAGGTCCCGATCTCCATCTAGAACACAGCCACAGGGACAGTGTTAATGCAAGACAGATCCCAATCACACTCTAGAACACAGCCTCAGGGACAGTGTTAATACGAGTCAGGTCCCGATCTCACTCTAGAACACAGCCTCAGGGACAGTGTTAATACGAGTCAGGTCCCGATCTCACTCTGGAACACAGCCCCGGGTACAGTGTTAATTCGAGTCAGGTCCCGATCTCACTCTAGAACACAGCCTCAGGGACAGTGTTTATACAAGTCAGGTCCTGATCTCCCTCTAGAACACAGCCACAGGGACAGTGTTAATACGAGTCAGGTCCTGATCTCACTCTAGAACACAGCCTCAGGGACAGTGTTAATACGAGTCTGGTCCCGATCTCACTTTAGAACACAGCCTCAGGGAAAGTGTTAATACGAGTCAGGTCCCGGTCTCACTCTAGAACACAGCCACAGGGACAGAGTTAATACGAGCCAGGTCCCGATCTCACTCTAGAACACAGCCCCAGGGACAGTGCTAATATGAGTCAGGTCCCGATCTCACTCTAGAACACAGCCCCGGGGACAGTGTTAATATGAGTCAGGTCCCGATCACAATCTAGAACACAGCCCCAGGGACAGTGTTAATACGAGTCAGATCACGATCTCAATCTGAAACACAGCCTCAGGGACAGTGTTAATATGAGTGAGGTCCTGATCTCACTCTAGGACACAGCCCAGGACAATGTTAATACGAGTCAGGTCCCGATCTCACTCTAGAACACAGCCTCAGGGACAGTGTTAATACGAGTCAGGTCCTGATCTCACTCTAGAACACCGCCCTGGGACAGTGTTAATAAGAGTCAGGTCCCGATCTCACTCTGGAACACAGTCTCAGTGACAGTGTTAATATGTGTCAGGTCCTGATTTCACTCTAGAACACAGCCCCGGGGACAGTGTTAATACGAGTCAGGTCCCAGTCTCAATCTAGAACACAGCCTCAGGGACAGTGTTAATACGAGTCAGGTCCCGATCTAACTCTAGAACACAGCCTCAGGACAGTGTTAATACGAGTCAGGTCCCGATCTCACTCTAGAACGCAGCCTCAGGGACAGTGTTAATACGAGTCAGGTCCCGCTCTCACTCTAGAACACAGCCTCAGGGACAGTGTAATGACGAGTCATGTCCTGATCTCACTCTAGAACACAGCCTCAGGGACAGTGTTAATACGAGTCAGGTCCTGATCTCACTCTAGAAAACCGCCCTGGGACAGTGTTAATAAGAGTCAGGTCCCGATCTCACTCTGGAACACAGCCTCAGGGACAGTGTTAATACGAGTCAGGTCCCGATCTCAATCTAGAACACAGTCTCAGTGACAGTGTTAATATGAGTCAGGTCCTGATTTCACTCTAGAACACAGCCCCGGGGACAGTGTTAATACGAGCCAGGTCCCAATCTCAATCTAGAACACAGCCTCAGGGACAGTGTTAATACGAGTCAGGTCCCAATCTCACTCTAGAACACAGCCTCAGGGTCAGTGTTAATACGAGTCGGGTCCCGATCACAATCTAGAACACAGCCCCAGGGACAGTGTTAATACGAGTCAGATCACGATCTCAATCTGAAACACAGCCTCAGGGACAGTGTTAATATGAGTGAGGTCCTGATCTCACTCTAGGACACAGCCCAGGACAATGTTAATACGAGTCAGGTCCCGATCTCACTCTAGAACACAGCGTCAGGGACAGTGTTAAAACGAGTCAGGTCCTGATCTCACTCTAGAACACCGCCCTGGGACAGTGTTAATAAGAGTCAGGTCCCGATCTCACTCTGGAACACAGTCTCAGTGACAGTGTTAATATGTGTCAGGTCCTGATTTCACTCTAGAACACAGCCCCGGGGACAGTGTTAATACGAGTCAGGTCCCAGTCTCAATCTAGAACACAGCCTCAGGGACAGTGTTAATACGAGTCAGGTCCCGATCTAACTCTAGAACACAGCCTCAGGGACAGTGTTAATACGAGTCAGGTCCCGATCTCACTCTTGAACGCAGCCTCAGGGACAGTGTTAATACGAGTCAGGTCCCGATCTCACTCTAGAACACAGCCTCAGGGACAGTGTAATGACGAGTCAGGTCCTGATCTCACTCTGGAACACAGCCTCAGGGACAGTGTTAATACGAGTCAGGTCCTGATCTCACTCTAGAAAACCGACCTGGGACAGTGTTAATAAGAGTCAGGTCCCGATCTCACTCTGGAACACAGCCTCAGGGACAGTGTTAATACGAGTCAGGTCCCGATCTCAATCTAGAACACAGTCTCAGTGACAGTGTTAATATGAGTCAGGTCCTGATTTCACTCTAGAACACAGCCCCGGGGACAGTGTTAATACGAGCCAGGTCCCAATCTCAATCTAGAACACAGCCTCAGGGACAGTGTTAATACGAGTCAGGTCCCAATCTCACTCTAGAACACAGCCTCAGGGTCAGTGTTAATACGAGTCAGGTCCCGATCTCACTCTAGAACACAGCCTCAGGGACAGTGTTATGACGAGTCAGGTCCTGATCTCACTCTAGAACACAGTCCCGGGGACAGAGTTAATACGAGTCAGGGCCCGATCTCACTCTAGAACACAGCCCCAGGGACCGTGTTAATATGAGACAGGTCCCGATCTCACTCTAGAACACAGCCTCATGGACAGTGTTATTCGAGTCAGGTCCTGATATCACTCTAGAACACAGCCCTGGAGACAGTGTTAATATGAGTCAGGTCCCGATCTCAATCTAGAACACAGCCTCAGGGACAGTTTTAATATGAGTCAGGTCCCGATCTCACTCTAGAACACAGCCTCAGGGACAGTGTTAATATGAGTCAGGTCCCGAACTCACTCTAGAACACAGCCCCAGGGACAGTGTTAATACGAGTCAGATCCCGATCTCACTCTAGAACACAGCCCCAGGGACAGTGTTAATATGAGTCAGGTCCCAATCTCACTCTAGAAAACAGCCTCAGGGCAGTGTTAATATGAGTCAGGTCCCGATCTCACTCTAGAACACAGCCTCAGGGACAGTATTAATACGAGTCAGGTCCCGATCTCACTCTAGAACACAGCCTCAGGGACAGTGTTAATACGAGTCAGGTCCCGATCTCACACTAGAACACAGCCTCAGGGACAGTGTTAATATGAGTCAGGTCCTGATCTCACTTTGGAACACAGTCCCAGGGACAGTGTTACTATGAGTCAGGTCCCGATCTCACTCTAGAACACAGCCCCGGAGACTGTGTTAATATGAGTCAGTTCCTGGTCTCACTCTAGAACACAGTCTCAGGGACAGTGTTAATATGAGTCAGGTCCCGATCTCACTCTAGAACACAGCCTCAGGAACAGTGTTAATACGTGTCAGTTACCAATCACACTCTAGAACACAGCCTCGGGGACAGTGTTAATACGAGTCAGGTCCCGATCTCACTCTAGAACACAGCCTCAGGGACAGTGTTAATACGAGTCAGGTCCCGATCTCACTCTAGAACACAGCCCCGGGTACAGTGTTAATTCGAGTCTGGTCCCGATCTCACTCTAGAACACAGCCTCAGGGACAGTGTTTATACAAGTCAGGTCCTGATCTCCCTCTAGAACACAGCCACAGGGACAGTGTTAATACGAGTCAGGTCCTGATCTCACTCTAGAACACAGCCTCAGGGACAGTGTTAATACGAGTCTGGTCCCGATCTCACTTTAGAACACAGCCTCAGGGAAAGTGTTAATACGAGTCAGGTCCCGGTCTCACTCTAGAACACAGCCACAGGGACAGAGTTAATACTAGCTAGGTCCCGATCTCACTCTAGAACACAGCCCCAGGGACAGTGCTAATATGATTCAGGTCCCGATCTCACTCTAGAACACAGCCCCGGGGACAGTGTTAATATGAGTCAGGTCCCGATCACAATCTAGAACACAGCCCCAGGGACAGTGTTAATACGAGTCAGATCACGATCTCAATCTGAAACACAGCCTCAGGGAGAGTGTTAATATGAGTGAGGTCCTGATCTCACTCTAGGACACAGCCCAGGACAATGTTAATACGAGTCAGGTCCCGATCTCACTCTAGAACACAGCCTCAGGGACAGTGTTAATTCGAGTCAGGTCCTGATCTCACTCTAGAACACCGCCCTGGGACAGTGTTAATAAGAGTCAGGTCCCGATCTCACTCTGGAACACAGTCTCAGTGACAGTGTTAATATGTGTCAGGTCCTGATTTCACTCTAGAACACAGCCCCGGGGACAGTGTTAATACGAGTCAGGTCCCAGTCTCAATCTAGAACACAGCCTCAGGGACAGTGTTCATACGAGTCAGGTCCCGATCTAACTCTAGAACACAGCCTCAGGGACGGTGTTAAAACGAGTCAGGTCCCGATCTCACTCTAGTACGCAGCCTCAGGGACAGTGTTAATACGAGTCAGGTCCCGCTCTCACTCTAGAACACAGCCTCAGGGACAGTGTAATGACGAGTCATGTCCTGATCTCACTCTAGAACACAGCCTCAGGGACAGTGTTAATACGAGTCAGGTCCTGATCTCACTCTAGAAAACCGCCCTGGGACAGTGTAAAAAAGAGTCATGTCCCGATCTCACTCTGGAACACAGCCTCAGGGACAGTGTTAATACGAATCAGGTCCCGATCTCAATCTAGAACACAGTCTCAGTGACAGTGTTAATATGAGTCAGGTCCTGATTTCACTCTAGAACACAGCCCCGGGGACAGTGTTAATATGAGCCAGGTCCCAATCTCAATCTAGAACACAGCCTCAGGGACAGTGTTAATACGAGTCAGGTCCCAATCTCACTCTAGAACACAGCCTCAGGGTCAGTGTTAATACAAGTCAGGTCCCGATCACAATCTAGAACACAGCCCCAGGGACAGTGTTAATACGAGTCAGATCACGATCTCAATCTGAAACACAGCCTCAGGGACAGTGTTAATATGAGTGAGGTCCTGATCTCACTCTAGGACACAGCCCAGGACAATGTTAATACGAGTCAGGTCCCGATCTCACTCTAGAACACAGCCTCAGGGACAGTGTTAATACGAGTCAGGTCCTGATCTCACTCTAGAACACCGCCCTGGGACAGTGTTAATAAGAGTCAGGTCCCGATCTCACTCTGGAACACAGTCTCAGTGACAGTGTTAATATGTGTCAGGTCCTGATTTCACTCTAGAACACAGCCCCGGGGACAGTGTTAATACGAGTCAGGTCCCAGTCTCAATCTAGAAC
This sequence comes from Somniosus microcephalus, assembly GCF_052327205.1. Taxonomy (NCBI): domain Eukaryota; kingdom Metazoa; phylum Chordata; class Chondrichthyes; order Squaliformes; family Somniosidae; genus Somniosus; species Somniosus microcephalus. Next base: position 35,674,330 of record NW_028225185.1, read on the forward strand.
ACAGCCTCAGGGACAGTGTTAATACGAGTCAGGTCCCGATCTAACTCTAGAACACAGCCTCAGGGACAGTGTTAATACGAGTCAGGTCCCGATCTCACTCTTGAACGCAGCCTCAGGGACAGTGTTAATACGAGTCAGGTCCCGATCTCACTCTAGAACACAGCCTCAGGGACAGTGTAATGACGAGTCAGGTCCTGATCTCACTCTAGAACACAGCCTCAGGGACAGTGTTAATACGAGTCAGGTCCTGATCTCACTCTAGAAAACCGCCCTGGGACAGTGTTAATAAGAGTCAGGTCCCGATCTCACTCTGGAACACAGCCTCAGGGACAGTGTTAATACGAGTCAGTTCCCGATCTCAATCTAGAACACAGTCTCAGTGACAGTGTTAATATGAGTCAGGTCCTGATTTCACTCTAGAACACAGCCCCGGGGACAGTGTTAATACGAGCCAGGTCCCAATCTCAATCTAGAACACAGCCTCAGGGACAGTGTTAATACGAGTCAGGTCCCAATCTCACTCTAGAACACAGCCTCAGGGTCAGTGTTAATACGAGTCAGGTCCCGATCTCACTCTAGAACACAGCCTCAGGGACAGTGTTATGACGAGTCAGGTCCTGATCTCACTCTAGAACACAGTCCCAGGGACAGTGTTAATACGAGTCAGGTCCCGATCTCACACTAGAACACAGCCTCAGGGACAGTGTTAATATGAGTCAGGTCCTGATCTCACTCTGGAACACAGTCCCAGGGACAGTGTTACTATGAGTCAGGTCCCGATCTCACTCTAGAACACAGCCCCGGAGACAGTGTTAATATGTGTCAGTTCCTGGTCTCACTCTAGAACACAGTCTCAGGGACAGTGTTAATATGAGTCAGGTCCCGATCTCACTCTAGAACACAGCCTCAGGAACAGTGTTAATACGTGTCAGTTCCCAATCACACTCTAGAACACAGCCTCGGGGGCAGTGTTAATACGAGTCAGGTTCCGATCTCACTCTAGAAAAGAGCCCCGGGTACAGTGTTAATTCGAGTCAGGTCCCGATCTCACTCTAGAACACAGCCTCGGGGACAGTGTTAGTACGAGTCAGGTCCCGATTTCACTCTAGAAAAGAGCCCCGGGTACAGTGTTAATTCGAGTCAGGTCCCGATCTCACTCTAGAACACAGCCCCAGGGACAGTGTTAATATGAGTCAGGTCCCAATCTCACTCTAGAAAACAGCCTCAGGGACAGTGTTAATATGAGTCAGGTCCCGATCTCACTCTAGAACACAGCCTCAGGGACAGTATTAATACGAGTCGGGTCCCGATCTCACTCTAGAACACAGCCTCAGGGACAGTGTTAATACGAGTCAGGTCCCGATCTCACACTAGAACACAGCCTCAGGGACAGTGTTAATATGAGTCAGGTCCTGATCTCACTCTGGAACACAGTCCCAGGGACAGTGTTACTATGAGTCAGGTCCCGATCTCACTCTAGAACACAGCCCCGGAGACTGTGTTAATATGAGTCAGTTCCTGGTCTCACTCTAGAACACAGTCTCAGGGACAGTGTTAATATGAGTCAGGTCCCGATCTCACTCTAGAACACAGCCTCAGGAACAGTGTTAATACGTGTCAGTTACCAATCACACTCTAGAACACAGCCTCGGGGACAGTGTTAATACGAGTCAGGTCCCGATCTCACTCTAGAACACAGCCTCAGGGACAGTGTTAATACGAGTCAGGTCCCGATCTCACTCTAGAACACAGCCCCGGGTACAGTGTTAATTCGAGTCTGGTCCCGATCTCACTCTAGAACACAGCCTCAGGGACAGTGTTTATACAAGTCAGGTCCTGATCTCCCTCTAGAACACAGCCACAGGGACAGTGTTAATACGAGTCAGGTCCTGATCTCACTCTAGAACACAGCCTCAGTGACAGTGTTAATACGAGTCTGGTCCCGATCTCACTTTAGAACACAGCCTCAGGGAAAGTGTTAATACGAGTCAGGTCCCGGTCTCACTCTAGAACACAGCCACAGGGACAGAGTTAATACGAGCTAGGTCCCGATCTCACTCTAGAACACAGCCTCAGGGACAGTGTTAATACGAGTCAGGTCCCAATCTCACTCTAGAACACAGCCTCAGGGTCAGTGTTAATACGAGTCATGTCCCGATCACAATCTAGAACACAGCCCCAGGGACAGTGTTAATACGAGTCAGATCACGATCTCAATCTGAAACACAGCCTCAGGGACAGTGTTAATATGAGTGAGGTCCTGATCTCACTCTAGGACACAGCCCAGGACAATGTTAATACGAGTCAGGTCCCGATCTCACTCTAGAACACAGCCTCAGGGACAGTGTTAATACGAGTCAGGTCCTGATCTCACTCTAGAACACCGCCCTGGGACAGTGTTAATAAGAGTCAGGTCCCGATCTCACTCTGGAACACAGTCTCAGTGACAGTGTTAATATGTGTCAGGTCCTGATTTCACTCTAGAACACAGCCCCGGGGACAGTGTTAATACGAGTCAGGTCCCAGTCTCAATCTAGAACACAGCCTCAGGGACAGTGTTAATACGAGTCAGGTCCCGATCTAACTCTAGAACACAGCCTCAGGGACAGTGTTAATACGAGTCAGGTCCCGATCTCACTCTTGAACGCAGCCTCAGGGACAGTGTTAATACGAGTCAGGTCCCGATCTCACTCTAGAACACAGCCTCAGGGACAGTGTAATGACGAGTCAGGTCCTGATCTCACTCTAGAACACAGCCTCAGGGACAGTGTTAATACGAGTCAGGTCCTGATCTCACTCTAGAAAACCGCCCTGGGACAGTGTTAATAAGAGTCAGGTCCCGATCTCACTCTGGAACACAGCCTCAGGGACAGTGTTAATACGAGTCAGTTCCCGATCTCAATCTAGAACACAGTCTCAGTGACAGTGTTAATATGAGTCAGGTCCTGATTTCACTCTAGAACACAGCCCCGGGGACAGTGTTAATACGAGCCAGGTCCCAATCTCAATCTAGAACACAGCCTCAGGGACAGTGTTAATACGAGTCAGGTCCCAATCTCACTCTAGAACACAGCCTCAGGGTCAGTGTTAATACGAGTCAGGTCCCGATCTCACTCTAGAACACAGCCTCAGGGACAGTGTTATGACGAGTCAGGTCCTGATCTCACTCTAGAACACAGTCCCGGGGACAGAGTTAATACGAGTCAGGGCCCGATCTCACTCTAGAACACAGCCCCAGGTACCGTGTTAATATGAGACAGGTCCCGATCTCACTCTAGAACACAGCCTCATGGACAGTGTTATTCGAGTCAGGTCCTGATATCACTCTAGAACACAGCCCTGGAGACAATGTTAATATGAGTCAGGTCCCGATCTCACTCTAGAACACAGCCTCAGGGACAGTTTTAATATGAGTCAGGTCCCGATCTCACTCTAGAACACAGCCTCAGGGACAGTGTTAATATGAGTCAGGTCCCGAACTCACTCTAGAACACAGCCCCAGGGACAGTGTTAATACGAGCCAGATCCCGATCTCACTCTAGAACACAGCCCCAGGGACAGTGTTAATATGAGTCAGGTCCCAATCTCACTCTAGAAAACAGCCTCAGGGACAGTGTTAATATGAGTCAGGTCCCGATCTCACTCTAGAACACAGCCTCAGGGACAGTATTAATACGAGTCAGGTCCCGATCTCACTCTAGAACACAGCCTCAGGGACAGTGTTAATACGAGTCAGGTCCCGATCTCACACTAGAACACAGCCTCAGGGACAGTGTTAATATGAGTCAGGTCCTGATCTCACTCTGGAACACAGTCCCAGGGACAGTGTTACTATGAGTCAGGTCCCGATCTCACTCTAGAACACAGCCCCGGAGACAGTGTTAATATGTGTCAGTTCCTGGTCTCACTCTAGAACACAGTCTCAGGGACAGTGTTAATATGAGTCAGGTCCCGATCTCACTCTAGAACACAGCCTCAGGAACAGTGTTAATACGTGTCAGTTCCCAATCACACTCTAGAACACAGCCTCGGGGGCAGTGTTAATACGAGTCAGGTTCCGATCTCACTCTAGAAAAGAGCCCCGGGTACAGTGTTAATTCGAGTCAGGTCCCGATCTCACTCTAGAACACAGCCTCGGGGACAGTGTTAGTACGAGTCAGGTCCCGATTTCACTCTAGAAAAGAGCCCCGGGTACAGTGTTAATTCGAGTCAGGTCCCGATCTCACTCTAGAACACAGCCCCAGGGACAGTGTTAATATGAGTCAGGTCCCAATCTCACTCTAGAAAACAGCCTCAGGGACAGTGTTAATATGAGTCAGGTCCCGATCTCACTCTAGAACACAGCCTCAGGGACAGTATTAATACGAGTCAGGTCCCGATCTCACTCTAGAACACAGCCTCAGGGACAGTGTTAATACGAGTCAGGTCCCGATCTCACACTAGAACACAGCCTCAGGGACAGTGTTAATATGAGTCAGGTCCTGATCTCACTCTGGAACACAGTCCCAGGGACAGTGTTACTATGAGTCAGGTCCCGATCTCACTCTAGAACACAGCCCCGGAGACTGTGTTAATATGAGTCAGTTCCTGGTCTCACTCTAGAACACAGTCTCAGGGACAGTGTTAATATGAGTCAGGTCCCGATCTCACTCTAGAACACAGCCTCAGGAACAGTGTTAATACGTGTCAGTTACCAATCACACTCTAGAACACAGCCTCGGGGACAGTGTTAATACGAGTCAGGTCCCGATCTCACTCTAGAACACAGCCTCAGGGACAGTGTTAATACGAGTCAGGTCCCGATCTCACTCTAGAACACAGCCCCGGGTACAGTGTTAATTCGAGTCTGGTCCCGATCTCACTCTAGAACACAGCCTCAGGGACAGTGTTTATACAAGTCAGGTCCTGATCTCCCTCTAGAACACAGCCACAGGGACAGTGTTAATACGAGTCAGGTCCTGATCTCACTCTAGAACACAGCCTCAGTGACAGTGTTAATACGAGTCTGGTCCCGATCTCACTTTAGAACACAGCCTCAGGGAAAGTGTTAATACGAGTCAGGTCCCGGTCTCACTCTAGAACACAGCCACAGGGACAGAGTTAATACGAGCTAGGTCCCGATCTCACTCTAGAACACAGCCCCAGGGACAGTGCTAATATGATTCAGGTCCCGATCTCACTCTAGAACACAGCCCCGGGGACAGTGTTAATATGAGTCAGGTCCCGATCACAATCTAGAACACAGCCCCAGGGGCAGTGTTAATACGAGTCAGATCACGATCTCAATCTGAAACACAGCCTCAGGGAGAGTGTTAATATGAGTGAGGTCCTGATCTCACTCTAGGACACAGCCCAGGACAATGTTAATACGAGTCAGGTCCCGATCTCACTCTAGAACACAGCCTCAGGGACAGTGTTAATACGAGTCAGGTCCTGATCTCACTCTAGAACACCGCCCTGAGACAGTGTTAATAAGAGTCAGGTCCCGATCTCACTCTGGAACACAGTCTCAGTGACAGTGTTAATATGTGTCAGGTCCTGATTTCACTCTAGAACACAGCCCCGGGGACAGTGTTAATACGAGTCAGGTCCCAGTCTCAATCTAGAACACAGCCTCAGGGACAGTGTTAATACGAGTCAGGTCCCGATCTAACTCTAGAACACAGCCTCAGGGACAGTGTTAATACGAGTCAGGTCCCGATCTCACTCTAGAACGCAGCCTCAGGGACAGTGTTAATACGAGTCAGGTCCCGCTCTCACTCTAGAACACAGCCTCAGGGACAGTGTAATGACGAGTCATGTCCTGATCTCACTCTAGAACACAGCCTCAGGGACAGTGTTAATACGAGTCAGGTCCTGATCTCACTCTAGAAAAACGCCCTGGGACAGTGTAAAAAAGAGTCATGTCCCGATCTCACTCTGGAACACAGCCTCAGGGACAGTGTTAATACGAATCAGGTCCCGATCTCAATCTAGAACACAGTCTCAGTGACAGTGTTAATATGAGTCAGGTCCTGATTTCACTCTAGAACACAGCCCCGGGGACAGTGTTAATATGAGCCAGGTCCCAATCTCAATCTAGAACACAGCCTCAGGGACAGTGTTAATACGAGTCAGGTCCCAATCTCACTCTAGAACACAGCCTCAGGTTCAGTGTTAATACGAGTCAGGTCCCGATCACAATCTAGAACACAGCCCCAGGGACAGTGTTAATACGAGTCAGATCACGATCTCAATCTGAAACACAGCCTCAGGGACAGTGTTAATATGAGTGAGGTCCTGATCTCACTCTAGGACACAGCCCAGGACAATGTTAATACGAGTCAGGTCCCGATCTCACTCTAGAACACAGCCTCAGGGACAGTGTTAATACGAGTCAGGTCCTGATCTCACTCTAGAACACCGCCCTGGGACAGTGTTAATAAGAGTCAGGTCCCGATCTCACTCTGGAACACAGTCTCAGTGACAGTGTTAATATGTGTCAGGTCCTGATTTCACTCTAGAACACAGCCCCGGGGACAGTGTTAATACGAGTCAGGTCCCAGTCTCAATCTAGAACACAGCCTCAGGGACAGTGTTAATACGAGTCAGGTCCCGATCTAACTCTAGAACACAGCCTCAGGGACAGTGTTAATACGAGTCAGGTCCCGATCTCACTCTTGAACGCAGCCTCAGGGACAGTGTTAATACGAGTCAGGTCCCGATCTCACTCTAGAACACAGCCTCAGGGACAGTGTAATGACGAGTCAGGTCCTGATCTCACTCTAGAACACAGCCTCAGGGACAGTGTTAATACGAGTCAGGTCCTGATCTCACTCTAGAAAACCGCCCTGGGACAGTGTTAATAAGAGTCAGGTCCCGATCTCACTCTGGAACACAGCCTCAGGGACAGTGTTAATACGAGTCAGTTCCCGATCTCAATCTAGAACACAGTCTCAGTGACAGTGTTAATATGAGTCAGGTCCTGATTTCACTCTAGAACACAGCCCCGGGGACAGTGTTAATACGAGCCAGGTCCCAATCTCAATCTAGAACACAGCCTCAGGGACAGTGTTAATACGAGTCAGGTCCCAATCTCACTCTAGAACACAGCCTCAGGGTCAGTGTTAATACGAGTCAGGTCCCGATCTCACTCTAGAACACAGCCTCAGGGACAGTGCTATGACGAGTCAGGTCCTGATCTCACTCTAGAACACAGTCCCGGGGACAGAGTTAATACGAGTCAGGGCCCGATCTCACTCTAGAACACAGCCCCAGGGACCGTGTTAATATGAGACAGGTCCCGATCTCACTCTAGAACACAGCCTCATGGACAGTGTTATTCGAGTCAGGTCCTGATATCACTCTAGAACACAGCCCTGGAGACAGTGTTAATATGAGTCAGGTCCCGATCTCACTCTAGAACACAGCCTCAGGGACAGTTTTAATATGAGTCAGGTCCCGATCTCACTCTAGAACACAGCCTCAGGGACAGTGTTAATATGAGTCAGGTCCCGAACTCACTCTAGAACACAGTCTCAGGGACAGTGTTAATATGAGTCAGGTCCCGATCTCACTCTAGAACACAGCCTCAGGAACAGTGTTAATACGTGTCAGTTCCCAATCACACTCTAGAACACAGCCTCGGGGACAGTGTTAATACGAGTCAGGTTCCGATCTCACTCTAGAAAAGAGCCCCGGGTACAGTGTTAATTCGAGTCAGTTCCCGATCTCACTCTAGAACACAGCCTCGGGGACAGTGTTAGTACGAGTCAGGTCCCGATTTCACTCTAGAAAAGAGCCCCGGGTACAGTGTTAATTCGAGTCAGGTCCCGATCTCACTCTAGAACACAGCCTCAGGGACTATGTTAATACAAGTCAGGTCCCAATCTCACTCTAGAATACAGCCTCAGGGACAGTGTTGATACGAGTGAGGTCCTGATCTCACTCTAGAACACAGCCTCAGTGACAGTGTTAATACGAGTCAGGTCCTGATTTCACTCTAGAACACAGCCCCGGGGACAGTGTTAATACGAGTCAGGTCCCGATTTCAATCCAAAACACAGCCTCAGGGACAGTGTTAATCCGAGTCAGGTCCCGATCTCACTCTAGAACACAGCCTCAGGGACAGTGATAATACGAGTCAGGTCCCGAACTCACTTTAGAACACAGCCTCAGGGACAGTGTTAATACGAGTCAGATCCCAATCACACTCTAGAACACAGCCTCAGGGACAGTGTTAATATGAGTCAGGTCCCGATCTCACTCTAGAACACAGCCTCAGGGACAGAATTAATATGAGTCAGGTCCTGATCTCACTCTAGAACACAGCCCCGGGTACAGTGTTTATTCGAGTCAGGTCTCGATCTCACTCTAGAACACAGCCTCAGGGACAGTGTTTATGCAAGTCAGGTCCCGATCTCCGTCTAGAACACAGCCACAGGGACAGTGTTAATACAAGACAGATCCCAATCACACTCTAGAACACAGCCTCAGGGACAGTGTTAATATGAGTCAGGTCCCGATCTCACTCTCGAACACAGCCTCAGGGACAGTGTTTATACAAGTCAGGTCCCGATCTCCCTCTAGAACACAGCCACAGGGACAGTGTTAATACGAGTCAGGTCCTGATCTCACTCTAGAACACAGCCTCAGGGACAGTGTTAATACGAGTCAGGTCCCGATCTCACTCTAGAACACAGCCTCAGGGAAAGTGTTAATATGAGTCAGGTCCCGCTCTCACTCTAGAAGACAGCCTCAGGGACAGAGTTAATACGAGTCAGATCCCGAACTGACTATAGAACACAGCCCCAGGGACAGTGTTAATATGATCCAGGTCCTGATCTCACTCTAGAACACAGCCCCGGGGACAGTGTTAATACGAGTCAGGTCCCGATCTCACTCTAGAACACAGCCCCAGGGACAGTGTTAATACGAGTCAGATCCCGATCTCAATCTGGAACAACGCCTCAGGGACTGTGTTACTATGAGTCAGGTCCTGATCTCACTCTAGAACACAGCCTCAGGGACAGTGTTATTAAGAGTCAGGTCCTGATCTCACTCTAGAACACAGTCCCAGGGACAGAGTTAATACGAGTCAGGTACCAATCTCACTCTAGAACACAGCCCTGGAGACAGTGTTAATATGAGTCAGGTCCCGATCTCAAGTCTAGAACACAGCCTCAGGGACAGTGTTAATACGAGTCAGGTCCCGAACTCACTCCAGAACACAGCCCCAGGGACAGTGTTAATACGAGTCAGGTCCCAAACTCACTCCAGAACACAGCCCCAGGGACAGTGTTAATATGAGTCAGGTCCTGAACTCACTCTAGAACACAGCCCCAGTGTCAGTGTTAATAAGAGTCAGGTTCTGATCTCACTCCAGAACACAGCTTCAGGGACAGTGTTAATACGAGTCAGGTCCCGATCTCACTCTAGATCACAGCCTCATGGGCAGTGTTAACACGAGTCAGGTCCTGATCTCACTCTAGAACACAGCCTCAGGGACAGTGTTAATACGAGTCAGGTCCCGAACTCACTCTAGAACACAGCCTCGGGGACAGTGTTAATACGAGTCAGGTCCTGATCTCACTCTAGAAAAAAGCCCTGGGACAGTGTTAATAAGAGTCAGGTCCCGATCTCACTCTGGAACACAGCCTCAGGGACAGTGTTAATACGAGTCAGGTCCCGATCTCACTGTAGAACACAGTCTCAGTGACAGTGTTAATATGAGTCAAGTCCTGATTTCACTCTAGAACACAGCCCCGGGGACAGTGTTAATACGAGTCAGGTCCCAATCTCAATCTAGAACACAGCCTCAGGGACAGTGTTAATATGAGTCAGGTCCCGATCTCACTCTAGAACACAGCCTCAGGGACAGTGTTAATACGAGTCAGGTCCCGATCTCACTCTAGAACACAGCCTCAGGGACAGTGTTAATACGAGTCAGGTCCCAGTCTCAATCTAGAACACAGCCTCAGGGACAGTGTTAATACGAGTCAGGTCCCGATCTAACTCTAGAACACAGCCTCAGGGACAGTGTTAATACGAGTCAGGTCCCAATCTCACTCTTGAACGCAGCCTCATGGACAGTGTTAATACGAGTCAGGTCCCGATCTCACTCTAGAACACAGCCTCAGGGACAGTGTAATGACGAGTCAGGTCCTGATCTCACTCTAGAACACAGCCTCAGGGACAGTGTTAATACGAGTCAGGTCCTGATCTCACTCTAGAAAACCGCCCTGGGACAGTGTTAATAAGAGTCAGGTCCCGATCTCACTCTGGAACACAGCCTCAGGGACAGTGTTAATACGAGTCAGTTCCCGATCTCAATCTAGAACAAAGTCTCAGTGACAGTGTTAATATGAGTCAGGTCCTGATTTCACTCTAGAACACAGCCCCGGGGACAGTGTTAATACGAGCCAGGTCCCAATCTCAATCTAGAACACAGCCTCAGGGACAGTGTTAATACGAGTCAGGTCCCAATCTCACTCTAGAACACAGCCTCAGGGTCAGTGTTAATACGAGTCAGGTCCCGATCTCACTCTAGAACACAGCCTCAGGGACAGTGTTATGACGAGTCAGGTCCTGATCTCACTCTAGAGCACAGTCCCGGGGACAGAGTTAATACGAGTCAGGGCCCGATCTCACTCTAGAACACAGCCCCAGGGACCGTGTTAATATGAGACAGGTCCCGATCTCACTCTAGAACACAGCCTCATGGACAGTGTTATTCGAGTCAGGTCCTGATATCACTCTAGAACACAGCCCTGGAGACAGTGTTAATATGAGTCAGGTCCCGATCTCACTCTCGAACACAGCCTCAGGGACAGTGTTTATACAAGTCAGGTCCCGATCTCCCTCTAGAACACAGCCACAGGGACAGTGTTAATACGAGTCAGGTCCTGATCTCACTCTAGAACACAGCCTCAGGGACAGTGTTAATACGAGTCAGGTCCCGATCTCACTCTAGAACACAGCCTCAGGGAAAGTGTTAATATGAGTCAGGTCCCGCTCTCACTCTAGAAGACAGCCTCAGGGACAGAGTTAATACGAGTCAGATCCCGAACTGACTATAGAACACAGCCCCAGGGACAGTGTTAATATGATCCAGGTCCTGATCTCACTCTAGAACACAGCCCCGGGGACAGTGTTAATACGAGTCAGGTCCCGATCTCACTCTAGAACACAGCCCCAGGGACAGTGTTAATACGAGTCAGATCCCGATCTCAATCTGGAACAACGCCTCAGGGACTGTGTTACTATGAGTCAGGTCCTGATCTCACTCTAGAACACAGCCTCAGGGACAGTGTTATTAAGAGTCAGGTCCTGATCTCACTCTAGAACACAGTCCCAGGGACAGAGTTAATACGAGTCAGGTACCAATCTCACTCTAGAACACAGCCCTGGAGACAGTGTTAATATGAGTCAGGTCCCGATCTCAAGTCTAGAACACAGCCTCAGGGACAGTGTTAATACGAGTCAGGTCCCGAACTCACTCCAGAACACAGCCCCAGGGACAGTGTTAATACGAGTCAGGTCCCAAACTCACTCCAGAACACAGCCCCAGGGACAGTGTTAATATGAGTCAGGTCCTGAACTCACTCTAGAACACAGCCCCAGTGTCAGTGTTAATAAGAGTCAGGTTCTGATCTCACTCCAGAACACAGCTTCAGGGACAGTGTTAATACGAGTCAGGTCCCGATCTCACTCTAGAACACAGACCCAGGGACAGTGTTAATAGGAATCAGGTCCCGATCTCACTCTAGATCACAGCCTCATGGGCAGTGTTAACACGAGTCAGGTCCTGATCTCACTCTAGAACACAGCCTCAGGGACAGTGTTAATACGAGTCAGGTCCCGAACTCACTCTAGAACACAGCCTCGGGGACAGTGTTAATACGAGTCAGGTCCTGATCTCACTCTAGAACAAAGCCCTGGGACAGTGTTAATAAGAGTCAGGTCCCGATCTCACTCTGGAACACAGCCTCAGGGACAGTGTTAATACGAGTCAGGTCCCGATCTCACTGTAGAACACAGTCTCAGTGACAGTGTTAATATGAGTCAAGTCCTGATTTCACTCTAGAACACAGCCCCGGGGACAGTGTTAATACGAGTCAGGTCCCAATCTCAATCTAGAACACAGCCTCAGGGACAGTGTTAATATGAGTCAGGTCCCGATCTCACTCTAGAACACAGCCCCGGGGACAGTGTTAATACGAGCCAGGTCCCAATCTCAATCTAGAACACAGCCTCAGGGACAGTGTTAATACGAGTCAGGTCCCAATCTCACTCTAGAACACAGCCTCAGGGTCAGTGTTAATACGAGTCAGGTCCCGATCTCACTCTAGAACACAGCCTCAGGGACAGTGTTATGACGAGTCAGGTCCTGATCTCACTCTAGAGCACAGTCCCGGGGACAGAGTTAATACGAGTCAGGGCCCGATCTCACTCTAGAACACAGCCCCAGGGACCGTGTTAATATGAGACAGGTCCCGATCTCACTCTAGAACACAGCCTCATGGACAGTGTTATTCGAGTCAGGTCCTGATATCACTCTAGAACACAGCCCTGGAGACAGTGTTAATATGAGTCAGGTCCCGATCTCACTCTCGAACACAGCCTCAGGGACAGTGTTTATACAAGTCAGGTCCCGATCTCCCTCTAGAACACAGCCACAGGGACAGTGTTAATACGAGTCAGGTCCTGATCTCACTCTAGAACACAGCCTCAGGGACAGTGTTAATACGAGTCAGGTCCCGATCTCACTCTAGAACACAGCCTCAGGGAAAGTGTTAATATGAGTCAGGTCCCGCTCTCACTCTAGAAGACAGCCTCAGGGACAGAGTTAATACGAGTCAGATCCCGAACTGACTATAGAACACAGCCCCAGGGACAGTGTTAATATGATCCAGGTCCTGATCTCACTCTAGAACACAGCCCCGGGGACAGTGTTAATACGAGTCAGGTCCCGATCTCACTCTAGAACACAGCCCCAGGGACAGTGTTAATACGAGTCAGATCCCGATCTCAATCTGGAACAACGCCTCAGGGACTGTGTTACTATGAGTCAGGTCCTGATCTCACTCTAGAACACAGCCTCAGGGACAGTGTTATTAAGAGTCAGGTCCTGATCTCACTCTAGAACACAGTCCCAGGGACAGAGTTAATACGAGTCAGGTACCAATCTCACTCTAGAACACAGCCCTGGAGACAGTGTTAATATGAGTCAGGTCCCGATCTCAAGTCTAGAACACAGCCTCAGGGACAGTGTTAATACGAGTCAGGTCCCGAACTCACTCCAGAACACAGCCCCAGGGACAGTGTTAATACGAGTCAGGTCCCAAACTCACTCCAGAACACAGCCCCAGGGACAGTGTTAATATGAGTCAGGTCCTGAACTCACTCTAGAACACAGCCCCAGTGTCAGTGTTAATAAGAGTCAGGTTCTGATCTCACTCCAGAACACAGCTTCAGGGACAGTGTTAATACGAGTCAGGTCCCGATCTCACTCTAGAACACAGACCCAGGGACAGTGTTAATAGGAATCAGGTCCCGATCTCACTCTAGATCACAGCCTCATGGGCAGTGTTAACACGAGTCAGGTCCTGATCTCACTCTAGAACACAGCCTCAGGGACAGTGTTAATACGAGTCAGGTCCCGAACTCACTCTAGAACACAGCCTCGGGGACAGTGTTAATACGAGTCAGGTCCTGATCTCACTCTAGAACAAAGCCCTGGGACAGTGTTAATAAGAGTCAGGTCCCGATCTCACTCTGGAACACAGCCTCAGGGACAGTGTTAATACGAGTCAGGTCCCGATCTCACTGTAGAACACAGTCTCAGTGACAGTGTTAATATGAGTCAAGTCCTGATTTCACTCTAGAACACAGCCCCGGGGACAGTGTTAATACGAGTCAGGTCCCAATCTCAATCTAGAACACAGCCTCAGGGACAGTGTTAATATGAGTCAGGTCCCGATCTCACTCTAGAACACAGCCTCAGGGACAGTGTTAATACGAGTCAGGTCCCGATCTCACTCTAGAACACAGCCTCAGGGACAGTGTTAATACGAGTCAGGTCCCAGTCTCAATCTAGAACACAGCCTCAGGGACAGTGTTAATACGAGTCAGGTCCCGATCTAACTCTAGAACACAGCCTCAGGGACAGTGTTAATACGAGTCAGGTCCCAATCTCACTCTTGAACGCAGCCTCAGGGACAGTGTTAATACGAGTCAGGTCCCGATCTCACTCTAGAACACAGCCTCAGGGACAGTGTAATGACGAGTCAGGTCCTGATCTCACTCTAGAACACAGCCTCAGGGACAGTGTTAATACGAGTCAGGTCCTGATCTCACTCTAGAAAACCGCCCTGGGACAGTGTTAATAAGAGTCAGGTCCCGATCTCACTCTGGAACACAGCCTCAGGGACAGTGTTAATACGAGTCAGTTCCCGATCTCAATCTAGAACACAGTCTCAGTGACAGTGTTAATATGAGTCAGGTCCTGATTTCACTCTAGAACACAGCCCCGGGGACAGTGTTAATACGAGCCAGGTCCCAATCTCAATCTAGAACACAGCCTCAGGGACAGTGTTAATACGAGTCAGGTCCCAATCTCACTCTAGAACACAGCCTCAGGGTCAGTGTTAATACGAGTCAGGTCCCGATCTCACTCTAGAACACAGCCTCAGGGACAGTGTTATGACGAGTCAGGTCCTGATCTCACTCTAGAGCACAGTCCCGGGGACAGAGTTAATACGAGTCAGGGCCCGATCTCACTCTAGAACACAGCCCCAGGGACCGTGTTAATATGAGACAGGTCCCGATCTCACTCTAGAACACAGCCTCATGGACAGTGTTATTCGAGTCAGGTCCTGATATCACTCTAGAACACAGCCCTGGAGACAGTGTTAATATGAGTCAGGTCCCGATCTCACTCTAGAACACAGCCTCAGGGACAGTTTTAATATGAGTCAGGTCCCGATCTCACTCTAGAACACAGCCTCAGGGACAGTGTTAATATGAGTCAGGTCCCGAACTCACTCTAGAACACAGCCCCAGGGACAGTGTTAATACGAGTCAGATCCCGATCTCACTCTAGAACACAGCCCCAGGGACAGTGTTAATATGAGTCAGGTCCCAATCTCACTCTAGAAAACAGCCTCAGGGACAGTGTTAATATGAGTCAGGTCCCGATCTCACTCTAGAACACAGCCTCAGGGACAGTATTAATACGAGTCAGGTCCCGATCTCACTCTAGAACACAGCCTCAGGGACAGTGTTAATACGAGTCAGGTCCCGATCTCACACTAGAACACAGCCTCAGGGACAGTGTTAATATGAGTCAGGTCCTGATCTCACTCTGGAACACAGTCCCAGGGACAGTGTTACTATGAGTCAGGTCCCGATCTCACTCTAGAACACAGCCCCGGAGACAGTGTTAATATGAGTCAGTTCCTGGTCTCACTCTAGAACACAGTCTCAGGGACAGTGTTAATATGAGTCAGGTCCCGATCTCACTCTAGAACACAGCCTCAGGAACAGTGTTAATACGTGTCAGTTCCCAATCACACTCTAGAACACAGCCTCGGGGACAGTGTTAATACGAGTCAGGTTCCGATCTCACTCTAGAAAAGAGCCCCGGGTACAGTGTTAATTCGAGTCAGGTCCCGATCTCACTCTAGAACACAGCCTCGGGGACAGTGTTAGTACGAGTCAGGTCCCGATTTCCCTCTAGAAAAGAGCCCCGGGTACAGTGTTAATTCGAGTCAGGTCCCGATCTCACTCTAGAACACAGCCTCAGGGACTATGTTAATACAAGTCAGGTCCCAATCTCACTCTAGAATACAGCCTCAGGGACAGTGTTGATACGAGTGAGGTCCTGATCTCACTCTAGAACACAGCCTCAGTGACAGTGTTAATACGAGTCAGGTCCTGATTTCACTCTAGAACACAGCCCCGGGGACAGTGTTAATACGAGTCAGGTCCCGATTTCAATCCAAAACACAGCCTCAGGGACAGTGTTAATGCGAGTCAGGTCCCGATCTCACTCTAGAACACAGCCTCAGGGACAGTGATAATACGAGTCAGGTCCCGAACTCACTCTAGAACACAGCCTCAGGGACAGTGTTAATACGAGTCAGATCCCAATCACACTCTAGAACACAGCCTCAGGGACAGTGTTAATATGAGTCAGGTCCCGATCTCACTCTAGAACACAGCCTCAGGGACAGAATTAATATGAGTCAGGTCCTGATCTCACTCTAGAACACAGCCCCGGGTACAGTGTTTATTCGAGTCAGGTCTCGATCTCACTCTAGAACACAGCCTCAGGGACAGTGTTTATGCAAGTCAGGTCCCGATCTCCGTCTAGAACACAGCCACAGGGACAGTGTTAATACAAGACAGATCCCAATCACACTCTAGAACACAGCCTCAGGGACAGTGTTAATATGAGTCAGGTCCCGATCTCACTCTCGAACACAGCCTCAGGGACAGTGTTAATACGAGTCAGGTCCCGATCTCACTCTAGAACACAGCCCCGGGTACAGTGTTAATTCGAGTCAGGTCCCGATCTCACTCTAGAACACAGCCTCAGGGACAGTGTTTATACAAGTCAGGTCCCGATCTCCCTCTAGAACACAGCCACAGGGACAGTGTTAATACGAGTCAGGTCCTGATCTCACTCTAGAACATAGCCTCACGGACAGTGTTAATACGAGTCAGGTCCCGATCTCACTCTAGAACACAGCCTCAGGGAAAGTGTTAATATGAGTCAGGTCCCGCTCTCACTCTAGAAGACAGCCTCAGGGACAGAGTTAATACGAGTCAGATCCCGAACTGACTATAGAACACAGCCCCAGGGACAGTGTTAATATGATCCAGGTCCTGATCTCACTCTAGAACACAGCCCCGGGGACAGTGTTAATACGAGTCAGGTCCCGATCTCACTCTAGAACACAGCCCCAGGGGCAGTGTTAATACGAGTCAGATCCCGATCTCAATCTGGAACAACGCCTCAGGGACTGTGTTATTATGAGTCAGGTCCTGATCTCACTCTAGAACACAGCCTCAGGGACAGTGTTATTAAGAGTCAGGTCCTGATCTCACTCTAGAACACAGTCCCAGGGACAGAGTTAATACGAGTCAGGTACCAATCTCACTCTAGAACACAGCCCTGGAGACAGTGTTAATATGAGTCAGGTCCCGATCTCAAGTCTAGAACACAGCCTCAGGGACAGTGTTAATACGAGTCAGGTCCCGAAATCACTCCAGAACACAGCCCCAGGGACAGTCTTAATACGAGTCAGGTCCCAAACTCACTCCAGAACACAGCCCCAGGGACAGTGTTAATATGAGTCAGGTCCTGAACTCACTCTAGAACACAGCCCCAGTGTCAGTGTTAATAAGAGTCAGGTTCTGATCTCACTCCAGAACACAACTTCAGGGACAGTGTTAATACGAGTCAGGTCCCGATCTCACTCTAGAACACAGACCCAGGGACAGTGTTAATAGGAATCAGGTCCCGATCTCACTCTAGAACACAGCCTCATGGGCAGTGTTAACACGAGTCAGGTCCTGATCTCACTCCAGAACACAGCCTCAGGGACAGTGTTAATACGAGACAGGTCCCGAACTCACTCTAGAACACAGCCTCGGGGACAGTGTTAATACGAGTCAGGTCCTGATCTCACTCTAGAACAACGCCCTGGGACAGTGTTAATAAGAGTCAGGTCCCGATCTCACTCTGGAACACAGCCTCAGGGACAGTGTTAATACGAGTCAGGTCCCGATCTCACTCTAGAACACAGTCTCAGTGACAGTGTTAATATGAGTCAAGTCCTGATTTCACTCTAGAACACAGCCCCGGGGACAGTGTTAATACGAGTCAGGTCCCAATCTCAATCTAGAACACAGCCTCAGGGACAGTGTTAATACGAGTCAGGTCCCGATCTCACTCTAGAACACAGCCTCAGGGACAGTGTTAATACGAGTCAGGTCCCGATCTCACTCTAGAACACAGCCTCAGGGACAGTGTTAATAAGAGTCAGATCCCAATCACACTCTAGAACACAGCCTCAGGGACAGTGTTAATACGAGTCAGGTCCCGATTTCACTCTAGAACACAGCCCCGGGGACAGTGTTAATACGAGTCAGGTCCCGATCTCACTCTAGAACACAGCCCCGGGTACAGTGTTAATTCGAGTCAGGTCCCGATCTCACTCTAGAACACAGCCTCGGGAAAGTGCTTATACAAGTCAGGTCCCGATCTCCCTCCAGAACACAGCCTCAGGGACAGTGTTAATATGAGTCCGGTCCCGATCTCACTTTAGAACACAGCCTCAGGGAAAGTGTTAATATGAGTCAGGTCCCGATCTCACTCTAGAACACAGCCTCGGGGACAGTGTTAGTACGAGTCAGGTCCCGATTTCACTCTAGAAAAGAGCCCCGGGTACAGTGTTAATTCGAGTCAGGTCCCGATCTCACTCTAGAACACAGCCTCAGGGACTATGTTAATACAAGTCAGGTCCCAATCTCACTCTAGAATACAGCCTCAGGGACAGTGTTGATACGAGTGAGGTCCTGATCTCACTCTAGAATACAGCCTCAGTGACAGTGTTAATACGAGTCAGGTCCTGATTTCACTCTAGAACACAGCCCCGGGGACAGTGTTAATACGAGTCAGGTCCCGATCTCAATCCAAAACACAGCCTCAGGGACAGTGTTAATCCGAGTCAGGTCCCGATCTCACTCTAGAACACAGCCTCAGGGACAGTGATAATACGAGTCAGGTCCCGAACTCACTCTAGAACACAGCCTCAGGGACAGTGTTAATACGAGTCAGATCCCAATCACACTCTAGAACACAGCCTCAGGGACAGTGTTAATACGAGTCAGGTCCCGATCTCACTCTAGAACACAGCCTCAGGGACAGAATTAATATGAGTCAGGTCCTGATCTCACTCTAGAACACAGCCCCGGGTACAGTGTTAATTCGAGTCAGGTCTCGATCTCACTCTAGAACACAGCCTCAGGGACAGTGTTTATGCAAGTCAGGTCCCGATCTCCGTCTAGAACACAGCCACAGGGACAGTGTTAATACAAGACAGATCCCAATCACACTCTAGAACACAGCCTCAGGGACAGTGTTAATATGAGTCAGGTCCCGATCTCACTCTCGAAAACAGCCTCAGGGACAGTGTTAATACGAGTCAGGTCCCGATCTCACTCTAGAACACAGCCCCGGGTACAGTGTTAATTCGAGTCAGGTCCCGATCTCACTCTAGAACACAGCCTCAGGGACAGTGTTTATACAAGTCAGGTCCCGATCTCCCTCTAGAACACAGCCACAGGGACAGTGTTAATACGTGTCAGGTCCTGATCTCACTCTAGAACACAGCCTCACGGACAGTGTTAATACGAGTCAGGTCCCGATCTCACTCTAGAACACAGCCTCAGGGAAAGTGTTAATATGAGTCAGGTCCCGCTCTCACTCTAGAAGACAGCCTCAGGGACAGAGTTAATACGAGTCAGATCCCGAACTGACTCTAGAACACAGCCCCAGGGACAGTGTTAATATGATCCAGGTCCTGATCTCACTCTAGAACACAGCCCCGGGGACAGTGTTAATACGAGTCAGGTCCCGATCTCACTCTAGAACACAGCCCCAGGGACAGTGTTAATACGAGTCAGATCCCGATCTCAATCTGGAACAACGCCTCAGGGACTGTGTTACTATGAGTCAGGTCCTGATCTCACTCTAGAACACAGCCTCAGGGACAGTGTTATTACGAGTCAGGTCCTGATCTCACTCTAGAACACAGTCCCGGGGACAGAGTTAATATGAGTCAGGTACCGATCTCACTCTAGAACACAGCCCTGGAGACAGTGTTAATATGAGTCAGGTCCCGATCTCAAGTCTAGAACACAGCCTCAGGGACAGTGTTAATACTAGTCAGGTCCCGAACTCACTCCAGAACACAGCCCCAGGGACAGTGTTAATACGAGTCAGGTCCCGAACTCACTCCAGAACACAGCCCCAGGGACAGTGTTAATATGAGTCAGGTCCTGAACTCACTCTAGAACACAGCCCCAGGGTCAGTGTTAATAAGAGTCAGGTTCTGATCTCACTCCAGAACACAGCTTCAGGGACAGTGTTAATACGAGTCAGGTCCCGATCTCACTCTGGAACACAGCCCCAGGGACAGTGTTAATACGAATCAGGTCCCGATCTCACTCTAGAACACAGCCTCATGGGCAGTGTTAACACGAGTCAGGTCCTGATCTCACTCTAGAACACAGCCTCAGGGACAGTGTTAATACGAGTCAGGTCCCGATCTCACTCTAGAACACAGCCTCAGGAACAGTGTAATGACGAGTCAGGTCCTGATCTCACTCTAGAACACAGCCTCAGGGACAGTGTTAATACGAGTCAGGTCCTGATCTCACTCTAGAAAACCGCCCTGGGACAGTGTTAATAAGAGTCAGGTCCCGATCTCACTCTGGAACACAGCCTCAGGGACAGTGTTAATACGAGTCAGTTCCCGATCTCAATCTAGAACACAGTCTCAGTGACAGTGTTAATATGAGTCAGGTCCTGATTTCACTCTAGAACACAGCCCCGGGGACAGTGTTAATACGAGCCAGGTCCCAATCTCAATCTAGAACACAGCCTCAGGGACAGTGTTAATACGAGTCAGGTCCCAATCTCACTCTAGAACACAGCCTCGGGGTCAGTGTTAATACGAGTCAGGTCCCGATCTCACTCTAGAACACAGCCTCAGGGACAGTGTTATGACGAGTCAGGTCCTGATCTCACTCTAGAACACAGTCCCGGGGACAGAGTTAATACGAGTCAGGGCCCGATCTCACTCTAGAACACAGCCCCAGGGACCGTGTTAATATGAGACAGGTCCCGATCTCACTCTAGAACACAGCCTCATGGACAGTGTTATTCGAGTCAGGTCCTGATATCACTCTAGAACACAGCCCTGGAGACAGTGTTAATATGAGTCAGGTCCCGATCTCACTCTAGAACACAGCCTCAGGGACAGTTTTAATATGAGTCAGGTCCCGATCTCACTCTAGAACACAGCCTCAGGGACAGTGTTAATATGAGTCAGGTCCCGAACTCACTCTAGAACACAGCCCCAGGGACAGTGTTAATACGAGTCAGATCCCGATCTCACTCTAGAACACAGCCCCAGGGACAGTGTTAATATGAGTCAGGTCCCAATCTCACTCTAGAAAACAGCCTCAGGGACAGTGTTAATATGAGTCAGGTCCCGATCTCACTCTAGAACACAGCCTCAGGGACAGTATTAATACGAGTCAGGTCCCGATCTCACTCTAGAACACAGCCTCAGGGACAGTGTTAATACGAGTCAGGTCCCGATCTCACACTAGAACACAGCCTCAGGGACAGTGTTAATATGAGTCAGGTCCTGATCTCACTCTGGAACACAGTCCCAGGGACAGTGTTACTATGAGTCAGGTCCCGATCTCACTCTAGAACACAGCCCCGGAGACAGTGTTAATATGAGTCAGTTCCTGGTCTCACTCTAGAACACAGTCTCAGGGACAGTGTTAATATGAGTCAGGTCCCGATCTCACTCTAGAACACAGCCTCAGGAACAGTGTTAATACGTGTCAGTTCCCAATCACACTCTAGAACACAGCCTCGGGGACAGTGTTAATACGAGTCAGGTTCCGATCTCACTCTAGAAAAGAGCCCCGGGTACAGTGTTAATTCGAGTCAGGTCCCGATCTCACTCTAGAACACAGCCTCGGGGACAGTGTTAGTCCGAGTCAGGTCCCGATTTCACTCTAGAAAAGAGCCCCGGGTACAGTGTTAATTCGAGTCAGGTCCCGATCTCACTCTAGAACACAGCCTCAGGGACTATGTTAATACAAGTCAGGTCCCAATCTCACTCTAGAATACAGCCTCAGGGACAGTGTTGATACGAGTGAGGTCCTGATCTCACTCTAGAACACAGCCTCAGTGACAGTGTTAATACGAGTCAGGTCCTGATTTCACTCTAGAACACAGCCCCGGGGACAGTGTTAATACGAGTCAGGTCCCGATTTCAATCCAAAACACAGCCTCAGGGACAGTGTTAATCCGAGTCAGGTCCCGATCTCAGTCTAGAACACAGCCTCAGGGACAGTGATAATACGAGTCAGGTCCCGAACTCACTCTAGAACACAGCCTCAGGGACAGTGTTAATACGAGTCAGATCCCAATCACACTCTAGAACACAGCCTCAGGGACAGTGTTAATATGAGTCAGGTCCCGATCTCACTCTAGAACACAGCCTCAGGGACAGAATTAATATGAGTCATGTCCTGATCTCACTCTAGAACACAGCCCCGGGTACAGTGTTAATTCGAGTCAGGTCTCGATCTCACTCTAGAACACAGCCTCAGGGACAGTGTTTATGCAAGTCAGGTCCCGATCTCCGTCTAGAACACAGCCACAGGGACAGTGTTAATACAAGACAGATCCCAATCACACTCTAGAACACAGCCTCAGGGACAGTGTTAATATGAGTCAGGTCCCGATCTCACTCTCGAACACAGCCTCAGGGACAGTGTTAATACGAGTCAGGTCCCGATCTCACTCTAGAACACAGCCCCGGGTACAGTGTTAATTCGAGTCAGGTCCAGATCTCACTCTAGAACACAGCCTCAGGGACAGTGTTTATACAAGTCAGGTCCCGATCTCCCTCTAGAACACAGCCACAGGGACAGTGTTAATACGAGTCAGGTCCTGATCTCACTCTAGAACACAGCCTCAGGGACAGTGTTAATACGAGTCAGGTCCCGATCTCACTCTAGAACACAGCCTCAGGGAAAGTGTTAATATGAGTCAGGTCCCGCTCTCACTCTAGAAGATAGCCTCAGGGACAGAGTTAATACGAGTCAGATCCCGAACTGACTATAGAACACAGCCCCAGGGACAGTGTTAATATGATCCAGGTCCTGATCTCACTCTAGAACACAACCCCGGGGACAGTGTTAATACGAGTCAGGTCCCGATCTCACTATAGAACACAGCCCCAGGGACAGTGTTAATACGAGTCAGATCCCGATCTCAATCTGGAACAACGCCTCAGGGACTGTGTTACTATGAGTCAGGTCCTGATCTCACTCTAGAACACAGCCTCAGGGACAGTGTTATTAAGAGTCAGGTCCTGATCTCACTCTAGAACACAGTCCCAGGGACAGAGTTAATACGAGTCAGGTACCAATCTCACTCTAGAACACAGCCCGGGGACAGTGTTAATATGAGTCAGGTCCCGATCTCAAATCTAGAACACAGCCTCAGGGACAGTGTTAATACGAGTCAGGTCCCGAACTCACTCCAGAACACAGCCCCAGGGACAGTGTTAATACGAGTCAGGTCCCAAACTCACTCCAGAACACAGCCCCAGGGACAGTGTTAATATGAGTCAGGTCCTGAACTCACTCTAGAACACAGCCCCAGTGTCAGTGTTAATAAGAGTCAGGTTCTGATCTCACTCCAGAACACAGCTTCAGGGACAGTGTTAATACGAGTCAGGTCCCGATCTCACTCTAGAACACAGACCCAGGGACAGTGTTAATAGGAATCAGGTCCCGATCTCACTCTAGAACACAGCCTCATGGGCAGTGTTAACACGAGTCAGGTCCTGATCTCACTCTAGAAAACAGCCTCAGGGACAGTGATAATACGAGTCAGGTCCCGAACTCACTCTAGAACACAGCCTCGGGGACAGTGTTAATACGAGTCAGGTCCTGATCTCACTCTAGAACAACGCCCTGGGACAGTGTTAATAAGAGTCAGGTCCCGATCTCACTCTAGAACACAGTCTCAGTGACAGTGTTAATATGAGTCAAGTCCTGATTTCACTCTAGAACACAGCCCCGGGGACAGTGTTAATACGAGTCAGGTCCCAATCTCAATCCAGAACACAGCCTCAGGGACAGTGTTAATACGAGTCAGGTCCCGATCTCACTCTAGAACACAGCCTCAGGGACAGTGTTAATACGAGTCAGGTCCCGATCTCACTCTAGAACACAGCCTCAGGGACAGTGTTAATAAGAGTCAGATCCCAATCACACTCTAGAACACAGCCTCAGGGACAGTGTTAATACGAGTCAGGTCCCGATTTCACTCTAGAACACAGCCCCGGGGACAGTGTTAATACGAGCCAGGTCCCAATCTCAATCTGGAACAACGCCTCAGGGACTGTGTTACTATGAGTCAGGTCCTGATCTCACTCTAGAACACAGCCTCAGGGACAGTGTTATTACGAGTCAGGTCCTGATCTCACTCTAGAACACAGTCCCGGGGACAGAGTTAATATGAGTCAGGTACCGATCTCACTCTAGAACACAGCCCTGGAGACAGTGTTAATATGAGTCAGGTCCCGATCTCAAGTCTAGAACACAGCCTCAGGGACAGTGTTAATACGAGTCAGGTCCCGAACTCACTCCAGAACACAGCCCCAGGGACAGTGTTAATACGAGTCAGGTCCCGAACTCACTCCAGAACACAGCCCCAGGGACAGTGTTAATATGAGTCAGGTCCTGAACTCACTCTAGAACACAGCCCCAGGGTCAGTGTTAATAAGAGTCAGGTTCTGATCTCACTCCAGAACACAGCTTCAGGGACAGTGTTAATACGAGTCAGGTCCCGATCTCACTCTGGAACACAGCCCCAGGGACAGTGTTAATACGAATCAGGTCCCGATCTCACTCTAGAACACAGCCTCATGGGCAGTGTTAACACGAGTCAGGTCCTGATCTCACTCTAGAACACAGCCTCAGGGACAGTGTTAATACGAGTCAGGTCCCGAACTCACTCTAGAACACAGCCTCAGGGACAGTGTTAATACGAGTCAGGTCCTG
Source organism: Somniosus microcephalus (assembly GCF_052327205.1). Lineage (NCBI taxonomy): Eukaryota > Metazoa > Chordata > Chondrichthyes > Squaliformes > Somniosidae > Somniosus > Somniosus microcephalus. Next base: position 35,699,203 of record NW_028225185.1, read on the forward strand.
ATCTCACTCTAGAACAACGCCCTGGGACAGTGTTAATAAGAGTCAGGTCCCGATCTCACTCTGGAACACAGCCTCAGGGACAGTGTTAATACGAGTCAGGTCCCGATCTCACTCTAGAACACAGTCTCAGTGACAGTGTTAATATGAGTCAAGTCCTGATTTCACTCGAGAACACAGCCCCGGGGACAGTGTTAATACGAGTCAGGTCCCAATCTCAATCTAGAACACAGCCTCAGGGACAGTGTTAATACGAGTCAGGTCCCGATCTCACTCTAGAACACAGCCTCAGGGACAGTGTTAATACGAGTCAGGTCCCGATCTCACTCTAGAACACAGCCTCAGGGACAGTGTTAATAAGAGTCAGATCCCAATCACACTCTAGAACACAGCCTCAGGGACAGTGTTAATACGAGTCAGGTCCCGATTTCACTCTAGATCACAGCCCCGGGGACAGTGTTAATACGAGTCAGGTCCCGATCTCACTCTAGAACACAGCCCCGGGTACAGTGTTAATTCGAGTCAGGTCCCGATCTCACTCTAGAACACAGCCTCGGGAAAGTGCTTATGCAAGTCAGGTCCCGATCTCCCTCTAGAACACAGCCTCAGGGACAGTGTTAATATGAGTCCGGTCCCGATCTCACTTTAGAACACAGCCTCAGGGAAAGTGTTAATACGAGTCAGGTCCCGGTCTCACTCTAGAACACAGCCACAGGGACAGAGGTAATACGAGCCAGGTCCCGATCTCACTCTAGAACACAGCCCCAGGGACAGTGCTAATATGAGTCAGGTCCCGATCTCACTCTAGAACACAGCCCCGGGGACAGTGTTAATATGAGTCAGGTCCCGATCACAATCTAGAACACAGCCCCAGGGACAGTGTTAATACGAGTCAGATCACGATCTCAATCTGGAACACAGCCTCAGGGACAGTGTTAATACGAGTGAGGTCCCGATCTCACTCTAGAACACAGCTTCAGGGACAGTGTTAATACAAGTCAGATCCCAATCACACTCTAGAACGCAGCCTCAGGGACAGTGTTAATACGAGTCAGGTCCCGATCTCACTCTAGAACACAGCCTCAGGGACAGTGTAATGACGAGTCAGGTCCTGATCTCACTCTAGAACACAGCCTCAGGGACAGTGTTAATACGAGTCAGGTCCTGATCTCACTCTAGAAAACCGCCCTGGGACAGTGTTAATAAGAGTCAGGTCCCGATCTCACTCTGGAACACAGCCTCAGCGACAGTGTTAATACGAGTCAGGTCCCGATCTCAATCTAGAACACAGTCTCAGTGACAGTGTTAATATGAGTCAGGTGCTGATTTCACTCTAGAACACAGCCCCGGGGACAGTGTTAATACGAGACAGGTCCCAATCTCAATCTAGAACACAGCCTCAGGGACAGTGTTAATACGAGTCAGGTCCCAATCTCACTCTAGAACACAGCCTCAGGGACAGTGTTAATACGAGTCAGGTCCCGATCTCACTCTAGAACACAGCCTCAGGGACAGTGTTAATACGAGTCAGGTCCCGATCTCACTCTAGAACACAGCCTCAGGGACAGTGTTATGACGAGTCAGGTCCTGATCTCACTCTAGAACACAGTCCCGGGGACAGAGTTAATAAGAGTCAGGGCCCGATCTCACTCTAGAACACAGCCCCAGGGACCGTGTTAATATGAGACAGGTCCCGATCTCACTCTAGAACACAGCCTCATGGACAGTGTTATTCGAGTCAGGTCCTGATATCACTCTAGAACACAGCCCTGGAGACAGTGTTAATATGAGTCAGGTCCCGATCTCACTCTAGAACACAGCCTCAGGGACAGTTTTAATATGAGTCAGGTCCCGATCTTACTCTAGAACACAGCCTCAGGGACAGTGTTAATATGGGTCAGGTCCCGAACTCACTCTAGAACACAGCCCCAGGGACAGTGTTAATACGAGTCAGGTCCCAATCTCACTCTAGAACACAGCCTCAGGGGCAGTGTTAATATGAGTCAGGTCCCGATCTCACTCTAGAACACAGCCTCAGGGACAGTATTAATACGAGTCAGGTCCCGAACTCACTCTAGAACACAGCCTCAGGGACAGTGTTAATACAAGTCAGGTCCCGATCTCACACTAGAACACAGCCTCAGGGACAGTGTTAATATGAGTCAGGTCCTGATCTCACTCTGGAACACAGCCCCAGGGACAGTGTTACTATGAGTCAGGTCCCGATCTCACTCTAGAACACAGCCTCAGGAACAGTGTTAATACGTGTCAGTTCCCAATCACACTCTAGAACACAGCCTCAGGGAAAGTGTTAATACGAGTCAAGTCCCGATCTCACTCTAGAACACAGCCTCGGGGACAGTGTTAGTACGAGTCAGGTCCCGATCTCACTCTAGAAAAGAACCCCGGGTACAGTGTTAATTCGAGTCAGGTCCCGATCTCACTCTAGAACACAGCCTTAGGGACTATGTTAATGCAAGTCAGGTCCCGATCTAACTCTAGAACACAGCCTCAGGGACAGTGTTGATACGAGTGAGGTCCTGATCTCACTCTAGAACACAGCCTCAGTGACAGTGTTAATACGAGTCAGGTCCTGATTTCACTCTAGAACACAGCCCCGGGGACAGTGTTAATACGAGTCAGGTCCCGATCTCAATCTAGAACACAGCCTCAGGGACAGTGTTAATACGAGTCAGGTCCCGATCTCACTCTAGAACACAGCCTCAGGGACAGTGATAATACGAGTCAGGTCCCGAACTCACTCTAGAACACAGCCTCAGGGACAGTGTTAATACGAGTCAGATCCCAATCACATTCTAGAACACAGCCTCAGGGACAGTGTTAATACGAGTCAGGTCCCGATCTCACTCTAGAACGCAGCCTCAGGGACAGAATTAATATGAGTCAGGTCCTGATCTCACTCTAGAACACAGCCCCGGGTACAGTGTTATTTCGAGTCAGGTCTCGATCTCACTCTAGAACACAGCCTCAGGGACAGTGTTTATGCAAGTCAGGTCCCGATCTCCCTCTAGAACACAGCCACAGGGACAGTGTTAATACAAGACAGATCCCAATCACACTCTAGAACACAGCCTCAGGGACAGTGTTAATACGAGTCAGGTCCCGATCTCACTCTAGAACACAGCCTCAGGGACAGTGTTAATACGAGCCAGGTCCCGATCTCACTCTAGAACACAGCCCCGGGTACAGTGTTAATTCGAGTCAGGTCCCGATCTCACTCTAGAACACAGCCTCAGGGACAGTGTTTATACAAGTCAGGTCCCGATCTCACTCGAGAACACAGCCTCAGGGACAGTGTTAATACGAGCCAGGTCCCGATCTCACTCTAGAACACAGCCCCGGGGACAGTGTTAATATGAGTCAGGTCCCGATCACAATCTAGAACACAGCCCCAGGGACAGTGTTAATACGAGTCAGATCACGATCTCAATCTGAAACACAGCATCAGGGACAGTGTTAATACGAGTGAGGTCCTGATCTCACTCTAGGACACAGCCCAGGACAATGTTAATACGAGTCAGGTCCCGATCTCACTCTAGAACACAGCCTCAGGGACAGTGTTAATACGAGTCAGGTCCTGATCTCACTCTAGAACACCGCTCTGGGACAGTGTTAATAAGAGTCAGGTCCCGTTCTCACTCTGGAACACAGTCTCAGTGACAGTCTTAATATGTGTCAGGTCCTGATTTCACTCTAGAACGCAGCCTCAGGGACAGTGTTAATACGAGTCAGGTCCCGATCTCACTCTAGAACACAGCCTCAGGGACAGTGTAATGACGAGTCAGGTCCTGATCTCACTCTAGAACACAGCCTCAGGGACAGTGTTAATACGAGTCAGGTCCTGATCTCACTCTAGAAAACCGCCCTGGGGCAGTGTTAATAAGAGTCAGGTCCCGATCTCACTCTGGAACACAGCCTCAGCGACAGTGTTAATACGAGTCAGGTCCCGATCTCAATCTAGAACACAGTCTCAGTGACAGTGTTAATATGAGTCAGGTCCTGATTTCACTCTAGAACACAGCCCCGGGGACAGTGTTAATACGAGCCAGGTCCCAATCTCAATCTAGAACACAGCCTCAGGGACAGTGTTAATACGAGTCAGGTCCCAATCTCACTCTAGAACACAGCCTCAGGGTCAGTGTTAATACGAGTCAGGTCGCGATCTCACTCTAGAACACAGCCTCAGGGACAGTGTTAATACGAGTCAGGTCCCGATCTCACTCTAGAACACAGCCTCAGGGACAGTGTTATGACGAGTCAGGTCCTGATCTCACTCCAGAACAGAGTCCCGGGGACAGAGTTAATACGAGTCAGGGCCCGATCTCACTCTAGAACACAGCCCCAGGGACAGTGTTAATACGAATCAGGTCCCGATCTCACTCTAGAACACAGCCTCATGGGCAGTGTTAACACGAGTCAGGTCCTGATCTCACTCTAGAACACAGCCTCAGGGACAGTGTTAATACGAGTCAGGTCCCGATCTCACTCTAGAACACAGCCTCAGGGACAGTGTAATGACGAGTCAGGTCCTGATCTCACTCTAGAACACAGCCTCAGGGACAGTGTTAATACGAGTCAGGTCCTGATCTCACTCTAGAAAACCGCCCTGGGACAGTGTTAATAAGAGTCAGGTCCCGATCTCACTCTGGAACACAGCCTCAGGGACAGTGTTAATACGAGTCAGTTCCCGATCTCAATCTAGAACACAGTCTCAGTGACAGTGTTAATATGAGTCAGGTCCTGATTTCACTCTAGAACACAGCCCCGGGGACAGTGTTAATACGAGCCAGGTCCCAATCTCAATCTAGAACACAGTCTCAGGGACAGTGTTAATACGAGTCAGGTCCCAATCTCACTCTAGAACACAGCCTCGGGGTCAGTGTTAATACGAGTCAGGTCCCGATCTCACTCTAGAACACAGCCTCAGGGACAGTGTTATGACGAGTCAGGTCCTGATCTCACTCTAGAACACAGTCCCGGGGACAGAGTTAATACGAGTCAGGGCCCGATCTCACTCTAGAACACAGCCCCAGGGACCGTGTTAATATGAGACAGGTCCCGATCTCACTCTAGAACACAGCCTCATGGACAGTGTTATTCGAGTCAGGTCCTGATATCACTCTAGAACACAGCCCTGGAGACAGTGTTAATATGAGTCAGGTCCCGATCTCACTCTAGAACACAGCCTCAGGGACAGTTTTAATATGAGTCAGGTCCCGATCTCACTCTAGAACACAGCCTCAGGGACAGTGTTAATATGAGTCAGGTCCCGAACTCACTCTAGAACACAGCCCCAGGGACAGTGTTAATACGAGTCAGATCCCGATCTCACTCTAGAACACAGCCCCAGGGACAGTGTTAATATGAGTCAGGTCCCAATCTCACTCTAGAAAACAGCCTCAGGGACAGTGTTAATATGAGTCAGGTCCCGATCTCACTCTAGAACACAGCCTCAGGGACAGTATTAATACGAGTCAGGTCCCGATCTCACTCTAGAACACAGCCTCAGGGACAGTGTTAATACGAGTCAGGTCCCGATCTCACACTGGAACACAGCCTCAGGGACAGTGTTAATATGAGTCAGGTCCTGATCTCACTCTGGAACACAGTCCCAGGGACAGTGTTACTATGAGTCAGGTCCCGATCTCACTCTAGAACACAGCCCCGGAGACAGTGTTAATATGAGTCAGTTCCTGGTCTCACTCTAGAACACAGTCTCAGGGACAGTGTTAATATGAGTCAGGTCCCGATCTCACTCTAGAACACAGCCTCAGGAACAGTGTTAATACGTGTCAGTTCCCAATCACACTCTAGAACACAGCCTCGGGGACAGTGTTAATACGAGTCAGGTTCCGATCTCACTCTAGAAAAGAGCCCCGGGTACAGTGTTAATTCGAGTCAGGTCCCGATCTCACTCTAGAACACAGCCTCGGGGACAGTGTTAGTACGAGTCAGGTCCCGATTTCACTCTAGAAAAGAGCCCCGGGTACAGTGTTAATTCGAGTCAGGTCCCGATCTCACTCTAGAACACAGCCTCAGGGACTATGTTAATACAAGTCAGGTCCCAATCTCACTCTAGAATACAGCCTCAGGGACAGTGTTGATACGAGTGAGGTCCTGATCTCACTCTAGAACACAGCCTCAGTGACAGTGTTAATACGAGTCAGGTCCTGATTTCACTCTAGAACACAGCCCCGGGGACAGTGTTAATACGAGTCAGGTCCCGATTTCAATCCAAAACACAGCCTCAGGGACAGTGTTAATCCGAGTCAGGTCCCGATCTCAGTCTAGAACACAGCCTCAGGGACAGTGATAATACGAGTCAGGTCCCGAACTCACTCTAGAACACAGCCTCAGGGACAGTGTTAATACGAGTCAGATCCCAATCACACTCTAGAACACAGCCTCAGGGACAGTGTTAATATGAGTCAGGTCCCGATCTCACTCTAGAACACAGCCTCAGGGACAGAATTAATATGAGTCATGTCCTGATCTCACTCTAGAACACAGCCCCGGGTACAGTGTTAATTCGAGTCAGGTCTCGATCTCACTCTAGAACACAGCCTCAGGGACAGTGTTTATGCAAGTCAGGTCCCGATCTCCGTCTAGAACACAGCCACAGGGACAGTGTTAATACAAGACAGATCCCAATCACACTCTAGAACACAGCCTCAGGGACAGTGTTAATATGAGTCAGGTCCCGATCTCACTCTCGAACACAGCCTCAGGGACAGTGTTAATACGAGTCAGGTCCCGATCTCACTCTAGAACACAGCCCCGGGTACAGTGTTAATTCGAGTCAGGTCCAGATCTCACTCTAGAACACAGCCTCAGGGACAGTGTTTATACAAGTCAGGTCCCGATCTCCCTCTAGAACACAGCCACAGGGACAGTGTTAATACGAGTCAGGTCCTGATCTCACTCTAGAACACAGCCTCAGGGACAGTGTTAATACGAGTCAGGTCCCGATCTCACTCTAGAACACAGCCTCAGGGAAAGTGTTAATATGAGTCAGGTCCCGCTCTCACTCTAGAAGACAGCCTCAGGGACAGAGTTAATACGAGTCAGATCCCGAACTGACTATAGAACACAGCCCCAGGGACAGTGTTAATATGATCCAGGTCCTGATCTCACTCTAGAACACAACCCCGGGGACAGTGTTAATACGAGTCAGGTCCCGATCTCACTATAGAACACAGCCCCAGGGACAGTGTTAATACGAGTCAGATCCCGATCTCAATCTGGAACAACGCCTCAGGGACTGTGTTACTATGAGTCAGGTCCTGATCTCACTCTAGAACACAGCCTCAGGGACAGTGTTATTAAGAGTCAGGTCCTGATCTCACTCTAGAACACAGTCCCAGGGACAGAGTTAATACGAGTCAGGTACCAATCTCACTCTAGAACACAGCCCTGGAGACAGTGTTAATATGAGTCAGGTCCCGATCTCAAGTCTAGAACACAGCCTCAGGGACAGTGTTAATACGAGTCAGGTCCCGAACTCACTCCAGAACACAGCCCCAGGGACAGTGTTAATACGAGTCAGGTCCCAAACTCACTCCAGAACACAGCCCCAGGGACAGTGTTAATATGAGTCAGGTCCTGAACTCACTCTAGAACACAGCCCCAGTGTCAGTGTTAATAAGAGTCAGGTTCTGATCTCACTCCAGAACACAGCTTCAGGGACAGTGTTAATACGAGTCAGGTCCCGATCTCACTCTAGAACACAGACCCAGGGACAGTGTTAATAGGAATCAGGTCCCGATCTCACTCTAGAACACAGCCTCATGGGCAGTGTTAACACGAGTCAGGTCCTGATCTCACTCTAGAAAACAGCCTCAGGGACAGTGATAATACGAGTCAGGTCCCGAACTCACTCTAGAACACAGCCTCGGGGACAGTGTTAATACGAGTCAGGTCCTGATCTCACTCTAGAACAACGCCCTGGGACAGTGTTAATAAGAGTCAGGTCCCGATCTCACTCTAGAACACAGTCTCAGTGACAGTGTTAATATGAGTCAAGTCCTGATTTCACTCTAGAACACAGCCCCGGGGACAGTGTTAATACGAGTCAGGTCCCAATCTCAATCCAGAACACAGCCTCAGGGACAGTGTTAATACGAGTCAGGTCCCGATCTCACTCTAGAACACAGCCTCAGGGACAGTGTTAATACGAGTCAGGTCCCGATCTCACTCTAGAACACAGCCTCAGGGACAGTGTTAATAAGAGTCAGATCCCAATCACACTCTAGAACACAGCCTCAGGGACAGTGTTAATACGAGTCAGGTCCCGATTTCACTCTAGAACACAGCCCCGGGGACAGTGTTAATACGAGTCAGGTCCCGATCTCACTCTAGAACACAGCCCCGGGTACAGTGTTAATTCGAGTCAGGTCCCGATCTCACTCTAGAACACAGCCTCGGGAAAGTGCTTATACAAGTCAGGTCCCGATCTCCCTCCAGAACACAGCCTCAGGGACAGTGTTAATATGAGTCAGGTCCCGATCTCACTTTAGAACACAGCCTCAGGGAAAGTGTTAATATGAGTCAGGTCCCGATCTCACTTTAGAACACAGCCTCAGGGAAAGTGTTAATATGAGTCAGGTCCCGATCTCACTCTAGAACACAGCCTCGGGGACAGTGTTAGTACGAGTCAGGTCCCGATTTCATTCTAGAAAAGAGCCCCGGGTACAGTGTTAATACGAGTCAGGTCCCGATCTCACTCTAGAACACAGCCTCGGGAAAGTGCTTATACAAGTCAGGTCCCGATCTCCCTCCAGAACACAGCCTCAGGGACAGTGTTAATACGAGTCAGGTCCCGATCTCACTCTAGAACACAGCCTCAGGGACAGAATAAATATGAGTCAGGACCTGATCTCACTCTAGAACACAGCCCCGGGTACAGTGTTAATTCGAGTCAGGTCTCGATCTCACTCTAGAACACAGCCTCAGGGACAGTGTTTATGCAAGTCAGATCCCGATCTCAATCTGGAACAACGCCTCAGGGACTGTGTTACTATGAGTCAGGTCCTGATCTCACTCTAGAACACAGCCTCAGGGACAGTGTTATTACGAGTCAGGTCCTGATCTCACTCTAGAACACAGTCCCGGGGACAGAGATAATATGAGTCAGGTACCGATCTCACTCTAGAACACAGCCCTGGAGACAGTGTTAATATGAGTCAGGTCCCGATCTCAAGTCTAGAACACAGCCTCAGGGACAGTGTTAATACGAGTCAGGTCCCGAACTCACTCCAGAACACAGCCCCAGGGACAGTGTTAATACGAGTCAGGTCCCAAACTCACTCCAGAACACAGCCCCAGGGACAGTGTTAATATGAGTCAGGTCCTGAACTCACTCTAGAACACAGCCCCAGGCTCAGTGTTAATAAGAGTCAGGTTCTGATCTCACTCCAGAACACAGCTTCAGGGACAGTGTTAATACGAGTCAGGTCCCGATCTCACTCTGGAACACAGCCCCAGGGACAGTGTTAATACGAATCAGGTCCCGATCTCACTCTAGAACACAGCCTCATGGGCAGTGTTAACACGAGTCAGGTCCTGATCTCACTCTAGAACACAGCCTCAGGGACAGTGTTAATACGAGTCAGGTCCCGAACTCACTCTAGAACACAGCCTCAGGGACAGTGTTAATACGAGTCAGGTCCTGATCTCACTCTAGAACAACGCCCTGGGACAGTGTTAATAAGAGTCAGGTCCCGATCTCACTCTGGAACACAGCCTCAGGGACAGTGTTAATACGAGTCAGGTCCCGATCTCACTCTAGAACACAGTCTCAGTGACAGTGTTAATATGAGTCAAGTCCTGATTTCACTCGAGAACACAGCCCCGGGGACAGTGTTAATACGAGTCAGGTCCCAATCTCAATCTAGAACACAGCCTCAGGGACAGTGTTAATACGAGTCAGGTCCCGATCTCACTCTAGAACACAGCCTCAGGGACAGTGTTAATACGAGTCAGGTCCCGATCTCACTCTAGAACACAGCCTCAGGGACAGTGTTAATAAGAGTCAGATCCCAATCACACTCTAGAACACAGCCTCAGGGACAGTGTTAATACGAGTCAGGTCCCGATTTCACTCTAGATCACAGTCCCGGGGACAGTGTTAATACGAGTCAGGTCCCGATCTCACTCTAGAACACAGCCCCGGGTACAGTGTTAATTCGAGTCAGGTCCCGATCTCACTCTAGAACACAGCCTCGGGAAAGTGCTTATGCAAGTCAGGTCCCGATCTCCCTCTAGAACACAGCCTCAGGGACAGTGTTAATATGAGTCCGGTCCCGATCTCACTTTAGAACACAGCCTCAGGGAAAGTGTTAATACGAGTCAGGTCCCGGTCTCACTCTAGAACACAGCCACAGGGACAGAGGTAATACGAGCCAGGTCCCGATCTCACTCTAGAACACAGCCCCAGGGACAGTGCTAATATGAGTCAGGTCCCGATCTCACTCTAGAACACAGCCCCGGGGACAGTGTTAATATGAGTCAGGTCCCGATCACAATCTAGAACACAGCCCCAGGGACAGTGTTAATACGAGTCAGATCACGATCTCAATCTGGAACACAGCCTCAGGGACAGTGTTAATACGAGTGAGGTCCCGATCTCACTCTAGAACACAGCTTCAGGGACAGTGTTAATACAAGTCAGATCCCAATCACACTCTAGAACGCAGCCTCAGGGACAGTGTTAATACGAGTCAGGTCCCGATCTCACTCTAGAACACAGCCTCAGGGACAGTGTAATGACGAGTCAGGTCCTGATCTCACTCTAGAACACAGCCTCAGGGACAGTGTTAATACGAGTCAGGTCCTGATCTCACTCTAGAAAACCGCCCTGGGACAGTGTTAATAAGAGTCAGGTCCCGATCTCACTCTGGAACACAGCCTCAGCGACAGTGTTAATACGAGTCAGGTCCCGATCTCAATCTAGAACACAGTCTCAGTGACAGTGTTAATATGAGTCAGGTGCTGATTTCACTCTAGAACACAGCCCCGGGGACAGTGTTAATACGAGACAGGTCCCAATCTCAATCTAGAACACAGCCTCAGGGACAGTGTTAATACGAGTCAGGTCCCAATCTCACTCTAGAACACAGCCTCAGGGACAGTGTTAATACGAGTCAGGTCCCGATCTCACTCTAGAACACAGCCTCAGGGACAGTGTTAATACGAGTCAGGTCCCGATCTCACTCTAGAACACAGCCTCAGGGACAGTGTTATGACGAGTCAGGTCCTGATCTCACTCTAGAACACAGTCCCGGGGACAGAGTTAATAAGAGTCAGGGCCCGATCTCACTCTAGAACACAGCCCCAGGGACCGTGTTAATATGAGACAGGTCCCGATCTCACTCTAGAACACAGCCTCATGGACAGTGTTATTCGAGTCAGGTCCTGATATCACTCTAGAACACAGCCCTGGAGACAGTGTTAATATGAGTCAGGTCCCGATCTCACTCTAGAACACAGCCTCAGGGACAGTTTTAATATGAGTCAGGTCCCGATCTTACTCTAGAACACAGCCTCAGGGACAGTGTTAATATGGGTCAGGTCCCGAACTCACTCTAGAACACAGCCCCAGGGACAGTGTTAATACGAGTCAGGTCCCAATCTCACTCTAGAACACAGCCTCAGGGGCAGTGTTAATATGAGTCAGGTCCCGATCTCACTCTAGAACACAGCCTCAGGGACAGTATTAATACGAGTCAGGTCCCGAACTCACTCTAGAACACAGCCTCAGGGACAGTGTTAATACAAGTCAGGTCCCGATCTCACACTAGAACACAGCCTCAGGGACAGTGTTAATATGAGTCAGGTCCTGATCTCACTCTGGAACACAGCCCCAGGGACAGTGTTACTATGAGTCAGGTCCCGATCTCACTCTAGAACACAGCCTCAGGAACAGTGTTAATACGTGTCAGTTCCCAATCACACTCTAGAACACAGCCTCAGGGAAAGTGTTAATACGAGTCAAGTCCCGATCTCACTCTAGAACACAGCCTCGGGGACAGTGTTAGTACGAGTCAGGTCCCGATCTCACTCTAGAAAAGAGCCCCGGGTACAGTGTTAATTCGAGTCAGGTCCCGATCTCACTCTAGAACAAAGCCTTAGGGACTATGTTAATGCAAGTCAGGTCCCGATCTAACTCTAGAACACAGCCTCAGGGACAGTGTTGATACGAGTGAGGTCCTGATCTCACTCTAGAACACAGCCTCAGTGACAGTGTTAATACGAGTCAGGTCCTGATTTCACTCTAGAACACAGCCCCGGGGACAGTGTTAATACGAGTCAGGTCCCGATCTCAATCTAGAACACAGCCTCAGGGACAGTGTTAATACGAGTCAGGTCCCGATCTCACTCTAGAACACAGCCTCAGGGACAGTGATAATACGAGTCAGGTCCCGAACTCACTCTAGAACACAGCCTCAGGGACAGTGTTAATACGAGTCAGATCCCAATCACATTCTAGAACACAGCCTCAGGGACAGTGTTAATACGAGTCAGGTCCCGATCTCACTCTAGAACGCAGCCTCAGGGACAGAATTAATATGAGTCAGGTCCTGATCTCACTCTAGAACACAGCCCCGGGTACAGTGTTATTTCGAGTCAGGTCTCGATCTCACTCTAGAACACAGCCTCAGGGACAGTGTTTATGAAAGTCAGGTCCCGATCTCCCTCTAGAACACAGCCACAGGGACAGTGTTAATACAAGACAGATCCCAATCACACTCTAGAACACAGCCTCAGGGACAGTGTTAATACGAGTCAGGTCCCGATCTCACTCTAGAACACAGCCTCAGGGACAGTGTTAATACGAGCCAGGTCCCGATCTCACTCTAGAACACAGCCCCGGGTACAGTGTTAATTCGAGTCAGGTCCCGATCTCACTCTAGAACACAGCCTCAGGGACAGTGTTTATACAAGTCAGGTCCCGATCTCACTCTAGAACACAGCCTCAGGGACAGTGTTAATACGAGCCAGGTCCCGATCTCACTCTAGAACACAGCCCCGGGGACAGTGTTAATATGAGTCAGGTCCCGATCACAATCTAGAACACAGCCCCAGGGACAGTGTTAATACGAGTCAGATCACGATCTCAATCTGAAACACAGCATCAGGGACAGTGTTAATACGAGTGAGGTCCTGATCTCACTCTAGGACACAGCCCAGGACAATGTTAATACGAGTCAGGTCCCGATCTCACTCTAGAACACAGCCTCAGGGACAGTGTTAATACGAGTCAGGTCCTGATCTCACTCTAGAACACCGCTCTGGGACAGTGTTAATAAGAGTCAGGTCCCGTTCTCACTCTGGAACACAGTCTCAGTGACAGTGTTAATATGTGTCAGGTCCTGATTTCACTCTAGAACGCAGCCTCAGGGACAGTGTTAATACGAGTCAGGTCCCGATCTCACTCTAGAACACAGCCTCAGGGACAGTGTAATGACGAGTCAGGTCCTGATCTCACTCTAGAACACAGCCTCAGGGACAGTGTTAATACGAGTCAGGTCCTGATCTCACTCTAGAAAACCGCCCTGGGGCAGTGTTAATAAGAGTCAGGTCCCGATCTCACTCTGGAACACAGCCTCAGCGACAGTGTTAATACGAGTCAGGTCCCGATCTCAATCTAGAACACAGTCTCAGTGACAGTGTTAATATGAGTCAGGTCCTGATTTCACTCTAGAACACAGCCCCGGGGACAGTGTTAATACGAGCCAGGTCCCAATCTCAATCTAGAACACAGCCTCAGGGACAGTGTTAATACGAGTCAGGTCCCAATCTCACTCTAGAACACAGCCTCAGGGTCAGTGTTAATACGAGTCAGGTCGCGATCTCACTCTAGAACACAGCCTCAGGGACAGTGTTAATACGAGTCAGGTCCCGATCTCACTCTAGAACACAGCCTCAGGGACAGTGTTATGACGAGTCAGGTCCTGATCTCACTCCAGAACAGAGTCCCGGGGACAGAGTTAATACGAGTCAGGGCCCGATCTCACTCTAGAACACAGCCCCAGGGACCGTGTTAATATGAGACAGGTCCCGATCTCACTCTAGAACCCAGCCTCATGGACAGTGTTATTCGAGTCAGGTCCTGATATCACTCTAGAACACAGCCCTGGAGACAGTGTTAATATGAGTCAGGTCCCGATCTCACTCTAGAACACAGCCTAAGGGACAGTTTTAATATGAGTCAGGTCCTGATCTCACTCTAGAACACAGCCTCAGGGACAGTGTTAATATGAGTCAGGTCCCGAACTCACTCTCGAACACAGCCCCAGGGACAGTGTTAATACGAGTCAGGTCCCGATCTCACTCTAGAACACAGCCCCAGGGACAGTGTTAATATGAGTCAGGTCCCAATCTCACTCTAGAACACAGCCTCAGGGACAGTGTTAATATGAGTCATGTCCCGATCTCACTCTAGAACACAGCCTCAGGGACAGTATTAATACGAGTCAGGTCCCTATCTCACTCTAGAACACAGCCTCAGGGACAGTGTTAATACGAGTCAGGTCCCGATCTCACACTAGAACACAGCCTCAGGGACAGTGTTAATATGAGTCAGGTCCTGATTTCACTCTGGAACACAGCCCCAGGGACAGTGTTACTATGAGCCAGGTCCCGATCTCACTCTAGAACACAGCCCCGGAGACAGTGTTAATACGAGTCAGTTCCTGATCTCACTCTAGAACACAGTCTCAGGGACAGTGTTAATATGAGTCAGGTCCCGATCTCACTCCAGAACACAGCCTCAGGAACAGTGTTAATACGTGTCAGTTCCCAATCACACTCTAGAACACAGCCTCAGGGAAAGTGTTAATGCGAGTCAGGTCCCGATCTCACTCTAGAACACAGCCTCGGGGACAGTGTTAGTACGAGTCAGGTCCCGATCTCACTCTAGAAAAGAGCCACGGGTACAGTGTTAATTCGTGTCAGGTCCCGATCTCACTCTAGAACGCAGCCTCAGGGACTATGTTAAAACAAGTCAGGTCCCGATCTCACTCTAGAACACAGCCTCAGTGACAGTGTTAATACGAGTCAGGTCCTGATTTCACTCTGGAACACAGCCCCGGGGACAGTGTTAATACGAGTCAGGTCCCGATCTCAATCCAAAACACAGCCTCAGGGACAGTGTTAATCCGAGTCAGGTCCCGATCTCACTCTAGAACACAGCCTCAGGGACAGTGATAATACGAGTCAGGTCCCGAACTCACTCTAGAACACAGCCTCAGGGACAGTGTTAATACGAGTCAGATCCCAATCACACTCTAGAACACAGCCTCAGGGACAGTGTTAATACGAGTCAGGTCCCGATCTCACTCTAGAACACAGCCTCAGGGACAGAATTAATATGAGTCAGGTCCTGATCTCACTCTAGAACACAGCCCCGGGTACAGTGTTAATTCGAGTCAGGTCTCGATCTCACTCTAGAACACAGCCTCAGGGACAGTGTTTATGCAAGTCAGGTCCCGATCTCCGTCTAGAACACAGCCACAGGGACAGTGTTAATACAAGACAGATCCCAATCACACTCTAGAACACAGCCTCAGGGACAGTGTTAATATGAGTCAAGTCCCGATCTCACTCTAGAACACAGCCTCAGGGACAGTGTTAATACGAGTCAGATCCCGATCTCACTCTAGAACACAGCCCCGGGTACAGTGTTAATTCGAGTCAGGTCCCGATCTCACTCTAGAACACAGCCTCAGGGATATTGTTTATACAAGTCAGGTCCCGATCTCCCTCTAGAACACAGCCACAGGGACAGTGTTAATACGAGTCAGGTCCTGATCTCATTCTAGAACACAGCCTCAGGGACAGTGTTAATACGAGTCAGGTCCCGATCTCACTCTAGAACACAGCCTCAGGGAAAGTGTTAATATGAGTCAGGTCCCGCTCTCACTCTAGAAGACAGCCTCAGGGACAGAGTTAATACGAGTCAGATCCCGAACTGACTCTAGAACACAGCCCTGGGACAGTGTTAATATGAGCCAGGTCCTGATCTCACTCTAGAACACAGCCCCGGGGACAGTGTTAATACGAGTCAGGTCCCGATCTCACTCTAGAACACAGCCCCAGGGACAGTGTTAATACGAGTCAGATCCCGATCTCAATCTGGAACAACGCCTCAGGGACTGTGTTAATATGAGTCAGGTCCTGATCTCACTCTAGAACACAGCCTCAGGGACAGTGTTATTACGAGTCAGGTCCTGATCTCACTCTAGAACACAGTCCCGGGGACATAGTTAATTCGAGTCAGGTAGCGATCTCACTCTAGAACACAGCCCTGGAGACAGTGTTAATATGAGTCAGGTCCCGATCTCAAGTCTAGAACACAGCCTCAGGGACAGCGTTAATATGAGTCAGGTCCCGATCTCACTCTACAACACAGCCTCAGGGACAGTGTTAATACGAATCAGGTCCCGAACTCACTCCAGAACACAGCCCCAGGGACAGTGTTAATATGAGTCAGGTCCTGAACTCACTCTAGAACACAGCCCCAGGGTCAGTGTTAATACGAGTCAGGTTTTGATCTCACTCCAGAACACAGCTTCAGGGACAGTGTTAATACGAGTCAGGACCCGATCTCACTCTAGAACACAGCCCCAGGGACAGTGTTAATACGAGTCAGGTCCCGATCTCACTCTAGAACACAGCCTCAGGGAAAGTGTTAATATGAGTCAGGTCCCGCTCTCACTCTAGAAGACAGCCTCAGGGACAGAATTAATACGAGTCAGATCCCGAACTGACTCTAGAACACAGCCCCAGGGACAGTGTTAATATGAGCCAGGTCCTGATCTCACTCTAGAACACAGCCCCGGGGACAGTGTTAATACGAGTCAGGTCCCGATCTCACTCTAGAACACAGCCCCAGGGACAGTGTTAATACGAGTCAGATCCCGATCTCAATCTGGAACAACGCCTCAGGGACTGTGTTAATATGAGTCAGGTCCTGATCTCACTCTAGAACACAGCCTCAGGGACAGTGTTATTACGAGTCAGGTCCTGGTCTCACTCTAGAACACTGTCCCGGGGACAGAGTTAATACGAGTCAGGTACCGATCTCACTCTAGAACACAGCCCTGGAGACAGTGTTAATATGAGTCAGGTCCCGATCTCAAGTCTAGAACACAGCCTCAGGGACAGCGTTAATATGAGTCAGGTCCCGATCTCACTCTACAACACAGCCTCAGGGACAGTGTTAATACGAATCAGGTCCCGAACTCACTCCAGAACACAGCCCCAGGGACAGTGTTAATATGAGTCAGGTCCTGAACTCACTCTAGAACACAGCCCCAGGGTCAGTGTTAATACGAGTCAGGTTTTGATCTCACTCCAGAACACAGCTTCAGGGACAGTGTTAATACGAGTCAGGTCCCGATCTCACTCTAGAACACAGCCCCAGGGACAGTGTTAATACGAATCAGGTCCCGATCTCATTCTAGAACACAGCCTCAGGGGCAGTGTTAATACGAGTCAGGTCCTGATCTCAATCTAGAACACAGCCTCAGGGACAGTGTTAATACGAGTCAGGCCCCGAACTCACTCTAGAACACAGCCTCAGGGACAGTGTTAATACGAGTCAGGTCCTGAACTCACTCTAGAACACCGCCCTGGGACAGTGTTAATAAGAGTCAGGTCCCGATCTCACTCTGGAACACAGCCTCAGGGACAGTGTTAATACGAGTCAGGTCCCGATCTCACTCTAGAACACAGTCTCAGTGACAGTGTTAATATGAGTCAAGTCCTGATTTCACTCTAGAACACAGCCCCGGGGACAGTGTTAATACGAGTCAGGTCCCAATCTCAATCTAGAACACAGCCTCAGGGTCAGTGTTATTACGAGTCAGGTCCCGATCTCACTCTAGAACACAGCCTCAGGGACAGTGTTAATACGAGTCAGGTCCCGATCTCACTCTAGAACACAGCCTCAGGGACAGTGTTAATAAGAGTCAGATCCCAATCACACTCTAGAACACAGCCTCAGGGACAGTGTTAATACGAGTCAGGTCCCGATTTCACTCTAGAACACAGCCCCGGGGACAGTGTTAATACGAGTCAGGTCCCGATCTCACTCTAGAACACAGCCCCGGGTACAGTGTTAATTCGAGTCAGGTCCCGATCTCACTCTAGAACACAGCCTCGGGGACAGTGTTAGTACGAGTCAGGTCCCGATTTCACTCTAGAAAAGAGCCCCGGGTACAGTGTTAATTCGAGTCAGGTCCCGATCTCACTCTAGAACACAGCCTCAGGGACTATGTTAATACAAGTCAGGTCCCAATCTCACTCTAGAATACAGCCTCAGGGACAGTGTTGATACGAGTGAGGTCCTGATCTCACTCTAGAACACAGCCTCAGTGACAGTGTTAATACGAGTCAGGTCCTGATTTCACTCTAGAACACAGCCCCGGGGACAGTGTTAATACGAGTCAGGTCCCGATTTCAATCCAAAACACAGCCTCAGGGACAGTGTTAATCCGAGTCAGGTCCCGATCTCAGTCTAGAACACAGCCTCAGGGACAGTGATAATACGAGTCAGGTCCCGAACTCACTCTAGAACACAGCCTCAGGGACAGTGTTAATACGAGTCAGATCCCAATCACACTCTAGAACACAGCCTCAGGGACAGTGTTAATATGAGTCAGGTCCCGATCTCACTCTAGAACACAGCCTCAGGGACAGAATTAATATGAGTCATGTCCTGATCTCACTCTAGAACACAGCCCCGGGTACAGTGTTAATTCGAGTCAGGTCTCGATCTCACTCTAGAACACAGCCTCAGGGACAGTGTTTATGCAAGTCAGGTCCCGATCTCCGTCTAGAACACAGCCACAGGGACAGTGTTAATACAAGACAGATCCCAATCACACTCTAGAACACAGCCTCAGGGACAGTGTTAATATGAGTCAGGTCCCGATCTCACTCTCGAACACAGCCTCAGGGACAGTGTTAATACGAGTCAGGTCCCGATCTCACTCTAGAACACAGCCCCGGGTACAGTGTTAATTCGAGTCAGGTCCAGATCTCACTCTAGAACACAGCCTCAGGGACAGTGTTTATACAAGTCAGGTCCCGATCTCCCTCTAGAACACAGCCACAGGGACAGTGTTAATACGAGTCAGGTCCTGATCTCACTCTAGAACACAGCCTCAGGGACAGTGTTAATACGAGTCAGGTCCCGATCTCACTCTAGAACACAGCCTCAGGGAAAGTGTTAATATGAGTCAGGTCCCGCTCTCACTCTAGAAGACAGCCTCAGGGACAGAGTTAATACGAGTCAGATCCCGAACTGACTATAGAACACAGCCCCAGGGACAGTGTTAATATGATCCAGGTCCTGATCTCACTCTAGAACACAACCCCGGGGACAGTGTTAATACGAGTCAGGTCCCGATCTCACTATAGAACACAGCCCCAGGGACAGTGTTAATACGAGTCAGATCCCGATCTCAATCTGGAACAACGCCTCAGGGACTGTGTTACTATGAGTCAGGTCCTGATCTCACTCTAGAACACAGCCTCAGGGACAGTGTTATTAAGAGTCAGGTCCTGATCTCACTCTAGAACACAGTCCCAGGGACAGAGTTAATACGAGTCAGGTACCAATCTCACTCTAGAACACAGCCCGGGGACAGTGTTAATATGAGTCAGGTCCCGATCTCAAGTCTAGAACACAGCCTCAGGGACAGTGTTAATACGAGTCAGGTCCCGAACTCACTCCAGAACACAGCCCCAGGGACAGTGTTAATACGAGTCAGGTCCCAAACTCACTCCAGAACACAGCCCCAGGGACAGTGTTAATATGAGTCAGGTCCTGAACTCACTCTAGAACACAGCCCCAGTGTCAGTGTTAATAAGAGTCAGGTTCTGATCTCACTCCAGAACACAGCTTCAGGGACAGTGTTAATACGAGTCAGGTCCCGATCTCACTCTAGAACACAGACCCAGGGACAGTGTTAATAGGAATCAGGTCCCGATCTCACTCTAGAACACAGCCTCATGGGCAGTGTTAACACGAGTCAGGTCCTGATCTCACTCTAGAAAACAGCCTCAGGGACAGTGATAATACGAGTCAGGTCCCGAACTCACTCTAGAACACAGCCTCGGGGACAGTGTTAATACGAGTCAGGTCCTGATCTCACTCTAGAACAACGCCCTGGGACAGTGTTAATAAGAGTCAGGTCCCGATCTCACTCTAGAACACAGTCTCAGTGACAGTGTTAATATGAGTCAAGTCCTGATTTCACTCTAGAACACAGCCCCGGGGACAGTGTTAATACGAGTCAGGTCCCAATCTCAATCCAGAACACAGCCTCAGGGACAGTGTTAATACGAGTCAGGTCCCGATCTCACTCTAGAACACAGCCTCAGGGACAGTGTTAATACGAGTCAGGTCCCGATCTCACTCTAGAACACAGCCTCAGGGACAGTGTTAATAAGAGTCAGATCCCAATCACACTCTAGAACACAGCCTCAGGGACAGTGTTAATACGAGTCAGGTCCCGATTTCACTCTAGAACACAGCCCCGGGGACAGTGTTAATACGAGCCAGGTCCCAATCTCAATCTGGAACAACGCCTCAGGGACTGTGTTACTATGAGTCAGGTCCTGATCTCACTCTAGAACACAGCCTCAGGGACAGTGTTATTACGAGTCAGGTCCTGATCTCACTCTAGAACACAGTCCCGGGGACAGAGTTAATATGAGTCAGGTACCGATCTCACTCTAGAACACAGCCCTGGAGACAGTGTTAATATGAGTCAGGTCCCGATCTCAAGTCTAGAACACAGCCTCAGGGACAGTGTTAATACGAGTCAGGTCCCGAACTCACTCCAGAACACAGCCCCAGGGACAGTGTTAATACGAGTCAGGTCCCGAACTCACTCCAGAACACAGCCCCAGGGACAGTGTTAATATGAGTCAGGTCCTGAACTCACTCTAGAACACAGCCCCAGGGTCAGTGTTAATAAGAGTCAGGTTCTGATCTCACTCCAGAACACAGCTTCAGGGACAGTGTTAATACGAGTCAGGTCCCGATCTCACTCTGGAACACAGCCCCAGGGACAGTGTTAATACGAATCAGGTCCCGATCTCACTCTAGAACACAGCCTCATGGGCAGTGTTAACACGAGTCAGGTCCTGATCTCACTCTAGAACACAGCCTCAGGGACAGTGTTAATACGAGTCAGGTCCCGAACTCACTCTAGAACACAGCCTCAGGGACAGTGTTAATACGAGTCAGGTCCTGATCTCACTCTAGAACAACGCCCTGGGACAGTGTTAATAAGAGTCAGGTCCCGATCTCACTCTGGAACACAGCCTCAGGGACAGTGTTAATACGAGTCAGGTCCCGATCTCACTCTAGAACACAGTCTCAGTGACAGTGTTAATATGAGTCAAGTCCTGATTTCACTCGAGAACACAGCCCCGGGGACAGTGTTAATACGAGTCAGGTCCCAATCTCAATCTAGAACACAGCCTCAGGGACAGTGTTAATACGAGTCAGGTCCCGATCTCACTCTAGAACACAGCCTCAGGGACAGTGTTAATACGAGTCAGGTCCCGATCTCACTCTAGAACACAGCCTCAGGGACAGTGTTAATAAGAGTCAGATCCCAATCACACTCTAGAACACAGCCTCAGGGACAGTGTTAATACGAGTCAGGTCCCGATTTCACTCTAGATCACAGCCCCGGGGACAGTGTTAATACGAGTCAGGTCCCGATCTCACTCTAGAACACAGCCCCGGGTACAGTGTTAATTCGAGTCAGGTCCCGATCTCACTCTAGAACACAGCCTCGGGAAAGTGCTTATGCAAGTCAGGTCCCGATCTCCCTCTAGAACACAGCCTCAGGGACAGTGTTAATATGAGTCCGGTCCCGATCTCACTTTAGAACACAGCCTCAGGGAAAGTGTTAATACGAGTCAGGTCCCGGTCTCACTCTAGAACACAGCCACAGGGACAGAGGTAATACGAGCCAGGTCCCGATCTCACTCTAGAACACAGCCCCAGGGACAGTGCTAATATGAGTCAGGTCCCGATCTCACTCTAGAACACAGCCCCGGGGACAGTGTTAATATGAGTCAGGTCCCGATCACAATCTAGAACACAGCCCCAGGGACAGTGTTAATACGAGTCAGATCACGATCTCAATCTGGAACACAGCCTCAGGGACAGTGTTAATACGAGTGAGGTCCCGATCTCACTCTAGAACACAGCTTCAGGGACAGTGTTAATACAAGTCAGATCCCAATCACACTCTAGAACGCAGCCTCAGGGACAGTGCTAATACGAGTCAGGTCCCGATCTCACTCTAGAACACAGCCTCAGGGACAGTGTAATGACGAGTCAGGTCCTGATCTCACTCTAGAACACAGCCTCAGGGACAGTGTTAATACGAGTCAGGTCCTGATCTCACTCTAGAAAACCGCCCTGGGACAGTGTTAATAAGAGTCAGGTCCCGATCTCACTCTGGAACACAGCCTCAGCGACAGTGTTAATACGAGTCAGGTCCCGATCTCAATCTAGAACACAGTCTCAGTGACAGTGTTAATATGAGTCAGGTGCTGATTTCACTCTAGAACACAGCCCCGGGGACAGTGTTAATACGAGACAGGTCCCAATCTCAATCTAGAACACAGCCTCAGGGACAGTGTTAATACGAGTCAGGTCCCAATCTCACTCTAGAACACAGCCTCAGGGACAGTGTTAATACGAGTCAGGTCCCGATCTCACTCTAGAACACAGCCTCAGGGACAGTGTTAATACGAGTCAGGTCCCGATCTCACTCTAGAACACAGCCTCAGGGACAGTGTTATGACGAGTCAGGTCCTGATCTCACTCTAGAACACAGTCCCGGGGACAGAGTTAATAAGAGTCAGGGCCCGATCTCACTCTAGAACACAGCCCCAGGGACCGTGTTAATATGAGACAGGTCCCGATCTCACTCTAGAACACAGCCTCATGGACAGTGTTATTCGAGTCAGGTCCTGATATCACTCTAGAACACAGCCCTGGAGACAGTGTTAATATGAGTCAGGTCCCGATCTCACTCTAGAACACAGCCTCAGGGACAGTTTTAATATGAGTCAGGTCCCGATCTTACTCTAGAACACAGCCTCAGGGACAGTGTTAATATGGGTCAGGTCCCGAACTCACTCTAGAACACAGCCCCAGGGACAGTGTTAATACGAGTCAGGTCCCAATCTCACTCTAGAACACAGCCTCAGGGGCAGTGTTAATATGAGTCAGGTCCCGATCTCACTCTAGAACACAGCCTCAGGGACAGTATTAATACGAGTCAGGTCCCGAACTCACTCTAGAACACAGCCTCAGGGACAGTGTTAATACAAGTCAGGTCCCGATCTCACACTAGAACACAGCCTCAGGGACAGTGTTAATATGAGTCAGGTCCTGATCTCACTCTGGAACACAGCCCCAGGGACAGTGTTACTATGAGTCAGGTCCCGATCTCACTCTAGAACACAGCCTCAGGAACAGTGTTAATACGTGTCAGTTCCCAATCACACTCTAGAACACAGCCTCAGGGAAAGTGTTAATACGAGTCAAGTCCCGATCTCACTCTAGAACACAGCCTCGGGGACAGTGTTAGTACGAGTCAGGTCCCGATCTCACTCTAGAAAAGAACCCCGGGTACAGTGTTAATTCGAGTCAGGTCCCGATCTCACTCTAGAACACAGCCTTAGGGACTATGTTAATGCAAGTCAGGTCCCGATCTAACTCTAGAACACAGCCTCAGGGACAGTGTTGATACGAGTGAGGTCCTGATCTCACTCTAGAACACAGCCTCAGTGACAGTGTTAATACGAGTCAGGTCCTGATTTCACTCTAGAACACAGCCCCGGGGACAGTGTTAATACGAGTCAGGTCCCGATCTCAATCTAGAACACAGCCTCAGGGACAGTGTTAATACGAGTCAGGTCCCGATCTCACTCTAGAACACAGCCTCAGGGACAGTGATAATACGAGTCAGGTCCCGAACTCACTCTAGAACACAGCCTCAGGGACAGTGTTAATACGAGTCAGATCCCAATCACATTCTAGAACACAGCCTCAGGGACAGTGTTAATACGAGTCAGGTCCCGATCTCACTCTAGAACGCAGCCTCAGGGACAGAATTAATATGAGTCAGGTCCTGATCTCACTCTAGAACACAGCCCCGGGTACAGTGTTATTTCGAGTCAGGTCTCGATCTCACTCTAGAACACAGCCTCAGGGACAGTGTTTATGCAAGTCAGGTCCCGATCTCCCTCTAGAACACAGCCACAGGGACAGTGTTAATACAAGACAGATTCCAATCACACTCTAGAACACAGCCTCAGGGACAGTGTTAATACGAGTCAGGTCCCGATCTCACTCTAGAACACAGCCTCAGGGACAGTGTTAATACGAGCCAGGTCCCGATCTCACTCTAGAACACAGCCCCGGGTACAGTGTTAATTCGAGTCAGGTCCCGATCTCACTCTAGAACACAGCCTCAGGGACAGTGTTTATACAAGTCAGGTCCCGATCTCACTCGAGAACACAGCCTCAGGGACAGTGTTAATACGAGCCAGGTCCCGATCTCACTCTAGAACACAGCCCCGGGGACAGTGTTAATATGAGTCAGGTCCCGATCACAATCTAGAACACAGCCCCAGGGACAGTGTTAATACGAGTCAGATCACGATCTCAATCTGAAACACAGCATCAGGGACAGTGTTAATACGAGTGAGGTCCTGATCTCACTCTAGGACACAGCCCAGGACAATGTTAATACGAGTCAGGTCCCGATCTCACTCTAGAACACAGCCTCAGGGACAGTGTTAATACGAGTCAGGTCCTGATCTCACTCTAGAACACCGCTCTGGGACAGTGTTAATAAGAGTCAGGTCCCGTTCTCACTCTGGAACACAGTCTCAGTGACAGTGTTAATATGTGTCAGGTCCTGATTTCACTCTAGAACGCAGCCTCAGGGACAGTGTTAATACGAGTCAGGTCCCGATCTCACTCTAGAACAAAGCCTCAGGGACAGTGTAATGACGAGTCAGGTCCTGATCTCACTCTAGAACACAGCCTCAGGGACAGTGTTAATACGAGTCAGGTCCTGATCTCACTCTAGAAAACCGCCCTGGGGCAGTGTTAATAAGAGTCAGGTCCCGATCTCACTCTGGAACACAGCCTCAGCGACAGTGTTAATACGAGTCAGGTCCCGATCTCAATCTAGAACACAGTCTCAGTGACAGTGTTAATATGAGTCAGGTCCTGATTTCACTCTAGAACACAGCCCCGGGGACAGTGTTAATACGAGCCAGGTCCCAATCACAATCTAGAACACAGCCTCAGGGACAGTGTTAATACGAGTCAGGTCCCAATCTCACTCTAGAACACAGCCTCAGGGTCAGTGTTAATACGAGTCAGGTCGCGATCTCACTCTAGAACACAGCCTCAGGGACAGTGTTAATACGAGTCAGGTCCCGATCTCACTCTAGAACACAGCCTCAGGGACAGTGTTATGACGAGTCAGGTCCTGATCTCACTCCAGAACAGAGTCCCGGGGACAGAGTTAATACGAGTCAGGGCCCGATCTCACTCTAGAACACAGCCCCAGGGACAGTGTTAATACGAATCAGGTCCCGATCTCACTCTAGAACACAGCCTCATGGGCAGTGTTAACACGAGTCAGGTCCTGATCTCACTCTAGAACACAGCCTCAGGGACAGTGTTAATACGAGTCAGGTCCCGATCTCACTCTAGAACACAGCCTCAGGGACAGTGTAATGACGAGTCAGGTCCTGATCTCACTCTAGAACACCGCTCTGGGACAGTGTTAATAAGAGTCAGGTCCCGTTCTCACTCTGGAACACAGTCTCAGTGACAGTGTTAATATGTGTCAGGTCCTGATTTCACTCTAGAACGCAGCCTCAGGGACAGTGTTAATACGAGTCAGGTCCCGATCTCACTCTAGAACACAGCCTCAGGGACAGTGTAATGACGAGTCAGGTCCTGATCTCACTCTAGAACACAGCCTCAGGGACAGTGTTAATACGAGTCAGGTCCTGATCTCACTCTAGAAAACCGCCCTGGGGCAGTGTTAATAAGAGTCAGGTCCCGATCTCACTCTGGAACACAGCCTCAGCGACAGTGTTAATACGAGTCAGGTCCCGATCTCAATCTAGAACACAGTCTCAGTGACAGTGTTAATATGAGTCAGGTCCTGATTTCACTCTAGAACACAGCCCCGGGGACAGTGTTAATACGAGCCAGGTCCCAATCTCAATCTAGAACACAGCCTCAGGGACAGTGTTAATACGAGTCAGGTCCCAATCTCACTCTAGAACACAGCCTCAGGGTCAGTGTTAATACGAGTCAGGTCGCGATCTCACTCTAGAACACAGCCTCAGGGACAGTGTTAATACGAGTCAGGTCCCGATCTCACTCTAGAACACAGCCTCAGGGACAGTGTTATGACGAGTCAGGTCCTGATCTCACTCCAGAACAGAGTCCCGGGGACAGAGTTAATACGAGTCAGGGCCCGATCTCACTCTAGAACACAGCCCCAGGGACAGTGTTAATACGAATCAGGTCCCGATCTCACTCTAGAACACAGCCTCATGGGCAGTGTTAACACGAGTCAGGTCCTGATCTCACTCTAGAACACAGCCTCAGGGACAGTGTTAATACGAGTCAGGTCCCGATCTCACTCTAGAACACAGCCTCAGGGACAGTGTAATGACGAGTCAGGTCCTGATCTCACTCTAGAACACAGCCTCAGGGACAGTGTTAATACGAGTCAGGTCCTGATCTCACTCTAGAAAACCGCCCTGGGACAGTGTTAATAAGAGTCAGGTCCCGATCTCACTCTGGAACACAGCCTCAGGGACAGTGTTAATACGAGTCAGTTCCCGATCTCAATCTAGAACACAGTCTCAGTGACAGTGTTAATATGAGTCAGGTCCTGATTTCACTCTAGAACACAGCCCCGGGGACAGTGTTAATACGAGCCAGGTCCCAATCTCAATCTAGAACACAGTCTCAGGGACAGTGTTAATACGAGTCAGGTCCCAATCTCACTCTAGAACACAGCCTCGGGGTCAGTGTTAATACGAGTCAGGTCCCGATCTCACTCTAGAACACAGCCTCAGGGACAGTGTTATGACGAGTCAGGTCCTGATCTCACTCTAGAACACAGTCCCGGGGACAGAGTTAATACGAGTCAGGGCCCGATCTCACTCTAGAACACAGCCCCAGGGACCGTGTTAATATGAGACAGGTCCCGATCTCACTCTAGAACACAGCCTCATGGACAGTGTTATTCGAGTCAGGTCCTGATATCACTCTAGAACACAGCCCTGGAGACAGTGTTAATATGAGTCAGGTCCCGATCTCACTCTAGAACACAGCCTCAGGGACAGTTTTAATATGAGTCAGGTCCCGATCTCACTCTAGAACACAGCCTCAGGGACAGTGTTAATATGAGTCAGGTCCCGAACTCACTCTAGAACACAGCCCCAGGGACAGTGTTAATACGAGTCAGATCCCGATCTCACTCTAGAACACAGCCCCAGGGACAGTGTTAATATGAGTCAGGTCCCAATCTCACTCTAGAAAACAGCTTCAGGGACAGTGTTAATATGAGTCAGGTCCCGATCTCACTCTAGAACACAGCCTCAGGGACAGTATTAATACGAGTCAGGTCCCGATCTCACTCTAGAACACAGCCTCAGGGACAGTGTTAATACGAGTCAGGTCCCGATCTCACACTGGAACACAGCCTCAGGGACAGTGTTAATATGAGTCAGGTCCTGATCTCACTCTGGAACACAGTCCCAGGGACAGTGTTACTATGAGTCAGGTCCCGATCTCACTCTAGAACACAGCCCCGGAGACAGTGTTAATATGAGTCAGTTCCTGGTCTCACTCTAGAACACAGTCTCAGGGACAGTGTTAATATGAGTCAGGTCCCGATCTCACTCTAGAACACAGCCTCAGGAACAGTGTTAATACGTGTCAGTTCCCAATCACACTCTAGAACACAGCCTCGGGGACAGTGTTAATACGAGTCAGGTTCCGATCTCACTCTAGAAAAGAGCCCCGGGTACAGTGTTAATTCGAGTCAGGTCCCGATCTCACTCTAGAACACAGCCTCGGGGACAGTGTTAGTACGAGTCAGGTCCCGATTTCACTCTAGAAAAGAGCCCCGGGTACAGTGTTAATTCGAGTCAGGTCCCGATCTCACTCTAGAACACAGCCTCAGGGACTATGTTAATACAAGTCAGGTCCCAATCTCACTCTAGAATACAGCCTCAGGGTCAGTGTTGATACGAGTGAGGTCCTGATCTCACTCTAGAACACAGCCTCAGTGACAGTGTTAATACGAGTCAGGTCCTGATTTCACTCTAGAACACAGCCCCGGGGACAGTGTTAATACGAGTCAGGTCCCGATTTCAATCCAAAACACAGCCTCAGGGACAGTGTTAATCCGAGTCAGGTCCCGATCTCAGTCTAGAACACAGCCTCAGGGACAGTGATAATACGAGTCAGGTCCCGAACTCACTCTAGAACACAGCCTCAGGGACAGTGTTAATACGAGTCAGATCCCAATCACACTCTAGAACACAGCCTCAGGGACAGTGTTAATATGAGTCAGGTCCCGATCTCACTCTAGAACACAGCCTCAGGGACAGAATTAATATGAGTCATGTCCTGATCTCACTCTAGAACACAGCCCCGGGTACAGTGTTAATTCGAGTCAGGTCTCGATCTCACTCTAGAACACAGCCTCAGGGACAGTGTTTATGCAAGTCAGGTCCCGATCTCCGTCTAGAACACAGCCACAGGGACAGTGTTAATACAAGACAGATCCCAATCACACTCTAGAACACAGCCTCAGGGACAGTGTTAATATGAGTCAGGTCCCGATCTCACTCTCGAACACAGCCTCAGGGACAGTGTTAATACGAGTCAGGTCCCGATCTCACTCTAGAACACAGCCCCGGGTACAGTGTTAATTCGAGTCAGGTCCAGATCTCACTCTAGAACACAGCCTCAGGGACAGTGTTTATACAAGTCAGGTCCCGATCTCCCTCTAGAACACAGCCACAGGGACAGTGTTAATACGAGTCAGGTCCTGATCTCACTCTAGAACACAGCCTCAGGGACAGTGTTAATACGAGTCAGGTCCCGATCTCACTCTAGAACACAGCCTCAGGGAAAGTGTTAATATGAGTCAGGTCCCGCTCTCACTCTAGAAGACAGCCTCAGGGACAGAGTTAATACGAGTCAGATCCCGAACTGACTATAGAACACAGCCCCAGGGACAGTGTTAATATGATCCAGGTCCTGATCTCACTCTAGAACACAACCCCGGGGACAGTGTTAATACGAGTCAGGTCCCGATCTCACTATAGAACACAGCCCCAGGGACAGTGTTAATACGAGTCAGATCCCGATCTCAATCTGGAACAACGCCTCAGGGACTGTGTTACTATGAGTCAGGTCCTGATCTCACTCTAGAACACAGCCTCAGGGACAGTGTTATTAAGAGTCAGGTCCTGATCTCACTCTAGAACACAGTCCCAGGGACAGAGTTAATACGAGTCAGGTACCAATCTCACTCTAGAACACAGCCCTGGAGACAGTGTTAATATGAGTCAGGTCCCGATCTCAAGTCTAGAACACAGCCTCAGGGACAGTGTTAATACGAGTCAGGTCCCGAACTCACTCCAGAACACAGCCCCAGGGACAGTGTTAATACGAGTCAGGTCCCAAACTCACTCCAGAACACAGCCCCAGGGACAGTGTTAATATGAGTCAGGTCCTGAACTCACTCTAGAACACAGCCCCAGTGTCAGTGTTAATAAGAGTCAGGTTCTGATCTCACTCCAGAACACAGCTTCAGGGACAGTGTTAATACGAGTCAGGTCCCGATCTCACTCTAGAACACAGACCCAGGGACAGTGTTAATAGGAATCAGGTCCCGATCTCACTCTAGAACACAGCCTCATGGGCAGTGTTAACACGAGTCAGGTCCTGATCTCACTCTAGAAAACAGCCTCAGGGACAGTGATAATACGAGTCAGGTCCCGAACTCACTCTAGAACACAGCCTCGGGGACAGTGTTAATACGAGTCAGGTCCTGATCTCACTCTAGAACAACGCCCTGGGACAGTGTTAATAAGAGTCAGGTCCCGATCTCACTCTAGAACACAGTCTCAGTGACAGTGTTAATATGAGTCAAGTCCTGATTTCACTCTAGAACACAGCCCCGGGGACAGTGTTAATACGAGTCAGGTCCCAATCTCAATCCAGAACACAGCCTCAGGGACAGTGTTAATACGAGTCAGGTCCCGATCTCACTCTAGAACACAGCCTCAGGGACAGTGTTAATACGAGTCAGGTCCCGATCTCACTCTAGAACACAGCCTCAGGGACAGTGTTAATAAGAGTCAGATCCCAATCACACTCTAGAACACAGCCTCAGGGACAGTGTTAATACGAGTCAGGTCCCGATTTCACTCTAGAACACAGCCCCGGGGACAGTGTTAATACGAGTCAGGTCCCGATCTCACTCTAGAACACAGCCCCGGGTACAGTGTTAATTCGAGTCAGGTCCCGATCTCACTCTAGAACACAGCCTCGGGAAAGTGCTTATACAAGTCAGGTCCCGATCTCCCTCCAGAACACAGCCTCAGGGACAGTGTTAATATGAGTCAGGTCCCGATCTCACTTTAGAACACAGCCTCAGGGAAAGTGTTAATATGAGTCAGGTCCCGATCTCACTTTAGAACACAGCCTCAGGGAAAGTGTTAATATGAGTCAGGTCCCGATCTCACTCTAGAACACAGCCTCGGGGACAGTGTTAGTACGAGTCAGGTCCCGATTTCATTCTAGAAAAGAGCCCCGGGTACAGTGTTAATACGAGTCAGGTCCCGATCTCACTCTAGAACACAGCCTCGGGAAAGTGCTTATACAAGTCAGGTCCCGATCTCCCTCCAGAACACAGCCTCAGGGACAGTGTTAATACGAGTCAGGTCCCGATCTCACTCTAGAACACAGCCTCAGGGACAGAATAAATATGAGTCAGGACCTGATCTCACTCTAGAACACAGCCCCGGGTACAGTGTTAATTCGAGTCAGGTCTCGATCTCACTCTAGAACACAGCCTCAGGGACAGTGTTTATGCAAGTCCGATCCCGATCTCAATCTGGAACAACGCCTCAGGGACTGTGTTACTATGAGTCAGGTCCTGATCTCACTCTAGAACACAGCCTCAGGGACAGTGTTATTACGAGTCAGGTCCTGATCTCACTCTAGAACACAGTCCCGGGGACAGAGATAATATGAGTCAGGTACCGATCTCACTCTAGAACACAGCCCTGGAGACAGTGTTAATATGAGTCAGGTCCCGATCTCAAGTCTAGAACACAGCCTCAGGGACAGTGTTAATACGAGTCAGGTCCCGAACTCACTCCAGAACACAGCCCCAGGGACAGTGTTAATACGAGTCAGGTCCCAAACTCACTCCAGAACACAGCCCCAGGGACAGTGTTAATATGAGTCAGGTCCTGAACTCACTCTAGAACACAGCCCCAGGGTCAGTGTTAATAAGAGTCAGGTTCTGATCTCACTCCAGAACACAGCTTCAGGGACAGTGTTAATACGAGTCAGGTCCCGATCTCACTCTGGAACACAGCCCCAGGGACAGTGTTAATACGAATCAGGTCCCGATCTCACTCTAGAACACAGCCTCATGGGCAGTGTTAACACGAGTCAGGTCCTGATCTCACTCTAGAACACAGCCTCAGGGACAGTGTTAATACGAGTCAGGTCCCGAACTCACTCTAGAACACAGCCTCAGGGACAGTGTTAATACGAGTCAGGTCCTGATCTCACTCTAGAACAACGCCCTGGGACAGTGTTAATAAGAGTCAGGTCCCGATCTCACTCTGGAACACAGCCTCAGGGACAGTGTTAATACGAGTCAGGTCCCGATCTCACTCTAGAACACAGTCTCAGTGACAGTGTTAATATGAGTCAAGTCCTGATTTCACTCGAGAACACAGCCCCGGGGACAGTGTTAATACGAGTCAGGTCCCAATCTCAATCTAGAACACAGCCTCAGGGACAGTGTTAATACGAGTCAGGTCCCGATCTCACTCTAGAACACAGCCTCAGGGACAGTGTTAATACGAGTCAGGTCCCGATCTCACTCTAGAACACAGCCTCAGGGACAGTGTTAATAAGAGTCAGATCCCAATCACACTCTAGAACACAGCCTCAGGGACAGTGTTAATACGAGTCAGGTCCCGATTTCACTCTAGATCACAGTCCCGGGGACAGTGTTAATACGAGTCAGGTCCCGATCTCACTCTAGAACACAGCCCCGGGTACAGTGTTAATTCGAGTCAGGTCCCGATCTCACTCTAGAACACAGCCTCGGGAAAGTGCTTATGCAAGTCAGGTCCCGATCTCCCTCTAGAACACAGCCTCAGGGACAGTGTTAATATGAGTCCGGTCCCGATCTCACTTTAGAACACAGCCTCAGGGAAAGTGTTAATACGAGTCAGGTCCCGGTCTCACTCTAGAACACAGCCACAGGGACAGAGGTAATACGAGCCAGGTCCCGATCTCACTCTAGAACACAGCCCCAGGGACAGTGCTAATATGAGTCAGGTCCCGATCTCACTCTAGAACACAGCCCCGGGGACAGTGTTAATATGAGTCAGGTCCTGATCACAATCTAGAACACAGCCCCAGGGACAGTGTTAATACGAGTCAGATCACGATCTCAATCTGGAACACAGCCTCAGGGACAGTGTTAATACGAGTGAGGTCCCGATCTCACTCTAGAACACAGCTTCAGGGACAGTGTTAATACAAGTCAGATCCCAATCACACTCTAGAACGCAGCCTCAGGGACAGTGTTAATACGAGTCAGGTCCCGATCTCACTCTAGAACACAGCCTCAGGGACAGTGTAATGACGAGTCAGGTCCTGATCTCACTCTAGAACACAGCCTCAGGGACAGTGTTAATACGAGTCAGGTCCTGATCTCACTCTAGAAAACCGCCCTGGGACAGTGTTAATAAGAGTCAGGTCCCGATCTCACTCTGGAACACAGCCTCAGCGACAGTGTTAATACGAGTCAGGTCCCGATCTCAATCTAGAACACAGTCTCAGTGACAGTGTTAATATGAGTCAGGTGCTGATTTCACTCTAGAACACAGCCCCGGGGACAGTGTTAATACGAGACAGGTCCCAATCTCAATCTAGAACACAGCCTCAGGGACAGTGTTAATACGAGTCAGGTCCCAATCTCACTCTAGAACACAGCCTCAGGGACAGTGTTAATACGAGTCAGGTCCCGATCTCACTCTAGAACACAGCCTCAGGGACAGTGTTAATACGAGTCAGGTCCCGATCTCACTCTAGAACACAGCCTCAGGGACAGTGTTATGACGAGTCAGGTCCTGATCTCACTCTAGAACACAGTCCCGGGGACAGAGTTAATAAGAGTCAGGGCCCGATCTCACTCTAGAACACAGCCCCAGGGACCGTGTTAATATGAGACAGGTCCCGATCTCACTCTAGAACACAGCCTCATGGACAGTGTTATTCGAGTCAGGTCCTGATATCACTCTAGAACACAGCCCTGGAGACAGTGTTAATATGAGTCAGGTCCCGATCTCACTCTAGAACACAGCCTCAGGGACAGTTTTAATATGAGTCAGATCCCGATCTTACTCTAGAACACAGCCTCAGGGACAGTGTTAATATGGGTCAGGTCCCGAACTCACTCTAGAACACAGCCCCAGGGACAGTGTTAATACGAGTCAGGTCCCAATCTCACTCTAGAACACAGCCTCAGGGGCAGTGTTAATATGAGTCAGGTCCCGATCTCACTCTAGAACACAGCCTCAGGGACAGTATTAATACGAGTCAGGTCCCGAACTCACTCTAGAACACAGCCTCAGGGACAGTGTTAATACAAGTCAGGTCCCGATCTCACACTAGAACACAGCCTCAGGGACAGTGTTAATATGAGTCAGGTCCTGATCTCACTCTGGAACACAGCCCCAGGGACAGTGTTACTATGAGTCAGGTCCCGATCTCACTCTAGAACACAGCCTCAGGAACAGTGTTAATACGTGTCAGTTCCCAATCACACTCTAGAACACAGCCTCAGGGAAAGTGTTAATACGAGTCAAGTCCCGATCTCACTCTAGAACACAGCCTCGGGGACAGTGTTAGTACGAGTCAGGTCCCGATCTCACTCTAGAAAAGAGCCCCGGGTACAGTGTTAATTCGAGTCAGGTCCCGATCTCACTCTAGAACACAGCCTTAGGGACTATGTTAATGCAAGTCAGGTCCCGATCTAACTCTAGAACACAGCCTCAGGGACAGTGTTGATACGAGTGAGGTCCTGATCTCACTCTAGAACACAGCCTCAGTGACAGTGTTAATACGAGTCAGGTCCTGATTTCACTCTAGAACACAGCCCCGGGGACAGTGTTAATACGAGTCAGGTCCCGATCTCAATCTAGAACACAGCCTCAGGGACAGTGTTAATACGAGTCAGGTCCCGATCTCACTCTAGAACACAGCCTCAGGGACAGTGATAATACGAGTCAGGTCCCGAACTCACTCTAGAACACAGCCTCAGGGACAGTGTTAATACGAGTCAGATCCCAATCACATTCTAGAACACAGCCTCAGGGACAGTGTTAATACGAGTCAGGTCCCGATCTCACTCTAGAACGCAGCCTCAGGGACAGAATTAATATGAGTCAGGTCCTGATCTCACTCTAGAACACAGCCCCGGGTACAGTGTTATTTCGAGTCAGGTCTCGATCTCACTCTAGAACACAGCCTCAGGGACAGTGTTTATGCAAGTCAGGTCCCGATCTCCCTCTAGAACACAGCCACAGGGACAGTGTTAATACAAGACAGATCCGAATCACACTCTAGAACACAGCCTCAGGGACAGTGTTAATACGAGTCAGGTCCCGATCTCACTCTAGAACACAGCCTCAGGGACAGTGTTAATACGAGCCAGGTCCCGATCTCACTCTAGAACACAGCCCCGGGTACAGTGTTAATTCGAGTCAGGTCCCGATCTCACTCTAGAACACAGCCTCAGGGACAGTGTTTATACAAGTCAGGTCCCGATCTCACTCTAGAACACAGCCTCAGGGACAGTGTTAATACGAGCCAGGTCCCGATCTCACTCTAGAACACAGCCCCGGGGACAGTGTTAATATGAGTCAGGTCCCGATCACAATCTAGAACACAGCCCCAGGGACAGTGTTAATACGAGTCAGATCACGATCTCAATCTGAAACACAGCATCAGGGACAGTGTTAATACGAGTGAGGTCCTGATCTCACTCTAGGACACAGCCCAGGACAATGTTAATACGAGTCAGGTCCCGATCTCACTCTAGAACACAGCCTCAGGGACAGTGTTAATACGAGTCAGGTCCTGATCTCACTCTAGAACACCGCTCTGGGACAGTGTTAATAAGAGTCAGGTCCCGTTCTCACTCTGGAACACAGTCTCAGTGACAGTGTTAATATGTGTCAGGTCCTGATTTCACTCTAGAACGCAGCCTCAGGGACAGTGTTAATACGAGTCAGGTCCCGATCTCACTCTAGAACACAGCCTCAGGGACAGTGTAATGACGAGTCAGGTCCTGATCTCACTCTAGAACACAGCCTCAGGGACAGTGTTAATACGAGTCAGGTCCTGATCTCACTCTAGAAAACCGCCCTGGGGCAGTGTTAATAAGAGTCAGGTCCCGATCTCACTCTGGAACACAGCCTCAGCGACAGTGTTAATACGAGTCAGGTCCCGATCTCAATCTAGAACACAGTCTCAGTGACAGTGTTAATATGAGTCAGGTCCTGATTTCACTCTAGAACACAGCCCCGGGGACAGTGTTAATACGAGCCAGGTCCCAATCTCAATCTAGAACACAGCCTCAGGGACAGTGTTAATACGAGTCAGGTCCCAATCTCACTCTAGAACACAGCCTCAGGGTCAGTGTTAATACGAGTCAGGTCGCGATCTCACTCTAGAACACAGCCTCAGGGACAGTGTTAATACGAGTCAGGTCCCGATCTCACTCTAGAACACAGCCTCAGGGACAGTGTTATGACGAGTCAGGTCCTGATCTCACTCCAGAACAGAGTCCCGGGGACAGAGTTAATACGAGTCAGGGCCCGATCTCACTCTAGAACACAGCCCCAGGGACCGTGTTAATATGAGACAGGTCCCGATCTCACTCTAGAACACAGCCTCATGGACAGTGTTATTCGAGTCAGGTCCTGATATCACTCTAGAACACAGCCCTGGAGACAGTGTTAATATGAGTCAGGTCCCGATCTCACTCTAGAACACAGCCTCAGGGACAGTTTTAATATGAGTCAGGTCCTGATCTCACTCTAGAACACAGCCTCAGGGACAGTGTTAATATGAGTCAGGTCCCGAACTCACTCTCGAACACAGCCCCAGGGACAGTGTTAATACGAGTCAGGTCCCGATCTCACTCTAGAACACAGCCCCAGGGACAGTGTTAATATGAGTCAGGTCCCAATCTCACTCTAGAACACAGCCTCAGGGACAGTGTTAATATGAGTCATGTCCCGATCTCACTCTAGAACACAGCCTCAGGGACAGTATTAATACGAGTCAGGTCCCTATCTCACTCTAGAACACAGCCTCAGGGACAGTGTTAATACGAGTCAGGTCCCGATCTCACACTAGAACACAGCCTCAGGGACAGTGTTAATATGAGTCAGGTCCTGATTTCACTCTGGAACACAGCCCCAGGGACAGTGTTACTATGAGCCAGGTCCCGATCTCACTCTAGAACACAGCCCCGGAGACAGTGTTAATACGAGTCAGTTCCTGATCTCACTCTAGAACACAGTCTCAGGGACAGTGTTAATATGAGTCAGGTCCCGATCTCACTCCAGAACACAGCCTCAGGAACAGTGTTAATACGTGTCAGTTCCCAATCACACTCTAGAACACAGCCTCAGGGAAAGTGTTAATGCGAGTCAGGTCCCGATCTCACTCTAGAACACAGCCTCGGGGACAGTGTTAGTACGAGTCAGGTCCCGATCTCACTCTAGAAAAGAGCCACGGGTACAGTGTTAATTCGTGTCAGGTCCCGATCTCACTCTAGAACGCAGCCTCAGGGACTATGTTAAAACAAGTCAGGTCCCGATCTCACTCTAGAACACAGCCTCAGTGACAGTGTTAATACGAGTCAGGTCCTGATTTCACTCTGGAACACAGCCCCGGGGACAGTGTTAATACGAGTCAGGTCCCGATCTCAATCCAAAACACAGCCTCAGGGACAGTGTTAATCCGAGTCAGGTCCCGATCTCACTCTAGAACACAGCCTCAGGGACAGTGATAATACGAGTCAGGTCCCGAACTCACTCTAGAACACAGCCTCAGGGACAGTGTTAATACGAGTCAGATCCCAATCACACTCTAGAACACAGCCTCAGGGACAGTGTTAATACGAGTCAGGTCCCGATCTCACTCTAGAACACAGCCTCAGGGACAGAATTAATATGAGTCAGGTCCTGATCTCACTCTAGAACACAGCCCCGGGTACAGTGTTAATTCGAGTCAGGTCTCGATCTCACTCTAGAACACAGCCTCAGGGACAGTGTTTATGCAAGTCAGGTCCCGATCTCCGTCTAGAACACAGCCACAGGGACAGTGTTAATACAAGACAGATCCCAATCACACTCTAGAACACAGCCTCAGGGACAGTGTTAATATGAGTCAAGTCCCGATCTCACTCTAGAACACAGCCTCAGGGACAGTGTTAATACGAGTCAGATCCCGATCTCACTCTAGAACACAGCCCCGGGTACAGTGTTAATTCGAGTCAGGTCCCGATCTCACTCTAGAACACAGCCTCAGGGATATTGTTTATACAAGTCAGGTCCCGATCTCCCTCTAGAACACAGCCACAGGGACAGTGTTAATACGAGTCAGGTCCTGATCTCATTCTAGAACACAGCCTCAGGGACAGTGTTAATACGAGTCAGGTCCCGATCTCACTCTAGAACACAGCCTCAGGGAAAGTGTTAATATGAGTCAGGTCCCGCTCTCACTCTAGAAGACAGCCTCAGGGACAGAGTTAATACGAGTCAGATCCCGAACTGACTCTAGAACACAGCCCTGGGACAGTGTTAATATGAGCCAGGTCCTGATCTCACTCTAGAACACAGCCCCGGGGACAGTGTTAATACGAGTCAGGTCCCGATCTCACTCTAGAACACAGCCCCAGGGACAGTGTTAATACGAGTCAGATCCCGATCTCAATCTGGAACAACGCCTCAGGGACTGTGTTAATATGAGTCAGGTCCTGATCTCACTCTAGAACACAGCCTCAGGGACAGTGTTATTACGAGTCAGGTCCTGATCTCACTCTAGAACACAGTCCCGGGGACATAGTTAATTCGAGTCAGGTAGCGATCTCACTCTAGAACACAGCCCTGGAGACAGTGTTAATATGAGTCAGGTCCCGATCTCAAGTCTAGAACACAGCCTCAGGGACAGCGTTAATATGAGTCAGGTCCCGATCTCACTCTACAACACAGCCTCAGGGACAGTGTTAATACGAATCAGGTCCCGAACTCACTCCAGAACACAGCCCCAGGGACAGTGTTAATATGAGTCAGGTCCTGAACTCACTCTAGAACACAGCCCCAGGGTCAGTGTTAATACGAGTCAGGTTTTGATCTCACTCCAGAACACAGCTTCAGGGACAGTGTTAATACGAGTCAGGACCCGATCTCACTCTAGAACACAGCCCCAGGGACAGTGTTAA
The DNA here is from genome assembly GCF_052327205.1 of Somniosus microcephalus. NCBI lineage: Eukaryota > Metazoa > Chordata > Chondrichthyes > Squaliformes > Somniosidae > Somniosus > Somniosus microcephalus. The sequence goes on from NW_028225185.1 coordinate 35,738,100, forward strand.
TACGAGTCAGGTCCCGATCTCACTCTAGAACACAGCCTCAGGGAAAGTGTTAATATGAGTCAGGTCCCGCTCTCACTCTAGAAGACAGCCTCAGGGACAGAGTTAATACGAGTCAGATCCCGAACTGACTCTAGAACACAGCCCCAGGGACAGTGTTAATATGAGCCAGGTCCTGATCTCACTCTAGAACACAGCCCCGGGGACAGTGTTAATACGAGTCAGGTCCCGATCTCACTCTAGAACACAGCCCCAGGGACAGTGTTAATACGAGTCAGATCCCGATCTCAATCTGGAACAACGCCTCAGGGACTGTGTTAATATGAGTCAGGTCCTGATCTCACTCTAGAACACAGCCTCAGGGACAGTGTTATTACGAGTCAGGTCCTGGTCTCACTCTAGAACACTGTCCCGGGGACAGAGTTAATACGAGTCAGGTACCGATCTCACTCTAGAACACAGCCCTGGAGACAGTGTTAATATGAGTCAGGTCCCGATCTCAAGTCTAGAACACAGCCTCAGGGACAGCGTTAATATGAGTCAGGTCCCGATCTCACTCTACAACACAGCCTCAGGGACAGTGTTAATACGAATCAGGTCCCGAACTCACTCCAGAACACAGCCCCAGGGACAGTGTTAATATGAGTCAGGTCCTGAACTCACTCTAGAACACAGCCCCAGGGTCAGTGTTAATACGAGTCAGGTTTTGATCTCACTCCAGAACACAGCTTCAGGGACAGTGTTAATACGAGTCAGGTCCCGATCTCACTCTAGAACACAGCCCCAGGGACAGTGTTAATACGAATCAGGTCCCGATCTCATTCTAGAACACAGCCTAAGGGGCAGTGTTAATATGAGTCAGGTCCTGATCTCAATCTAGAACACAGCCTCAGGGACAGTGTTAATACGAGTCAGGCCCCGAACTCACTCTAGAACACAGCCTCAGGGACAGTGTTAATACGAGTCAGGTCCTGAACTCACTCTAGAACACCGCCCTGGGACAGTGTTAATAAGAGTCAGGTCCCGATCTCACTCTGGAACACAGCCTCAGGGACAGTGTTAATACGAGTCAGGTCCCGATCTCACTCTAGAACACAGTCTCAGTGACAGTGTTAATATGAGTCAAGTCCTGATTTCACTCTAGAACACAGCCCCGGGGACAGTGTTAATACGAGTCAGGTCCCAATCTCAATCTAGAACACAGCCTCAGGGTCAGTGTTATTACGAGTCAGGTCCCGATCTCACTCTAGAACACAGCCTCAGGGACAGTGTTAATACGAGTCAGGTCCCGATCTCACTCTAGAACACAGCCTCAGGGACAGTGTTAATAAGAGTCAGATCCCAATCACACTCTAGAACACAGCCTCAGGGACAGTGTTAATACGAGTCAGGTCCCGATTTCACTCTAGAACACAGCCCCGGGGACAGTGTTAATACGAGTCAGGTCCCGATCTCACTCTAGAACACAGCCCCGGGTACAGTGTTAATTCGAGTCAGGTCCCGATCTCACTCTAGAACACAGCCTCGGGAAAGTGCTTATACAAGTCAGGTCCCGATCTCCCTCTAGAACACAGCCACAGGGACAGTGTTAATACGAGTCAGGTCCTGATCTCACTCTAGAACACAGCCTCAGGGACAGTGTTAATACGAGTCCGGTCCCGATCTCACTTTAGAACACAGCCTCAGGGAAAGTGTTAATACGAGTCAGGTCCCGGTCTCACTCTGGAACACAGCCACAGGGACAGAGTTAATATGAGCCAGGTCCTGATCTCACTCTAGAACACAGCCCCAGGGACAGTGCTAATATGAGTCAGGTCCCGATCTCACTCTAGAACACAGCCCCGGGGACAGTGTTAATATGAGTCAGGTCCCGATCACAATCTAGAAAACAGCCCCAGGGACAGTGTTAATACGAGTCAGATCACGATCTCAATCTGGAACACAGCCTCAGGGACAGTGTTAATACGAGTGAGGTCCCGATCTCACTCTAGAACACAGCTTCAGGGACAGTGTTAATACGAGTCAGATCCCAATCACACTCTAGAACGCAGCCTCAGGGACAGTGTTAATACGAGTCAGGTCCCGATCTCACTCTAGAACACAGCCTCAGGGACAGTGTAATGACGAGTCAGGTCCTGATCTCAATCTAGAACACAGCCTCAGGCACAGTGTTAATACGAGTCAGGTCCTGATCTCACTCTAGAAAACCGCCCTGGGACAGTGTTAATAAGAGTCAGGTCCCGATCTCACTCTGGAACACAGCATCAGGGACAGTGTTAATACGAGTGAGGTCCCGATCTCACTCTAGAACACAGCCTCAGGGACAGTGTTAATACGAGTCAGGTCCCGATCTCACTCTAGAACACAGCCTCAGGGACAGTGTTAATAAGAGTCAGATCCCAATCACACTCTAGAACACAGCCTCAGGGACAGTGTTAATACGAGTCAGGTCCCGATTTCACCCTAGAACACAGCCCCGGGGACAGTGTTAATACGAGTCAGGTCCCGATCTCACTCTAGAACACAGCCCCGGGTACAGTGTTAATTCGGGTCAGGTCCCGATCTCACTCTAGAACACAGCCTCGGGAAAGTGCTTATACAAGTCAGGTCCCGATCTCCCTCTAGAACACAGCCACAGGGACAGTGTTAATACGAGCCAGGTCCTGATCTCACTCTAGAACACAGCCTCAGGGACAGTGTTAATACGAGTCCGGTCCCGATCTCACTTTAGAACACAGCCTCAGGGAAAGTGTTAATACGAGTCAGGTCCCGGTCTCACTCTGGAACACAGCCACAGGGACAGAGTTAATACGAGCCAGGTCCCGATCTCACTCTAGAACACAGCCCCAGGGACAGTGCTAATATGAGTCAGGTCCCGATCTCACTCTAGAACACAGCCCCGGGGACAGTGTTAATATGAGTCAGGTCCCGATCACAATCTAGAAAACAGCCCCAGGGACAGTGTTAATACGAGTCAGATCACGATCTCAATCTGGAACACAGCCTCAGGGACAGTGTTAATACGAGTGAGGTCCCGATCTCACTCTAGAACACAGCTTCAGGGACAGTGTTAATACGAGTCAGATCCCAATCACACTCTAGAACGCAGCCTCAGGGACAGTGTTAATACGAGTCAGGTCCCGATCTCACTCTAGAACACAGCCTCAGGGACAGTGTAATGATGAGTCAGGTCCTGATCTCACTCTAGAACACAGCCTCAGGGACAGTGTTAATACGAGTCAGGTCCTGATCTCACTCTAGAAAACCGCCCTGGGACAGTGTTAATAAGAGTCAGGTCCCGATCTCACTCTGGAACACAGTCTCAGTGACAGTGTTAATATGAGTCAGGTCCTGATTTCACTCTAGAACACAGCCCCGGGGACAGTGTTAATACGAGACAGGTCCCAATCTCAATCTAGAACACAGCCTCAGGGACAGTGTTAATACGAGTCAGGTCCCAATCTCACTCTAGAACACAGCCTCAGGGTCAGTGTTAATACGAGTCAGGTCCCGATCTCACTCTAGAACACAGCCTCAGGGACAGTGTTAATACGAGTCAGGTCCCGATCTCACTCTAGAACACAGCCTCAGGGACAGTGTTATGACGAGTCAGGTCCTGATCTCACTCTAGAACATAGTCCCGGGGACAGAGTTAATACGAGTCAGGGCCCGATCTCACTCTAGAACACAGCCCCAGGGACCGTGTTAATATGAGACAGGTCCCGATCTCACTCTAGAACACAGCCTCATGGACAGTGTTATTCGAGTCAGGTCCTGATATCACTCTAGAACACAGCCCTGGAGACAGTGTTAATATGAGTCAGGTCCCGATCTCACTCCAGAACACAGCCTCAGGGACAGTTTTAATATGAGTCAGGTCCCGATCTCACTCTAGAACACAGCCTCAGGGACAGTGTTAATATGAGTCAGGTCCCGAACTCACTCTAGAACACAGCCCCAGGGACAGTGTTAATACGAGTCAGGTCCCGATCTCACTCTAGAACACAGCCCCAGGGACAGTGTTAATATGAGTCAGGTCCCAATCTCACTCTAGAACACAGCCTCAGGGACAGTGTTAATATGAGTCAGGTCCCGATCTCACTCTAGAACACAGCCTCAGGGACCGTATTAATACGAGTCAGGTCCCGATCTCACTCTAGAACACAGCCTCAGGGACAGTGTTAATACGAGTCAGGTCCCGATCTCACACTAGAACACAGCCTCAGGGACAGTGTTAATATGAGTCAGGTCCTGATCTCACTCTGGAACACAGTCCCAGGGACAGTGTTACTATGAGTCAGGTCCCGATCTCACTCTAGAACACAGCCCCGGAGACAGTGTTAATACGAGTCAGTTCCTGATCTCACTCTAGAACACAGTCTCAGGGACAGTGTTAATATGAGTCAGGTCCCGATCTCACTCTAGAACACAGCCTCAGGAACAGTGTTAATACGTGTCAGTTCCCAATCACACTCTAGAACACAGCCTCAGGGAAAGTGTTAATACGAGTCAGGTCCCGATCTCACTCTAGAACACAGCCTCGGGGACAGTGTTAGTACGAGTCAGGTCCCGATCTCACTCTAGAAAAGAGCCCCGGGTACAGTGTTAATTCGAGTCTGGTCCCAATCTCACTCTAGAACACAGCCTCAGGGACTATGTTAATACAAGTCAGGTCCCGATCTCACTCTAGAACACAGCCTCAGGGACAGTGTTGATACGAGTGAGGTCCTGATCTCACTCTAGAACACAGCCTCAGTGACAGTGTTAATACGAGTCAGGTCCTGATTTCACTCTAGAACACAGCCCCGGGGACAGTGTTAATACGAGTCAGGTCCCGATCTCAATCCAAAACACAGCCTCAGGGACAGTGTTATTCCGAGTCATGTCCCGATCTCACTCTAGAACACAGCCTCAGGGACAGTGATAATACGAGTCAGGTCCCGAACTCACTCTAGAACACAGCCTCAGGGACAGTGTTAATACGAGTCAGATCCCAATCACACTCTAGAACACAGCCTCAGGGACACTGTTAATACGAGTCAGGTCCCGATCTCACTCTAGAACACAGCCTCAGGGACAGAATTAATATGAGTCAGGTCCTGATGTCACTCTAAAACACAGCCCCGGGTACAGTGTTTATTCGAGTCAGGTCTCGATCTCACTCTAGAACACAGCCTCAGGGACAGTGTTTATGCAAGTCAGGTCCCGATCTCCATCTAGAACACAGCCACAGGGACAGTGTTAATACAAGACAGATCCCAATCACACTCTAGAACACAGCCTCAGGGACAGTGTTAATATGAGTCAGGTCCCGATCTCACTCTAGAACACAGCCTCAGGGACAGTGTTAATACGAGTCAGGTCCCGATCTCACTCTAGAACACAGCCCCGGGTACAGTGTTAATTCGAGTCAGGTCCCGATCTCACTCTAGAACACAGCCTCAGGGACAGCGTTTATACAAGTCAGGTCCCGATCTCCCTCTAGAACACAGCCACAGGGACAGTGTTAATACGAGTCAGGTCCTGATCTCACTCTAGAACACAGCCTCAGGGACAGTGTTAATACGAGTCAGGTCCCGATCTCACTCTAGAACACAGCCTCAGGGAAAGTGTTAATATGAGTCAGGTCCCGCTCTCACTCTAGAAGACAGCCTCAGGGACAGAGTTAATACGAGTCAGATCCCGAACTGACTCTAGAACACAGCCCCAGGGACAATGTTAATATGAGCCAGGTCCTGATCTCAATCTAGAAAACAGCCCCGGGGACAGTGTTAATACGAGTCATGTCCCGATCTCACTATAGAACACAGCCCCAGGGACAGTGTTAATACGAGTCAGATCCCGATCTCAATCTGGAACAACGCCTCAGGGACTGTGTTTATATGAGTCAGGTCCTGATCTCACTCTAGAACACAGCCTCAGGGACAGTGTTATTACGAGTCAGGTCCTGATCTCACTCTAGAACACAGTCCCGGGGACAGAGTTAATACGAGTCAGGTACCGATCTCACTCTAGAACACAGCCCTGGAGACAGTGTTAATATGAGTCAGGTCCCGATCTCAAGTCTAGAACACAGCCTCAGGGACAGTGTTAATATGAGTCAGGTCCCGATCTCACTCTACAACACAGCCTCAGGGACAGTGTTAATACGAGTCAGGTCCCGAACTCACTCCAGAACACAGCCCCAGGGACAGTGTTAATATGAGTCAGGTCCTGAACTCACTCTAGAACACAGCCCCAGGGTCAGTGTTAATACGAGTCAGGTTCTGATCTCACTCCAGAACACAGCTTCAGGGACAGTGTTAATACGAGTCAGGTCCCGATCTCACTCTAGAACACCGCCCTGGGACAGTGTTAATAAGAGTCAGGTCCCGATCTCATTCTGGAACACAGCCTCAGGGACAGTGTTAATACGAGTCAGGTCCCGATCTCACTCTAGAACACAGTCTCAGTGACAGTGTTAATATGAGTCAAGTCCTGATTTCACTCTAGAACACAGCCCCGGGGACAGTGTTAATACGAGTCAGGTCCCAATCTGAATCTAGAACACAGCCTCAGGGACAGTGTTAATACGAGTCAGGTCCCGATCTCACGCTATAACACAGCCTCAGGGACAGTGTTAATACGAGTCAGGTCCCGATCTCACTCTAGAACACAGCCTCAGGGACAGTGTTAATAAGAGTCAGAACCCAATCACACTCTAGAACACAGCCTCAGGGACAGTATTAATACGAGTCAGGTCCCGATTTCACTCTAGAACACAGCCCCGGGGACAGTGTTAATACGAGTCAGGTCCCGATCTCACTCTAGAACACAGCCCCGGGTACAGTGTTAATTCGAGTCAGGTCCCGATCTCACTCTAGAACACAGCCTCGGGAAAGTGCTTATACAAGTCAGGTCCCGATCTCCCTCTAGAACACAGCCACAGGGACAGTGTTAATATGAGTCAGGTCCCGATCTCACTCTACAACACAGCCTCAGGGACAGTGTTAATACGAGTCAGGTCCCGAACTCACTCCAGAACACAGCCCCAGGGACAGTGTTAATATGAGTCAGGTCCTGAACTCACTCTAGAACACAGCCCCAGGGTCAGTGTTAATACGAGTCAGGTTCTGATCTCACTCCAGAACACAGCTTCAGGGACAGTGTTAATACGAGTCAGGTCCCGATCTCACTCTAGAACACCGCCCTGGGACAGTGTTAATAAGAGTCAGGTCCCGATCTCACTCTGGAACACAGCCTCAGGGACACTGTTAATACGAGTCAGGTCCCGATCTCACTCTAGAACACAGTCTCAGTGACAGTGTTAATATGAGTCAAGTCCTGATTTCAATCTAGAACACAGCCCCGGGGACAGTGTTAATACGAGTCAGGTCCCAATCTCAATCTAGAACACAGCCTCAGGGACAGTGTTAATACGAGTCAGGTCCCGATCTCACTCTATAACACAGCCTCAGGGACAGTGTTAATAAGAGTCAGATCCCAATCACACTCTAGAACACAGCCTCAGGGACAGTGTTAATACGAGTCAGGTCCCGATTTCACTCTAGAACACAGCCCCGGGGACAGTGTTAATACGAGTCAGGTCCCGATCTCACTCTAGAACACAGCCCCGGGTACAGTGTTAATTCGAGTCAGGTCCCGATCTCACTCTAGAACACAGCCTCGGGAAAGTGCTTATACAAGTCAGGTCCCGATCTCCCTCTAGAACACAGCCACAGGGACAGTGTTAATACGAGTCAGGTCCTGATCTCACTCTAAAACACAGCCTCAGGGACAGTGTTAATACGAGTCCGGTCCCGATCTCACTTTAGAACACAGCCTCAGGGAAAGTGTTAATACGAGTCAGGTCCCGGTCTCACTCTAGAACACAGCCACAGGGACAGAGTTAATACGAGCCAGGTCCCGATCTCACTCTAGAACACAGCCCCAGGTACAGTGCTAATATGAGTCAGGTCCCGATCTCACTCTAGAACACAGCCCCGGGGACAGTGTTAATATGAGTCAGGTCCCGATCACAATCTAGAAAACAGCCCCAGGGACAGTGTTAATACGAGTCAGATCACGATCTCAATCTGGAACACAGCCTCAGGGACAGTGTTAATACGAGTGAGGTCCCGATCTCACTCTAGAACACAGCTTCAGGGACAGTGTTAATACGAGTCAGATCCCAATCACACTCTAGAACGCAGCCTCAGGGACAGTGTTAATACGAGTCAGGTCCCGATCTCACTCTAGAACACAGCCTCAGGGACAGTGTAATGACGAGTCAGGTCCTGATCTCACTCTAGAACACAGCCTCAGGGACAGTGTTAATACGAGTCAGGTCCTGATCTCACTCTAGAAAACCGCCCTGGGACAGTGTTAATAAGAGTCAGGTCCCGATCTCACTCTGGAACACAGCCTCAGCGACAGTGTTAATACGAGTCAGGTCCCGATCTCAATCTAGAACGCAGTCTCAGTGACAGTGTTAATATGAGTCAGGTCCCGGTCTCACTCTAGAACACAGCCACAGGGACAGAGTTAATACGTGCCAGGTCCCGATCTCACTCTAGAACACAGCCCCAGGGACAGTGCTAATATGAGTCAGGTCCCGATCTCACTCTAGAACACAGCCCCGGGGACAGTGTTAATATGAGTCAGGTCCCGATCACAATCTAGAAAACAGCCCCAGGGACAGTGTTAATACGAGTCAGATCACGATCTCAATCTGGAACACAGCCTCAGGGACAGTGTTAATACGAGTGAGGTCCCGATCTCACTCTAGAACACAGCTTCAGGGACAGTGTTAATACGAGTCAGATCCCAATCACACTCTAGAACGCAGTCTCAGTGACAGTGTTAATATGAGTCAGGTCCCGGTCTCACTCTAGAACACAGCCACAGGGACAGAGTTAATACGTGCCAGGTCCCGATCTCACTCTAGAACACAGCCCCAGGGACAGTGCTAATATGAGTCAGGTCCTGATCTCACTCTAGAACACAGCCTCAGGGACAGTGTTAATACGAGTCAGGTCCTGATCTCACTCTAGAAAACCGCCCTGGGACAGTGTTAATAAGAGTCAGGTCCCGATCTCACTCTGGAACACAGCCTCAGCGACAGTGTTAATACGAGTCAGGTCCCGATCTCAATCTAGAACACAGTCTCAGTGACTGTGTTAATATGAGTCAGGTCCTGATTACACTCCAGAACACAGCCTCAGGGACAGTGTTAATACGAGTCAGGTCCCGATCTCACTCTAGAACACAGCCTCAGGGACAGTGTTAATACGAGACTGGTCCCGATCTCACTCTAGAACACAGCCTCAGGGACAGTGTTAATAAGAGTCAGATCCCAATCACACTCTAGAACACAGCCTCAGGGACAGTGTTAATACGAGTCAGGTCCCGATTTCACTCTAGAACACAGCCCCGGGGACAGTGTTAATACGAGTCAGGTCCCGATCTCATTCTAGAACACAGCCCCGGGTACAGTGTTAATTCGAGTCAGGTCCCGATCTCACTCTAGAACACAGCCTCGGGAAAGTGCTTTTTCAAGTCAGGTCCCGATCTCCCTCTAGAACACAGCCACAGGGACAGTGTTAATACGAGTCAGGTCCTGATCTCACTCTAGAACACAGCCTCAGGGACAGTGTTATTACGAGTCCGGTCCCGATCTCACTTTAGAACACAGCCTCAGGGAAAGTGTTAATACGAGTCAGGTCCCGGTCTCACTCTAGAACACAGCCACAGGGACAGAGTTAATACGAGCCAGGTCCCGATCTCACTCTAGAACACAGCCCCAGGGACAGTGCTAATATGAGTCAGGTCCCGATCTCACTCTAGAACACAGCCCCGGGGACAGTGTTAATATGAGTCAGGTCCCGATCACAATCTAGAAAACAGCCCCAGGGACAGTGTTAATACGAGTCAGATCACGATCTCAATCTGGAACACAGCCTCAGGGACAGTGTTAATACGAGTGAGGTCCCGATCTCACTCTAGAACACAGCTTCAGGGACAGTGTTAATACGAGTCAGATCCCAATCGCACTCTAGAACGCAGCCTCGGGACAGTGTTAATACGAGTCAGGTCCTGATCTAACTCTAGAAAACCGCCCTGGGACAGTGTTAATAAGAGTCAGGTCCCGATCTCACTCTGGAACACAGCCTCAGCGACAGTGTTAATACGAGTCAGGTCCCGATCTCAATCTAGAACACAGTCTCAGTGACAGTGTTAATATGAGTCAGGTCCTGATTTCACTCTAGAACACAGCCTCAGGGTCAGTGTTAATACGAGTCAGGTCCCGATCTCATTTTGAACACTGCCTCAGGGACAGTGTTAATACGAGTCAGGTCCCGATCTCACTCTAGAACACAGCCTCAGGGACAGTGTTATGACGAGTCAGGTCCTGATCTCACTCTAGAACACAGCCTCATGGACAGTGTTATTCGAGTCAGACCCTGATATCACTCTAGAACACAGCCCTGGAGACAGTGTTAATATGAGTCAGGTCCCGATCTCACTCCAGAACACAGCCTCAGGGACAGTTTTAATATGAGTCAGGTCCCGATCTCACGCTAGAACACAGCCTCAGGGACAGTGTTAATATGAGTCAGGTCCCGAACTCACTCTAGAACACAGCCCCAGGGACAGTGTTAATACGAGTCAGGTCCCGATCTCACTCTAGAACACAGCCCCAGGGACAGTGTTAATATGAGTCAGGTCCCAATCTCACTCTAGAACACAGCCTCAGGGACAGTGTTAATATGAGTCAGGTCCCGATCTCACTCTAGAACACAGCCTCAGGGACAGTATTAATACGAATCAGGTCCCGATCTCACTCTAGAACACAGCCTCAGGGACAGTGTTAATACGAGTCAGGTCCCAATCTCACTCTGGAACACAGCCCCAGGGACAGTGTTACTATGAGTCAGGTCCCGATCTCACTCTAGAACACAGCCCCGGAGACAGTGTTAATACGAGTCAGTTCCTGATCTCACTCTAGAACACAGTCTCAGGGACAGTGTTAATATGAGTCAGGTCCCGATCTCACTCTAGAACAGAGCCTCAGGAACAGTGTTAATACGTGTCAGTTCCCAATCACACTCTAGAACACAGCCTCAGGGAAAGTGTTAATACGAGTCAGGTCCCGATCTCACTCTAGAACACAGCCTCGGGGACAGTGTTAGTACGAGTCAGGTCCCGATCTCACTCGAAAAAAGAGCCCCGGGTACAGTGTTAATTCGAGTCAGGTCCCGATCTCACTCTAGAACACAGCCTCAGGGACTATGTTAATGCAAGTCAGGTCTCGATCTCACTCTAGAACACAGCCTCAGGGACAGTGTTGATACGAGTGAGGTCCTGATCTCACTCTAGAACACAGCCTCAGTGACAGTGTTAATACGAGTCAGGTCCTGATTTCACTCTAGAACACAGCCCCGGGGACAGTGTTAATACGAGTCAGATCACGATCTCAATCTGGAACACAGCCTCAGGGACAGTGTTAATACGAGTGAGGTCCCGATCTCACTCTAGAACACAGCTTCAGGGACAGTGTTAATACGAGTCAGATCCCAATCGCACTCTAGAACGCAGCCTCGGGGACAGTGTTAATACGAGTCAGGTCCCGATCTCACTCTAGAACACAGCCTCAGGGACAGTGTAATGACGAGTCAGGTCCTGATCTCACTCTAGAACACAGCCTCAGGGACAGTGTTAATACGAGTCAGGTCCTGATCTAACTCTAGAAAACCGCCCTGGGACAGTGTTAATAAGAGTCAGGTCCCGATCTCACTCTGGAACACAGCCTCAGCGACAGTGTTAATACGAGTCAGGTCCCGATCTCAATCTAGAACACAGTCTCAGTGACAGTGTTAATATGAGTCAGGTCCTGATTTCACTCTAGAACACAGCCTCAGGGTCAGTGTTAATACGAGTCAGGTCCCGATCTCATTTTGAACACTGCCTCAGGGACAGTGTTAATACGAGTCAGGTCCCGATCTCACTCTAGAACACAGCCTCAGGGACAGTGTTATGACGAGTCAGGTCCTGATCTCACTCTAGAACACAGTCCCGGGGACAGAGTTAATACGAGTCAGTGCCCGATCTCACTCTAGAACACAGCCCCAGGGACCGTGTTAATATGAGACAGGTCCCGATCTCACTCTAGAACACAGCCTCATGGACAGTGTTATTCGAGTCAGACCCTGATATCACTCTAGAACACAGCCCTGGAGACAGTGTTAATATGAGTCAGGTCCCGATCTCACTCCAGAACACAGCCTCAGGGACAGTTTTAATATGAGTCAGGTCCCGATCTCACGCTAGAACACAGCCTCAGGGACAGTGTTAATATGAGTCAGGTCCCGAACTCACTCTAGAACACAGCCCCAGGGACAGTGTTAATACGAGTCAGGTCCCGATCTCACTCTAGAACACAGCCCCAGGGACAGTGTTAATATGAGTCAGGTCCCAATCTCACTCTAGAACACAGCCTCAGGGACAGTGTTAATATGAGTCAGGTCCCGATCTCACTCTAGAACACAGCCTCAGGGACAGTATTAATACGAATCAGGTCCCGATCTCACTCTAGAACACAGCCTCAGGGACAGTGTTAATACGAGTCAGGTCCCAATCTCACTCTGGAACACAGCCCCAGGGACAGTGTTACTATGAGTCAGGTCCCGATCTCACTCTAGAACACAGCCCCGGAGACAGTGTTAATACGAGTCAGTTCCTGATCTCACTCTAGAACACAGTCTCAGGGACAGTGTTAATATGAGTCAGGTCCCGATCTCACTCTAGAACAGAGCCTCAGGAACAGTGTTAATACGTGTCAGTTCCCAATCACACTCTAGAACACAGCCTCAGGGAAAGTGTTAATACGAGTCAGGTCCCGATCTCACTCTAGAACACAGCCTCGGGGACAGTGTTAGTACGAGTCAGGTCCCGATCTCACTCGAAAAAAGAGCCCCGGGTACAGTGTTAATTCGAGTCAGGTCCCGATCTCACTCTAGAACACAGCCTCAGGGGCTATGTTAATGCAAGTCAGGTCTCGATCTCACTCTAGAACACAGCCTCAGGGACAGTGTTGATACGAGTGAGGTCCTGATCTCACTCTAGAACACAGCCTCAGTGACAGTGTTAATACGAGTCAGGTCCTGATTTCACTCTAGAACACAGCCCCGGGGACAGTGTTAATACGAGTCAGGTCCCAATCTCAATCTAGAACACAGCCTCAGGGACAGTGTTAATACGAGTCAGGTCCCAATCTCACTCTAGAACACAGCCTCAGGGTCAGTGTTAATACGAGTCAGGTCCCGATCTCACTCTAGAACACAGCCTCAGGGACAGTGTTAATACGAGTCAGGTCCCGATCTCACTCTAGAACACAGCCTCAGGGACAGTGTTATGACGAGTCAGGTCCTGAACTCACTCTAGAACACAGTCCCGGGGACAGAGTTAATACGAGTCAGGGCCCGATCTCACTCTAGAACACAGCCCCAGGGACCGTGTTAATATGAGACAGGTCCCGATCTCACTCTAGAACACAGCCTCATGGACAGTGTTATTCGAGTCAGGTCCTGATATCGCTCTAGAACACAGCCCTGGAGACAGTGTTAATATGAGTTAGGTCCCGATCTCACTCTAGAACACAGCCTCAGGGACAGTTTTAATATGAGTCAGGTCCCGATCTCACTCTAGAACACAGCCTCAGGGACAGTGTTAATATGAGTCAGGTCCCGAACTAACTCTAGAACACAGCCTCAGGGACAGTGTTGATACGAGTGAGGTCCTGATCTCACTCTAGAACACAGCCTCAGTGACAGTGTTAATACGAGTCAGGTCCTGATTTCACTCTAGAACACAGCCCCGGGGACAGTGTTAATACGAGTCAGGTCCCGATCTCAATCTAGAACACAGCCTCAGGGACAGTGTTAATACGAGTCAGGTCCCGATCTCACTCTAGAACACAGCCTCAGGGACAGTGATAATACGAGTCAGGTCCCGAACTCACTCTAGAACACAGCCTCAGGGACAGTGTTAATACGAGTCAGATCCCAATCACATTCTAGAACACAGCCTCAGGGACAGTGTTAATACGAGTCAGGTCCCGATCTCACTCTAGAACGCAGCCTCAGGGACAGAATTAATATGAGTCAGGTCCTGATCTCACTCTAGAACACAGCCCCGGGTACAGTGTTATTTCGAGTCAGGTCTCGATCTCACTCTAGAACACAGCCTCAGGGACAGTGTTTATGCAAGTCAGGTCCCGATCTCCCTCTAGAACACAGCCACAGGGACAGTGTTAATACAAGACAGATCCGAATCACACTCTAGAACACAGCCTCAGGGACAGTGTTAATACGAGTCAGGTCCCGATCTCACTCTAGAACACAGCCTCAGGGACAGTGTTAATACGAGCCAGGTCCCGATCTCACTCTAGAACACAGCCCCGGGTACAGTGTTAATTCGAGTCAGGTCCCGATCTCACTCTAGAACACAGCCTCAGGGACAGTGTTTATACAAGTCAGGTCCCGATCTCACTCTAGAACACAGCCTCAGGGACAGTGTTAATACGAGCCAGGTCCCGATCTCACTCTAGAACACAGCCCCGGGGACAGTGTTAATATGAGTCAGGTCCCGATCACAATCTAGAACACAGCCCCAGGGACAGTGTTAATACGAGTCAGATCACGATCTCAATCTGAAACACAGCATCAGGGACAGTGTTAATACGAGTGAGGTCCTGATCTCACTCTAGGACACAGCCCAGGACAATGTTAATACGAGTCAGGTCCCGATCTCACTCTAGAACACAGCCTCAGGGACAGTGTTAATACGAGTCAGGTCCTGATCTCACTCTAGAACACCGCTCTGGGACAGTGTTAATAAGAGTCAGGTCCCGTTCTCACTCTGGAACACAGTCTCAGTGACAGTGTTAATATGTGTCAGGTCCTGATTTCACTCTAGAACGCAGCCTCAGGGACAGTGTTAATACGAGTCAGGTCCCGATCTCACTCTAGAACACAGCCTCAGGGACAGTGTAATGACGAGTCAGGTCCTGATCTCACTCTAGAACACAGCCTCAGGGACAGTGTTAATACGAGTCAGGTCCTGATCTCACTCTAGAAAACCGCCCTGGGGCAGTGTTAATAAGAGTCAGGTCCCGATCTCACTCTGGAACACAGCCTCAGCGACAGTGTTAATACGAGTCAGGTCCCGATCTCAATCTAGAACACAGTCTCAGTGACAGTGTTAATATGAGTCAGGTCCTGATTTCACTCTAGAACACAGCCCCGGGGACAGTGTTAATACGAGCCAGGTCCCAATCTCAATCTAGAACACAGCCTCAGGGACAGTGTTAATACGAGTCAGGTCCCAATCTCACTCTAGAACACAGCCTCAGGGTCAGTGTTAATACGAGTCAGGTCGCGATCTCACTCTAGAACACAGCCTCAGGGACAGTGTTAATACGAGTCAGGTCCCGATCTCACTCTAGAACACAGCCTCAGGGACAGTGTTATGACGAGTCAGGTCCTGATCTCACTCCAGAACAGAGTCCCGGGGACAGAGTTAATACGAGTCAGGGCCCGATCTCACTCTAGAACACAGCCCCAGGGACCGTGTTAATATGAGACAGGTCCCGATCTCACTCTAGAACACAGCCTCATGGACAGTGTTATTCGAGTCAGGTCCTGATATCACTCTAGAACACAGCCCTGGAGACAGTGTTAATATGAGTCAGGTCCCGATCTCACTCTAGAACACAGCCTCAGGGACAGTTTTAATATGAGTCAGGTCCTGATCTCACTCTAGAACACAGCCTCAGGGACAGTGTTAATATGAGTCAGGTCCCGAACTCACTCTCGAACACAGCCCCAGGGACAGTGTTAATACGAGTCAGGTCCCGATCTCACTCTAGAACACAGCCCCAGGGACAGTGTTAATATGAGTCAGGTCCCAATCTCACTCTAGAACACAGCCTCAGGGACAGTGTTAATATGAGTCATGTCCCGATCTCACTCTAGAACACAGCCTCAGGGACAGTATTAATACGAGTCAGGTCCCTATCTCACTCTAGAACACAGCCTCAGGGACAGTGTTAATACGAGTCAGGTCCCGATCTCACACTAGAACACAGCCTCAGGGACAGTGTTAATATGAGTCAGGTCCTGATTTCACTCTGGAACACAGCCCCAGGGACAGTGTTACTATGAGCCAGGTCCCGATCTCACTCTAGAACACAGCCCCGGAGACAGTGTTAATACGAGTCAGTTCCTGATCTCACTCTAGAACACAGTCTCAGGGACAGTGTTAATATGAGTCAGGTCCCGATCTCACTCCAGAACACAGCCTCAGGAACAGTGTTAATACGTGTCAGTTCCCAATCACACTCTAGAACACAGCCTCAGGGAAAGTGTTAATGCGAGTCAGGTCCCGATCTCACTCTAGAACACAGCCTCGGGGACAGTGTTAGTACGAGTCAGGTCCCGATCTCACTCTAGAAAAGAGCCACGGGTACAGTGTTAATTCGTGTCAGGTCCCGATCTCACTCTAGAACGCAGCCTCAGGGACTATGTTAAAACAAGTCAGGTCCCGATCTCACTCTAGAACACAGCCTCAGTGACAGTGTTAATACGAGTCAGGTCCTGATTTCACTCTGGAACACAGCCCCGGGGACAGTGTTAATACGAGTCAGGTCCCGATCTCAATCCAAAACACAGCCTCAGGGACAGTGTTAATCCGAGTCAGGTCCCGATCTCACTCTAGAACACAGCCTCAGGGACAGTGATAATACGAGTCAGGTCCCGAACTCACTCTAGAACACAGCCTCAGGGACAGTGTTAATACGAGTCAGATCCCAATCACACTCTAGAACACAGCCTCAGGGACAGTGTTAATACGAGTCAGGTCCCGATCTCACTCTAGAACACAGCCTCAGGGACAGAATTAATATGAGTCAGGTCCTGATCTCACTCTAGAACACAGCCCCGGGTACAGTGTTAATTCGAGTCAGGTCTCGATCTCACTCTAGAACACAGCCTCAGGGACAGTGTTTATGCAAGTCAGGTCCCGATCTCCGTCTAGAACACAGCCACAGGGACAGTGTTAATACAAGACAGATCCCAATCACACTCTAGAACACAGCCTCAGGGACAGTGTTAATATGAGTCAAGTCCCGATCTCACTCTAGAACACAGCCTCAGGGACAGTGTTAATACGAGTCAGATCCCGATCTCACTCTAGAACACAGCCCCGGGTACAGTGTTAATTCGAGTCAGGTCCCGATCTCACTCTAGAACACAGCCTCAGGGATATTGTTTATACAAGTCAGGTCCCGATCTCCCTCTAGAACACAGCCACAGGGACAGTGTTAATACGAGTCAGGTCCTGATCTCATTCTAGAACACAGCCTCAGGGACAGTGTTAATACGAGTCAGGTCCCGATCTCACTCTAGAACACAGCCTCAGGGAAAGTGTTAATATGAGTCAGGTCCCGCTCTCACTCTAGAAGACAGCCTCAGGGACAGAGTTAATACGAGTCAGATCCCGAACTGACTCTAGAACACAGCCCTGGGACAGTGTTAATATGAGCCAGGTCCTGATCTCACTCTAGAACACAGCCCCGGGGACAGTGTTAATACGAGTCAGGTCCCGATCTCACTCTAGAACACAGCCCCAGGGACAGTGTTAATACGAGTCAGATCCCGATCTCAATCTGGAACAACGCCTCAGGGACTGTGTTAATATGAGTCAGGTCCTGATCTCACTCTAGAACACAGCCTCAGGGACAGTGTTATTACGAGTCAGGTCCTGATCTCACTCTAGAACACAGTCCCGGGGACATAGTTAATTCGAGTCAGGTAGCGATCTCACTCTAGAACACAGCCCTGGAGACAGTGTTAATATGAGTCAGGTCCCGATCTCAAGTCTAGAACACAGCCTCAGGGACAGCGTTAATATGAGTCAGGTCCCGATCTCACTCTACAACACAGCCTCAGGGACAGTGTTAATACGAATCAGGTCCCGAACTCACTCCAGAACACAGCCCCAGGGACAGTGTTAATATGAGTCAGGTCCTGAACTCACTCTAGAACACAGCCCCAGGGTCAGTGTTAATACGAGTCAGGTTTTGATCTCACTCCAGAACACAGCTTCAGGGACAGTGTTAATACGAGTCAGGACCCGATCTCACTCTAGAACACAGCCCCAGGGACAGTGTTAATACGAGTCAGGTCCCGATCTCACTCTAGAACACAGCCTCAGGGAAAGTGTTAATATGAGTCAGGTCCCGCTCTCACTCTAGAAGACAGCCTCAGGGACAGAGTTAATACGAGTCAGATCCCGAACTGACTCTAGAACACAGCCCCAGGGACAGTGTTAATATGAGCCAGGTCCTGATCTCACTCTAGAACACAGCCCCGGGGACAGTGTTAATACGAGTCAGGTCCCGATCTCACTCTAGAACACAGCCCCAGGGACAGTGTTAATACGAGTCAGATCCCGATCTCAATCTGGAACAACGCCTCAGGGACTGTGTTAATATGAGTCAGGTCCTGATCTCACTCTAGAACACAGCCTCAGGGACAGTGTTATTACGAGTCAGGTCCTGGTCTCACTCTAGAACACTGTCCCGGGGACAGAGTTAATACGAGTCAGGTACCGATCTCACTCTAGAACACAGCCCTGGAGACAGTGTTAATATGAGTCAGGTCCCGATCTCAAGTCTAGAACACAGCCTCAGGGACAGCGTTAATATGAGTCAGGTCCCGATCTCACTCTACAACACAGCCTCAGGGACAGTGTTAATACGAATCAGGTCCCGAACTCACTCCAGAACACAGCCCCAGGGACAGTGTTAATATGAGTCAGGTCCTGAACTCACTCTAGAACACAGCCCCAGGGTCAGTGTTAATACGAGTCAGGTTTTGATCTCACTCCAGAACACAGCTTCAGGGACAGTGTTAATACGAGTCAGGTCCCGATCTCACTCTAGAACACAGCCCCAGGGACAGTGTTAATACGAATCAGGTCCCGATCTCATTCTAGAACACAGCCTAAGGGGCAGTGTTAATATGAGTCAGGTCCTGATCTCAATCTAGAACACAGCCTCAGGGACAGTGTTAATACGAGTCAGGCCCCGAACTCACTCTAGAACACAGCCTCAGGGACAGTGTTAATACGAGTCAGGTCCTGAACTCACTCTAGAACACCGCCCTGGGACAGTGTTAATAAGAGTCAGGTCCCGATCTCACTCTGGAACACAGCCTCAGGGACAGTGTTAATACGAGTCAGGTCCCGATCTCACTCTAGAACACAGTCTCAGTGACAGTGTTAATATGAGTCAAGTCCTGATTTCACTCTAGAACACAGCCCCGGGGACAGTGTTAATACGAGTCAGGTCCCAATCTCAATCTAGAACACAGCCTCAGGGTCAGTGTTATTACTAGTCAGGTCCCGATCTCACTCTAGAACACAGCCTCAGGGACAGTGTTAATACGAGTCAGGTCCCGATCTCACTCTAGAACACAGCCTCAGGGACAGTGTTAATAAGAGTCAGATCCCAATCACACTCTAGAACACAGCCTCAGGGACAGTGTTAATACGAGTCAGGTCCCGATTTCACTCTAGAACACAGCCCCGGGGACAGTGTTAATACGAGTCAGGTCCCGATCTCACTCTAGAACACAGCCCCGGGTACAGTGTTAATTCGAGTCAGGTCCCGATCTCACTCTAGAACACAGCCTCGGGAAAGTGCTTATACAAGTCAGGTCCCGATCTCCCTCTAGAACACAGCCACAGGGACAGTGTTAATACGAGTCAGGTCCTGATCTCACTCTAGAACACAGCCTCAGGGACAGTGTTAATACGAGTCCGGTCCCGATCTCACTTTAGAACACAGCCTCAGGGAAAGTGTTAATACGAGTCAGGTCCCGGTCTCACTCTGGAACACAGCCACAGGGACAGAGTTAATATGAGCCAGGTCCTGATCTCACTCTAGAACACAGCCCCAGGGACAGTGCTAATATGAGTCAGGTCCCGATCTCACTCTAGAACACAGCCCCGGGGACAGTGTTAATATGAGTCAGGTCCCGATCACAATCTAGAAAACAGCCCCAGGGACAGTGTTAATACGAGTCAGATCACGATCTCAATCTGGAACACAGCCTCAGGGACAGTGTTAATACGAGTGAGGTCCCGATCTCACTCTAGAACACAGCTTCAGGGACAGTGTTAATACGAGTCAGATCCCAATCACACTCTAGAACGCAGCCTCAGGGACAGTGTTAATACGAGTCAGGTCCCGATCTCACTCTAGAACACAGCCTCAGGGACAGTGTAATGACGAGTCAGGTCCTGATCTCAATCTAGAACACAGCCTCAGGCACAGTGTTAATACGAGTCAGGTCCTGATCTCACTCTAGAAAACCGCCCTGGGACAGTGTTAATAAGAGTCAGGTCCCGATCTCACTCTGGAACACAGCATCAGGGACAGTGTTAATACGAGTGAGGTCCCGATCTCACTCTAGAACACAGCCTCAGGGACAGTGTTAATACGAGTCAGGTCCCGATCTCACTCTAGAACACAGCCTCAGGGACAGTGTTAATAAGAGTCAGATCCCAATCACACTCTAGAACACAGCCTCAGGGACAGTGTTAATACGAGTCAGGTCCCGATTTCACCCTAGAACACAGCCCCGGGGACAGTGTTAATACGAGTCAGGTCCCGATCTCACTCTAGAACACAGCCCCGGGTACAGTGTTAATTCGGGTCAGGTCCCGATCTCACTCTAGAACACAGCCTCGGGAAAGTGCTTATACAAGTCAGGTCCCGATCTCCCTCTAGAACACAGCCACAGGGACAGTGTTAATACGAGCCAGGTCCTGATCTCACTCTAGAACACAGCCTCAGGGACAGTGTTAATACGAGTCCGGTCCCGATCTCACTTTAGAACACAGCCTCAGGGAAAGTGTTAATACGAGTCAGGTCCCGGTCTCACTCTGGAACACAGCCACAGGGACAGAGTTAATACGAGCCAGGTCCCGATCTCACTCTAGAACACAGCCCCAGGGACAGTGCTAATATGAGTCAGGTCCCGATCTCACTCTAGAACACAGCCCCGGGGACAGTGTTAATATGAGTCAGGTCCCGATCACAATCTAGAAAACAGCCCCAGGGACAGTGTTAATACGAGTCAGATCACGATCTCAATCTGGAACACAGCCTCAGGGACAGTGTTAATACGAGTGAGGTCCCGATCTCACTCTAGAACACAGCTTCAGGGACAGTGTTAATACGAGTCAGATCCCAATCACACTCTAGAACGCAGCCTCAGGGACAGTGTTAATACGAGTCAGGTCCCGATCTCACTCTAGAACACAGCCTCAGGGACAGTGTAATGATGAGTCAGGTCCTGATCTCACTCTAGAACACAGCCTCAGGGACAGTGTTAATACGAGTCAGGTCCTGATCTCACTCTAGAAAACCGCCCTGGGACAGTGTTAATAAGAGTCAGGTCCCGATCTCACTCTGGAACACAGTCTCAGTGACAGTGTTAATATGAGTCAGGTCCTGATTTCACTCTAGAACACAGCCCCGGGGACAGTGTTAATACGAGACAGGTCCCAATCTCAATCTAGAACACAGCCTCAGGGACAGTGTTAATACGAGTCAGGTCCCAATCTCACTCTAGAACACAGCCTCAGGGTCAGTGTTAATACGAGTCAGGTCCCGATCTCACTCTAGAACACAGCCTCAGGGACAGTGTTAATACGAGTCAGGTCCCGATCTCACTCTAGAACACAGCCTCAGGGACAGTGTTATGACGAGTCAGGTCCTGATCTCACTCTAGAACATAGTCCCGGGGACAGAGTTAATACGAGTCAGGGCCCGATCTCACTCTAGAACACAGCCCCAGGGACCGTGTTAATATGAGACAGGTCCCGATCTCACTCTAGAACACAGCCTCATGGACAGTGTTATTCGAGTCAGGTCCTGATATCACTCTAGAACACAGCCCTGGAGACAGTGTTAATATGAGTCAGGTCCCGATCTCACTCCAGAACACAGCCTCAGGGACAGTTTTAATATGAGTCAGGTCCCGATCTCACTCTAGAACACAGCCTCAGGGACAGTGTTAATATGAGTCAGGTCCCGAACTCACTCTAGAACACAGCCCCAGGGACAGTGTTAATACGAGTCAGGTCCCGATCTCACTCTAGAACACAGCCCCAGGGACAGTGTTAATATGAGTCAGGTCCCAATCTCACTCTAGAACACAGCCTCAGGGACAGTGTTAATATGAGTCAGGTCCCGATCTCACTCTAGAACACAGCCTCAGGGACCGTATTAATACGAGTCAGGTCCCGATCTCACTCTAGAACACAGCCTCAGGGACAGTGTTAATACGAGTCAGGTCCCGATCTCACACTAGAACACAGCCTCAGGGACAGTGTTAATATGAGTCAGGTCCTGATCTCACTCTGGAACACAGTCCCAGGGACAGTGTTACTATGAGTCAGGTCCCGATCTCACTCTAGAACACAGCCCCGGAGACAGTGTTAATACGAGTCAGTTCCTGATCTCACTCTAGAACACAGTCTCAGGGACAGTGTTAATATGAGTCAGGTCCCGATCTCACTCTAGAACACAGCCTCAGGAACAGTGTTAATACGTGTCAGTTCCCAATCACACTCTAGAACACAGCCTCAGGGAAAGTGTTAATACGAGTCAGGTCCCGATCTCACTCTAGAACACAGCCTCGGGGACAGTGTTAGTACGAGTCAGGTCCCGATCTCACTCTAGAAAAGAGCCCCGGGTACAGTGTTAATTCGAGTCTGGTCCCAATCTCACTCTAGAACACAGCCTCAGGGACTATGTTAATACAAGTCAGGTCCCGATCTCACTCTAGAACACAGCCTCAGGGACAGTGTTGATACGAGTGAGGTCCTGATCTCACTCTAGAACACAGCCTCAGTGACAGTGTTAATACGAGTCAGGTCCTGATTTCACTCTAGAACACAGCCCCGGGGACAGTGTTAATACGAGTCAGGTCCCGATCTCAATCCAAAACACAGCCTCAGGGACAGTGTTATTCCGAGTCATGTCCCGATCTCACTCTAGAACACAGCCTCAGGGACAGTGATAATACGAGTCAGGTCCCGAACTCACTCTAGAACACAGCCTCAGGGACAGTGTTAATACGAGTCAGATCCCAATCACACTCTAGAACACAGCCTCAGGGACACTGTTAATACGAGTCAGGTCCCGATCTCACTCTAGAACACAGCCTCAGGGACAGAATTAATATGAGTCAGGTCCTGATGTCACTCTAAAACACAGCCCCGGGTACAGTGTTTATTCGAGTCAGGTCTCGATCTCACTCTAGAACACAGCCTCAGGGACAGTGTTTATGCAAGTCAGGTCCCGATCTCCATCTAGAACACAGCCACAGGGACAGTGTTAATACAAGACAGATCCCAATCACACTCTAGAACACAGCCTCAGGGACAGTGTTAATATGAGTCAGGTCCCGATCTCACTCTAGAACACAGCCTCAGGGACAGTGTTAATACGAGTCAGGTCCCGATCTCACTCTAGAACACAGCCCCGGGTACAGTGTTAATTCGAGTCAGGTCCCGATCTCACTCTAGAACACAGCCTCAGGGACAGCGTTTATACAAGTCAGGTCCCGATCTCCCTCTAGAACACAGCCACAGGGACAGTGTTAATACGAGTCAGGTCCTGATCTCACTCTAGAACACAGCCTCAGGGACAGTGTTAATACGAGTCAGGTCCCGATCTCACTCTAGAACACAGCCTCAGGGAAAGTGTTAATATGAGTCAGGTCCCGCTCTCACTCTAGAAGACAGCCTCAGGGACAGAGTTAATACGAGTCAGATCCCGAACTGACTCTAGAACACAGCCCCAGGGACAATGTTAATATGAGCCAGGTCCTGATCTCAATCTAGAAAACAGCCCCGGGGACAGTGTTAATACGAGTCATGTCCCGATCTCACTATAGAACACAGCCCCAGGGACAGTGTTAATACGAGTCAGATCCCGATCTCAATCTGGAACAACGCCTCAGGGACTGTGTTTATATGAGTCAGGTCCTGATCTCACTCTAGAACACAGCCTCAGGGACAGTGTTATTACGAGTCAGGTCCTGATCTCACTCTAGAACACAGTCCCGGGGACAGAGTTAATACGAGTCAGGTACCGATCTCACTCTAGAACACAGCCCTGGAGACAGTGTTAATATGAGTCAGGTCCCGATCTCAAGTCTAGAACACAGCCTCAGGGACAGTGTTAATATGAGTCAGGTCCCGATCTCACTCTACAACACAGCCTCAGGGACAGTGTTAATACGAGTCAGGTCCCGAACTCACTCCAGAACACAGCCCCAGGGACAGTGTTAATATGAGTCAGGTCCTGAACTCACTCTAGAACACAGCCCCAGGGTCAGTGTTAATACGAGTCAGGTTCTGATCTCACTCCAGAACACAGCTTCAGGGACAGTGTTAATACGAGTCAGGTCCCGATCTCACTCTAGAACACCGCCCTGGGACAGTGTTAATAAGAGTCAGGTCCCGATCTCATTCTGGAACACAGCCTCAGGGACAGTGTTAATACGAGTCAGGTCCCGATCTCACTCTAGAACACAGTCTCAGTGACAGTGTTAATATGAGTCAAGTCCTGATTTCACTCTAGAACACAGCCCCGGGGACAGTGTTAATACGAGTCAGGTCCCAATCTGAATCTAGAACACAGCCTCAGGGACAGTGTTAATACGAGTCAGGTCCCGATCTC
Source organism: Somniosus microcephalus (assembly GCF_052327205.1). Taxonomy (NCBI): domain Eukaryota; kingdom Metazoa; phylum Chordata; class Chondrichthyes; order Squaliformes; family Somniosidae; genus Somniosus; species Somniosus microcephalus. The sequence continues at coordinate 35,762,896 of NW_028225185.1, forward strand.
ACGCTATAACACAGCCTCAGGGACAGTGTTAATACGAGTCAGGTCCCGATCTCACTCTAGAACACAGCCTCAGGGACAGTGTTAATAAGAGTCAGAACCCAATCACACTCTAGAACACAGCCTCAGGGACAGTATTAATACGAGTCAGGTCCCGATTTCACTCTAGAACACAGCCCCGGGGACAGTGTTAATACGAGTCAGGTCCCGATCTCACTCTAGAACACAGCCCCGGGTACAGTGTTAATTCGAGTCAGGTCCCGATCTCACTCTAGAACACAGCCTCGGGAAAGTGCTTATACAAGTCAGGTCCCGATCTCCCTCTAGAACACAGCCACAGGGACAGTGTTAATATGAGTCAGGTCCCGATCTCACTCTACAACACAGCCTCAGGGACAGTGTTAATACGAGTCAGGTCCCGAACTCACTCCAGAACACAGCCCCAGGGACAGTGTTAATATGAGTCAGGTCCTGAACTCACTCTAGAACACAGCCCCAGGGTCAGTGTTAATACGAGTCAGGTTCTGATCTCACTCCAGAACACAGCTTCAGGGACAGTGTTAATACGAGTCAGGTCCCGATCTCACTCTAGAACACCGCCCTGGGACAGTGTTAATAAGAGTCAGGTCCCGATCTCACTCTGGAACACAGCCTCAGGGACAGTGTTAATACGAGTCAGGTCCCGATCTCACTCTAGAACACAGTCTCAGTGACAGTGTTAATATGAGTCAAGTCCTGATTTCAATCTAGAACACAGCCCCGGGGACAGTGTTAATACGAGTCAGGTCCCAATCTCAATCTAGAACACAGCCTCAGGGACAGTGTTAATACGAGTCAGGTCCCGATCTCACTCTATAACACAGCCTCAGGGACAGTGTTAATAAGAGTCAGATCCCAATCACACTCTAGAACACAGCCTCAGGGACAGTGTTAATACGAGTCAGGTCCCGATTTCACTCTAGAACACAGCCCCGGGGACAGTGTTAATACGAGTCAGGTCCCGATCTCACTCTAGAACACAGCCCCGGGTACAGTGTTAATTCGAGTCAGGTCCCGATCTCACTCTAGAACACAGCCTCGGGAAAGTGCTTATACAAGTCAGGTCCCGATCTCCCTCTAGAACACAGCCACAGGGACAGTGTTAATACGAGTCAGGTCCTGATCTCACTCTAAAACACAGCCTCAGGGACAGTGTTAATACGAGTCCGGTCCCGATCTCACTTTAGAACACAGCCTCAGGGAAAGTGTTAATACGAGTCAGGTCCCGGTCTCACTCTAGAACACAGCCACAGGGACAGAGTTAATACGAGCCAGGTCCCGATCTCACTCTAGAACACAGCCCCAGGTACAGTGCTAATATGAGTCAGGTCCCGATCTCACTCTAGAACACAGCCCCGGGGACAGTGTTAATATGAGTCAGGTCCCGATCACAATCTAGAAAACAGCCCCAGGGACAGTGTTAATACGAGTCAGATCACGATCTCAATCTGGAACACAGCCTCAGGGACAGTGTTAATACGAGTGAGGTCCCGATCTCACTCTAGAACACAGCTTCAGGGACAGTGTTAATACGAGTCAGATCCCAATCACACTCTAGAACGCAGCCTCAGGGACAGTGTTAATACGAGTCAGGTCCCGATCTCACTCTAGAACACAGCCTCAGGGACAGTGTAATGACGAGTCAGGTCCTGATCTCACTCTAGAACACAGCCTCAGGGACAGTGTTAATACGAGTCAGGTCCTGATCTCACTCTAGAAAACCGCCCTGGGACAGTGTTAATAAGAGTCAGGTCCCGATCTCACTCTGGAACACAGCCTCAGCGACAGTGTTAATACGAGTCAGGTCCCGATCTCAATCTAGAACGCAGTCTCAGTGACAGTGTTAATATGAGTCAGGTCCCGGTCTCACTCTAGAACACAGCCACAGGGACAGAGTTAATACGTGCCAGGTCCCGATCTCACTCTAGAACACAGCCCCAGGGACAGTGCTAATATGAGTCAGGTCCCGATCTCACTCTAGAACACAGCCCCGGGGACAGTGTTAATATGAGTCAGGTCCCGATCACAATCTAGAAAACAGCCCCAGGGACAGTGTTAATACGAGTCAGATCACGATCTCAATCTGGAACACAGCCTCAGGGACAGTGTTAATACGAGTGAGGTCCCGATCTCACTCTAGAACACAGCTTCAGGGACAGTGTTAATACGAGTCAGATCCCAATCACACTCTAGAACGCAGTCTCAGTGACAGTGTTAATATGAGTCAGGTCCCGGTCTCACTCTAGAACACAGCCACAGGGACAGAGTTAATACGTGCCAGGTCCCGATCTCACTCTAGAACACAGCCCCAGGGACAGTGCTAATATGAGTCAGGTCCTGATCTCACTCTAGAACACAGCCTCAGGGACAGTGTTAATACGAGTCAGGTCCTGATCTCACTCTAGAAAACCGCCCTGGGACAGTGTTAATAAGAGTCAGGTCCCGATCTCACTCTGGAACACAGCCTCAGCGACAGTGTTAATACGAGTCAGGTCCCGATCTCAATCTAGAACACAGTCTCAGTGACTGTGTTAATATGAGTCAGGTCCTGATTACACTCCAGAACACAGCCTCAGGGACAGTGTTAATACGAGTCAGGTCCCGATCTCACTCTAGAACACAGCCTCAGGGACAGTGTTAATACGAGACTGGTCCCGATCTCACTCTAGAACACAGCCTCAGGGACAGTGTTAATAAGAGTCAGATCCCAATCACACTCTAGAACACAGCCTCAGGGACAGTGTTAATACGAGTCAGGTCCCGATTTCACTCTAGAACACAGCCCCGGGGACAGTGTTAATACGAGTCAGGTCCCGATCTCATTCTAGAACACAGCCCCGGGTACAGTGTTAATTCGAGTCAGGTCCCGATCTCACTCTAGAACACAGCCTCGGGAAAGTGCTTTTTCAAGTCAGGTCCCGATCTCCCTCTAGAACACAGCCACAGGGACAGTGTTAATACGAGTCAGGTCCTGATCTCACTCTAGAACACAGCCTCAGGGACAGTGTTATTACGAGTCCGGTCCCGATCTCACTTTAGAACACAGCCTCAGGGAAAGTGTTAATACGAGTCAGGTCCCGGTCTCACTCTAGAACACAGCCACAGGGACAGAGTTAATACGAGCCAGGTCCCGATCTCACTCTAGAACACAGCCCCAGGGACAGTGCTAATATGAGTCAGGTCCCGATCTCACTCTAGAACACAGCCCCGGGGACAGTGTTAATATGAGTCAGGTCCCGATCACAATCTAGAAAACAGCCCCAGGGACAGTGTTAATACGAGTCAGATCACGATCTCAATCTGGAACACAGCCTCAGGGACAGTGTTAATACGAGTGAGGTCCCGATCTCACTCTAGAACACAGCTTCAGGGACAGTGTTAATACGAGTCAGATCCCAATCGCACTCTAGAACGCAGCCTCGGGACAGTGTTAATACGAGTCAGGTCCTGATCTAACTCTAGAAAACCGCCCTGGGACAGTGTTAATAAGAGTCAGGTCCCGATCTCACTCTGGAACACAGCCTCAGCGACAGTGTTAATACGAGTCAGGTCCCGATCTCAATCTAGAACACAGTCTCAGTGACAGTGTTAATATGAGTCAGGTCCTGATTTCACTCTAGAACACAGCCTCAGGGTCAGTGTTAATACGAGTCAGGTCCCGATCTCATTTTGAACACTGCCTCAGGGACAGTGTTAATACGAGTCAGGTCCCGATCTCACTCTAGAACACAGCCTCAGGGACAGTGTTATGACGAGTCAGGTCCTGATCTCACTCTAGAACACAGCCTCATGGACAGTGTTATTCGAGTCAGACCCTGATATCACTCTAGAACACAGCCCTGGAGACAGTGTTAATATGAGTCAGGTCCCGATCTCACTCCAGAACACAGCCTCAGGGACAGTTTTAATATGAGTCAGGTCCCGATCTCACGCTAGAACACAGCCTCAGGGACAGTGTTAATATGAGTCAGGTCCCGAACTCACTCTAGAACACAGCCCCAGGGACAGTGTTAATACGAGTCAGGTCCCGATCTCACTCTAGAACACAGCCCCAGGGACAGTGTTAATATGAGTCAGGTCCCAATCTCACTCTAGAACACAGCCTCAGGGACAGTGTTAATATGAGTCAGGTCCCGATCTCACTCTAGAACACAGCCTCAGGGACAGTATTAATACGAATCAGGTCCCGATCTCACTCTAGAACACAGCCTCAGGGACAGTGTTAATACGAGTCAGGTCCCAATCTCACTCTGGAACACAGCCCCAGGGACAGTGTTACTATGAGTCAGGTCCCGATCTCACTCTAGAACACAGCCCCGGAGACAGTGTTAATACAAGTCAGTTCCTGATCTCACTCTAGAACACAGTCTCAGGGACAGTGTTAATATGAGTCAGGTCCCGATCTCACTCTAGAACAGAGCCTCAGGAACAGTGTTAATACGTGTCAGTTCCCAATCACACTCTAGAACACAGCCTCAGGGAAAGTGTTAATACGAGTCAGGTCCCGATCTCACTCTAGAACACAGCCTCGGGGACAGTGTTAGTACGAGTCAGGTCCCGATCTCACTCGAAAAAAGAGCCCCGGGTACAGTGTTAATTCGAGTCAGGTCCCGATCTCACTCTAGAACACAGCCTCAGGGACTATGTTAATGCAAGTCAGGTCTCGATCTCACTCTAGAACACAGCCTCAGGGACAGTGTTGATACGAGTGAGGTCCTGATCTCACTCTAGAACACAGCCTCAGTGACAGTGTTAATACGAGTCAGGTCCTGATTTCACTCTAGAACACAGCCCCGGGGACAGTGTTAATACGAGTCAGATCACGATCTCAATCTGGAACACAGCCTCAGGGACAGTGTTAATACGAGTGAGGTCCCGATCTCACTCTAGAACACAGCTTCAGGGACAGTGTTAATACGAGTCAGATCCCAATCGCACTCTAGAACGCAGCCTCGGGGACAGTGTTAATACGAGTCAGGTCCCGATCTCACTCTAGAACACAGCCTCAGGGACAGTGTAATGACGAGTCAGGTCCTGATCTCACTCTAGAACACAGCCTCAGGGACAGTGTTAATACGAGTCAGGTCCTGATCTAACTCTAGAAAACCGCCCTGGGACAGTGTTAATAAGAGTCAGGTCCCGATCTCACTCTGGAACACAGCCTCAGCGACAGTGTTAATACGAGTCAGGTCCCGATCTCAATCTAGAACACAGTCTCAGTGACAGTGTTAATATGAGTCAGGTCCTGATTTCACTCTAGAACACAGCCTCAGGGTCAGTGTTAATACGAGTCAGGTCCCGATCTCATTTTGAACACTGCCTCAGGGACAGTGTTAATACGAGTCAGGTCCCGATCTCACTCTAGAACACAGCCTCAGGGACAGTGTTATGACGAGTCAGGTCCTGATCTCACTCTAGAACACAGTCCCGGGGACAGAGTTAATACGAGTCAGTGCCCGATCTCACTCTAGAACACAGCCCCAGGGACCGTGTTAATATGAGACAGGTCCCGATCTCACTCTAGAACACAGCCTCATGGACAGTGTTATTCGAGTCAGACCCTGATATCACTCTAGAACACAGCCCTGGAGACAGTGTTAATATGAGTCAGGTCCCGATCTCACTCCAGAACACAGCCTCAGGGACAGTTTTAATATGAGTCAGGTCCCGATCTCACGCTAGAACACAGCCTCAGGGACAGTGTTAATATGAGTCAGGTCCCGAACTCACTCTAGAACACAGCCCCAGGGACAGTGTTAATACGAGTCAGGTCCCGATCTCACTCTAGAACACAGCCCCAGGGACAGTGTTAATATGAGTCAGGTCCCAATCTCACTCTAGAACACAGCCTCAGGGACAGTGTTAATATGAGTCAGGTCCCGATCTCACTCTAGAACACAGCCTCAGGGACAGTATTAATACGAATCAGGTCCCGATCTCACTCTAGAACACAGCCTCAGGGACAGTGTTAATACGAGTCAGGTCCCAATCTCACTCTGGAACACAGCCCCAGGGACAGTGTTACTATGAGTCAGGTCCCGATCTCACTCTAGAACACAGCCCCGGAGACAGTGTTAATACGAGTCAGTTCCTGATCTCACTCTAGAACACAGTCTCAGGGACAGTGTTAATATGAGTCAGGTCCCGATCTCACTCTAGAACAGAGCCTCAGGAACAGTGTTAATACGTGTCAGTTCCCAATCACACTCTAGAACACAGCCTCAGGGAAAGTGTTAATACGAGTCAGGTCCCGATCTCACTCTAGAACACAGCCTCGGGGACAGTGTTAGTACGAGTCAGGTCCCGATCTCACTCGAAAAAAGAGCCCCGGGTACAGTGTTAATTCGAGTCAGGTCCCGATCTCACTCTAGAACACAGCCTCAGGGGCTATGTTAATGCAAGTCAGGTCTCGATCTCACTCTAGAACACAGCCTCAGGGACAGTGTTGATACGAGTGAGGTCCTGATCTCACTCTAGAACACAGCCTCAGTGACAGTGTTAATACGAGTCAGGTCCTGATTTCACTCTAGAACACAGCCCCGGGGACAGTGTTAATACGAGTCAGGTCCCAATCTCAATCTAGAACACAGCCTCAGGGACAGTGTTAATACGAGTCAGGTCCCAATCTCACTCTAGAACACAGCCTCAGGGTCAGTGTTAATACGAGTCAGGTCCCGATCTCACTCTAGAACACAGCCTCAGGGACAGTGTTAATACGAGTCAGGTCCCGATCTCACTCTAGAACACAGCCTCAGGGACAGTGTTATGACGAGTCAGGTCCTGAACTCACTCTAGAACACAGTCCCGGGGACAGAGTTAATACGAGTCAGGGCCCGATCTCACTCTAGAACACAGCCCCAGGGACCGTGTTAATATGAGACAGGTCCCGATCTCACTCTAGAACACAGCCTCATGGACAGTGTTATTCGAGTCAGGTCCTGATATCGCTCTAGAACACAGCCCTGGAGACAGTGTTAATATGAGTTAGGTCCCGATCTCACTCTAGAACACAGCCTCAGGGACAGTTTTAATATGAGTCAGGTCCCGATCTCACTCTAGAACACAGCCTCAGGGACAGTGTTAATATGAGTCAGGTCCCGAACTCACTCTAGAACACAGCCCCAGGGACAGTGTTAATACGAGTCAGGTCCCGATCTCACTCCAGAACACAGCCCTAGGGACAGTGTTAATATGAGTCAGGTCCCAATCTCACTCTAGAACACAGCCTCAGGGACAGTGTTAATATGAGTCAGGTCCCGATCTCACTCTAGAACACAGCCTCAGGGACAGTATTAATACGAGTCAGGTCCCAAACTCACTCTAGAACACAGCCTCAGGGACAGTGTTAATACAAGTCAGGTCCCGATCTCACACTAGAACACAGCCTCAGGGACAGTGTTAATATGAGTCAGGTCCTGATCTCACTCTGGAACACAGCCCCAGGGACAGTGTTACTATGAGTCAGGTCCCGATCTCACTCTAGAACACAGCCCCGGAGACAGTGTTAATACGAGTCAGTTCCTGATCTCTCTCTAGAACACAGTCTCAGGGACAGTGTTAATATTAGTCAGGTCCCGATCTCACTCTAGAACACAGCCTCAGGAACAGTGTTAATACGTGTCAGTTCCCAATCACACTCTAGAACACAGCCTCAGGGAATGTGTTAATACGAGTCAGGTCCCGATCTCACTCTAGAACACAGCCTCGGGGACAGTGTTAGTACGAGTCAGGTCCCGATCTCACTCGAGAAAAGAGCCCCGGGTACAGTGTTAATTCGAGTCAGGTCCCGATCTCACTCTAGAACACAGCCTCAGGGACTATGTTAATGCAAGTCAGGTCTCGATCTCACTCTAGAACACAGCCTCAGGGACAGTGTTGATACGAGTGAGGTCCTGATCACACTCTGGAACACAGCCTCAGTGACAGTGTTAATACGAGTCAGGTCCTGATTTCACTCTAGAACACAGCCCCGGGGACAGTGTTAATACGAGTCAGGTCCCGATCTCAATCTAGAACACAGCCTCAGGGACAGTGTTAATACGAGTCAGGTCCCGATCTCACTCTAGAACACAGCCTCAGGGACAGTGATAATACGAGTCAGGTCCCGAACTCACTCTAGAACACAGCCTCAGGGACAGTGTTAATACGAGTCAGATCCCAATCACACTCTAGAACACAGCCTCAGGGACAGTGTTAATACGAGTCAGGTCCCGATCTCACTCTAGAACACAGCCTCAGGGACAGAATTAATATGAGTCAGGTCCTGATCTCACTCTAGAACACAGCCCCGGGTACAGTGTTAATTCGAGTCAGGTCTCGATCTCACTCTAGAACACAGCCTCAGGGACAGTGTTTATGCAAGTCAGGTCCCGATCTCCGTCTAGAACACAGCCACAGGGACAGTGTTAATACAAGACAGATCCCGATCTCACTCTAGAACACAGCCTCAGGGACAGTGTTAATACGAGTCAGGTCACGATCTCACTCTAGAACACAGCCTCAGGGACTATGTTAATACAAGTCAGGTCCTGATCTCACTCTAGAACACAGCCACAGGGACAGTGTTAATACGAGTCAGGTCCTGATCTCACTCTAGAATACAGCCGCGGGGACAGTGTAAATATGAGTCAGATCCCGATCTCACTCTAGAACACAGCCTCGGGGACAGTGTTAGTACGAGTCAGGTCCCGATCTCACTCGAGAAAAGAGCCCCGGGTACAGTGTTAATTCGAGTCAGGTCCCGATCTCACTCTAGAACACAGCCTCAGGGACTATGTTAATGCAAGTCAGGTCTCGATCTCACTCTAGAACACAGCCTCAGGGACAGTGTTGATACGAGTGAGGTCCTGATCACACTCTGGAACACAGCCTCAGTGACAGTGTTAATACGAGTCAGGTCCTGATTTCACTCTAGAACACAGCCCCGGGGACAGTGTTAATACGAGTCAGGTCCCGATCTCAATCTAGAACACAGCCTCAGGGACAGTGTTAATACGAGTCAGGTCCCGATCTCACTCTAGAACACAGCCTCAGGGACAGTGATAATACGAGTCAGGTCCCGAACTCACTCTAGAACACAGCCTCAGGGACAGTGTTAATACGAGTCAGATCCCAATCACACTCTAGAACACAGCCTCAGGGACAGTGTTAATACGAGTCAGGTCCCGATCTCACTCTAGAACACAGCCTCAGGGACAGAATTAATATGAGTCAGGTCCTGATCTCACTCTAGAACACAGCCCCGGGTACAGTGTTAATTCGAGTCAGGTCTCGATCTCACTCTAGAACACAGCCTCAGGGACAGTGTTTATGCAAGTCAGGTCCCGATCTCCGTCTAGAACACAGCCACAGGGACAGTGTTAATACAAGACAGATCCCGATCTCACTCTAGAACACAGCCTCAGGGACAGTGTTAATACGAGTCAGGTCACGATCTCACTCTAGAACACAGCCTCAGGGACTATGTTAATACAAGTCAGGTCCTGATCTCACTCTAGAACACAGCCACAGGGACAGTGTTAATACGAGTCAGGTCCTGATCTCACTCTAGAATACAGCCGCGGGGACAGTGTAAATATGAGTCAGATCCCGATCTCACTCTAGAAAACAGCCTCAGGGACAGTGTTAATACGTGCCTGGGCCCGATCTCACTCTAGAACACAGCCTCAGGGACAGTGTTAATACAAGTTAGGTCCCGATCTCACTATAGAACACAGCCCCGGGGACAGTGTTAATACGTGTCAGGTCCCAAACTCACTCTAGAACACAGCCTCCGGGACAGTGTTAATACGAGTCAGGTCCCGATCTCACTCTAGAACACAGCCTCAGGGATCGTGTTAATATGAGTCAGGTCTCGATCTCACTCTAGAACCAAGCCCCAGGGACAGTGTTAATACAAATCAGGTCCCGATCTCACTCTAGAACTCAACCTCGTGGACAGTGTTAATATAAGTCAGGTCCCGATCTCACTCTAGAACACAGCCTCAAGGACAGTGTTAATATGAGTCAGGTCCCGATCTCACTCCAGAACACAGCCTCAGGGACAGTGTTAATACGAGTCAGGTCCCGATCTCACTCTAGAACACAGCCTCAGGGACAGTGTTAATACGAGTCAGGTCCCGATCTCACTCTAGAACACAGCCTCGGGTACAGTGTTAATTCGAGTCAGGTCACGATCTCACTCTAGAACACAGCCTCAGGGACTATGTTAATACAAGTCAGGTCCCGATCTCACTCTAGAACACAGCCACAGGGACAGTGTTAATACGAGTCAGGTCCTGATCTCAGTCTAGAACACAGCCGCGGGGACAGTGTAAATATGAGTCAGATCCCGATCTCACTCTAGAACACAGCCTCAGGGACAGTGTTAATACGTGTCTGGCCCCGATCTCACTCTAGAACACAGCCTCAGGGACAGTGTTAATATGAGTCAGGTCCCGATCTCACTATAGAACACAGCCCCGGGGACAGTGTTAATACGAGTCAGGTCCCAAACTCACTCTAGAACACAGCCTCCGGGACAGTGTTAATACGAGTCAGGTCCCGATCTCACTCTAGAACACAGCCTCAGGGACCGTGTTAATATGAGTCAGGTCTCGATCTCACGCTAGAACAAAGCCCCAGGGACAGTGTTAATACGAATCAGGTCCCGATCTCACTCTAGAACTCAACCTCGTGGACAGTGTTAATATGAGTCAGGTCCTGATCTCACTCTAGAACACAGCCTCAGGGACAGTGTTAATACGAATCAGGTCCCGAACTCATTCTAGAACACAGCCTCAAGGGCAGTGTTAATACGAATCAGGTCCCGATCTCACTCTGGAACACAGCCTCAGGGACAGTGTTAATACAAGTCTGGTCCTGATCTCACTCTAGAACACAGCCTCAGGGACAGTGTTAATACGAGTCAGGTCCGAATCTCACTCTGGAACACAGCCTCAGGGACAGTGTTAATATGAGTCTGGTCCTGATCTCACTTTAGAACACAGCCTCAGGGACAGTGTTAATACGAGTCAGGTCCGGATCTCATTCTAGAACACAGCCTCAGGGACAGGGTTACTACGAGTCAGGTCCTGATCTCACTCCAGAACACAGCCCCAGGGACAGTGTTAATCGGTGTCAGGTCACAATCTCACTCTAGAACACAGCCTCAGGGACAGTGTTAATACGAGTCAGGTCCCGATCTCTCTCTACAACACAGCCCCAGGGACAGTGTTAATACAAGTCAGGTCCTGATATCACTCTACAACACAACCACAGGGACAGTGTTATTACGAGTCTGGTCCTGATCTCACTCTAGAACACAGCCGCGGGGACAATGTTAATATGAGTCAGATCCCGATCTCACTCTAGAACACAGTCTCAGGGACAGTGTTAATACGAGTCAGGTCCCAATCTCACTCTAGAACGCAGCCTCGGGGACAGTGTTAATATGAGTCAGATCCCGATCTCACTCTAGAACACAGCCTCAGGGACAGTGTTAATACGTGTCTGGCCCCGATCTCACTCTAGAACACAGCCTCAGGGACAGTGTTAATATGAGTCAGGTCCCGATCTCACTATAGAACACAGCCCCGGGGACAGTGTTAATACGAGTCAGGTCCCAAACTCACTCTAGAACACAGCCTCCGGGACAGTGTTAATACGAGTCAGGTCCCGATCTCACTCTAGAACACAGCCTCAGGGACCGTGTTAATATGAGTCAGGTCTCGATCTCACGCTAGAACACAGCCCCGGGTACAGTGTTAATTCGAGTCAGGTCACGATCTCACTCTAGAACACAGCCTCAGGGACTATGTTAATACAAGTCAGGTCCCGATCTCACTCTAGAACACAGCCACAGGGACAGTGTTAATACGAGTCAGGTCCTGATCTCAGTCTAGAACACAGCCGCGGGGACAGTGTAAATATGAGTCAGATCCCGATCTCACTCTAGAACACAGCCTCTGGGACAGTGTTAATACGTGTCTGGCCCCGATCTCACTCTAGAACACAGCCTCAGGGACAGTGTTAATATGAGTCAGGTCCCGATCTCACTATAGAACACAGCCACGGGGACAGTGTTAATACGAGTCAGGTCCCAAACTCACTCTAGAACACAGCCTCCGGGACAGTGTTAATACGAGTCAGGTCCCGATCTCACTCTAGAACACAGCCTCAGGGATCTTGTTAATATGAGTCAGGTCTCGATCTCACGCTAGAACAAAGCCCCAGGGACAGTGTTAATACGAATCAGGTCCCGATCTCACTCTAGAACTCAACCTCGTGGACAGTGTTAATATGAGTCAGGTCCTGATCTCACTCTAGAACACAGCCTCAGGGACAGTGTTAATACGAATCAGGTCCCGAACTCATTCTAGAACACAGCCTCAAGGGCAGTGTTAATACGAATCAGGTCCCGATCTCACTCTGGAACACAGCCTCAGGGACAGTGTTAATACGAGTCAGGTCCGAATCTCACTCTGGAACACAGCCTCAGGGACAGTGTTAATATGAGTCTGGTCCTGATCTCACTTTAGAACACAGCCTCAGGGACAGTGTTAATACGAGTCAGGTCCGGATCTCACTCTAGAACACAGCCTCAGGGACAGGGTTACTACGAGTCAGGTACTGATCTCACTCCAGAACACAGCCCCAGGGACAGTGTTAATCGGTGTCAGGTCACGATCTCACTCTAGAACACAGCCTCAGGGACAGTGTTAATACGAGTCAGGTCCCGATCTCTCTCTACAACACAGCCCCAGGGACAGTGTTAATACAAGTCAGGTCCTGATATCACTCTACAACACAACCACAGGGACAGTGTTATTACGAGTCTGGTCCTGATCTCACTCTAGAACACAGCCGCGGGGACAGTGTTAATATGAGTCAGATCCCGATCTCACTCTAGAACACAGTCTCAGGGACAGTGTTAATACGAGTCAGGTCCCAATCTCACTCTAGAACGCAGCCTCGGGGACAGTGTTAATATGAGTCAGGTCCCGATCTCACTCTAGAACACAGCCTCAGGGACAATGTTAATACGAGTCAGGTCCCGATCTCACTCTAGAACACAGCCTCAGGGACAGTGTTAATACTAGTCAGGTCCCGATCTCACTCTAGAACACAGCCTCAGGGACAGTGTTAATACGAGTCAGGTCCTGATCTCACTCTGGAACACAGCCCCAGGGACAGTGTTACTAGGAGTCAGGTTCCGATCTCACTCTAGAACACAGCCCCGGAGACAGTGTTAATACGAGTCAGGTCCTGATCTCAATCTAGAACACAGCCTCAAGGAAAGTGTTAATACGAGTCAGGTCCCGATCTCACTCTAGAACACAGCCTCAGGGACAGTGTTAATACGAGTCAGGTTCCAATCACACTCTAGAACACAGCCTCAGGGACAGTGTTAATACGAGTCAGGTCCCGATCTCACTCTAGAACACAGCCTCAGGGACAGTGTTAGTACGAGTCAGGTCCCGATCTCACTCTAGAACACAGCCCCGGGTACAGTGTTATTTCGAGTCAGGTCACGATCTCACTCTAGAACACAGCCTCAGGGACTATGTTAATACAAGTCAGGTCCTGATCTCACTCTAGAACACAGCCACAGGGACAGTGTTAATACGAGTCAGGTCCTGATCTCACTCTAGAATACAGCCGCGGGGACAGTGTAAATATGAGTCAGATCCCGATCTCACTCTAGAAAACAGCCTCAGGGACAGTGTTAATACGTGCCTGGGCCCGATCTCACTCTAGAACACAGCCTCAGGGACAGTGTTAATACAAGTTAGGTCCCGATCTCACTATAGAACACAGCCCCGGGGACAGTGTTAATACGTGTCAGGTCCCAAACTCACTCTAGAACACAGCCTCCGGGACAGTGTTAATACGAGTCAGGTCCCGATCTCACTCTAGAACACAGCCTCAGGGATCGTGTTAATATGAGTCAGGTCTCGATCTCACTCTAGAACCAAGCCCCAGGGACAGTGTTAATACAAATCAGGTCCCGATCTCACTCTAGAACTCAACCTCGTGGACAGTGTTAATATGAGTCAGGTCCCGATCTCACTCTAGAACACAGCCTCAAGGACAGTGTTAATATGAGTCAGGTCCCGATCTCACTCCAGAACACAGCCTCAGGGACAGTGTTAATACGAGTCAGGTCCCGATCTCACTCTAGAACACAGCCTCAGGGACAGTGTTAGTACGAGTCAGGTCCCGATCTCACTCTAGAACACAGCCTCGGGTACAGTGTTAATTCGAGTCAGGTCACGATCTCACTCTAGAACACAGCCTCAGGGACTATGTTAATACAAGTCAGGTCCCGATCTCACTCTAGAACACAGCCACAGGGACAGTGTTAATACGAGTCAGGTCCCGATCTCACTCTAGAACACAGCCTCGGGTACAGTGTTAATTCGAGTCAGGTCACGATCTCACTCTAGAACACAGCCTCAGGGACTATGTTAATACAAGTCAGGTCCCGATCTCACTCTAGAACACAGCCTCAGGGACAGTGTTAATACGTGTCTGGCCCCGATCTCACTCTAGAACACAGCCTCAGGGACAGTGTTAATATGAGTCAGGTCCCGATCTCACTATAGAACACAGCCCCGGGGACAGTGTTAATACGAGTCAGGTCCCAAACTCACTCTAGAACACAGCCTCCGGGACAGTGTTAATACGAGTCAGGTCCCGATCTCACTCTAGAACACAGCCTCAGGGACCGTGTTAATATGAGTCAGGTCTCGATCTCACGCTAGAACACAGCCCCGGGTACAGTGTTAATTCGAGTCAGGTCACGATCTCACTCTAGAACACAGCCTCAGGGACTATGTTAATACAAGTCAGGTCCCGATCTCACTCTAGAACACAGCCACAGGGACAGTGTTAATACGAGTCAGGTCCTGATCTCAGTCTAGAACACAGCCGCGGGGACAGTGTTAATACGTGTCTGGCCCCGATCTCACTCTAGAACACAGCCTCAGGGACAGTGTTAATATGAGTCAGGTCCCGATCTCACTATAGAACACAGCCCCGGGGACAGTGTTAATACGAATCAGGTCCCGAACTCATTCTAGAACACAGCCTCAAGGGCAGTGTTAATACGAATCAGGTCCCGATCTCACTCTGGAACACAGCCTCAGGGACAGTGTTAATACGAGTCAGGTCCGAATCTCACTCTGGAACACAGCCTCAGGGACAGTGTTAATATGAGTCTGGTCCTGATCTCACTTTAGAACACAGCCTCAGGGACAGTGTTAATACGAGTCAGGTCCGGATCTCACTCTAGAACACAGCCTCAGGGACAGGGTTACTACGAGTCAGGTACTGATCTCACTCCAGAACACAGCCCCAGGGACAGTGTTAATCGGTGTCAGGTCACGATCTCACTCTAGAACACAGCCTCAGGGACAGTGTTAATACGAGTCAGGTCCCGATCTCTCTCTACAACACAGCCCCAGGGACAGTGTTAATACAAGTCAGGTCCTGATATCACTCTACAACACAACCACAGGGACAGTGTTATTACGAGTCTGGTCCTGATCTCACTCTAGAACACAGCCGCGGGGACAGTGTTAATATGAGTCAGATCCCGATCTCACTCTAGAACACAGTCTCAGGGACAGTGTTAATACGAGTCAGGTCCCAATCTCACTCTAGAACGCAGCCTCGGGGACAGTGTTAATATGAGTCAGATCCCGATCTCACTCTAGAACACAGCCTCAGGGACAATGCTAATACGAGTCAGGTCCCGATCTCACTCTAGAACACAGCCTCAGGGACAGTGTTAATACGAGTCAGGTGCCGATCTCACTCTAGAACACAGCCTCAGGGACAGTGTTAATACGAGTCAGGTCCTGATCTCACTCTGGAACACAGCCCCAGGGACAGTGTTACTAGGAGTCAGGTCCCGATCTCACTCTAGAACACAGCCCCGGAGACAGTGTTAATACGAGTCAGGTCCTGATCTCAATCTAGAACACAGCCTCAAGGAAAGTGTTAATACGAGTCAGGTCCCGATCTCACTCTAGAACACAGCCTCAGGGACAGTGTTAATACGAGTCAGGTTCCAATCACACTCTAGAACACAGCCTCAGGGACAGTATTAATACGAGTCAGGTCCCGATCTCACTCTAGAACACAGCCTCAGGGACAGTGTTAGTACGAGTCAGGTCCCGATCTCACTCTAGAACACAGCCCCGGGTACAGTGTTATTTCGAGTCAGGTCCCGATCTCACTCTAGAACACAGCCCCGGAGACAGTGTTAATACGAGTCAGGTCCTGATCTCAATCTAGAACACAGCCTCAAGGAAAGTGTTAATACGAGTCAGGTCCCGATCTCACTCTAGAACACAGCCTCAGGGACTATGTTAATACAAGTCAGGTCCTGATCTCACTCTAGAACACAGCCACAGGGACAGTGTTAATACGAGTCAGGTCCTGATCTCACTCTAGAATACAGCCGCGGGGACAGTGTAAATATGAGTCAGATCCCGATCTCACTCTAGAAAACAGCCTCAGGGACAGTGTTAATACGTGCCTGGGCCCGATCTCACTCTAGAACACAGCCTCAGGGACAGTGTTAATACAAGTTAGGTCCCGATCTCACTATAGAACACAGCCCCGGGGACAGTGTTAATACGTGTCAGGTCCCAAACTCACTCTAGAACACAGCCTCCGGGACAGTGTTAATACGAGTCAGGTCCCGATCTCACTCTAGAACACAGCCTCAGGGATCGTGTTAATATGAGTCAGGTCTCGATCTCACTCTAGAACCAAGCCCCAGGGACAGTGTTAATACAAATCAGGTCCCGATCTCACTCTAGAACTCAACCTCGTGGACAGTGTTAATATAAGTCAGGTCCCGATCTCACTCTAGAACACAGCCTCAAGGACAGTGTTAATATGAGTCAGGTCCCGATCTCACTCCAGAACACAGCCTCAGGGACAGTGTTAATACGAGTCAGGTCCCGATCTCACTCTAGAACACAGCCTCAGGGACAGTGTTAATACGAGTCAGGTCCCGATCTCACTCTAGAACACAGCCTCGGGTACAGTGTTAATTCGAGTCAGGTCACGATCTCACTCTAGAACACAGCCTCAGGGACTATGTTAATACAAGTCAGGTCCCGATCTCACTCTAGAACACAGCCACAGGGACAGTGTTAATACGAGTCAGGTCCTGATCTCAGTCTAGAACACAGCCGCGGGGACAGTGTAAATATGAGTCAGATCCCGATCTCACTCTAGAACACAGCCTCAGGGACAGTGTTAATACGTGTCTGGCCCCGATCTCACTCTAGAACACAGCCTCAGGGACAGTGTTAATATGAGTCAGGTCCCGATCTCACTATAGAACACAGCCCCGGGGACAGTGTTAATACGAGTCAGGTCCCAAACTCACTCTAGAACACAGCCTCCGGGACAGTGTTAATACGAGTCAGGTCCCGATCTCACTCTAGAACACAGCCTCAGGGACCGTGTTAATATGAGTCAGGTCTCGATCTCACGCTAGAACAAAGCCCCAGGGACAGTGTTAATACGAATCAGGTCCCGATCTCACTCTAGAACTCAACCTCGTGGACAGTGTTAATATGAGTCAGGTCCTGATCTCACTCTAGAACACAGCCTCAGGGACAGTGTTAATACGAATCAGGTCCCGAACTCATTCTAGAACACAGCCTCAAGGGCAGTGTTAATACGAATCAGGTCCCGATCTCACTCTGGAACACAGCCTCAGGGACAGTGTTAATACAAGTCTGGTCCTGATCTCACTCTAGAACACAGCCTCAGGGACAGTGTTAATACGAGTCAGGTCCGAATCTCACTCTGGAACACAGCCTCAGGGACAGTGTTAATATGAGTCTGGTCCTGATCTCACTTTAGAACACAGCCTCAGGGACAGTGTTAATACGAGTCAGGTCCGGATCTCATTCTAGAACACAGCCTCAGGGACAGGGTTACTACGAGTCAGGTCCTGATCTCACTCCAGAACACAGCCCCAGGGACAGTGTTAATCGGTGTCAGGTCACAATCTCACTCTAGAACACAGCCTCAGGGACAGTGTTAATACGAGTCAGGTCCCGATCTCTCTCTACAACACAGCCCCAGGGACAGTGTTAATACAAGTCAGGTCCTGATATCACTCTACAACACAACCACAGGGACAGTGTTATTACGAGTCTGGTCCTGATCTCACTCTAGAACACAGCCGCGGGGACAATGTTAATATGAGTCAGATCCCGATCTCACTCTAGAACACAGTCTCAGGGACAGTGTTAATACGAGTCAGGTCCCAATCTCACTCTAGAACGCAGCCTCGGGGACAGTGTTAATATGAGTCAGATCCCGATCTCACTCTAGAACACAGCCTCAGGGACAGTGTTAATACGTGTCTGGCCCCGATCTCACTCTAGAACACAGCCTCAGGGACAGTGTTAATATGAGTCAGGTCCCGATCTCACTATAGAACACAGCCCCGGGGACAGTGTTAATACGAGTCAGGTCCCAAACTCACTCTAGAACACAGCCTCCGGGACAGTGTTAATACGAGTCAGGTCCCGATCTCACTCTAGAACACAGCCTCAGGGACCGTGTTAATATGAGTCAGGTCTCGATCTCACGCTAGAACACAGCCCCGGGTACAGTGTTAATTCGAGTCAGGTCACGATCTCACTCTAGAACACAGCCTCAGGGACTATGTTAATACAAGTCAGGTCCCGATCTCACTCTAGAACACAGCCACAGGGACAGTGTTAATACGAGTCAGGTCCTGATCTCAGTCTAGAACACAGCCGCGGGGACAGTGTAAATATGAGTCAGATCCCGATCTCACTCTAGAACACAGCCTCTGGGACAGTGTTAATACGTGTCTGGCCCCGATCTCACTCTAGAACACAGCCTCAGGGACAGTGTTAATATGAGTCAGGTCCCGATCTCACTATAGAACACAGCCCCGGGGACAGTGTTAATACGAGTCAGGTCCCAAACTCACTCTAGAACACAGCCTCCGGGACAGTGTTAATACGAGTCAGGTCCCGATCTCACTCTAGAACACAGCCTCAGGGATCTTGTTAATATGAGTCAGGTCTCGATCTCACGCTAGAACAAAGCCCCAGGGACAGTGTTAATACGAATCAGGTCCCGATCTCACTCTAGAACTCAACCTCGTGGACAGTGTTAATATGAGTCAGGTCCTGATCTCACTCTAGAACACAGCCTCAGGGACAGTGTTAATACGAACCAGGTCCCGAACTCATTCTAGAACACAGCCTCAAGGGCAGTGTTAATACGAATCAGGTCCCGATCTCACTCTGGAACACAGCCTCAGGGACAGTGTTAATACGAGTCAGGTCCGAATCTCACTCTGGAACACAGCCTCAGGGACAGTGTTAATATGAGTCTGGTCCTGATCTCACTTTAGAACACAGCCTCAGGGACAGTGTTAATACGAGTCAGGTCCGGATCTCACTCTAGAACACAGCCTCAGGGACAGGGTTACTACGAGTCAGGTACTGATCTCACTCCAGAACACAGCCCCAGGGACAGTGTTAATCGGTGTCAGGTCACGATCTCACTCTAGAACACAGCCTCAGGGACAGTGTTAATACGAGTCAGGTCCCGATCTCTCTCTACAACACAGCCCCAGGGACAGTGTTAATACAAGTCAGGTCCTGATATCACTCTACAACACAACCACAGGGACAGTGTTATTACGAGTCTGGTCCTGATCTCACTCTAGAACACAGCCGCGGGGACAGTGTTAATATGAGTCAGATCCCGATCTCACTCTAGAACACAGTCTCAGGGACAGTGTTAATACGAGTCAGGTCCCAATCTCACTCTAGAACGCAGCCTCGGGGACAGTGTTAATATGAGTCAGGTCCCGATCTCACTCTAGAACACAGCCTCAGGGACAATGTTAATACGAGTCAGGTCCCGATCTCACTCTAGAACACAGCCTCAGGGACAGTGTTAATACGAGTCAGGTCCCGATCTCACTCTAGAACACAGCCTCAGGGACAGTGTTAATACGAGTCAGGTCCTGATCTCACTCTGGAACACAGCCCCAGGGACAGTGTTACTAGGAGTCAGGTTCCGATCTCACTCTAGAACACAGCCCCGGAGACAGTGTTAATACGAGTCAGGTCCTGATCTCAATCTAGAACACAGCCTCAAGGAAAGTGTTAATACGAGTCAGGTCCCGATCTCACTCTAGAACACAGCCTCAGGGACAGTGTTAATACGAGTCAGGTTCCAATCACACTCTAGAACACAGCCTCAGGGACAGTGTTAATACGAGTCAGGTCCCGATCTCACTCTAGAACACAGCCTCAGGGACAGTGTTAATACGAACCAGGTCCCGAACTCATTCTAGAACACAGCCTCAAGGGCAGTGTTAATACGAATCAGGTCCCGATCTCACTCTGGAACACAGCCTCAGGGACAGTGTTAATACGAGTCAGGTCCGAATCTCACTCTGGAACACAGCCTCAGGGACAGTGTTAATATGAGTCTGGTCCTGATCTCACTTTAGAACACAGCCTCAGGGACAGTGTTAATACGAGTCAGGTCCGGATCTCACTCTAGAACACAGCCTCAGGGACAGGGTTACTACGAGTCAGGTACTGATCTCACTCCAGAACACAGCCCCAGGGACAGTGTTAATCGGTGTCAGGTCACGATCTCACTCTAGAACACAGCCTCAGGGACAGTGTTAATACGAGTCAGGTCCCGATCTCTCTCTACAACACAGCCCCAGGGACAGTGTTAATACAAGTCAGGTCCTGATATCACTCTACAACACAACCACAGGGACAGTGTTATTACGAGTCTGGTCCTGATCTCACTCTAGAACACAGCCGCGGGGACAGTGTTAATATGAGTCAGATCCCGATCTCACTCTAGAACACAGTCTCAGGGACAGTGTTAATACGAGTCAGGTCCCAATCTCACTCTAGAACGCAGCCTCGGGGACAGTGTTAATATGAGTCAGGTCCCGATCTCACTCTAGAACACAGCCTCAGGGACAATGTTAATACGAGTCAGGTCCCGATCTCACTCTAGAACACAGCCTCAGGGACAGTGTTAATACGAGTCAGGTCCCGATCTCACTCTAGAACACAGCCTCAGGGACAGTGTTAATACGAGTCAGGTCCTGATCTCACTCTGGAACACAGCCCCAGGGACAGTGTTACTAGGAGTCAGGTTCCGATCTCACTCTAGAACACAGCCCCGGAGACAGTGTTAATACGAGTCAGGTCCTGATCTCAATCTAGAACACAGCCTCAAGGAAAGTGTTAATACGAGTCAGGTCCCGATCTCACTCTAGAACACAGCCTCAGGGACAGTGTTAATACGAGTCAGGTTCCAATCACACTCTAGAACACAGCCTCAGGGACAGTGTTAATACGAGTCAGGTCCCGATCTCACTCTAGAACACAGCCTCAGGGACAGTGTTAGTACGAGTCACGTCCCGATCTCACTCTAGAACACAGCCCCGGGTACAGTGTTATTTCGAGTCAGGTCACGATCTCACTCTAGAACACAGCCTCAGGGACTATGTTAATACAAGTCAGGTCCTGATCTCACTCTAGAACACAGCCACAGGGACAGTGTTAATACGAGTCAGGTCCTGATCTCACTCTAGAATACAGCCGCGGGGACAGTGTAAATATGAGTCAGATCCCGATCTCACTCTAGAAAACAGCCTCAGGGACAGTGTTAATACGTGCCTGGGCCCGATCTCACTCTAGAACACAGCCTCAGGGACAGTGTTAATACAAGTTAGGTCCCGATCTCACTATAGAACACAGCCCCGGGGACAGTGTTAATACGTGTCAGGTCCCAAACTCACTCTAGAACACAGCCTCCGGGACAGTGTTAATACGAGTCAGGTCCCGATCTCACTCTAGAACACAGCCTCAGGGATCGTGTTAATATGAGTCAGGTCTCGATCTCACTCTAGAACCAAGCCCCAGGGACAGTGTTAATACAAATCAGGTCCCGATCTCACTCTAGAACTCAACCTCGTGGACAGTGTTAATATGAGTCAGGTCCCGATCTCACTCTAGAACACAGCCTCAAGGACAGTGTTAATATGAGTCAGGTCCCGATCTCACTCCAGAACACAGCCTCAGGGACAGTGTTAATACGAGTCAGGTCCCGATCTCACTCTAGAACACAGCCTCAGGGACAGTGTTAGTACGAGTCAGGTCCCGATCTCACTCTAGAACACAGCCTCGGGTACAGTGTTAATTCGAGTCAGGTCACGATCTCACTCTAGAACACAGCCTCAGGGACTATGTTAATACAAGTCAGGTCCCGATCTCACTCTAGAACACAGCCACAGGGACAGTGTTAATACGAGTCAGGTCCTGATCTCAGTCTAGAACACAGCCGCGGGGACAGTGTAAATATGAGTCAGATCCCGATCTCACTCTAGAACACAGCCTCAGGGACAGTGTTAATACGTGTCTGGCCCCGATCTCACTCTAGAACACAGCCTCAGGGACAGTGTTAATATGAGTCAGGTCCCGATCTCACTATAGAACACAGCCCCGGGGACAGTGTTAATACGGGTCAGGTCCCAAACTCACTCTAGAACACAGCCTCCGGGACAGTGTTAATACGAGTCAGGTCCCGATCTCACTCTAGAACACAGCCTCAGGGACCGTGTTAATATGAGTCAGGTCTCGATCTCACGCTAGAACAAAGCCCCAGGGACAGTGTTAATACGAATCAGGTCCCGATCTCACTCTAGAACTCAACCTCGTGGACAGTGTTAATATGAGTCAGGTCCTGATCTCACTCTAGAACACAGCCTCAGGGACAGTGTTAATACGAATCAGGTCCCGAACACATTCTAGAACACAGCCTCAAGGGCAGTGTTAATACGAATCAGGTCCCGATCTCACTCTGGAACACAGCCTCAGGGACAGTGTTAATACAAGTCTGGTCCTGATCTCACTCTAGAACACAGCCTCAGGGACAGTGTCAAAACGAGTCAGGTCCGAATCTCACTCTGGAACACAGCCTCAGGGACAGTGTTAATATGAGTCTGGTCCTGATCTCACTTTAGAACACAGCCTCAGGGACAGTGTTAATACGAGTCAGGTCCGGATCTCATTCTAGAACACAGCCTCAGGGACAGGGTTACTACGAGTCAGGTCCAGATCTCACTCCAGAACACAGCCCCAGGGACAGTGTTAATCGGTGTCAGGTCACGATCTCACTCTAGAACACAGCCCCAGGGACAGTGTTAATACAAGTCAGGTCCTGATATCACTCTACAACACAACCACAGGGACAGTGTTATTACGAGTCTGGTCCTGATCTCACTCTAGAACACAGCCGCGGGGACAATGTTAATATGAGTCAGATCCCGATCTCACTCTAGAACACAGTCTCAGGGACAGTGTTAATACGAGTCAGGTCCCAATCTCACTCTAGAACGCAGCCTCGGGGACAGTGTTAATATGAGTCAGGTCCCGCTCTCACTCTAGAACACAGCCTCAGGGACAATGTTAATACGAGTCAGGTCCCGATCTCACTCTAGAACACAGCCTCAGGGACAGTGTTAATACGAGTCAGGTCCCGATCTCACTCTAGAACACAGCCTCAGGGACAGTGTTAATACGAGTCAGGTCCTGATCTCACTCTGGAACACAGCCCCAGGGACAGTGTTACTAGGAGTCAGGTCCCGATCTCACTCTAGAACACAGCCCCGGAGACAGTGTTAATACGAGTCAGGTCCTGATCTCAATCTAGAACACAGCCTCAAGGAAAGTGTTAATACGAGTCAGGTCCCGATCTCACTCTAGAACACAGCCTCAGGGACAGTGTTAATACGAGTCAGGTCCCGATCTCACTCTAGAACACAGCCTCAGGGACAGTGTTAATACGAGTCAGGTTCCAATCACACTCTAGAACACAGCCTCAGGGACAGTGTTAATACGAGTCAGGTCCCGATCTCACTCTAGAACACAGCCTCAGGGACAGTGTTAGTACGAGTCAGGTCCCGATCTCACTCTAGAACACAGCCCCGGGTACAGTGTTATTTCGAGTCAGGTCACGATCTCACTCTAGAACACAGCCTCAGGGACTATGTTAATACAAGTCAGGTCCTGATCTCACTCTAGAACACAGCCACAGGGACAGTGTTAATACGAGTCAGGTCCTGATCTCACTCTAGAATACAGCCGCGGGGACAGTGTAAATATGAGTCAGATCCCGATCTCACTCTAGAAAACAGCCTCAGGGACAGTGTTAATACGTGCCTGGGCCCGATCTCACTCTAGAACACAGCCTCAGGGACAGTGTTAATACAAGTTAGGTCCCGATCTCACTATAGAACACAGCCCCGGGGACAGTGTTAATACGTGTCAGGTCCCAAACTCACTCTAGAACACAGCCTCCGGGACAGTGTTAATACGAGTCAGGTCCCGATCTCACTCTAGAACACAGCCTCAGGGATCGTGTTAATATGAGTCAGGTCTCGATCTCACTCTAGAACCAAGCCCCAGGGACAGTGTTAATACAAATCAGGTCCCGATCTCACTCTAGAACTCAACCTCGTGGACAGTGTTAATATGAGTCAGGTCCCGATCTCACTCTAGAACACAGCCTCAAGGACAGTGTTAATATGAGTCAGGTCCCGATCTCACTCCAGAACACAGCCTCAGGGACAGTGTTAATACGAGTCAGGTCCCGATCTCACTCTAGAACACAGCCTCAGGGACAGTGTTAGTACGAGTCAGGTCCCGATCTCACTCTAGAACACAGCCTCGGGTACAGTGTTAATTCGAGTCAGGTCACGATCACACTCTAGAACACAGCCTCAGGGACTATGTTAATACAAGTCAGGTCCCGATCTCACTCTAGAACACAGCCACAGGGACAGTGTTAATACGAGTCAGGTCCTGATCTCAGTCTAGAACACAGCCGCGGGGACAGTGTAAATATGAGTCAGATCCCGATCTCACTCTAGAACACAGCCTCAGGGACAGTGTTAATACGTGTCTGGCCCCGATCTCACTCTAGAACACAGCCTCAGGGACAGTGTTAATATGAGTCAGGTCCCGATCTCACTATAGAACACAGCCCCGGGGACAGTGTTAATACGAGTCAGGTCCCAAACTCACTCTAGAACACAGCCTCCGGGACAGTGTTAATACGAGTCAGGTCCCGATCTCACTCTAGAACACAGCCTCAGGGACCGTGTTAATATGAGTCAGGTCTCGATCTCACGCTAGAACAAAGCCCCAGGGACAGTGTTAATACGAATCAGGTCCCGATCTCACTCTAGAACTCAACCTCGTGGACAGTGTTAATATGAGTCAGGTCCTGATCTCACTCTAGAACACAGCCTCAGGGACAGTGTTAATACGAATCAGGTCCCGAACTCATTCTAGAACACAGCCTCAAGGGCAGTGTTAATACGAATCAGGTCCCGATCTCACTCTGGAACACAGCCTCAGGGACAGTGTTAATACAAGTCTGGTCCTGATCTCACTCTAGAACACAGCCTCAGGGACAGTGTTAATACGAGTCAGGTCCGAATCTCACTCTGGAACACAGCCTCAGGGACAGTGTTAATATGAGTCTGGTCCTGATCTCACTTTAGAACACAGCCTCAGGGACAGTGTTAATACGAGTCAGGTCCGGATCTCATTCTAGAACACAGCCTCAGGGACAGGGTTACTACGAGTCAGGTCCTGATCTCACTCCAGAACACAGCCCCAGGGACAGTGTTAATCGGTGTCAGGTCACGATCTCACTCTAGAACACAGCCCCAGGGACAGTGTTAATACAAGTCAGGTCCTGATATCACTCTACAACACAACCACAGGGACAGTGTTATTACGAGTCTGGTCCTGATCTCACTCTAGAACACAGCCGCGGGGACAATGTTAATATGAGTCAGATCCCGATCTCACTCTAGAACACAGTCTCAGGGACAGTGTTAATACGAGTCAGGTCCCAATCTCACTCTAGAACGCAGCCTCGGGGACAGTGTTAATATGAGTCAGGTCCCGCTCTCACTCTAGAACACAGCCTCAGGGACAATGTTAATACGAGTCAGGTCCCGATCTCACTCTAGAACACAGCCTCAGGGACAGTGTTAATACGAGTCAGGTCCCGATCTCACTCTAGAACACAGCCTCAGGGACAGTGTTAATACGAGTCAGGTCCTGATCTCACTCTGGAACACAGCCCCAGGGACAGTGTTACTAGGAGTCAGGTCCCGATCTCACTCTAGAACACAGCCCCGGAGACAGTGTTAATACGAGTCAGGTCCTGATCTCAATCTAGAACACAGCCTCAAGGAAAGTGTTAATACGAGTCAGGTCCCGATCTCACTCTAGAACACAGCCTCAGGGACAGTGTCAATACGAGTCAGGTTCCAATCACACTCTAGAACACAGCCTCAGGGACAGTGTTAATACGAGTCAGGTCCCGATCTCACTCTAGATCACAGCCTCAGGGACAGTGTTAGTACGAGTCAGGTCCCGATCTCACTCTAGAACACAGCCCCGGGTACAGTGTTATTTCTAGTCAGGTCACGATCTCACTCTAGAACACAGCCTCAGGGACTATGTTAATACAAGTCAGGTCCTGATCTCACTCTAGAACACCGCCACAGGGACAGTGTTAATACGAGTCAGGTCCTGATCTCACTCTAGAATACAGCCGCGGGGACAGTGTAAATATGAGTCAGATCCCGATCTCACTCTAGAAAACAGCCTCAGGGACAGTGTTAATACGTGCCTGGGCCCGATCTCACTCTAGAACACAGCCTCAGGGACAGTGTTAATACAAGTTATGTCCCGATCTCACTATAGAACACAGCCCCGGGGACAGTGTTAATACGTGTCAGGTCCCAAACTCACTCTAGAACACAGCCTCCGGGACAGTGTTAATACGAGTCAGGTCCCGATCTCACTCTAGAACACAGCCTCAGGGATCGTGTTAATATGAGTCAGGTCTCGATCTCACTCTAGAACAAAGCCCCAGGGACAGTGTTAATACAAATCAGGTCCCGATCTCACTCTAGAACTCAACCTCGTGGACAGTGTTAATATGAGTCAGGTCCCGATCTCACTCTAGAACACAGCCTCAAGGACAGTGTTAATATGAGTCAGGTCCCGATCTCACTCTAGAACACAGCCTCAGGGACAGTGTTAATACGAGTCAGGTCCCGAACTCCCTCTAGAACACAGCCTCAAGGGCAGTGTTAATACGAATCAGGTCCCGATCTCACTCTGGAACACAGCCTCAGGGACAGTGTTAATACGAATCTGGTCCTGATCTCACTCTAGAACACAGCCTCAGGGACAGTGTTAATACGAGTCAGGTCCGAATCTCACTCTGGAACACAGCCTCAGGGACAGTGTTAATGAGAGTCTGGTCCTGATCTCACTCTAGAACACAGCCTCAGGGACAGTGTTAATACGAGTCAGGTCCGAATCTCACTCTAGAACACAGCCTCAGGGACAGTGTTAATATGAGTCAGGTCCCGATCTCACTATAGAACACAGCCCCGGGGACAGTGTTAATACGAGTCAGGTCCCAAACTCACTCTAGAACACAGCCTCCGGGACAGTGTTAATACGAGTCCGGTCCCGATCTCACTCTAGAACACAGCCTCAGGGACCGTGTTAATATGAGTCAGGTCTCGATCTCACGCT
This sequence comes from Somniosus microcephalus, assembly GCF_052327205.1. Taxonomy (NCBI): domain Eukaryota; kingdom Metazoa; phylum Chordata; class Chondrichthyes; order Squaliformes; family Somniosidae; genus Somniosus; species Somniosus microcephalus. Next base: position 35,790,606 of record NW_028225185.1, read on the forward strand.
AGAACAAAGCCCCAGGGACAGTGTTAATACGAATCAGGTCCCGATCTCACTCTAGAACTCAACCTCGTGGACAGTGTTAATATGAGTCAGGTCCTGATCTCACTCTAGAACACAGCCTCAGGGACAGTGTTAATACGAATCAGGTCCCGAACTCATTCTAGAACACAGCCTCAAGGGCAGTGTTAATACGAATCAGGTCCCGATCTCACTCTGGAACACAGCCTCAGGGACAGTGTTAATACAAGTCTGGTCCTGATCTCACTCTAGAACACAGCCTCAGGGACAGTGTTAATACGAGTCAGGTCCGAATCTCACTCTGGAACACAGCCTCAGGGACAGTGTTAATATGAGTCTGGTCCTGATCTCACTTTAGAACACAGCCTCAGGGACAGTGTTAATACGAGTCAGGTCCGGATCTCATTCTAGAACACAGCCTCAGGGACAGGGTTACTACGAGTCAGGTCCTGATCTCACTCCAGAACACAGCCCCAGGGACAGTGTTAATCGGTGTCAGGTCACGATCTCACTCTAGAACACAGCCTCAGGGACAGTGTTAATACGAGTCAGGTCCCGATCTCTCTCTACAACACAGCCCCAGGGACAGTGTTAATACAAGTCAGGTCCTGATATCACTCTACAACACAACCACAGGGACAGTGTTATTACGAGTCTGGTCCTGATCTCACTCTAGAACACAGCCGCGGGGACAATGTTAATATGAGTCAGATCCCGATCTCACTGTAGAACACAGTCTCAGGGACTGTGTTAATACGAGTCAGGTCCCGAACTCACTCTAGAACACAGCCTCAAGGGCAGTGTTAATACGAATCAGGTCCCGATCTCACTCTGGAACACAGCCTCAGGGACAGTGTTAATACGAGTCTGGTCCTGATCTCACTCTACAACACAGCCCCAGGGACAGTGTTAATACGAGTCAGGTCCCGATCTCACTCTAGAACACAGCCTCAGGGACTATGTTAATACAAGTCAGGTCCTGATCTCACTCTAGAACACCGCCACAGGGACAGTGTTAATACGAGTCAGGTCCTGATCTCACTCTAGAATACAGCCGCGGGGACAGTGTAAATATGAGTCAGATCCCGATCTCACTCTAGAAAACAGCCTCAGGGACAGTGTTAATACGTGCCTGGGCCCGATCTCACTCTAGAACACAGCCTCAGGGACAGTGTTAATACAAGTTATGTCCCGATCTCACTATAGAACACAGCCCCGGGGACAGTGTTAATACGTGTCAGGTCCCAAACTCACTCTAGAACACAGCCTCCGGGACAGTGTTAATACGAGTCAGGTCCCGATCTCACTCTAGAACACAGCCTCAGGGATCGTGTTAATATGAGTCAGGTCTCGATCTCACTCTAGAACAAAGCCCCAGGGACAGTGTTAATACAAATCAGGTCCCGATCTCACTCTAGAACTCAACCTCGTGGACAGTGTTAATATGAGTCAGGTCCCGATCTCACTCTAGAACACAGCCTCAAGGACAGTGTTAATATGAGTCAGGTCCCGATCTCACTCTAGAACACAGCCTCAGGGACAGTGTTAATACGAGTCAGGTCCCGAACTCCCTCTAGAACACAGCCTCAAGGGCAGTGTTAATACGAATCAGGTCCCGATCTCACTCTGGAACACAGCCTCAGGGACAGTGTTAATACGAATCTGGTCCTGATCTCACTCTAGAACACAGCCTCAGGGACAGTGTTAATACGAGTCAGGTCCGAATCTCACTCTGGAACACAGCCTCAGGGACAGTGTTAATGAGAGTCTGGTCCTGATCTCACTCTAGAACACAGCCTCAGGGACAGTGTTAATACGAGTCAGGTCCGAATCTCACTCTAGAACACAGCCTCAGGGACAGTGTTAATATGAGTCAGGTCCCGATCTCACTATAGAACACAGCCCCGGGGACAGTGTTAATACGAGTCAGTTCCCAAACTCACACTAGAACACAGCCTCCGGGACAGTGTTAATACGAGTCCGGTCCCGATCTCACTCTAGAACACAGCCTCAGGGACCGTGTTAATATGAGTCAGGTCTCGATCTCACGCTAGAACAAAGCCCCAGGGACAGTGTTAATACGAATCAGGTCCCGATCTCACTCTAGAACTCAACCTCGTGGACAGTGTTAATATGAGTCAGGTCCTGATCTCACTCTAGAACACAGCCTCAGGGACAGTGTTAATACGAATCAGGTCCCGAACTCATTCTAGAACACAGCCTCAAGGGCAGTGTTAATACGAATCAGGTCCCGATCTCACTCTGGAACACAGCCTCAGGGACAGTGTTAATACAAGTCTGGTCCTGATCTCACTCTAGAACACAGCCTCAGGGACAGTGTTAATACGAGTCAGGTCCGAATCTCACTCTGGAACACAGCCTCAGGGACAGTGTTAATATGAGTCTGGTCCTGATCTCACTTTAGAACACAGCCTCAGGGACAGTGTTAATACGAGTCAGGTCCGGATCTCATTCTAGAACACAGCCTCAGGGACAGGGTTACTACGAGTCAGGTCCTGATCTCACTCCAGAACACAGCCCCAGGGACAGTGTTAATCGGTGTCAGGTCACGATCTCACTCTAGAACACAGCCTCAGGGACAGTGTTAATACGAGTCAGGTCCCGATCTCTCTCTACAACACAGCCCCAGGGACAGTGTTAATACAAGTCAGGTCCTGATATCACTCTACAACACAACCACAGGGACAGTGTTATTACGAGTCTGGTCCTGATCTCACTCTAGAACACAGCCGCGGGGACAATGTTAATATGAGTCAGATCCCGATCTCACTCTAGAACACAGTCTCAGGGACAGTGTTAATACGAGTCAGGTCCCAATCTCACTCTAGAACGCAGCCTCGGGGACAGTGTTAATATGAGTCAGGTCCCGATCTCACTCTAGAACACAGCCTCAGGGACAATGTTAATACGAGTCAGGTCCCGATCTCACTCTAGAACACAGCCTCAGGGACAGTGTTAATATGAGTCAGGTCCCGATCTCACTCTAGAACACAGCCTCAGGGACAGTGTTAATATGACTCAGGTCCTGATCTCACTCTGGAACACAGCCCCAGGGACAGTGTTACTAGGAGTCAGGTCCCGATCTCACTCTAGAACACAGCCCCGGAGACAGTGTTAATACGAGTCAGGTCCTGATCTCAATCTAGAACACAGCCTCAAGGAAAGTGTTAATACGAGTCAGGTCCCGATCTCACTCTAGAACACAGCCTCAGGGACAGTGTTAATACGAGTCAGGTTCCAATCACACTCTAGAACACAGCCTCAGGGACAGTGTTAATACGAGTCAGGTCCCGATCTCACTCTAGAACACAGCCTCAGGGACAGTGTTAGTACGAGTCAGGTCCCGATCTCACTCTAGAACACAGCCCCGGGTACAGTGTTATTTCGAGTCAGGTCACGATCTCACTCTAGAACACAGCCTCAGGGACTATGTTAATACAAGTCAGGTCCTGATCTCACTCTAGAACACAGCCACAGGGACAGTGTTAATACGAGTCAGGTCCTGATCTCACTCTAGAATACAGCCGCGGGGACAGTGTAAATATGAGTCAGATCCCGATCTCACTCTAGAAAACAGCCTCAGGGACAGTGTTAATACGTGCCTGGGCCCGATCTCACTCTAGAACACAGCCTCAGGGACAGTGTTAATACAAGTTTTGTCCCGATCTCACTATAGAACACAGCCCCGGGGACAGTGTTAATACGTGTCAGGTCCCAAACTCACTCTAGAACACAGCCTCCGGGACAGTGTTAATACGAGTCAGGTCCCGATCTCACTCTAGAACACAGCCTCAGGGATCGTGTTAATATGAGTCAGGTCTCGATCTCACTCTAGAACAAAGCCCCAGGGACAGTGTTAATACAAATCAGGTCCCGATCTCACTCTAGAACTCAACCTCGTGGACAGTGTTAATATGAGTCAGGTCCCGATCTCACTCTAGAACACAGCCTCAAGGACAGTGTTAATATGAGTCAGGTCCCGATCTCACTCTAGAACACAGCCTCAGGGACAGTGTTAATACGAGTCAGGTCCCGAACTCACTCTAGAACACAGCCTCAAGGGCAGTGTTAATACGAATCAGGTCCCGATCTCACTCTGGAACACAGCCTCAGGGACAGTGTTAATACGAATCTGGTCCTGATCTCACTCTAGAACACAGCCTCAGGGACAGTGTTAATACGAGTCAGGTCCGAATCTCACTCTGGAACACAGCCTCAGGGACAGTGTTAATGAGAGTCTGGTCCTGATCTCACTCTAGAACACAGCCTCAGGGACAGGGTTAATACGATTCAGGTCCTGGTCTCACTCCAGAACACAGCCCCGGGGACAGTATTAATCCGTGTCAGGTCCCGATCTCACTCTAGAACACAGCCTCAGGGACAGTGTTAATACGAGTCAGGTCCCGATCTCACTCTACAACACAGCCCCAGGGACAGTGTTAATACGAGTCAGGTCCTGATATCACTCTACAACACAGCCACAGGGACAGTGTTATTACGAGTCTGGTCCTGATCTCACTCTAGAACACAGCCGCGGGGACAATGTTAATATGAGTCAGATCCCGATCTCATTCTAGAACACAGTCTCAGGGACTGTGTTAATACGAGTCAGGTCCCGATCTCACTCTAGAACACAGCCTCAGGGACAGTGTTAATGCTAGTCTGGCCCCGATCTCACTCTAGAACACAGCCTCAGGGACTGTGTTAATATGAGTCAGGTCCTGATCTCACTCTAGAACACAGCCTCAGGGACAGTGTTATTATGAGTCAGGTCCTGATCTCACTCTAGAACACAGTCCCGGGGACAGAGTTAATACGAGTCAGGTCCCGATCTCACTCTAGAACACAGCCCTGGAGACAGTGTTAATATGAGTCAGGTCCCGATCTCAAGTCTAGAACACAGCCTCAGGGACAGTGTTAATACGAGTCAGGTCCCGATCTCACTCTAGAACACAGCCTCAGGGACAGTGTTAATACGAGTCAGGTCCCGAACTCACTCCAGAACACAGCCCCAGGGACAGTGTTAATATGAGTCAGGTCCTGAACTCACTCTAGAACACAGCCCCAGGGACAGTGTTAATACGAGTCAGGTCCTGATCTCACTCTGGAACACAGCCTCAGGGACAGTGTTACTAGGAGTCAGATCCCGATCTCACTCTAGAACACAGCCCCGGAGACAGTGTTAATACGAGTCAGGTCCTGATCTCAATCTAGAACACAGCCTCAGGGACAGTGTTAATACGAGTCAGGTCCGGATCTCACTCTAGAACACAGCCTCAGGGACAGGGTTACTACGAGTCAGGTACTGATCTCACTCCAGAACACAGCCCCAGGGACAGTGTTAATCGGTGTCAGGTCACGATCTCACTCTAGAACACAGCCTCAGGGACAGTGTTAATACGAGTCAGGTCCCGATCTCTCTCTACAACAGAGCCCCAGGGACAGTGTTAATACAAGTCAGGTCCTGATATCACTCTAAAACACAACCACAGGGACAGTGTTATTACGAGTCTGGTCCTGATCTCACTCTAGAACACAGCCGCGGGGACAATGTTAATATGAGTCAGATCCCGATCTCACTCTAGAACACAGTCTCAGGGACAGTGTTAATACGAGTCAGGTCCCAATCTCACTCTAGAACGCAGCCTCGGGGACAGTGTTAATATGAGTCAGGTCCCGATCTCACTCTAGAACACAGCCTCAGGGACAATGTTAATACGAGTCAGGTCCCGATCTCACTCTAGAACACAGCCTCAGGGACAGTGTTAATACGAGTCAGGTCCCGATCTCACTCTAGAACACAGCCTCAGGGACAGTGTTAATACGAGTCAGGTCCTGATCTCACTCTGGAACACAGCCCCAGGGAAAGTGTTACTAGGAGTCAGGTCCCGATCTCACTCTAGAACACAGCCCCGGAGACAGTGTTAATACGAGTCAGGTCCTGATCTCAATCTAGAACACAGCCTCAAGGAAAGTGTTAATACGAGTCAGGTCCCGATCTCACTCTAGAACACAGCCTCAGGGACAGTGTTAATACGAGTCAGGTTCCAATCACACTCTAGAACACAGCCTCAGGGACAGTGTTAGTACGAGTCAGGTCCCGATCTCACTCTAGAACACAGCCCCGAGTACAGTGTTATTTCGAGTCAGGTCACGATCTCACTCTAGAACACAGCCTCAGGGACTATGTTAATACAAGTCAGGTCCTGATCTCACTCTAGAACACAGCCACAGGGACAGTGTTAATACGAGTCAGGTCCTGATCTGACTCTAGAATACAGCCGCGGGGACAGTGTAAATATGAGTCAGATCCCGATCTCACTCTAGAAAACAGCCTCAGGGACAGTGTTAATACGTGCCTGGGCCCGATCTCACTCTAGAACACAGCCTCAGGGACAGTGTTAATACAAGTTATGTCCCGATCTCACTATAGAACACAGCCCCGGGGACAGTGTTAATACGTGTCAGGTCCCAAACTCACTCTAGAACACAGCCTCCGGGACAGTGTTAATACGAGTCAGGTCCCGATCTCACTCTAGAACACAGCCTCAGGGATCGTGTTAATATGAGTCAGGTCTCGATCTCACTCTAGAACAAAGCCCCAGGGACAGTGTTAATACAAATCAGGTCCCGATCTCACTCTAGAACTCAACCTCGTGGACAGTGTTAATATGAGTCAGGTCCCGATCTCACTCTAGAACACAGCCTCAAGGACAGTGTTAATATGAGTCAGGTCCCGATCTCACTCTAGAACACAGCCTCAGGGACAGTGTTAATACGAGTCAGGTCCCGAACTCACTCTAGAACACAGCCTCAAGGACAGTGTTATTACGAATCAGGTCCCGATCTCACTCTGGAACACAGCCTCAGGGACAGTGTTAATACGAATCTGGTCCTGATCTCACTCTAGAACACAGCCTCAGGGACAGTGTTAATACGAGTCAGGTCCGAATCTCACTCTGGAACACAGCCTCAGGGACATTGTTAATGAGAGTCTGGTCCTGATCTCACTCTAGAACACAGCCTCAGGGACAGGGTTAATACGAGTCAGGTCCTGGTCTCACTCCAGAACACAGCCCCGGGGACAGTGTTAATCCGTGTCAGGTCCCGATCTCACTCTAGAACACAGCCTCAGGGACAGTGTTAATACGAGTCAGGTCCCGATCTCACTCTACAACACAGCCCCAGGGACAGTGTTAATACGAGTCAGGTCCCGATCTCACTCTAGAACACAGCCTCAGGGACTATGTTAATACAAGTCAGGTCCTGATATCACTCTACAACACAGCCACAGGGACAGTGTTATTACGAGTCTGGTCCTGATCTCACTCTAGAACACAGCCGCGGGGACAATGTTAATATGAGTCAGATCCCGATCTCATTCTAGAACACAGTCTCAGGGACAGTGTTAATACGAGTCAGGTCCCTATCTCACTCTAGAACACAGCCTCAGGGACAGTGTTAATACGAGTCTGGCCCCGATCTCACTCTAGAACACAGCCTCAGGGACTGTGTTAATATGAGTCAGGTCCTGATCTCACTCTGGAACACAGCCTCAGGGACAGTGTTACTAGGAGTCAGGTCCCGATCTCACTCTAGAACACAGCCCCGGAGACAGTGTTAATACGAGTCAGGTCCTGATCTCAATCTAGAACACAGCCTCAGGGACAGTGTTAATACGAGTCAGGTCCCGATCTCACTCTAGAACACAGCCTCAGGGACAGTGTTAATACGAGTCAGGTTCCAATCACACTCTAGAACACAGCCTCAGGGACAGTGTTAATACGAGTCAGGTCCCAATCTCACTCTAGAACACAGCCCCAGGGACAGTGTTACTAGGAGTCAGGTCCCGATCTCACTCTAGAACACAGCCGCGGGGACAATGTTAATATGAGTCAGATCCCGATCTCACTCTAGAACACAGTCTCAGGGACAGTGTTAATACGAGTCAGGTCCCGATCTCACTCTAGAACACAGCCTCAGGGACAGTGTTAATACGAGTCTGGCCCCGATCTCACTCTAGAACACAGCCTCAGGGACTGTGTTAATATGAGTCAGGTCCTGATCTCACTCTAGAACACAGCCTCAGGGACAGTGTTATTATGAGTCAGGTCCTGATCTCACTCTAGAACACAGTCCCGGGGACAGAGTTAATACGAGTCAGGTCCCGATCTCACTCTAGAACACAGCCCTGGAGACAGTGTTAATATGAGTCAGGTCCCGATCTCAAGTCTAGAACACAGCCTCAGGGACAGTGTTAATACGAGTCAGGTCCCGATCTCACTCTAGAACACAGCCTCAGGGACAGTGTTACTAGGAGTCAGGTCCCGATCTCACTCTAGAACACAGCCTCAGGGACAGTGTTAATACGAGTCAGGTCCCGAACTCACTCTAGAACACAGCCTCAAGGGCAGTGTTAATACGAATCAGGTCCCGATCTCACTCTGGAACACAGCCTCAGGGACAGTGTTAATACGAATCTGGTCCTGATCTCACTCTGGAACACAGCCTCAGGGACAGTGTTAATACGAGTCAGGTCCGAATCTCACTCTGGATCACAGCCTCAGGGACAGTGTTAATGAGAGTCTGGTCCTGATCTCACTCTAGAACACAGCCTCAGGGACAGGGTTAATACGATTCAGGTCCTGGTCTCACTCCAGAACACAGCCCCGGGGACAGTATTAATCCGTGTCAGGTCCCGATCTCACTCTAGAACACAGCCTCAGGGACAGTGTTAATACGAGTCAGGTCCCGATCTCACTCTACAACACAGCCCCAGGGACAGTGTTAATACGAGTCAGGTCCTGATATCACTCTACAACACAGCCACAGGGACAGTGTTATTACGAGTCTGGTCCTGATCTCACTCTAGAACACAGCCGCGGGGACAATGTTAATATGAGTCAGATCCCGATCTCATTCTAGAACACAGTCTCAGGGACTGTGTTAATACGAGTCAGGTCCCGATCTCACTCTAGAACACAGCCTCAGGGACAGTGTTAATGCTAGTCTGGCCCCGATCTCACTCTAGAACACAGCCTCAGGGACTGTGTTAATATGAGTCAGGTCCTGATCTCACTCTAGAACACAGCCTCAGGGACAGTGTTATTATGAGTCAGGTCCTGATCTCACTCTAGAACACAGTCCCGGGGACAGAGTTAATACGAGTCAGGTCCCGATCTCACTCTAGAACACAGCCCTGGAGACAGTGTTAATATGAGTCAGGTCCCGATCTCAAGTCTAGAACACAGCCTCAGGGACAGTGTTAATACGAGTCAGGTCCCGATCTCACTCTAGAACACAGCCTCAGGGACAGTGTTAATACGAGTCAGGTCCCGAACTCACTCCAGAACACAGCCCCAGGGACAGTGTTAATATGAGTCAGGTCCTGAACTCACTCTAGAACACAGCCCCAGGGACAGTGTTAATACGAGTCAGGTCCTGATCTCACTCTGGAACACAGCCTCAGGGACAGTGTTACTAGGAGTCAGATCCCGATCTCACTCTAGAACACAGCCCCGGAGACAGTGTTAATACGAGTCAGGTCCTGATCTCAATCTAGAACACAGCCTCAGGGACAGTGTTAATACGAGTCAGGTCCGGATCTCACTCTAGAACACAGCCTCAGGGACAGGGTTACTACGAGTCAGGTACTGATCTCACTCCAGAACACAGCCCCAGGGACAGTGTTAATCGGTGTCAGGTCACGATCTCACTCTAGAACACAGCCTCAGGGACAGTGTTAATACGAGTCAGGTCCCGATCTCTCTCTACAACAGAGCCCCAGGGACAGTGTTAATACAAGTCAGGTCCTGATATCACTCTAAAACACAACCACAGGGACAGTGTTATTACGAGTCTGGTCCTGATCTCACTCTAGAACACAGCCGCGGGGACAATGTTAATATGAGTCAGATCCCGATCTCACTCTAGAACACAGTCTCAGGGACAGTGTTAATACGAGTCAGGTCCCAATCTCACTCTAGAACGCAGCCTCGGGGACAGTGTTAATATGAGTCAGGTCCCGATCTCACTCTAGAACACAGCCTCAGGGACAATGTTAATACGAGTCAGGTCCCGATCTCACTCTAGAACACAGCCTCAGGGACAGTGTTAATACGAGTCAGGTCCCGATCTCACTCTAGAACACAGCCTCAGGGACAGTGTTAATACGAGTCAGGTCCTGATCTCACTCTGGAACACAGCCCCAGGGAAAGTGTTACTAGGAGTCAGGTCCCGATCTCACTCTAGAACACAGCCCCGGAGACAGTGTTAATACGAGTCAGGTCCTGATCTCAATCTAGAACACAGCCTCAAGGAAAGTGTTAATACGAGTCAGGTCCCGATCTCACTCTAGAACACAGCCTCAGGGACAGTGTTAATACGAGTCAGGTTCCAATCACACTCTAGAACACAGCCTCAGGGACAGTGTTAGTACGAGTCAGGTCCCGATCTCACTCTAGAACACAGCCCCGAGTACAGTGTTATTTCGAGTCAGGTCACGATCTCACTCTAGAACACAGCCTCAGGGACTATGTTAATACAAGTCAGGTCCTGATCTCACTCTAGAACACAGCCACAGGGACAGTGTTAATACGAGTCAGGTCCTGATCTGACTCTAGAATACAGCCGCGGGGACAGTGTAAATATGAGTCAGATCCCGATCTCACTCTAGAAAACAGCCTCAGGGACAGTGTTAATACGTGCCTGGGCCCGATCTCACTCTAGAACACAGCCTCAGGGACAGTGTTAATACAAGTTATGTCCCGATCTCACTATAGAACACAGCCCCGGGGACAGTGTTAATACGTGTCAGGTCCCAAACTCACTCTAGAACACAGCCTCCGGGACAGTGTTAATACGAGTCAGGTCCCGATCTCACTCTAGAACACAGCCTCAGGGATCGTGTTAATATGAGTCAGGTCTCGATCTCACTCTAGAACAAAGCCCCAGGGACAGTGTTAATACAAATCAGGTCCCGATCTCACTCTAGAACTCAACCTCGTGGACAGTGTTAATATGAGTCAGGTCCCGATCTCACTCTAGAACACAGCCTCAAGGACAGTGTTAATATGAGTCAGGTCCCGATCTCACTCTAGAACACAGCCTCAGGGACAGTGTTAATACGAGTCAGGTCCCGAACTCACTCTAGAACACAGCCTCAAGGGCAGTGTTAATACGAATCAGGTCCCGATCTCACTCTGGAACACAGCCTCAGGGACAGTGTTAATACGAATCTGGTCCTGATCTCAATCTAGAACACAGCCTCAGGGACAGTGTTAATACGAGTCAGGTCCGAATCTCACTCTGGAACACAGCCTCAGGGACATTGTTAATGAGAGTCTGGTCCTGATCTCACTCTAGAACACAGCCTCAGGGACAGGGTTAATACGAGTCAGGTCCTGGTCTCACTCCAGAACACAGCCCCGGGGACAGTGTTAATCCGTGTCAGGTCCCGATCTCACTCTAGAACACAGCCTCAGGGACAGTGTTAATACGAGTCAGGTCCCGATCTCACTCTACAACACAGCCCCAGGGACAGTGTTAATACGAGTCAGGTCCCGATCTCACTCTAGAACACAGCCTCAGGGACTATGTTAATACAAGTCAGGTCCTGATATCACTCTACAACACAGCCACAGGGACAGTGTTATTACGAGTCTGGTCCTGATCTCACTCTAGAACACAGCCGCGGGGACAATGTTAATATGAGTCAGATCCCGATCTCATTCTAGAACACAGTCTCAGGGACAGTGTTAATACGAGTCAGGTCCCTATCTCACTCTAGAACACAGCCTCAGGGACAGTGTTAATACGAGTCTGGCCCCGATCTCACTCTAGAACACAGCCTCAGGGACTGTGTTAATATGAGTCAGGTCCTGATCTCACTCTGGAACACAGCCTCAGGGACAGTGTTACTAGGAGTCAGGTCCCGATCTCACTCTAGAACACAGCCCCGGAGACAGTGTTAATACGAGTCAGGTCCTGATCTCAATCTAGAACACAGCCTCAGGGACAGTGTTAATACGAGTCAGGTCCCGATCTCACTCTAGAACACAGCCTCAGGGACAGTGTTAATACGAGTCAGGTTCCAATCACACTCTAGAACACAGCCTCAGGGACAGTGTTAATACGAGTCAGGTCCCAATCTCACTCTAGAACACAGCCCCAGGGACAGTGTTACTAGGAGTCAGGTCCCGATCTCACTCTAGAACACAGCCGCGGGGACAATGTTAATATGAGTCAGATCCCGATCTCACTCTAGAACACAGTCTCAGGGACAGTGTTAATACGAGTCAGGTCCCGATCTCACTCTAGAACACAGCCTCAGGGACAGTGTTAATACGAGTCTGGCCCCGATCTCACTCTAGAACACAGCCTCAGGGACTGTGTTAATATGAGTCAGGTCCTGATCTCACTCTAGAACACAGCCTCAGGGACAGTGTTATTATGAGTCAGGTCCTGATCTCACTCTAGAACACAGTCCCGGGGACAGAGTTAATACGAGTCAGGTCCCGATCTCACTCTAGAACACAGCCCTGGAGACAGTGTTAATATGAGTCAGGTCCCGATCTCAAGTCTAGAACACAGCCTCAGGGACAGTGTTAATACGAGTCAGGTCCCGATCTCACTCTAGAACACAGCCTCAGGGACAGTGTTAATACGAGTCAGGTCCCGATCTCACTCTAGAACACAGCCTCAGGGACAGTGTTAATACGAGTCAGGTCCCGATCTCATTCTAGAACACAGCCTCAGGGACAGTGTTAATACGAGTCAGATCCTGATCTCACTCTGGAACACAGCCTCAGGGACAGTGTTACTAGGAGTCAGGTCCCGATCTCACTCTAGAACACAGCCCCGGAGACAGTGTTAATACGAGTCAGGTTCTGATCTCAATCTAGAACACAGCCTCAGGGACAGTGTTAATACGAGTCAGGTCCCGATCTCACTCTAGAACACAGCCTCAGGGACAGTGTTAATATGAGTCAGGTTCCAATCACACTCTAGAACACAGCCTCAGGGACAGTGTTAATACGAGTCAGGTCCCGATCTCACTCTAGAACACAGCCTCAGGTACAGTGTTAGTACGAGTCAGGTCCCGAACTCACTCCAGAACACAGCCCCAGGGACAGTGTTAATATGAGTCAGGTCCTGAACTCACTCTAGAACACAGCCCCAGGGACAGTGTTAATACGAGTCAGGCCCAATCTCACTCTAGAACGCAGCCTCGGGGACAGTGTTAATATGAGTCAGGTCCCGATCTCAGTCTAGAACACAGCCTCAGGGACAGTGTTAATACGAGTCAGGTCCCGATCTCACTCTAGAACACAGCCTCAGGGACTATGTTAATACAAGTCAGGTCCTGATCTCACTCTAGAACACAGCCACAGGGACAGTGTTAATACGAGTCAGGTCCTGATCTGACTCTAGAATACAGCCGCGGGGACAGTGTAAATATGAGTCAGATCCCGATCTCACTCTAGAAAACAGCCTCAGGGACAGTGTTAATACGTGCCTGGGCCCGATCTCACTCTAGAACACAGCCTCAGGGACAGTGTTAATACAAGTTATGTCCCGATCTCACTATAGAACACAGCCCCGGGGACAGTGTTAATACGTGTCAGGTCCCAAACTCAATCTAGAACACAGCCTCCGGGACAGTGTTAATACGAGTCAGGTCCCGATCTCACTCTAGAACACAGCCTCAGGGATCGTGTTAATATGAGTCAGGTCTCGATCTCACTCTAGAACAAAGCCCCAGGGACAGTGTTAATACAAATCAGGTCCCGATCTCACTCTAGAACTCAACCTCGTGGACAGTGTTAATATGAGTCAGGTTCTGATCTCAATCTAGAACACAGCCTCAGGGACAGTGTTAATACGAATCAGGTCCCGATCTCACTCTAGAACACAGCCTCAGGGACAGTGTTAATACGAGTCAGGTCCCGATCTCATTCTAGAACACAGCCTCAGGGACAGTGTTAATACGAGTCAGATCCTGATCTCACTCTGGAACACAGCCTCAGGGACAGTGTTACTAGGAGTCAGGTCCCGATCTCACTCTAGAACACAGCCCCGGAGACAGTGTTAATACGAGTCAGGTTCTGATCTCAATCTAGAACACAGCCTCAGGGACAGTGTTAATACGAGTCAGGTCCCGATCTCACTCTAGAACACAGCCTCAGGGACAGTGTTAATATGAGTCAGGTTCCAATCACACTCTAGAACACAGCCTCAGGGACAGTGTTAATACGAGTCAGGTCCCGATCTCACTCTAGAACACAGCCTCAGGTACAGTGTTAGTACGAGTCAGGTCCCGAACTCACTCCAGAACACAGCCCCAGGGACAGTGTTAATATGAGTCAGGTCCTGAACTCACTCTAGAACACAGCCCCAGGGACAGTGTTAATACGAGTCAGGCCCAATCTCACTCTAGAACGCAGCCTCGGGGACAGTGTTAATATGAGTCAGGTCCCGATCTCAGTCTAGAACACAGCCTCAGGGACAGTGTTAATACGAGTCAGGTCCCGATCTCACTCTAGAACACAGCCTCAGGGACAGTGTTAATACGAGTCAGGTCCCGATCTCACTCTAGAACACAGCCTCAGGGACAGTGTTAATACGAGCCAGGTCCTGATCTCACTCTGGAACACAGCCCCAGGGACAGTGTTACTAGGAGTCAGGTCCCGAACTCACTCTAGAACACAGCCCCGGAGACAGTGTTAATACGTGTCAGGTCCTGATCTCAATCTAGAACACAGCCTCAGGGACAGTGTTAATACGAGTCAGGTCCCGATCTCACTCTAGAACACAGCCTCAGGGACAGTGTTAATACGAATCTGGTCCTGATCTCACTCTAGAACACAGCCTCAGGGACAGTGTTAATACGAGTCAGGTCCGAATCTCACTCTGGAACACAGCCTCAGGGACAGTGTTAATGAGAGTCTGGTCCTGATCTCACTCTAGAACACAGCCTCAGGGACAGTGTTAATACGAGTCAGGTCCGAATCTCACTCTAGAACACAGCCTCAGGGACAGTGTTAATATGAGTCAGGTCCCGATCTCACTATAGAACACAGCCCCGGGGACAGTGTTAATACGAGTCAGGTCCCAAACTCACTCTAGAACACAGCCTCCGGGACAGTGTTAATACGAGTCAGGTCCCGATCTCACTCCAGAACACAGCCTCAGGGACCGTGTTAATATGAGTCAGGTCTCGATCTCACGCTAGAACAAAGCCCCAGGGACAGTGTTAATACGAATCAGGTCCCGATCTCACTCTAGAACTCAACCTCGTGGACAGTGTTAATATGAGTCAGGTCCTGATCTCACTCTAGAACACAGCCTCAGGGACAGTGTTAATACGAATCAGGTCCCGAACTCATTCTAGAACACGGCCTCAAGGGCAGTGTTAATACGAATCAGGTCCCGATCTCACTCTGGAACACAGCCTCAGGGACAGTGTTAATACAAGTCTGGTCCTGATCTCACTCTAGAACACAGCCTCAGGGACAGTGTTAATACGAGTCAGGTCCGAATCTCACTCTGGAACACAGCCTCAGGGACAGTGTTAATATGAGTCTGGTCCTGATCTCACTTTAGAACACAGCCTCAGGGACAGTGTTAATACGAGTCAGGTCCGGATCTCATTCTAGAACACAGCCTCAGGGACAGGGTTACTAGGAGTCAGGTCCCGATCTCACTCTAGAACACAGCCCCGGAGACAGTGTTAATACGAGTCAGGTCCTGATCTCAATCTAGAACACAGCCTCAGGGACAGTGTTAATACGAGTCAGGTCCCGATCTCACTCTAGAACACAGCCTCAGGGACAGTGTTAATACGAGTCAGGTTCCAATCACACTCTAGAACACAGCCTCAGGGACTATGTTAATACAAGTCAGGTCCTGATATCACTCTACAACACAGCCACAGGGACAGTGTTATTACGAGTCTGGTCCTGATCTCACTCTAGAACACAGCCGCGGGGACAATGTTAATATGAGTCAGATCCCGATCTCATTCTAGAACACAGTCTCAGGGACAGTGTTAATACGAGTCAGGTCCCTATCTCACTCTAGAACACAGCCTCAGGGACAGTGTTAATACGAGTCTGGCCCCGATCTCACTCTAGAACACAGCCTCAGGGACTGTGTTAATATGAGTCAGGTCCTGATCTCACTCTGGAACACAGCCTCAGGGACAGTGTTACTAGGAGTCAGGTCCCGATCTCACTCTAGAACACAGCCCCGGAGACAGTGTTAATACGAGTCAGGTCCTGATCTCAATCTAGAACACAGCCTCAGGGACAGTGTTAATACGAGTCAGGTCCCGATCTCACTCTAGAACACAGCCTCAGGGACAGTGTTAATACGAGTCAGGTTCCAATCACACTCTAGAACACAGCCTCAGGGACAGTGTTAATACGAGTCAGGTCCCAATCTCACTCTAGAACACAGCCCCAGGGACAGTGTTACTAGGAGTCAGGTCCCGATCTCACTCTAGAACACAGCCGCGGGGACAATGTTAATATGAGTCAGATCCCGATCTCACTCTAGAACACAGTCTCAGGGACAGTGTTAATACGAGTCAGGTCCCGATCTCACTCTAGAACACAGCCTCAGGGACAGTGTTAATACGAGTCTGGCCCCGATCTCACTCTAGAACACAGCCTCAGGGACTGTGTTAATATGAGTCAGGTCCTGATCTCACTCTAGAACACAGCCTCAGGGACAGTGTTATTATGAGTCAGGTCCTGATCTCACTCTAGAACACAGTCCCGGGGACAGAGTTAATACGAGTCAGGTCCCGATCTCACTCTAGAACACAGCCCTGGAGACAGTGTTAATATGAGTCAGGTCCCGATCTCAAGTCTAGAACACAGCCTCAGGGACAGTGTTAATACGAGTCAGGTCCCGATCTCATTCTAGAACACAGCCTCAGGGACAGTGTTAATACGAGTCAGATCCTGATCTCACTCTGGAACACAGCCTCAGGGACAGTGTTACTAGGAGTCAGGTCCCGATCTCACTCTAGAACACAGCCCCGGAGACAGTGTTAATACGAGTCAGGTTCTGATCTCAATCTAGAACACAGCCTCAGGGACAGTGTTAATACGAGTCAGGTCCCGATCTCACTCTAGAACACAGCCTCAGGGACAGTGTTAATATGAGTCAGGTTCCAATCACACTCTAGAACACAGCCTCAGGGACAGTGTTAATACGAGTCAGGTCCCGATCTCACTCTAGAACACAGCCTCAGGTACAGTGTTAGTACGAGTCAGGTCCCGAACTCACTCCAGAACACAGCCCCAGGGACAGTGTTAATATGAGTCAGGTCCTGAACTCACTCTAGAACACAGCCCCAGGGACAGTGTTAATACGAGTCAGGCCCAATCTCACTCTAGAACGCAGCCTCGGGGACAGTGTTAATATGAGTCAGGTCCCGATCTCAGTCTAGAACACAGCCTCAGGGACAGTGTTAATACGAGTCAGGTCCCGATCTCACTCTAGAACACAGCCTCAGGGACAGTGTTAATACGAGTCAGGTCCCGATCTCACTCTAGAACACAGCCTCAGGGACAGTGTTAATACGAGCCAGGTCCTGATCTCACTCTGGAACACAGCCCCAGGGACAGTGTTACTAGGAGTCAGGTCCCGAACTCACTCTAGAACACAGCCCCGGAGACAGTGTTAATACGTGTCAGGTCCTGATCTCAATCTAGAACACAGCCTCAGGGACAGTGTTAATACGAGTCAGGTCCCGATCTCACTCTAGAACACAGCCTCAGGGACAGTGTTAATACGAATCTGGTCCTGATCTCACTCTAGAACACAGCCTCAGGGACAGTGTTAATACGAGTCAGGTCCGAATCTCACTCTGGAACACAGCCTCAGGGACAGTGTTAATGAGAGTCTGGTCCTGATCTCACTCTAGAACACAGCCTCAGGGACAGTGTTAATACGAGTCAGGTCCGAATCTCACTCTAGAACACAGCCTCAGGGACAGTGTTAATATGAGTCAGGTCCCGATCTCACTATAGAACACAGCCCCGGGGACAGTGTTAATACGAGTCAGGTCCCAAACTCACTCTAGAACACAGCCTCCGGGACAGTGTTAATACGAGTCAGGTCCCGATCTCACTCCAGAACACAGCCTCAGGGACCGTGTTAATATGAGTCAGGTCTCGATCTCACGCTAGAACAAAGCCCCAGGGACAGTGTTAATACGAATCAGGTCCCGATCTCACTCTAGAACTCAACCTCGTGGACAGTGTTAATATGAGTCAGGTCCTGATCTCACTCTAGAACACAGCCTCAGGGACAGTGTTAATACGAATCAGGTCCCGAACTCATTCTAGAACACGGCCTCAAGGGCAGTGTTAATACGAATCAGGTCCCGATCTCACTCTGGAACACAGCCTCAGGGACAGTGTTAATACAAGTCTGGTCCTGATCTCACTCTAGAACACAGCCTCAGGGACAGTGTTAATACGAGTCAGGTCCGAATCTCACTCTGGAACACAGCCTCAGGGACAGTGTTAATATGAGTCTGGTCCTGATCTCACTTTAGAACACAGCCTCAGGGACAGTGTTAATACGAGTCAGGTCCGGATCTCATTCTAGAACACAGCCTCAGGGACAGGGTTACTAGGAGTCAGGTCCCGATCTCACTCTAGAACACAGCCCCGGAGACAGTGTTAATACGAGTCAGGTCCTGATCTCAATCTAGAACACAGCCTCAGGGACAGTGTTAATACGAGTCAGGTCCCGATCTCACTCTAGAACACAGCCTCAGGGACAGTGTTAATACGAGTCAGGTTCCAATCACACTCTAGAACACAGCCTCAGGGACAGTGTTAATACGAGTCAGGTCCCAATCTCACTCTAGAACACAGCCTCAGGGACAGTGTTAATACGAGTCAGGTCCCGATCTCACTCTAGAACACAGCCTCAGGGACAGTGTTAATACGAGTCAGGTCCTGATCTCACTCTGGAACACAGCCCCAGGGACAGTGTTACTAGGAGTCAGGTCCCGATCTCACTCTAGAACACAGCCCCGGAGACAGTGTTAATACGAGTCAGGTCCTGATCTCAATCTAGAACACAGCCTCAGGGACAGTGTTAATACGAGTCAGGTCCCGATCTCACTCTAGAACACAGCCTCAGGGACAGTGTTAAAACGAGTCAGGTTCCAATCACACTCTAGAACACAGCCTCAGGGACAGTGTTAATATGAGTCTGGTCTCGATCTCACTCTAGAACACAGCCTCAGGGACAGTGTTATTACGAGTCAGGTCCCGATCTCACTCTAGAACACAGCCCCGGGTACAGTGATAATTCGAGTCAGGTCACGATCTCACTCTAGAACACAGCCTCAGGGACTATGTTAATACAAGTCAGGTCCCGATCTCACTCTAGAACACAGCCACAGGGACAGTGTTAATACGAGTCAGGTCCTGATCTCACTCTAGAACACAGCCGCGGGGACAGTGTAAATATGAGTCAGATCCCGATCTCACTCTAGAACACAGCCTCAGGGACAGTGTTAATACGAGTCAGGTCCCGATCTCACTCTAGAACACAGCCTCAGGGACAGTGTTAATACGAGTCGGGTCCCGATCGCACTCTAGAACACAGCCTCAGGGACAGTGTTAATACGAGTCAGGTCCTGATCTCACTCTGGAACACAACCCCAGGGACAGTGTTACTAGGAGTCAGGTCCCGATCTGACTCTAGAACACAGCCCCGGAGACAGTGTTAATACGAGTCAGGTCCTGATCTCAATCTAGAACACAGCCTCAGGGACAGTGTTAATACGAGTCAGGTCCCGATCTCACTCTAGAACACAGCCTCAGGGACAGTGTTAATGAGAGTCTGGTCCTGAACTCACTCTAGAACACAGCCTCAGGGACAGGGTTAATACGAGTCAGGTCCTGGTCTCACTCCAGAACACAGCCCCGGGGACAGTGTTAATCCGTGTCAGGTCCCGATCTCACTCCAGAACACAGCCTCAGGGACAGTGTTAATACGAGTCAGGTCCAGATCTCATTCTAGAACACAGCCTCAGGGACAGGGTTACTAGGAGTCAGGTCCGGATCTCATTCTAGAACACAGCCTCAGGGACAGGGTTACTAGGAGTCAGGTCCCGATCTCACTCTAGAACACAGCCCCGGAGACAGTGTTAATACGAGTCAGGTCCTGATCTCAATCTAGAACACAGCCTCAGGGACAGTGTTAATACGAGTCAGGTCCCGATCTCACTCTAGAACACAGCCTCAGGGACAGTGTTAATACGAGTCAGGTTCCAATCACACTCTAGAACACAGCCTCAGGGACAGTGTTAATACGAGTCAGGTCCCAATCTCACTCTAGAACACAGCCTCAGGGACAGTGTTAATACGAGTCAGGTCCCGATCTCACTCTAGAACACAGCCTCAGGGACAGTGTTAATACGAGTCAGGTCCTGATCTCACTCTGGAACACAGCCCCAGGGACAGTGTTACTAGGAGTCAGGTCCCGATCTCACTCTAGAACACAGCCCCGGAGACAGTGTTAATACGAGTCAGGTCCTGATCTCAATCTAGAACACAGCCTCAGGGACAGTGTTAATACGAGTCAGGTCCCGATCTCACTCTAGAACATAGCCTCAGGGACAGTGTTAAAACGAGTCAGGTTCCAATCACACTCTAGAACACAGCCTCAGGGACAGTGTTAATATGAGTCTGGTCCCGATCTCACTCTAGAACACAGCCTCAGGGACAGTGTTATTACGAGTCAGGTCCCGATCTCACTCTAGAACACAGCCCCGGGTACAGTGTTAATTCGAGTCAGGTCACGATCTCACTCTAGAACACAGCCTCAGGGACTATGTTAATACAAGTCAGGTCCCGATCTCACTCTAGAACACAGCCACAGGGACAGTGTTAATACGAGTCAGGTCCTGATCTCACTCTAGAACACAGCCGCGGGGACAGTGTAAATATGAGTCAGATCCCGATCTCACTCTAGAACACAGCCTCAGGGACAGTGTTAATACGAGTCAGGTCCCGATCTCACTCTAGAACACAGCCTCAGGGACAGTGTTAATACGGGTCGGGTCCTGATCGCACTCTAGAACACAGCCTCAGGGACAGTGTTAATACGAGTCAGGTCCTGATCTCACTCTGGAACACAACCCCAGGGACAGTGTTACTAGGAGTCAGGTCCCGATCTGACTCTAGAACACAGCCCCGGAGACAGTGTTAATACGAGTCAGGTCCTGATCTCAATCTAGAACACAGCCTCAGGGACAGTGTTAATACGAGTCAGGTCCCGATCTCACTCTAGAACACAGCCTCAGGGACAGTGTTAATGAGAGTCTGGTCCTGAACTCACTCTAGAACACAGCCTCAGGGACAGGGTTAATACGAGTCAGGTCCTGGTCTCACTCCAGAACACAGCCCCGGGGACAGTGTTAATCCGTGTCAGGTCCCGATCTCACTCCAGAACACAGCCTCAGGGACAGTGTTAATACGAGTCAGGTCCCGATCTCACTCTACAACACAGCCCCAGGGACAGTGTTAATACGAGTCAGGTCCCGATCTCACTCTAGAACACAGCCTCAGGGAGTATGTTAATACAAGTCAGGTCCTGATATCACTCTACAACACAGCCACAGGGACAGTGTTATTACGAGTCTGGTCCTGATCTCACTCTAGAACACAGCCGCGGGGACAATGTTAATATGAGTCAGATCCCGATCTCACTCTAGAACACAGTCTCAGGGACAGTGTTAATACGAGTCAGGTCCCGATCTCACTCTAGAACACAGCCTCAGGGACAGTGTTAATACGAGTCTGGCCCCGATCTCACTCTAGAACACAGCCTCAGGGACTGTGTTAATATGAGTCAGGTCCTGATCTCACTCTAGAACACAGCCTCAGGGACAGTGTTATTATGAGTCAGGTCCTGATCTCATTCTAGAACACAGTCCCGGGGACAGAGTTAATACGAGTCAGGTCCCGATCTCACTCTAGAACACAGCCCTGGAGACAGTGTTAATATGAGTCAGGTCCCGATCTCAAGTCTAGAACACAGCCTCAGGGACAGTGTTAATACGAGTCAGGTCCCGATCTCACTCTAGAACACAGCCTCAGGGACAGTGTTAATACGAGTCAGGTCCCGATCTCACTCTAGAACACAGCCTCAGGGACAGTGTTAATACGAGTCAGGTCCCGATCTAATTCTAGAACACAGCCTCAGGGACAGTGTTAATACGAGTCAGGTCCTGATCTCACTCTGGAACACAGCCTCAGGGACAGTGTTACTAGGAGTCAGGTCCCGATCTCACTCTAGAACACAGCCCCGGAGACGGTGTTAATACGAGCCAGGTTCTGATCTCAATCTAGAACACAGCCTCAGGGACAGTGTTAATACGAGTCAGGTCCCGATCTCACTCTAGAACACAGCCTCAGGGACAGTATTAATACGAGTCAGGTTCCAATCACACTCTAGAACACAGCCTCAGGGACAGTGTTAAAACGAGTCAGGTCCCGATCTCACTCTAGAACACAGCCTCAGGGACAGTGTTAGTACGAGTCAGGTCCCGAACTCACTCCAGAACACAGCCCCAGGGACAGTGTTAATATGAGTCAGGTCCTGAACTCACTCTAGAACACAGCCCCAGGGACAGTGTTAATACGAGTCAGGTCCCAATCTCACTCTAGAACGCAGCCTCGGGGACAGTGTTAATATGAGTCAGGTCCCGATCTCAGTCTAGAACACAGCCTCAGGGACAGTGTTAATACGAGTCAGGTCCCGATCTCACTCTAGAACACAGCCTCAGGGACAGTGTTAATACGAGTCAGGTCCCGATCTCACTCTAGAACACAGCCTCAGGGACAGTGTTAATACGAGCCAGGTCCTGATCTCACTCTGGAACACAGCCCCAGGGACAGTGTTACTAGGAGTCAGGTCCCGAACTCACTCTAGAACACAGCCCCGGAGACAGTGTTAATACGAGTCAGGTCCTGATCTCAATCTAGAACACAGCCTCAGGGACAGTGTTAATACGAGTCAGGTCCCGATCTCACTCTAGAACACAGCCTCAGGGACAGTGTTAATACGAATCTGGTCCTGATCTCACTCTAGAACACAGCCTCAGGGACAGTGTTAATACGAGTCAGGTCCGAATCTCACTCTGGAACACAGCCTCAGGGACAGTGTTAATGAGAGTCTGGTCCTGATCTCACTCTAGAACACAGCCTCAGGGGCAGTGTTAATACGAGTCAGGTCCGAATCTCACTCTAGAACACAGCCTCAGGGACAGTGTTAATATGAGTCAGGTCCCGATCTCACTATAGAACACAGCCCCGGGGACAGTGTTAATACGAGTCAGGTCCCAAACTCACTCTAGAACACAGCCTCCGGGACAGTGTTAATACGAGTCAGGTCCCGATCTCACTCTAGAACACAGCCTCAGGGACCGTGTTAATATGAGTCAGGTCTCGATCTCACGCTAGAACAAAGCCCCAGGGACAGTGTTAATACGAATCAGGTCCCGATCTCACTCTAGAACTCAACCTCGTGGACAGTGTTAATATGAGTCAGGTCCTGATCTCACTCTAGAACACAGCCTCAGGGACAGTGTTAATACGAACCAGGTCCCGAACTCATTCTAGAACACAGCCTCAAGGGCAGTGTTAATACGAATCAGGTCCCGATCTCACTCTGGAACACAGCCTCAGGGACAGTGTTAATACAAGTCTGGTCCTGATCTCACTCTAGAACACAGCCTCAGGGACAGTGTTAATACAAGTCAGGTCCGAATCTCACTCTGGAACACAGCCTCAGGGACAGTGTTAATATGAGTCTGGTCCTGATCTCACTTTAGAACACAGCCTCAGGGACAGTGTTAATACGAGTCAGGTCCGGATCTCATTCTAGAACACAGCCTCAGGGACAGGGTTACTACGAGTCAGGTCCTGATCTCACTCCAGAACACAGCCCCAGGGACAGTGTTAATCGGTGTCAGGTCACGATCTCACTCTAGAACACAGCCTCAGGGACAGTGTTAATACGAGTCAGGTCCCGATCTCTCTCTACAACACAGCCCCAGGGACAGTGTTAATACAAGTCAGGTCCTGATATCACTCTACAACACAACCACAGGGACAGTGTTATTACGAGTCTGGTCCTGATCTCACTCTAGAACACAGCCGCGGGGACAATGTTAATATGAGTCAGATCCCGATCTCACTCTAGAACACAGTCTCAGGGACAGTGTTAATACGAGTCAGGTCCCAATCTCACTCTAGAACGCAGCCTCGGGGACAGTGTTAATATGAGTCAGGTCCCGATCTCACTCTAGAACACAGCCTCAGGAACAATGTTAATACGAGTCAGGTCCCGATCTCACTCTAGAACACAGCCTCAGGGACAGTGTTAATATGAGTCAGGTCCCGATCTCACTCTAGAACACAGCCTCAGGGACAGTGTTAATACGAGTCAGGTCCTGATCTCACTCTGGAACACAGCCCCAGGGACAGTGTTACTAGGAGTCATGTCCGGATCTCACTCTAGAACACAGCCCCGGAGACAGTGTTAATACGAGTCAGGTCCTGATCTCAATCTAGAACACAGCCTCAAGGAAAGTGTTAATACGAGTCAGGTCCCGATCTCACTCTAGAACACAGCCTCAGGGACAGTGTTAATACGAGTCAGGTTCCAATCACACTCTAGAACACAGCCTCAGGGACAGTGTTAATACGAGTCAGGTCCCGATCTCACTCTAGAACACAGCCTCAGGGACAGTGTTAGTACGAGTCAGGTCCCGATCTCACTCTAGAACACAGCCCCGGGTACAGTGTTATTTCGAGTCAGGTCACGATCTCACTCTAGAACACAGCCTCAGGGACTATGTTAATACAAGTCAGGTCCTGATCTCACTCTAGAACACAGCCACCGGGACAGTGTTAATACGAGTCAGGTCCTGATCTCACTCTAGAATACAGCCGCGGGGACAGTGTAAATATGAGTCAGATCCCGATCTCACTCTAGAACACAGCCTCAGGGACAGTGTTAATACGAGTCAGGTCCCGATCTCACTCTAGAACACAGCCTCAGGGACAGTGTTAATACGAGTCGGGTCCCGATCGCACTCTAGAACACAGCCTCAGGGACAGTGTTAATACGAGTCAGGTCCTGATCTCACTCTGGAACACAACCCCAGGGACAGTGTTACTAGGAGTCAGGTCCCGATCTGACTCTAGAACACAGCCCCGGAGACAGTGTTAATACGAGTCAGGTCCTGATCTCAATCTAGAACACAGCCTCAGGGACAGTGTTAATACGAGTCAGGTCCCGATCTCACTCTAGAACACAGCCTCAGGGACAGTGTTAATGAGAGTCTGGTCCTGAACTCACTCTAGAACACAGCCTCAGGGACAGGGTTAATACGAGTCAGGTCCTGGTCTCACTCCAGAACACAGCCCCGGGGACAGTGTTAATCCGTGTCAGGTCCCGATCTCACTCCAGAACACAGCCTCAGGGACAGTGTTAATACGAGTCAGGTCCAGATCTCATTCTAGAACACAGCCTCAGGGACAGGGTTACTAGGAGTCAGGTCCGGATCTCATTCTAGAACACAGCCTCAGGGACAGGGTTACTAGGAGTCAGGTCCCGATCTCACTCTAGAACACAGCCCCGGAGACAGTGTTAATACGAGTCAGGTCCTGATCTCAATCTAGAACACAGCCTCAGGGACAGTGTTAATTCGAGTCAGGTCCCGATCTCACTCTAGAACACAGCCTCAGGGACAGTGTTAATACGAGTCAGGTTCCAATCACACTCTAGAACACAGCCTCAGGGACAGTGTTAATACGAGTCAGGTCCCAATCTCACTCTAGAACACAGCCTCAGGGACAGTGTTAATACGAGTCAGGTCCCGATCTCACTCTAGAACACAGCCTCAGGGACAGTGTTAATACGAGTCAGGTCCTGATCTCACTCTGGAACACAGCCCCAGGGACAGTGTTACTAGGAGTCAGGTCCCGATCTCACTCTAGAACACAGCCCCGGAGACAGTGTTAATACGAGTCAGGTCCTGATCTCAATCTAGAACACAGCCTCAGGGACAGTGTTAATACGAGTCAGGTCCCGATCTCACTCTAGAACATAGCCTCAGGGACAGTGTTAAAACGAGTCAGGTTCCAATCACACTCTAGAACACAGCCTCAGGGACAGTGTTAATATGAGTCTGGTCCCGATCTCACTCTAGAACACAGCCTCAGGGACAGTGTTATTACGAGTCAGGTCCCGATCTCACTCTAGAACACAGCCCCGGGTACAGTGTTAATTCGAGTCAGGTCACGATCTCACTCTAGAACACAGCCTCAGGGACTATGTTAATACAAGTCAGGTCCCGATCTCACTCTAGAACACAGCCACAGGGACAGTGTTAATACGAGTCAGGTCCTGATCTCACTCTAGAACACAGCCGCGGGGACAGTGTAAATATGAGTCAGATCCCGATCTCACTCTAGAACACAGCCTCAGGGACAGTGTTAATACGAGTCAGGTCCCGATCTCACTCTAGAACACAGCCTCAGGGACAGTGTTAATACGAGTCGGGTCCCGATCGCACTCTAGAACACAGCCTCAGGGACAGTGTTAATACGAGTCAGGTCCTGATCTCACTCTGGAACACAACCCCAGGGACAGTGTTACTAGGAGTCAGGTCCCGATCTGACTCTAGAACACAGCCCCGGAGACAGTGTTAATACGAGTCAGGTCCTGATCTCAATCTAGAACACAGCCTCAGGGACAGTGTTAATACGAGTCAGGTCCCGATCTCACTCTAGAACACAGCCTCAGGGACAGTGTTAATGAGAGTCTGGTCCTGAACTCACTCTAGAACACAGCCTCAGGGACAGGGTTAATATGAGTCAGGTCCTGGTCTCACTCCAGAACACAGCCCCGGGGACAGTGTTAATCCGTGTCAGGTCCCGATCTCACTCCAGAACACAGCCTCAGGGACAGTGTTAATACGAGTCAGGTCCCGATCTCACTCTACAACACAGCCCCAGGGACAGTGTTAATACGAGTCAGGTCCCGATCTCACTCTAGAACACAGCCTCAGGGACAGTGTTAATACGAATCTGGTCCTGATCTCACTCTAGAACACAGCCTCAGGGACAGTGTTAATACGAGTCAGGTCCGAATCTCACTCTGGAACACAGCCTCAGGGACAGTGTTAATGAGAGTCTGGTCCTGATCTCACTCTAGAACACAGCCTCAGGGGCAGTGTTAATACGAGTCAGGTCCGAATCTCACTCTAGAACACAGCCTCAGGGACAGTGTTAATATGAGTCAGGTCCCGATCTCACTATAGAACACAGCCCCGGGGACAGTGTTAATACGAGTCAGGTCCCAAACTCACTCTAGAACACAGCCTCCGGGACAGTGTTAATACGAGTCAGGTCCCGATCTCACTCTAGAACACAGCCTCAGGGACCGTGTTAATATGAGTCAGGTCTCGATCTCACGCTAGAACAAAGCCCCAGGGACAGTGTTAATACGAATCAGGTCCCGATCTCACTCTAGAACTCAACCTCGTGGACAGTGTTAATATGAGTCAGGTCCTGATCTCACTCTAGAACACAGCCTCAGGGACAGTGTTAATACGAACCAGGTCCCGAACTCATTCTAGAACACAGCCTCAAGGGCAGTGTTAATACGAATCAGGTCCCGATCTCACTCTGGAACACAGCCTCAGGGACAGTGTTAATACAAGTCTGGTCCTGATCTCACTCTAGAACACAGCCTCAGGGACAGTGTTAATACAAGTCAGGTCCGAATCTCACTCTGGAACACAGCCTCAGGGACAGTGTTAATATGAGTCTGGTCCTGATCTCACTTTAGAACACAGCCTCAGGGACAGTGTTAATACGAGTCAGGTCCGGATCTCATTCTAGAACACAGCCTCAGGGACAGGGTTACTACGAGTCAGGTCCTGATCTCACTCCAGAACACAGCCCCAGGGACAGTGTTAATCGGTGTCAGGTCACGATCTCACTCTAGAACACAGCCTCAGGGACAGTGTTAATACGAGTCAGGTCCCGATCTCTCTCTACAACACAGCCCCAGGGACAGTGTTAATACAAGTCAGGTCCTGATATCACTCTACAACACAACCACAGGGACAGTGTTATTACGAGTCTGGTCCTGATCTCACTCTAGAACACAACCGCGGGGACAATGTTAATATGAGTCAGATCCCGATCTCACTCTAGAACACAGTCTCAGGGACAGTGTTAATACGAGTCAGGTCCCAATCTCACTCTAGAACGCAGCCTCGGGGACAGTGTTAATATGAGTCAGGTCCCGATCTCACTCTAGAACACAGCCTCAGGAACAATGTTAATACGAGTCAGGTCCCGATCTCACTCTAGAACACAGCCTCAGGGACAGTGTTAATATGAGTCAGGTCCCGATCTCACTCTAGAACACAGCCTCAGGGACAGTGTTAATACGAGTCAGGTCCTGATCTCACTCTGGAACACAGCCCCAGGGACAGTGTTACTAGGAGTCATGTCCGGATCTCACTCTAGAACACAGCCCCGGAGACAGTGTTAATACGAGTCAGGTCCTGATCTCAATCTAGAACACAGCCTCAAGGAAAGTGTTAATACGAGTCAGGTCCCGATCTCACTCTAGAACACAGCCTCAGGGACAGTGTTAATACGAGTCAGGTTCCAATCACACTCTAGAACACAGCCTCAGGGACAGTGTTAATACGAGTCAGGTCCCGATCTCACTCTAGAACACAGCCTCAGGGACAGTGTTAGTACGAGTCAGGTCCCGATCTCACTCTAGAACACAGCCCCGGGTACAGTGTTATTTCGAGTCAGGTCACGATCTCACTCTAGAACACAGCCTCAGGGACTATGTTAATACAAGTCAGGTCCTGATCTCACTCTAGAACACAGCCACCGGGACAGTGTTAATACGAGTCAGGTCCTGATCTCACTCTAGAATACAGCCGCGGGGACAGTGTAAATATGAGTCAGATCCCGATCTCACTCTAGAACACAGCCTCAGGGACAGTGTTAATACGAGTCAGGTCCCGATCTCACTCTAGAACACAGCCTCAGGGACAGTGTTAATACGAGTCGGGTCCCGATCGCACTCTAGAACACAGCCTCAGGGACAGTGTTAATACGAGTCAGGTCCTGATCTCACTCTGGAACACAACCCCAGGGACAGTGTTACTAGGAGTCAGGTCCCGATCTGACTCTAGAACACAGCCCCGGAGACAGTGTTAATACGAGTCAGGTCCTGATCTCAATCTAGAACACAGCCTCAGGGACAGTGTTAATACGAGTCAGGTCCCGATCTCACTCTAGAACACAGCCTCAGGGACAGTGTTAATGAGAGTCTGGTCCTGAACTCACTCTAGAACACAGCCTCAGGGACAGGGTTAATACGAGTCAGGTCCTGGTCTCACTCCAGAACACAGCCCCGGGGACAGTGTTAATCCGTGTCAGGTCCCGATCTCACTCCAGAACACAGCCTCAGGGACAGTGTTAATACGAGTCAGGTCCAGATCTCATTCTAGAACACAGCCTCAGGGACAGGGTTACTAGGAGTCAGGTCCGGATCTCATTCTAGAACACAGCCTCAGGGACAGGGTTACTAGGAGTCAGGTCCCGATCTCACTCTAGAACACAGCCCCGGAGACAGTGTTAATACGAGTCAGGTCCTGATCTCAATCTAGAACACAGCCTCAGGGACAGTGTTAATTCGAGTCAGGTCCCGATCTCACTCTAGAACACAGCCTCAGGGACAGTGTTAATACGAGTCAGGTTCCAATCACACTCTAGAACACAGCCTCAGGGACAGTGTTAATACGAGTCAGGTCCCAATCTCACTCTAGAACACAGCCTCAGGGACAGTGTTAATACGAGTCAGGTCCCGATCTCACTCTAGAACACAGCCTCAGGGACAGTGTTAATACGAGTCAGGTCCTGATCTCACTCTGGAACACAGCCCCAGGGACAGTGTTACTAGGAGTCAGGTCCCGATCTCACTCTAGAACACAGCCCCGGAGACAGTGTTAATACGAGTCAGGTCCTGATCTCAATCTAGAACACAGCCTCAGGGACAGTGTTAATACGAGTCAGGTCCCGATCTCACTCTAGAACATAGCCTCAGGGACAGTGTTAAAACGAGTCAGGTTCCAATCACACTCTAGAACACAGCCTCAGGGACAGTGTTAATATGAGTCTGGTCCCGATCTCACTCTAGAACACAGCCTCAGGGACAGTGTTATTACGAGTCAGGTCCCGATCTCACTCTAGAACACAGCCCCGGGTACAGTGTTAATTCGAGTCAGGTCACGATCTCACTCTAGAACACAGCCTCAGGGACTATGTTAATACAAGTCAGGTCCCGATCTCACTCTAGAACACAGCCACAGGGACAGTGTTAATACGAGTCAGGTCCTGATCTCACTCTAGAACACAGCCGCGGGGACAGTGTAAATATGAGTCAGATCCCGATCTCACTCTAGAACACAGCCTCAGGGACAGTGTTAATACGAGTCAGGTCCCGATCTCACTCTAGAACACAGCCTCAGGGACAGTGTTAATACGAGTCGGGTCCCGATCGCACTCTAGAACACAGCCTCAGGGACAGTGTTAATACGAGTCAGGTCCTGATCTCACTCTGGAACACAACCCCAGGGACAGTGTTACTAGGAGTCAGGTCCCGATCTGACTCTAGAACACAGCCCCGGAGACAGTGTTAATACGAGTCAGGTCCTGATCTCAATCTAGAACACAGCCTCAGGGACAGTGTTAATACGAGTCAGGTCCCGATCTCACTCTAGAACACAGCCTCAGGGACAGTGTTAATGAGAGTCTGGTCCTGAACTCACTCTAGAACACAGCCTCAGGGACAGGGTTAATACGAGTCAGGTCCTGGTCTCACTCCAGAACACAGCCCCGGGGACAGTGTTAATCCGTGTCAGGTCCCGATCTCACTCCAGAACACAGCCTCAGGGACAGTGTTAATACGAGTCAGGTCCCGATCTCACTCTACAACACAGCCCCAGGGACAGTGTTAATACGAGTCAGGTCCCGATCTCACTCTAGAACACAGCCTCAGGGAGTATGTTAATACAAGTCAGGTCCTGATATCACTCTACAACACAGCCACAGGGACAGTGTTATTACGAGTCTGGTCCTGATCTCACTCTAGAACACAGCCGCGGGGACAATGTTAATATGAGTCAGATCCCGATCTCACTCTAGAACACAGTCTCAGGGACAGTGTTAATACGAGTCAGGTCCCGATCTCACTCTAGAACACAGCCTCAGGGACAGTGTTAATACGAGTCTGGCCCCGATCTCACTCTAGAACACAGCCTCAGGGACTGTGTTAATATGAGTCAGGTCCTGATCTCACTCTAGAACACAGCCTCAGGGACAGTGTTATTATGAGTCAGGTCCTGATCTCATTCTAGAACACAGTCCCGGGGACAGAGTTAATACGAGTCAGGTCCCGATCTCACTCTAGAACACAGCCCTGGAGACAGTGTTAATATGAGTCAGGTCCCGATCTCAAGTCTAGAACACAGCCTCAGGGACAGTGTTAATACGAGTCAGGTCCCGATCTCACTCTAGAACACAGCCTCAGGGACAGTGTTAATACGAGTCAGGTCCCGATCTCACTCTAGAACACAGCCTCAGGGACAGTGTTAATACGAGTCAGGTCCCGATCTAATTCTAGAACACAGCCTCAGGGACAGTGTTAATACGAGTCAGGTCCTGATCTCACTCTGGAACACAGCCTCAGGGACAGTGTTACTAGGAGTCAGGTCCCGATCTCACTCTAGAACACAGCCCCGGAGACGGTGTTAATACGAGCCAGGTTCTGATCTCAATCTAGAACACAGCCTCAGGGACAGTGTTAATACGAGTCAGGTCCCGATCTCACTCTAGAACACAGCCTCAGGGACAGTGTTAATACGAGTCAGGTTCCAATCACACTCTAGAACACAGCCTCAGGGACAGTGTTAAAACGAGTCAGGTCCCGATCTCACTCTAGAACACAGCCTCAGGGACAGTGTTAGTACGAGTCAGGTCCCGAACTCACTCCAGAACACAGCCCCAGGGACAGTGTTAATATGAGTCAGGTCCTGAACTCACTCTAGAACACAGCCCCAGGGACAGTGTTAATACGAGTCAGGTCCCAATCTCACTCTAGAACGCAGCCTCGGGGACAGTGTTAATATGAGTCAGGTCCCGATCTCAGTCTAGAACACAGCCTCAGGGACAGTGTTAATACGAGTCAGGTCCCGATCTCACTCTAGAACACAGCCTCAGGGACAGTGTTAATACGAGTCAGGTCCCGATCTCACTCTAGAACACAGCCTCAGGGACAGTGTTAATACGAGCCAGGTCCTGATCTCACTCTGGAACACAGCCCCAGGGACAGTGTTACTAGGAGTCAGGTCCCGAACTCACTCTAGAACACAGCCCCGGAGACAGTGTTAATACGAGTCAGGTCCTGATCTCAATCTAGAACACAGCCTCAGGGACAGTGTTAATACGAGTCAGGTCCCGATCTCACTCTAGAACACAGCCTCAGGGACAGTGTTAATACGAATCTGGTCCTGATCTCACTCTAGAACACAGCCTCAGGGACAGTGTTAATACGAGTCAGGTCCGAATCTCACTCTGGAACACAGCCTCAGGGACAGTGTTAATGAGAGTCTGGTCCTGATCTCACTCTAGAACACAGCCTCAGGGGCAGTGTTAATACGAGTCAGGTCCGAATCTCACTCTAGAACACAGCCTCAGGGACAGTGTTAATATGAGTCAGGTCCCGATCTCACTATAGAACACAGCCCCGGGGACAGTGTTAATACGAGTCAGGTCCCAAACTCACTCTAGAACACAGCCTCCGGGACAGTGTTAATACGAGTCAGGTCCCGATCTCACTCTAGAACACAGCCTCAGGGACCGTGTTAATATGAGTCAGGTCTCGATCTCACGCTAGAACAAAGCCCCAGGGACAGTGTTAATACGAATCAGGTCCCGATCTCACTCTAGAACTCAACCTCGTGGACAGTGTTAATATGAGTCAGGTCCTGATCTCACTCTAGAACACAGCCTCAGGGACAGTGTTAATACGAACCAGGTCCCGAACTCATTCTAGAACACAGCCTCAAGGGCAGTGTTAATACGAATCAGGTCCCGATCTCACTCTGGAACACAGCCTCAGGGACAGTGTTAATACAAGTCTGGTCCTGATCTCACTCTAGAACACAGCCTCAGGGACAGTGTTAATACAAGTCAGGTCCGAATCTCACTCTGGAACACAGCCTCAGGGACAGTGTTAATATGAGTCTGGTCCTGATCTCACTTTAGAACACAGCCTCAGGGACAGTGTTAATACGAGTCAGGTCCGGATCTCATTCTAGAACACAGCCTCAGGGACAGGGTTACTACGAGTCAGGTCCTGATCTCACTCCAGAACACAGCCCCAGGGACAGTGTTAATCGGTGTCAGGTCACGATCTCACTCTAGAACACAGCCTCAGGGACAGTGTTAATACGAGTCAGGTCCCGATCTCTCTCTACAACACAGCCCCAGGGACAGTGTTAATACAAGTCAGGTCCTGATATCACTCTACAACACAACCACAGGGACAGTGTTATTACGAGTCTGGTCCTGATCTCACTCTAGAACACAGCCGCGGGGACAATGTTAATATGAGTCAGATCCCGATCTCACTCTAGAACACAGTCTCAGGGACAGTGTTAATACGAGTCAGGTCCCAATCTCACTCTAGAACGCAGCCTCGGGGACAGTGTTAATATGAGTCAGGTCCCGATCTCACTCTAGAACACAGCCTCAGGGACAGTGTTAATATGAGTCAGGTCCCGATCTCACTCTTCAACACAGCCTCAGGGACAGTGTTAATACGAGTCAGGTCCTGATCTCACTCTGGAACACAGCCCCAGGGACAGTGTTACTAGGAGTCATGTCCCGATCTCACTCTAGAACACAGCCCCGGAGACAGTGTTAATACGAGTCAGGTCCTGATCTCAATCTAGAACACAGCCTCAAGGAAAGTGTTAATACGAGTCAGGTCCCGATCTCACTCTAGAACACAGCCTCAGGGACAGTGTTAATACGAGTCAGGTTCCAATCACACTCTAGAACACAGCCTCAGGGACAGTGTTAATACGAGTCAGGTCCCGATCTCACTCTAGAACACAGCCTCAGGGACAGTGTTAGTACGAGTCAGGTCCCGATCTCACTCTAGAACACAGCCCCGGGTACAGTGTTATTTCGAGTCAGGTCACGATCTCACTCTAGAACACAGCCTCAGGGACTATGTTAATACAAGTCAGGTCCTGATCTCACTCTAGAACACAGCCACCGGGACAGTGTTAATACGAGTCAGGTCCTGATCTCACTCTAGAATACAGCCGCGGGGACAGTGTAAATATGAGTCAGATCCCGATCTCACTCTAGAAAACAGCCTCAGGGACAGTGTTAATACGTGCCTGGGCCCGATCTCACTCTAGAACACAGCCTCAGGGACAGTGTTAATACAAGTTATGTCCCGATCTCACTATAGAACACAGCCCCGGGGACAGTGTTAATACGTGTCAGGTCCCAAACTCACTCTAGAACACAGCCTCCGGGACAGTGTTAATACGAGTCAGGTCCCGATCTCACTCTAGAACACAGCCTCAGGGATCGTGTTAATATGAGTCAGGTCTCGATCTCACTCTAGAACAAAGCCCCAGGGACAGTGTTAATACAAATCAGGTCCCGATCTCACTCTAGAACTCAACCTCGTGGACAGTGTTAATATGAGTCAGGTCCCGATCTCACTCTAGAACACAGCCTCAAGGACAGTGTTAATATGAGTCAGGTCCCGATCTCACTCTAGAACACAGCCTCAGGGACAGTGTTAATACGAGTCAGGTCCCGAACTCACTCTAGAACACAGCCTCAAGGGCAGTGTTAATACGAATCAGGTCCCGATCTCACTCTGGAACACAGCATCAGGGACAGTGTTAATACGAGTCAGGTCCGAATCTCACTCTGGAACACAGCCTCAGGGACAGTGTTAATGAGAGTCTGGTCCTGATCTCACTCTAGAACACAGCCTCAGGGACAGGGTTAATACGAGTCAGGTCCTGGTCTCACTCCAGAACACAGCCCCGGGGACAGTATTAATCCGTGTCAGGTCCCGATCTCACTCTAGAACACAGCCTCAGGGACAGTGTTAATACGAGTCAGGTCCCGATCTCACTCTACAACACAGCCCCAGGGACAGTGTTAATACGAGTCAGGTCCTGATATCACTCTACAACACAGCCACAGGGACAGTGTTATTACGAGTCTGGTCCTGATCTCACTCTAGAACACAGCCGCGGGGACAATGTTAATATGAGTCAGATCCCGATCTCATTCTAGAACACAGTCTCAGGGACTGTGTTAATACGAGTCAGGTCCCGATCTCACTCTAGAACACAGCCTCAGGGACAGTGTTAATGCTAGTCTGGCCCCGATCTCACTCTAGAACACAGCCTCAGGGACTGTGTTAATATGAGTCAGGTCCTGATCTCACTCTAGAACACAGCCTCAGGGACAGTGTTATTATGAGTCAGGTCCTGATCTCACTCTAGAACACAGTCCCGGGGACAGAGTTAATACGAGTCAGGTCCCGATCTCACTCTAGAACACAGCCCTGGAGACAGTGTTAATATGAGTCAGGTCCCGATCTCAAGTCTAGAACACAGCCTCAGGGACAGTGTTAATACGAGTCAGGTCCCGATCTCACTCTAGAACACAGCCTCAGGGACAGTGTTAATATGAGTCAGGTCCTGAACTCACTCTAGAACACAGCCCCAGGGACAGTGTTAATACGAGTCAGGTCCTGATCTCACTCTGGAACACAGCCTCAGGGACAGTGTTACTAGGAGTCAGGTCCCGATCTCACTCTAGAACACAGCCCCGGAGACAGTGTTAATACGAGTCAGGTCCTGATCTCAATCTAGAACACAGCCTCAGGGACAGTGTTAATACGAGTCAGGTCCGGATCTCACTCTAGAACACAGCCTCAGGGACAGGGTTACTACGAGTCAGGTACTGATCTCACTCCAGAACACAGCCCCAGGGACAGTGTTAATCGGGGTCAGGTCACGATCTCACTCTAGAACACAGCCTCAGGGACAGTGTTAATACGAGTCAGGTCCCGATCTCTCTCTACAACACAGTCTCAGGGACAGTGTTAATACGAGTCAGGTCCCAATCTCATTCTAGAACGCAGCCTCGGGGACAGTGTTAATATGAGTCAGGTCCCGATCTCACTCTAGAACACAGCCTCAGGGACAATGTTAATACGAGTCAGGTCCCGATCTCACTCTAGAACACAGCCTCAGGGACAGTGTTAATACGAGTCAGGTCCCGATCTCACTCTAGAACACAGCCTCAGGGACAGTGTTAATACGAGTCAGGTCCTGATCTCACTCTGGAACACAGCCCCAGGGAAAGTGTTACTAGGAGTCAGGTCCCGATCTCACTCTAGAACACAGCCCCGGAGACAGTGTTAATACGAGTCAGGTCCTGATCTCAATCTAGAACACAGCCTCAAGGAAAGTGTTAATACGAGTCAGGTCCCGATCTCACTCTAGAACACAGCCTCAGGGACAGTGTTAATACGAGTCAGGTTCCAATCACACTCTAGAACACAGCCTCAGGGACAGTGTTAGTACGAGTCAGGTCCCGATCTCACTCTAGAACACAGCCCCGGGTACAGTGTTATTTCGAGTCAGGTCACGATCTCACTCTAGAACACAGCCTCAGGGACTATGTTAATACAAGTCAGGTCCTGATCTCACTCTAGAACACAGCCACAGGGACAGTGTTAATACGAGTCAGGTCCTGATCTGACTCTAGAATACAGCCGCGGGGACAGTGTAAATATGAGTCAGATCCCGATCTCACTCTAGAAAACAGCCTCAGGGACAGTGTTAATACGTGCCTGGGCCCGATCTCACTCTAGAACACAGCCTCAGGGACAGTGTTAATACAAGTTATGTCCCGATCTCACTATAGAACACAGCCCCGGGGACAGTGTTAATACGTGTCAGGTCCCAAACTCACTCTAGAACACAGCCTCCGGGACAGTGTTAATACGAGTCAGGTCCCGATCTCACTCTAGAACACAGCCTCAGGGATCGTGTTAATATGAGTCAGGTCTCGATCTCACTCTAGAACAAAGCCCCAGGGACAGTGTTAATACAAATCAGGTCCCGATCTCACTCTAGAACTCAACCTCGTGGACAGTGTTAATATGAGTCAGGTCCCGATCTCACTCTAGAACACAGCCTCAAGGACAGTGTTAATATGAGTCAGGTCCCGATCTCACTCTAGAACACAGCCTCAGGGACAGTGTTAATACGAGTCAGGTCCCGAACTCACTCTAGAACACAGCCTCAAGGGCAGTGTTAATACGAATCAGGTCCCGATCTCACTCTGGAACACAGCCTCAGGGACAGTGTTAATACGAATCTGGTCCTGATCTCACTCTAGAACACAGCCTCAGGGACAGTGTTAATACGAGTCAGGTCCGAATCTCACTCTGGAACACAGCCTCAGGGACAGTGTTAATGAGAGTCTGGTCCTGATCTCACTCTAGAACACAGCCTCAGGGACAGGGTTAATACGAGTCAGGTCCTGGTCTCACTCCAGAACACAGCCCCGGGGACAGTGTTAATCCGTGTCAGGTCCCGATCTCACTCTAGAACACAGCCTCAGGGACAGTGTTAATACGAGTCAGGTCCCGATCTCACTCTACAACACAGCCCCAGGGACAGTGTTAATACGAGTCAGGTCCCGATCTCACTCTAGAACACAGCCTCAGGGACTATGTTAATACAAGTCAGGTCCTGATATCACTCTACAACACAGCCACAGGGACAGTGTTATTACGAGTCTGGTCCTGATCTCACTCTAGAACACAGCCGCGGGGACAATGTTAATATGAGTCAGATCCCGATCTCATTCTAGAACACAGTCTCAGGGACAGTGTTAATACGAGTCAGGTCCCGATCTCACTCTAGAACACAGCCTCAGGGACAGTGTTAATACGAGTCTGGCCCCGATCTCACTCTAGAACACAGCCTCAGGGACTGTGTTAATATGAGTCAGGTCCTGATCTCACTCTGGAACACAGCCTCAGGGACAGTGTTACTAGGAGTCAGGTCCCGATCTCACTCTAGAACACAACCCCGGAGACAGTGTTAATACGAGTCAGGTCCTGATCTCAATCTAGAACACAGCCTCAGGGCCAGTGTTAATACGAGTCAGGTCCCGATCTCACTCTAGAACACAGCCTCAGGGACAGTGTTAATACGAGTCAGGTTCCAATCACACTCTAGAACACAGCCTCAGGGACAGTGTTAATACGAGTCAGGTCCCAATCTCACTCTAGAACACAGCCTCAGGGACAGTGTTAATACGAGTCAGGTCCCGATCTCACTCTAGAACACAGCCTCAGGGACAGTGTTAATACGAGTCAGGTCCTGATCTCACTCTGGAACACAGCCCCAGGGACAGTGTTACTAGGAGTCAGGTCCCGATCTCACTCTAGAACACAGCCCCGGAGACAGTGTTAATACGAGTCAGGTCCTGATCTCAATCTAGAACACAGCCTCAGGGACAGTGTTAATACGAGTCAGGTCCCGATCTCACTCTAGAACACAGCCTCAGGGACAGTGTTAAAACGAGTCAGGTTCCAATCACACTCTAGAACACAGCCTCAGGGACAGTGTTAATATGAGTCTGGTCCCGATCTCACTCTAGAACACAGCCTCAGGGACAGTGTTAGTACGAGTCAGGTCCCGATCTCACTCTAGAACACAGCCCCGGGTACAGTGTTAATTCGAGTCAGGTCACGATCTCACTCTAGAACACAGCCTCAGGGACTATGTTAATACAAGTCAGGTCCCGATCTCACTCTAGAACACAGCCACAGGGACAGTGTTAATACGAGTCAGGTCCTGATCTCACTCTAGAACACAGCCGCGGGGACAGTGTAAATATGAGTCAGATCCCGATCTCACTCTAGAACACAGCCTCAGGGACAGTGTTAATACGAGTCAGGTCCCGATCTCACTCTAGAACACAGCCTCAGGGACAGTGTTAATACGAGTCGGGTCCCGATCGCACTCTAGAACACAGCCTCAGGGACAATGTTAATACGAGTCAGGTCCTGATCTCACTCTGGAACACAACCCCAGGGACAGTGTTACTAGGAGTCAGGTCCCGATCTCACTCTAGAACACAGCCCCGGAGACAGTGTTAATAGGAGTCAGGTCCTGATCTCAATCTAGAACACAGCCTCAGGGACAGTGTTAATACGAGTCAGGTCCCGATCTCACTCTAGAACACAGCCTCAGGGACAGTGTTAATGAGAGTCTGGTCCTGAACTCACTCTAGAACACAGCCTCAGGGACAGGGTTAATACGAGTCAGGTCCTGGTCTCACTCCAGAACACAGCCCCGGGGACAGTGTTAATCCGTGTCAGGTCCCGATCTCACTCTAGAACACAGCCTCAGGGACAGTGTTAATACGAGTCAGGTCCCGATCTCACTCTACAACACAGCCCCAGGGACAGTGTTAATACGAGTCAGGTCCCGATCTCACTCTAGAACACAGCCTCAGGGAGTATGTTAATACAAGTCAGGTCCTGATATCACTCTACAACACAGCCACAGGGACAGTGTTATTACGAGTCTGGTCCTGATCTCACTCTAGAACACATCCGCGGGGACAATGTTAATATGAGTCAGATCCCGATCTCACTCTAGAACACAGTCTCAGGGACAGTGTTAATACGAGTCAGGTCCCGATCTCACTCTAGAACACAGCCTCAGGGACAGTGTTAATACGAGTCTGGCCCCGATCTCACTCTAGAACACAGCCTCAGGGACTGTGTTAATATGAGTCAGGTCCTGATCTCACTCTAGAACACAGCCTCAGGGACAGTGTTATTATGAGTCAGGTCCTGATCTCACTCTAGAACACAGTCCCGGGGACAGAGTTAATACGAGTCAGGTCCCGATCTCACTCCAGAACACAGCCCTGGAGACAATGTTAATATGAGTCAGGTCCCGATCTCAAGTCTAGAACACAGCCTCAGGGACAGTGTTAGTACGAGTCAGGTCCCGATCTCACTCTAGAACACAGCCTCAGGGACAGTGTTAATACGAGTCAGGTCCCGATCTCACTCTAGAACACAGCCTCAGGGACAGTGTTAATACGAGTCAGGTCCCGATCTCATTCTAGAACACAGCCTCAGGGACAGTGTTAATACGAGTCAGGTCCTGATCTCACTCTGGAACACAGCCTCAGGGACAGTGTTACTAGGAGTCAGGTCCCGATCTCACTCTAGAACACAGCCCCGGAGACAGTGTTAATACGAGTCAGGTTCTGATCTCAATCTAGAACACAGCCTCAGGGACAGTGTTAATACGAGTCAGGTCCCGATCTCACTCTAGAACACAGCCTCAGGGACAGTGTTAATACGAGTCAGGTTCCAATCACACTCTAGAACACAGCCTCAGGGACAGTGTTAATACGAGTCAGGTCCCGATCTCACTCTAGAACAGAGCCTCAGGGACAGTGTTAGTACGAGTCAGGTCCCGAACTCACTCCAGAACACAGCCCCAGGGACAGTGTTAATATGAGTCAGATCCTGAACTCACTCTAGAACACAGCCCCAGGGACAGTGTTAATACGAGTCAGGTCCCAATCTCACTCTAGAACGCAGCCTCGGGGACAGTGTTAATATGAGTCAGGTCCCGATCTCAGTCTAGAACACAGCCTCAGGGACAGTGTTAATACGAGTCAGGTCCCGATCTCACTCTACAACACAGCCTCAGGGACAGTGTTAATACGAGTCAGGTCCCGATCTCACTCTAGAACACAGCCTCAGGGACAGTGTTAATACGAGCCAGGTCCTGATCTCACTCTGGAACACAGCCCCAGGGACAGTGTTACTAGGAGTCAGGTCCCGAACTCACTCTAGAACACAGCCCCGGAGACAGTGTTAATACGAGTCAGGTCCTGATCTCAATCTAGAACACAGCCTCAGGGACAGTGTTAATACGAGTCAGGTCCCGATCTCACTCTAGAACACAGCCTCAGGGACAGTGTTAAAACGAGTCAGGTTCCAATCACACTCTAGAACACAGCCTCAGGGACAGTGTTAATACGAGTCAGGTCCCGATCTCACTCTAGAACACAGCCCCGGGTACAGTGTTAATTCGAGTCAGGTCACGATCTCACTCTAGAACACAGCCTCAGGGACTATGTTAATACAAGTCAGGTCCCGATCTCACTCTAGAACACAGCCACAGGGACAGTGTTAATACGAGTCAGGTCCTGATCTCACTCTAGAACACAGCCGCGGGGACAGTGTAAATATGAGTCAGATCCCGATCTCACTCTAGAACACAGCCTCAGGGACAGTGTTAATACGTGTCTGGCCCCGATCTCACTCTAGAACACAGCCTCAGGGACAGTGTTAATACGAGTCAGGTCCCGATCTCACTATAGAACACAGCCCCGGGGACAGTGTTAATACGAGTCAGGTCCCAAACTCACTCTAGAACACAGCCTCCGGGACAGTGTTAATACGAGTCAGGTCCCGATCTCACTCTAGAACACAGCCTCAGGGATCGTGTTAATATGAGTCAGGTCTCGATCTCACGCTAGAACAAAGCCCCAGGGACAGTGTTAATACGAATCAGGTCCCGATCTCACTCTAGAACTCAACCTCGTGGACAGTGTTAATATGAGCCAGGTCCTGATCTCACTCTAGAACACAGCCTCAGGGACAGTGTTAATACGAATCAGGTCCCGAACTCATTCTAGAACACAGCCTCAAGGGCAGTGTTAATACGAATCAGGTCCCGATCTCACTCTGGAACACAGCCTCAGGGACAGTGTTAATACAAGTCTGGTCCTGATCTCACTCTAGAACACAGCCTCAGGGACAGTGTTAATACGAGTCAGGTCCGAATCTCACTCTGGAACACAGCCTCAGGGACAGTGTTAATACGAGTCAGGTCCCGATCTCACTCTACAACACAGCCCCAGGGACAGTGTTAATACGAGTCAGGTCCCGATCTCACTCTAGAACACAGCCTCAGGGACTATGTTAATACAAGTCAGGTCCTGATATCACTCTACAACACAGCCACAGGGACAGTGTTATTACGAGTCTGGTCCTGATCTCACTCTAGAACACAGCCGCGGGGACAATGTTAATATGAGTCAGATCCCGATCTCATTCTAGAACACAGTCTCAGGGA
The DNA here is from genome assembly GCF_052327205.1 of Somniosus microcephalus. Lineage (NCBI taxonomy): Eukaryota > Metazoa > Chordata > Chondrichthyes > Squaliformes > Somniosidae > Somniosus > Somniosus microcephalus. Next base: position 35,833,030 of record NW_028225185.1, read on the forward strand.
CAGTGTTAATACGAGTCAGGTCCCGATCTCACTCTAGAACACAGCCTCAGGGACAGTGTTAATACGAGTCTGGCCCCGATCTCACTCTAGAACACAGCCTCAGGGACTGTGTTAATATGAGTCAGGTCCTGATCTCACTCTGGAACACAGCCTCAGGGACAGTGTTACTAGGAGTCAGGTCCCGATCTCACTCTAGAACACAACCCCGGAGACAGTGTTAATACGAGTCAGGTCCTGATCTCAATCTAGAACACAGCCTCAGGGCCAGTGTTAATACGAGTCAGGTCCCGATCTCACTCTAGAACACAGCCTCAGGGACAGTGTTAATACGAGTCAGGTTCCAATCACACTCTAGAACACAGCCTCAGGGACAGTGTTAATACGAGTCAGGTCCCAATCTCACTCTAGAACACAGCCTCAGGGACAGTGTTAATACGAGTCAGGTCCCGATCTCACTCTAGAACACAGCCTCAGGGACAGTGTTAATACGAGTCAGGTCCTGATCTCACTCTGGAACACAGCCCCAGGGACAGTGTTACTAGGAGTCAGGTCCCGATCTCACTCTAGAACACAGCCCCGGAGACAGTGTTAATACGAGTCAGGTCCTGATCTCAATCTAGAACACAGCCTCAGGGACAGTGTTAATACGAGTCAGGTCCCGATCTCACTCTAGAACACAGCCTCAGGGACAGTGTTAAAACGAGTCAGGTTCCAATCACACTCTAGAACACAGCCTCAGGGACAGTGTTAATATGAGTCTGGTCCCGATCTCACTCTAGAACACAGCCTCAGGGACAGTGTTAGTACGAGTCAGGTCCCGATCTCACTCTAGAACACAGCCCCGGGTACAGTGTTAATTCGAGTCAGGTCACGATCTCACTCTAGAACACAGCCTCAGGGACTATGTTAATACAAGTCAGGTCCCGATCTCACTCTAGAACACAGCCACAGGGACAGTGTTAATACGAGTCAGGTCCTGATCTCACTCTAGAACACAGCCGCGGGGACAGTGTAAATATGAGTCAGATCCCGATCTCACTCTAGAACACAGCCTCAGGGACAGTGTTAATACGAGTCAGGTCCCGATCTCACTCTAGAACACAGCCTCAGGGACAGTGTTAATACGAGTCGGGTCCCGATCGCACTCTAGAACACAGCCTCAGGGACAATGTTAATACGAGTCAGGTCCTGATCTCACTCTGGAACACAACCCCAGGGACAGTGTTACTAGGAGTCAGGTCCCGATCTCACTCTAGAACACAGCCCCGGAGACAGTGTTAATAGGAGTCAGGTCCTGATCTCAATCTAGAACACAGCCTCAGGGACAGTGTTAATACGAGTCAGGTCCCGATCTCACTCTAGAACACAGCCTCAGGGACAGTGTTAATGAGAGTCTGGTCCTGAACTCACTCTAGAACACAGCCTCAGGGACAGGGTTAATACGAGTCAGGTCCTGGTCTCACTCCAGAACACAGCCCCGGGGACAGTGTTAATCCGTGTCAGGTCCCGATCTCACTCTAGAACACAGCCTCAGGGACAGTGTTAATACGAGTCAGGTCCCGATCTCACTCTACAACACAGCCCCAGGGACAGTGTTAATACGAGTCAGGTCCCGATCTCACTCTAGAACACAGCCTCAGGGAGTATGTTAATACAAGTCAGGTCCTGATATCACTCTACAACACAGCCACAGGGACAGTGTTATTACGAGTCTGGTCCTGATCTCACTCTAGAACACATCCGCGGGGACAATGTTAATATGAGTCAGATCCCGATCTCACTCTAGAACACAGTCTCAGGGACAGTGTTAATACGAGTCAGGTCCCGATCTCACTCTAGAACACAGCCTCAGGGACAGTGTTAATACGAGTCTGGCCCCGATCTCACTCTAGAACACAGCCTCAGGGACTGTGTTAATATGAGTCAGGTCCTGATCTCACTCTAGAACACAGCCTCAGGGACAGTGTTATTATGAGTCAGGTCCTGATCTCACTCTAGAACACAGTCCCGGGGACAGAGTTAATACGAGTCAGGTCCCGATCTCACTCCAGAACACAGCCCTGGAGACAGTGTTAATATGAGTCAGGTCCCGATCTCAAGTCTAGAACACAGCCTCAGGGACAGTGTTAATACGAGTCAGGTCCCGATCTCACTCTAGAACACAGCCTCAGGGACAGTGTTAATACGAGTCAGGTCCCGATCTCACTCTAGAACACAGCCTCAGGGACAGTGTTAATACGAGTCAGGTCCCGATCTCATTCTAGAACACAGCCTCAGGGACAGTGTTAATACGAGTCAGGTCCTGATCTCACTCTGGAACACAGCCTCAGGGACAGTGTTACTAGGAGTCAGGTCCCGATCTCACTCTAGAACACAGCCCCGGAGACAGTGTTAATACGAGTCAGGTTCTGATCTCAATCTAGAACACAGCCTCAGGGACAGTGTTAATACGAGTCAGGTCCCGATCTCACTCTAGAACACAGCCTCAGGGACAGTGTTAATACGAGTCAGGTTCCAATCACACTCTAGAACACAGCCTCAGGGACAGTGTTAATACGAGTCAGGTCCCGATCTCACTCTAGAACAGAGCCTCAGGGACAGTGTTAGTACGAGTCAGGTCCCGAACTCACTCCAGAACACAGCCCCAGGGACAGTGTTAATATGAGTCAGATCCTGAACTCACTCTAGAACACAGCCCCAGGGACAGTGTTAATACGAGTCAGGTCCCAATCTCACTCTAGAACGCAGCCTCGGGGACAGTGTTAATATGAGTCAGGTCCCGATCTCAGTCTAGAACACAGCCTCAGGGACAGTGTTAATACGAGTCAGGTCCCGATCTCACTCTACAACACAGCCTCAGGGACAGTGTTAATACGAGTCAGGTCCCGATCTCACTCTAGAACACAGCCTCAGGGACAGTGTTAATACGAGCCAGGTCCTGATCTCACTCTGGAACACAGCCCCAGGGACAGTGTTACTAGGAGTCAGGTCCCGAACTCACTCTAGAACACAGCCCCGGAGACAGTGTTAATACGAGTCAGGTCCTGATCTCAATCTAGAACACAGCCTCAGGGACAGTGTTAATACGAGTCAGGTCCCGATCTCACTCTAGAACACAGCCTCAGGGACAGTGTTAAAACGAGTCAGGTTCCAATCACACTCTAGAACACAGCCTCAGGGACAGTGTTAATACGAGTCAGGTCCCGATCTCACTCTAGAACACAGCCCCGGGTACAGTGTTAATTCGAGTCAGGTCACGATCTCACTCTAGAACACAGCCTCAGGGACTATGTTAATACAAGTCAGGTCCCGATCTCACTCTAGAACACAGCCACAGGGACAGTGTTAATACGAGTCAGGTCCTGATCTCACTCTAGAACACAGCCGCGGGGACAGTGTAAATATGAGTCAGATCCCGATCTCACTCTAGAACACAGCCTCAGGGACAGTGTTAATACGTGTCTGGCCCCGATCTCACTCTAGAACACAGCCTCAGGGACAGTGTTAATACGAGTCAGGTCCCGATCTCACTATAGAACACAGCCCCGGGGACAGTGTTAATACGAGTCAGGTCCCAAACTCACTCTAGAACACAGCCTCCGGGACAGTGTTAATACGAGTCAGGTCCCGATCTCACTCTAGAACACAGCCTCAGGGATCGTGTTAATATGAGTCAGGTCTCGATCTCACGCTAGAACAAAGCCCCAGGGACAGTGTTAATACGAATCAGGTCCCGATCTCACTCTAGAACTCAACCTCGTGGACAGTGTTAATATGAGTCAGGTCCTGATCTCACTCTAGAACACAGCCTCAGGGACAGTGTTAATACGAATCAGGTCCCGAACTCATTCTAGAACACAGCCTCAAGGGCAGTGTTAATACGAATCAGGTCCCGATCTCACTCTGGAACACAGCCTCAGGGACAGTGTTAATACAAGTCTGGTCCTGATCTCACTCTAGAACACAGCCTCAGGGACAGTGTTAATACGAGTCAGGTCCGAATCTCACTCTGGAACACAGCCTCAGGGACAGTGTTAATATGAGTCTGGTCCTGATCTCACTTTAGAACACAGCCTCAGGGACAGTGTTAATACGAGTCAGGTCCGGATCTCACTCTAGAACACAGCCTCAGGGACAGGGTTAATACGAGTCAGGTCCTGATCTCACTGCAGAACACAGCCCCGGGGACAGTGTTAATCGGTGTCAGGTCACGATCTCACTCTAGAACACAGCCTCAGGGACAGTGTTAATACGAGTCAGGTCCCGATCTCACTCTACAACACAGCCCCAGGGACAGTGTTAATACAAGTCAGGTCCTGATATCACTCTACAACACAGCCACAGGGACAGTGTTATTACGAGTCTGGTCCTGATCTCACTCTAGAACACAGCCACGGGGACAATGTTAATATGAGTCAGATCCCGATCTCACTCTAGAACACAGTCTCGGGGACAGTGTTAATACGAGTCAGGTCCCGATCTCACTCTGGAACACAGCCTCAGGGACAGTGTTAATACGAGTCTGGCCCCGATCTCACTCTAGAACACAGCCTCAGGGACAGTGTTAATACGAGTCAGGTCCCGATCTCACTATAGAACAAAGCCTCAGGGACAGTGTTAATACGAGTCAGGTCCCGATCTCACTCTAGAACACAGCCTCAGGGATAGTGTTAATACGAGTCAGGTCTCAATCTCACTCTAGAACAAAGCCCCAGGGACAGTGTTAATACGAATCAGGTCCCGATCTCACTCTAGAACACAGCCTCATGGACAGTGTTCATACGAGTCAGGTACCGATCTCCGTCTAGAACACAGCCACAGGGACAGTGTTAATATGAGTCAGGTCCTGATCTCACTCTAGAACACAGCCTCAGGGACAGTGTTAATACAAGACAGATCCCAATCACACTCTAGAACATAGCCTCAGGGACAGTGTTAATATGAGTCGGGTCCCGATCTCACTCTAGAACACAGCCCCGGGTACAGTGTTAATTCGAGTCAGGTCACGATCTCACTCTAGAACACAGCCACAGGGACAGTGTTAATAAGAGTCAGGTCCTGATCTCACTCTAGAACACAGCCCCGGGTACAGTGTTAATTCGAGTCAGGTCTCGATCTCACTCTAGAACACAGCCTCAGGGACAGTGTTTATACAAGTCAGGTCCCGATCTCCGTCTGGAACACAGCCACAGGGACAGTGTTAATACGAGTCAGTTCCTGATCTCACTCTAGAACACAGCCACAGGGACAGTGTTAATACTAGACAGATCCCAATCACACTCTAGAACACAGCCTCAGGGACAGTGTTAATATGAGTCAGGTCCCGATCTCACTCTAGAACACAGCCTCAGGGATAGTGTTAATACGAGTCAGGTCCCGATCTCACTCTAGAACACAGCCCCGGGTACAGTGTTAATTCGAGTCAGTTCCCGATCTCACTCTAGAACACAGCCTCAGGGACAGTGTTTATACAAGTCAGGTCCCGATCTCCCTATAGAACACAGCCACAGGGACAGTGTTAATACGAGTCAGGTCCTGATCTCACTCTAGAACACAGCCTCAGGGAAAGTGTTAATATGAGTCAGGTCCCGCTCTCACTCGAGAACACAGCCTCAGGGACAGAGTTAATACGAGTCAGATCCCGAACTGACTCTAGAACACAGCCCCGGGGACAGTGTTAATACGAGTCAGGTCCCGATCTCACTCTAGAACACAGCCCCGGGTACAGTGTTAATTCGAGTCAGTTCCCGATCTCACTCTAGAACACAGCCTCAGGGACAGTGTTTATACAAGTCAGGTCCCGATCTCCCTCTAGAACACAGCCACAGGGACAGTGTTAATACGAGTCAGGTCCTGATCTCACTCTAGAACACAGCCTCAGGGACAGTGTTAATACGAGTCAGGTCCCGATCTCACTCTAGAACACAGCCTCAGGGAAAGTGTTAATATGAGTCAGGTCCCGCTCTCACTCTAGAACACAGCCTCAGGGACAGAGTTAATACGAGTCAGATCCCGAACTGACTCTAGAACACAGCCCCGGGGACAGTGTTAATACGAGTCAGGTCCCGATCTCACTCTAGAACACAGCCCCGGGTACAGTGTTAATACGAGTCAGATCCAGATCTCAATCTGGAACACATCCTCAGGGACTGTGTTAATATGAGTCAGGTCCTGATCTCCGTCTAGAACACAGCCACAGGGACAGTGTTAATACGAGTCAGGTCCTGATCTCACTCTAGAACACAGCCTCAGGGACAGTGTTAATACAAGACAGATCCCAATCACACTCTAGAACATAGCCTCAGGGACAGTGTTAATACGAGTCAGGTCCCGATCTCACTCTAGAACACAGCCCCGGGTACAGTGTTAATTCGAGTCAGGTCACGATCTCACTCTAGAACACAGCCTCAGGGACTATGTTAATACAAGTCGGGTCGCGATCTCACTCTAGAACACAGCCACAGGGACAGTGTTAATACGAGTCAGGTCCTGATCTCACTCTAGAACACAGCCCCGGGTACAGTGTTAATTCGAGTCAGGTCTCGATCTCACTCTAGAACACAGCCACAGGGACAGTGTTAATACGAGTCAGGTCCCGATCTCACTATAGAACACAGCCCCGGGGACAGTGTTAATACGAGTCAGGTCCCAAACTCACTCTAGAACACAGCCTCCGGGACAGTGTTAATACGAGTCAGGTCCCGATCTCACTCTAGAACACAGCCTCAGGGATCGTGTTAATATGAGTCAGGTCTCGATCTCACGCTAGAACAAAGCCCCAGGGACAGTGTTAATACGAATCAGGTCCCGATCTCACTCTAGAACTCAACCTCGTGGACAGTGTTAATATGAGTCAGGTCCTGATCTCACTCTAGAACACAGCCTCAGGGACAGTGTTAATACGAATCAGGTCCCGAACTCATTCTAGAACACAGCCTCAAGGGCAGTGTTAATACGAATCAGGTCCCGATCTCACTCTGGAACACAGCCTCAGGGACAGTGTTAATACAAGTCTGGTCCTGATCTCACTCTAGAACACAGCCTCAGGGACAGTGTTAATACGAGTCTGGTCCGAATCTCACTCTGGAACACAGCCTCAGGGACAGTGTTAATATGAGTCTGGTCCTGATCTCACTTTAGAACACAGCCTCAGGGACAGTGTTAATACGAGTCAGGTCCGGATCTCACTCTAGAACACAGCCTCAGGTACAGGGTTAATACGAGTCAGGTCCTGATCTCACTGCAGAACACAGCCCCGGGGACAGTGTTAATCGGTGTCAGGTCACGATCTCACTCTAGAACACAGCCTCAGGGACAGTGTTAATACGAGTCAGGTCCCGATCTCACTCTACAACACAGCCCCAGGGACAGTGTTAATACAAGTCAGGTCCTGATATCACTCTACAACACAGCCACAGGGACAGTGTTATTACGAGTCTGGTCCTGATCTCACTCTAGAACACAGCCACGGGGACAATGTTAATATGAGTCAGATCCCGATCTCACTCTAGAACACAGTCTCGGGGACAGTGTTAATACGAGTCAGGTCCCAATCTCACTCTAGAACACAGCCTCAGGGACAGTGTTAATACGAGTCTGGCCCCGATCTCACTCTAGAACACAGCCTCAGGGACAGTGTTAATACGAGTCAGGTCCCGATCTCACTATAGAACAAAGCCTCAGGGACAGTGTTAATACGAGTCAGGTCCCGATCTCACTCTAGAACACAGCCTCAGGGATAGTGTTAATACGAGTCAGGTCTCAATCTCACTCTAGAACAAAGCCCCAGGGACAGTGTTAATACGAATCAGGTCCCGATCTCACTCTAGAACAAAGCCTCATGGACAGTGTTCATACGAGTCAGGTACCGATCTCCGTCTAGAACACAGCCACAGGGACAGTGTTAATATGAGTCAGGTCCTGATCTCACTCTAGAACACAGCCTCAGGGACAGTGTTAATACAAAACAGATCCCAATCACACTCTAGAACATAGCCTCAGGGACAGTGTTAATATGAGTCAGTTCCCGATCTCACTCTAGAACACAGCCCCGGGTACAGTGTTAATTCGAGTCAGGTCACGATCTCACTCTAGAACACAGCCACAGGGACAGTGTTAATAAGAGTCGGGTCCTGATCTCACTCTAGAACACAGCCCCGGGTACAGTGTTAATTCGAGTCAGGTCTCGATCTCACTCTAGAACACAGCCTCAGGGACAGTGTTTATACAAGTCAGGTCCCGATCTCCGTCTGGAACACAGCCACAGGGACAGTGTTAATACGAGTCAGTTCCTGATCTCACTCTAGAACACAGCCACAGGGACAGTGTTGATACTAGACAGATCCCAATCACACTCTAGAACACAGCCTCAGGGACAGTGTTAATATGAGTCAGGTCCCGATCTCACTCTAGAACACAGCCTCAGGGACAGTGTTAATACGAGTCAGGTCCCGATCTCACTCTAGAACACAGCCCCGGGTACAGTGTCAGTTCGAGTCAGTTCCCGATCTCACTCTAGAACACAGCCTCAGGGACAGTGTTTATACAAGTCAGGTCCCGATCTCCCTATAGAACACAGCCACAGGGACAGTGTTAATACGAGTCAGGTCCTGATCTCACTCTAGAACACAGCCTCAGGGAAAGTGTTAATATGAGTCAGGTCCCGCTCTCACTCGAGAACACAGCCTCAGGGACAGAGTTAATACGAGTCAGATCCCGAACTGACTCTAGAACACAGCCCCGGGGACAGTGTTAATACGAGTCAGGTCCCGATCTCACTCTAGAACACAGCCCCGGGTACAGTGTTAATTCGAGTCAGTTCCCGATCTCACTCTAGAACACAGCCTCAGGGACAGTGTTTATACAAGTCAGGTCCCGATCTCCCTCTAGAACACAGCCACAGGGACAGTGTTAATACGAGTCAGGTCCTGATCTCACTCTAGAACACAGCCTCAGGGACAGTGTTATTACGAGTCAGGTCCCGATCTCACTCTAGAACACAGCCTCAGGGAAAGTGTTAATATGAGTCAGGTCCCGCTCTCACTCTAGAACACAGCCTCAGGGACAGAGTTAATACGAGTCAGATCCCGAACTGACTCTAGAACACAGCCCCGGGGACAGTGTTAATACGAGTCAGGTCCCGATCTCACTCTAGAACACAGCCCCGGGTACAGTGTTAATACGAGTCGGATCCAGATCTCAATCTGGAACACATCCTCAGGGACTGTGTTAATATGAGTCAGGTCCTGATCTCCGTCTAGAACACAGCCACAGGGACAGTGTTAATACAAGACAGATCCCAATCACACTCTAGAACATAGCCTCAGGGACAGTGTTAATACGAGTCAGGTCCCGATCTCACTCTAGAACACAGCCCCGGGTACAGTGTTAATTCGAGTCAGGTCACGATCTCACTCTAGAACACAGCCTCAGGGACTATGTTAATACAAGTCAGGTCCCGATCTCACTCTAGAACACAGCCACAGGGACAGTGTTAATACGAGTCAGGTCCTGATCTCACTCTAGAACACAGCCCCGGGTACAGTGTTAATTCGAGTCAGGTCTCGATCTCACTCTAGAACACAGCCACAGGGACAGTGTTAATACGAGTCAGGTCCTGATCTCACTCTAGAACACAGCCTCAGGGACAGTGTTAATACTAGACAGATCCCAATCACACTCTAGAACACAGCCTCAGGGACAGTGTTCATACGAGTCAGGTCCCGATCTCACTCTAGAACACAGCCTCAGGGACAGTGTTAATACTAGACAGATCCCAATCACACTCTAGAACACAGCCTCAGGGACAGTGTTAATATGAGTCAGGTCCCGATCTCACTCTAGAACACAGCCTCAGGGACAGTGTTAATACGAGTCAGGTCCCGATCTCACTCTAGAACACAGCCCCGGGTACAGTGTTAATTCGAGTCAGTTCCCGATCTCACTCTAGAACACAGCCTCAGGGACAGTGTTTATACAAGTCAGGTCCCGATCTCCCTATAGAACACAGCCACAGGGACAGTGTTAATACGAGTCAGGTCCTGATCTCACTCTAGAACACAGCCTCAGGGAAAGTGTTAATATGAGTCAGGTCCCGCTCTCACTCGAGAACACAGCCTCAGGGACAGAGTTAATACGAGTCAGATCCCGAACTGACTCTAGAACACAGCCCCGGGGACAGTGTTAATACGAGTCAGGTCCCGATCTCACTCTAGAACACAGCCCCGGGTACAGTGTTAATTCGAGTCAGTTCCCGATCTCACTCTAGAACACAGCCTCAGGGACAGTGTTTATACAAGTCAGGTCCCGATCTCCCTCTAGAACACAGCCACAGGGACAGTGTTAATACGAGTCAGGTCCTGATCTCACTCTAGAACACAGCCTCAGGGACAGTGTTAATACGAGTCAGGTCCCGATCTCACTCTAGAACACAGCCTCAGGGAAAGTGTTAATACGAGTCAGGTCCTGATCTCACTCTAGAACACAGCCTCAGGGACAGTGTTAATACGAGTCAGGTCCTGATCTCACTCTAGAACACAGCCTCAGGGACAGTGTTAATACGAGTCAGGTCCCGATCTCACTATAGAACAAAGCCTCAGGGACAGTGTTAATACGAGTCAGGTCCCGATCTCACTCTAGAACACAGCCTCAGGGATAGTGTTAATACGATTCAGGTCTCAATCTCACTCTAGAACAAAGCCCCAGGGTCAGTGTTAATACGAATCAGGTCCCGATCTCACTCTAGAACACAGCCTCATGGACAGTGTTCATACGAGTCAGGTACCGATCTCCGTCTAGAACACAGCCACAGGGACAGTGTTAATATGAGTCAGGTCCCGATCTCACTCTAGAACACAGCCTCAGGGATAGTGTTAATACGAGTCAGGTCTCAATCTCACTCTAGAACAAAGCCCCAGGGACAGTGTTAATACGAATCAGGTCCCGATCTCACTCTATAACACAGCCTCATGGACAGTGTTCATACGAGTCAGGTACCGATCTCCGTCTAGAACACAGCCACAGGGACAGTGTTAATATGAGTCAGGTCCTGATCTCACTCTAGAACACAGCCTCAGGGACAGTGTTAATACAAGACAGATCCCAATCACACTCTAGAACATAGCCTCAGGGACAGTGTTAATATGAGTCAGGTCCCGATCTCACTCTAGAACACAGCCCCGGGTACAGTGTTAATTCGAGTCAGGTCACGATCTCACTCTAGAACACAGCCACAGGGACAGTGTTAATAAGAGTCAGGTCCTGATCTCACTCTAGAACACAGCCCCGGGTACAGTGTTAATTCGAGTCAGGTCTCGATCTCACTCTAGAACACAGCCTCAGGGACAGTGTTTATACAAGTCAGGTCCCGATCTCCGTCTGGAACACAGCCACAGGGACAGTGTTAATACGAGTCAGTTCCTGATCTCACTCTAGAACACAGCCACAGGGACAGTGTTAATACTAGACAGATCCCAATCACACTCTAGAACACAGCCTCAGGGACAGTGTTAATATGAGTCAGGTCCCGATCTCACTCTAGAACACAGCCTCAGGGACAGTGTTAATACGAGTCAGGTCCCGATCTCACTCTAGAACACAGCCCCGGGTACAGTGTTAATTCGAGTCAGTTCCCGATCTCACTATAGAACACAGCCTCAGGGACAGTGTTTATACAAGTCAGGTCCCGATCTCCCAATAGAACACAGCCACAGGGACAGTGTTAATACGAGTCAGGTCCTGATCTCACTCTAGAACACAGCCTCAGGGAAAGTGTTAATATGAGTCAGGTCCCGCTCTCACTCGAGAACACAGCCTCAGGGACAGAGTTAATACGAGTCAGATCCCGAACTGACTCTAGAACACAGCCCCGGGGACAGTGTTAATACGAGTCAGGTCCCGATCTCACTCTAGAACACAGCCCCGGGTACAGTGTTAATTCGAGTCAGTTCCCGATCTCACTCTAGAACACAGCCTCAGGGACAGTGTTTATACAAGTCAGGTCCCGATCTCCCTCTAGAACACAGCCACAGGGACAGTGTTAATACGAGTCAGGTCCTGATCTCACTCTAGAACACAGCCTCAGGGACAGTGTTATTACGAGTCAGGTCCCGATCTCACTCTAGAACACAGCCTCAGGGAAAGTGTTAATATGAGTCAGGTCCCGCTCTCACTCTAGAACACAGCTTCAGGGACAGAGTTAATACGAGTCAGATCCCGAACTGACTCTAGAACACAGCCCCGGGGACAGTGTTAATACGAGTCAGGTCCCGATCTCACTCCAGAACACAGCCCCGGGTACAGTGTTAATACGAGTCAGATCCAGATCCCAATCTGGAACACATCCTCAGGGACTGTGTTAATATGAGTCAGGTCCTGATCTCCGTCTAGAACACAGCCACAGGGACAGTGTTAATACGAGTCAGGTCCTGATCTCACTCTAGAACACAGCCTCAGGGACAGTGTTAATACAAGACAGATCCCAATCACACTCTAGAACATAGCCTCAGGGACAGTGTTAATACGAGTCAGGTCCCGATCTCACTCTAGAACACAGCCCCGGGTACAGTGTTAATTCGAGTCAGGTCACGATCTCACTCTAGAACACAGCCTCAGGGACTATGTTAATACAAGTCAGGTCCCGATCTCACTCTAGAACACAGCCACAGGGACAGTGTTAATACGAGTCAGGTCCTGATCTCACTCTAGAACACAGCCCCGGGTACAGTGTTAATTCGAGTCAGGTCTCGATCTCACTCTAGAACACAGCCACAGGGACAGTGTTAATACGAGTCAGGTCCTGATCTCACTCTAGAACACAGCCTCAGGGACAGTGTTAATACTAGACAGATCCCAATCACACTCTAGAACACAGCCTCAGGGACAGTGTTCATACGAGTCAGGTCCCGATCTCACTCTAGAACACAGCCTCAGGGACAGTGTTAATACTAGACAGATCCCAATCACACTCTAGAACACAGCCTCAGGGACAGTGTTAATATGAGTCAGGTCCCGATCTCACTCTAGAACACAGCCTCAGGGACAGTGTTAATACGAGTCAGGTCCCGATCTCACTCTACAACACAGCCCCGGGTACAGTGTTAATTCGAGTCAGTTCCCGATCTCACTCTAGAACACAGCCTCAGGGACAGTGTTTATACAAGTCAGGTCCCGATCTCCCTATAGAACACAGCCACAGGGACAGTGTTAATACGAGTCAGGTCCTGATCTCACTCTAGAACACAGCCTCAGGGAAAGTGTTAATATGAGTCAGGTCCCGCTCTCACTCGAGAACACAGCCTCAGGGACAGAGTTAATACGAGTCGGATCCCGAACTGACTCTAGAACACAGCCCCGGGGACAGTGTTAATACGAGTCAGGTCCCGATCTCACTCTAGAACACAGCCCCGGGTACAGTGTTAATTCGAGTCAGTTCCCGATCTCACTCTAGAACACAGCCTCAGGGACAGTGTTTATACAAGTCAGGTCCCGATCTCCCTCTAGAACACAGCCACAGGGACAGTGTTAATACGAGTCAGGTCCTGATCTCACTCTAGAACACAGCCTCAGGGACAGTGTTAATACGAGTCAGGTCCCGATCTCACTCTAGAACACAGCCTCAGGGAAAGTGTTAATATGAGTCAGGTCCTGATCTCACTCTAGAACACAGCCTCAGGGACAGTGTTAATACGAGTCAGGTCCTGATCTCACTCTAGAACACAGCCTCAGGGACAGTGTTAATACGAGTCAGGTCCCGATCTCACTATAGAACAAAGCCTCAGGGACAGTGTTAATACGAGTCAGGTCCCGATCTCACTCTAGAACACAGCCTCAGGGATAGTGTTAATACGAGTCAGGTCTCAATCTCACTCTAGAACAAAGCCCCAGGGACAGTGTTAATACGAATCAGGTCCCAATCTCACTCTAGAACACAGCCTCATGGACAGTGTTCATACGAGTCAGGTACCGATCTCCGTCTAGAACACAGCCACAGGGACAGTGTTAATATGAGTCAGGTCCCGATCTCACTCTAGAACACAGCCTCAGGGATAGTGTTAATACGAGTCAGGTCTCAATCTCACTCTAGAACAAAGCCCCAGGGACAGTGTTAATACGAATCAGGTCCCGATCTCACTCTAGAACACAGCCTCATGGACAGTGTTCATACGAGTCAGGTACCGATCTCCGTCTAGAACACAGCCACAGGGACAGTGTTAATATGAGTCAGGTCCTGATCTCACTCTAGAACACAGCCTCAGGGACAGTGTTAATACAAGACAGATCCCAATCACACTCTAGAACATAGCCTCAGGGACAGTGTTAATATGAGTCAGGTCCCGATCTCACTCTAGAACACAGCCCCGGGTACAGTGTTAATTCGAGTCAGGTCACGATCTCACTCTAGAACACAGCCACAGGGACAGTGTTAATAAGAGTCAGGTCCTGATCTCACTCTAGAACACAGCCCCGGGTACAGTGTTAATTCGAGTCAGGTCTCGATCTCACTCTAGAACACAGCCTCAGGGACAGTGTTTATACAAGTCAGGTCCCGATCTCCGTCTGGAACACAGCCACAGGGACAGTGTTAATACGAGTCAGTTCCTGATCTCACTCTAGAACACAGCCACAGGGACAGTGTTAATACTAGACAGATCCCAATCACACTCTAGAACACAGCCTCAGGGACAGTGTTAATATGAGTCAGGTCCCGATCTCACTCTAGAACACAGCCTCAGGGACAGTGTTAATACGAGTCAGGTCCCGATCTCACTCTAGAACACAGCCCCGGGTACAGTGTTAATTCGAGTCAGTTCCCGATCTCACTCTAGAACACAGCCTCAGGGACAGTGTTTATACAAGTCAGGTCCCGATCTCCCTATAGAACACAGCCACAGGGACAGTGTTAATACGAGTCAGGTCCTGATCTCACTCTAGAACACAGCCTCAGGGAAAGTGTTAATATGAGTCAGGTCCCGCTCTCACTCGAGAACACAGCCTCAGGGACAGAGTTAATACGAGTCAGATCCCGAACTGACTCTAGAACACAGCCCCGGGGACAGTGTTAATACGAGTCAGGTCCCGATCTCACTCTAGAACACAGCCCCGGGTACAGTGTTAATTCGAGTCAGTTCCCGATCTCACTCTAGAACACAGCCTCAGGGACAGTGTTTATACAAGTCAGGTCCCGATCTCCCTCTAGAACACAGCCACAGGGACAGTGTTAATACGAGTCAGGTCCTGATCTCACTCTAGAACACAGCCTCAGGGACAGTGTTATTACGAGTCAGGTCCCGATCTCACTCTAGAACACAGCCTCAGGGAAAGTGTTAATATGAGTCAGGTCCCGCTCTCACTCTAGAACACAGCCTCAGGGACAGAGTTAATACGAGTCAGATCCCGAACTGACTCTAGAACACAGCCCCGGGGACAGTGTTAATACGAGTCAGGTCCCGATCTCACTCTAGAACACAGCCCCGGGTACAGTGTTAATACGAGTCAGATCCAGATCTCAATCTGGAACACATCCTCAGGGACTGTGTTAATATGAGTCAGGTCCTGATCTCCGTCTAGAACACAGCCACAGGGACAGTGTTAATACGAGTCAGGTCCTGATCTCACTCTAGAACACAGCCTCAGGGACAGTGTTAATACAAGACAGATCCCAATCACACTCTAGAACATAGCCTCAGGGACAGTGTTAATACGAGTCAGGTCCCGATCTCACTCTAGAACACAGCCCCGGGTACAGTGTTAATTCGAGTCAGGTCACGATCTCACTCTAGAACACAGCCTCAGGGACTATGTTAATACAAGTCAGGTCCCGATCTCACTCTAGAACACAGCCACAGGGACAGTGTTAATACGAGTCAGGTCCTGATCTCACTCTAGAACACAGCCCCGGGTACAGTGTTAATTCGAGTCAGGTCTCGATCTCACTCTAGAACACAGCCACAGGGACAGTGTTAATACGAGTCAGGTCCTGATCTCACTCTAGAACACAGCCTCAGGGACAGTGTTAATACTAGACAGATCCCAATCACACTCTAGAACACAGCCTCAGGGACAGTGTTCATACGAGTCAGGTCCCGAACTCACTCTAGAACACAGCCTCAGGGACAGTGTTAATACTAGACAGATCCCAATCACACTCTAGAACACAGCCTCAGGGACAGTGTTAATATGAGTCAGGTCCCGATCTCACTCTAGAACACAGCCTCAGGGACAGTGTTAATACGAGTCAGGTCCCGATCTCACTCTAGAACACAGCCCCGGGTACAGTGTTAATTCGAGTCAGTTCCCGATCTCACTCTAGAACACAGCCTCAGGGACAGTGTTTATACAAGTCAGGTCCCGATCTCCCTATAGAACACAGCCACAGGGACAGTGTTAATACGAGTCAGGTCCTGATCTCACTCTAGAACACAGCCTCAGGGAAAGTGTTAATATGAGTCAGGTCCCGCTCTCACTCGAGAACACAGCCTCAGGGACAGAGTTAATACGAGTCAGATCCCGAACTGACTCTAGAACACAGCCCCGGGGACAGTGTTAATACGAGTCAGGTCCCGATCTCACTCTAGAACACAGCCCCGGGTACAGTGTTAATTCGAGTCAGTTCCCGATCTCACTCTAGAACACAGCCTCAGGGACAGTGTTTATACAAGTCAGGTCCCGATCTCCCTCTAGAACACAGCCACAGGGACAGTGTTAATACGAGTCAGGTCCTGATCTCACTCTAGAACACAGCCTCAGGGACAGTGTTAATACGAGTCAGGTCCCGATCTCACTCTAGAACACAGCCTCAGGGAAAGTGTTAATATGAGTCAGGTCCCGCTCTCACTCTAGAACACAGCCTCAGGGACAGAGTTAATACGAGTCAGATCCCGAACTGACTCTAGAACACAGCCCCGGGGACAGTGTTAATACGAGTCAGGTCCCGATCTCACTCTAGAACACAGCCCCGGGTACAGTGTTAATACGAGTCAGATCCAGATCCCAATCTGGAACACATCCTCAGGGACTGTGTTAATATGAGTCAGGTCCTGATCTCCGTCTAGAACACAGCCACAGGGACAGTGTTAATACGAGTCAGGTCCTGATCTCACTCTAGAACACAGCCTCAGGGACAGTGTTAATACAAGACAGATCCCAATCACACTCTAGAACATAGCCTCAGGGACAGTGTTAATACGAGTCAGGTCCCGATCTCACTCAAGAACACAGCCCCGGGTACAGTGTTAATTCGAGTCAGGTCACGATCTCACTCTAGAACACAGCCTCAGGGACTATGTTAATACAAGTCAGGTCCCGATCTCACTCTAGAACACAGCCACAGGGACAGTGTTAATACGAGTCAGGTCCTGATCTCACTCTAGAACACAGCCCCGGGTACAGTGTTAATTCGAGTCAGGTCTCGATCTCACTCTAGAACACAGCCACAGGGACAGTGTTAATACGAGTCAGGTCCTGATCTCACTCTAGAACACAGCCTCAGGGACAGTGTTAATACTAGACAGATCCCAATCACATTCTAGAACACAGCCTCAGGGACAGTGTTCATACGAGTCAGGTCCCGATCTCACTCTAGAACACAGCCTCAGGGACAGTGTTAATACGAGTCAGGTCCCGATCTCACTCTAGAACACAGCCTCAGGGACAGTGTTAATACGAGTCAGGTCCCGATCTCACTCTAGAACACAGCCTCAGGGACAGTGTTAATACGAGTCAGGTCCTGATCTCACTCTGGAACACAGCCCCAGGGACAGTGTTACTTGGAGTCAGGTCCCGATCTCACTCTAGAACACAGCCCCGGAGACAGTGTTAATACGAGTCAGGTCCTGATCTCAATCTAGAACACAGCCTCAGGGACAGTGTTAATACGAGTCAGGTCCCGATCTCACTCTAGAACACAGCCTCAGGGACAGTGTCAATACGAGTCAGGTCCCAATCACACTCTAGAACACAGCCTCAGGGACAGTGTTAATACGAGTCAGGTCCCGATCTCACTCTAGAACACAGCCTCAGGGACAGTGTTAGTACGAGTCAGGTCCCGATCTCTCTCTAGAACACAGCCCCGGGTACAGTGTTAATTCGAGTCAGGTCACGGTCTCACTCTAGAACACAGCCTCAGGGACTATGTTAATACAAGTCAGGTCCCGATCTCACTCTAGAACACAGCCACAGGGACAGTGTTAATACGAGTCAGGTCCTGATCTCACTCTAGAACACAGCCGCGGGGACAGTGTAAATATGAGTCAGATCCCGATCTCACTCTAGAACACAGCCTCAGGGACAGAGTTAATACGAGTCAGATCCCGAACTGACTCTAGAACACAGCCCCGGGGACAGTGTTAATACGAGTCAGGTCCCGATCTCACTCTAGAACACAGCCCCGGGTACAGTGTTAATACGAGTCAGATCCAGATCTCAATCTGGAACACATCCTCAGGGACTGTGTTAATATGAGTCAGGTCCTGATCTCCGTCTAGAACACAGCCACAGGGACAGTGTTAATACGAGTCAGGTCCTGATCTCACTCTAGAACACAGCCTCAGGGACAGTGTTAATACAAGACAGATCCCAATCACACTCTAGAACATAGCCTCAGGGACAGTGTTAATACGAGTCAGGTCCCGATCTCACTCTAGAACACAGCCCCGGGTACAGTGTTAATTCGAGTCAGGTCACGATCTCACTCTAGAACACAGCCTCAGGGACTATGTTAATACAAGTCAGGTCCCGATCTCACTCTAGAACACAGCCACAGGGACAGTGTTAATACGAGTCAGGTCCTGATCTCACTCTAGAACACAGCCCCGGGTACAGTGTTAATTCGAGTCAGGTCTCGATCTCACTCTAGAACACAGCCACAGGGACAGTGTTAATACGAGTCAGGTCCTGATCTCACTCTAGAACACAGCCTCAGGGACAGTGTTAATACTAGACAGATCCCAATCACACTCTAGAACACAGCCTCAGGGACAGTGTTCATACGAGTCAGGTCCCGAACTCACTCTAGAACACAGCCTCAGGGACAGTGTTAATACTAGACAGATCCCAATCACACTCTAGAACACAGCCTCAGGGACAGTGTTAATATGAGTCAGGTCCCGATCTCACTCTAGAACACAGCCTCAGGGACAGTGTTAATACGAGTCAGGTCCCGATCTCACTCTAGAACACAGCCCCGGGTACAGTGTTAATTCGAGTCAGTTCCCGATCTCACTCTAGAACACAGCCTCAGGGACAGTGTTTATACAAGTCAGGTCCCGATCTCCCTACAGAACACAGCCACAGGGACAGTGTTAATACGAGTCAGGTCCTGATCTCACTCTAGAACACAGCCTCAGGGAAAGTGTTAATATGAGTCAGGTCCCGCTCTCACTCGAGAACACAGCCTCAGGGACAGAGTTAATACGAGTCAGATCCCGAACTGACTCTAGAACACAGCCCCGGGGACAGTGTTAATACGAGTCAGGTCCCGATCTCACTCTAGAACACAGCCCCGGGTACAGTGTTAATTCGAGTCAGTTCCCGATCTCACTCTAGAACACAGCCTCAGGGACAGTGTTTATACAAGTCAGGTCCCGATCTCCCTCTAGAACACAGCCACAGGGACAGTGTTAATACGAGTCAGGTCCTGATCTCACTCTAGAACACAGCCTCAGGGACAGTGTTAATACGAGTCAGGTCCCGATCTCACTCTAGAACACAGCCTCAGGGAAAGTGTTAATATGAGTCAGGTCCCGCTCTCACTCTAGAACACAGCCTCAGGGACAGAGTTAATACGAGTCAGATCCCGAACTGACTCTAGAACACAGCCCCGGGGACAGTGTTAATACGAGTCAGGTCCCGATCTCACTCTAGAACACAGCCCCGGGTACAGTGTTAATACGAGTCAGATCCAGATCCCAATCTGGAACACATCCTCAGGGACTGTGTTAATATGAGTCAGGTCCTGATCTCCGTCTAGAACACAGCCACAGGGACAGTGTTAATACGAGTCAGGTCCTGATCTCACTCTAGAACACAGCCTCAGGGACAGTGTTAATACGAATCAGGTCCCGAACTCATTCTAGAACACAGCCTCAAGGGCAGTGTTAATACGAATCAGGTCCCGATCTCACTCTGGAACACAGCCTCAGGGACAGTGTTAATACAAGTCTGGTCCTGATCTCACTCTAGAACACAGCCTCAGGGACAGTGTTAATACGAGTCTGGTCCGAATCTCACTCTGGAACACAGCCTCAGGGACAGTGTTAATATGAGTCTGGTCCTGATCTCACTTTAGAACACAGCCTCAGGGACAGTGTTAATACGAGTCAGGTCCGGATCTCACTCTAGAACACAGCCTCAGGTACAGGGTTAATACGAGTCAGGTCCTGATCTCACTGCAGAACACAGCCCCGGGGACAGTGTTAATCGGTGTCAGGTCACGATCTCACTCTAGAACACAGCCTCAGGGACAGTGTTAATACGAGTCAGGTCCCGATCTCACTCTACAACACAGCCCCAGGGACAGTGTTAATACAAGTCAGGTCCTGATATCACTCTACAACACAGCCACAGGGACAGTGTTATTACGAGTCTGGTCCTGATCTCACTCTAGAACACAGCCACGGGGACAATGTTAATATGAGTCAGATCCCGATCTCACTCTAGAACACAGTCTCGGGGACAGTGTTAATACGAGTCAGGTCCCGATCTCACTCTAGAACACAGCCTCAGGGACAGTGTTAATACGAGTCTGGCCCCGATCTCACTCTAGAACACAGCCTCAGGGACAGTGTTAATACGAGTCAGGTCCCGATCTCACTATAGAACAAAGCCTCAGGGACAGTGTTAATACGAGTCAGGTCCCGATCTCACTCTAGAACACAGCCTCAGGGATAGTGTTAATACGAGTCAGGTCTCAATCTCACTCTAGAACAAAGCCCCAGGGACAGTGTTAATACGAATCAGGTCCCGATCTCACTCTAGAACACAGCCTCATGGACAGTGTTCATACGAGTCAGGTACCGATCTCCGTCTAGAACACAGCCACAGGGACAGTGTTAATATGAGTCAGGTCCTGATCTCACTCTAGAACACAGCCTCAGGGACAGTGTTAATACAAGACAGATCCCAATCACACTCTAGAACATAGCCTCAGGGACAGTGTTAATATGAGTCAGGTCCCGATCTCACTCTAGAACACAGCCCCGGGTACAGTGTTAATTCGAGTCAGGTCACGATCTCACTCTAGAACACAGCCACAGGGACAGTGTTAATAAGAGTCAGGTCCTGATCTCACTCTAGAACACAGCCCCGGGTACAGTGTTAATTCGAGTCAGGTCTCGATCTCACTCTAGAACACAGCCTCAGGGACAGTGTTTATACAAGTCAGGTCCCGATCTCCGTCTGGAACACAGCCACAGGGACAGTGTTAATACGAGTCAGTTCCTGATCTCACTCTAGAACACAGCCACAGGGACAGTGTTAATACTAGACAGATCCCAATCACACTCTAGAACACAGCCTCAGGGACAGTGTTAATATGAGTCAGGTCCCGATCTCACTCTAGAACACAGCCTCAGGGACAGTGTTAATACGAGTCAGGTCCCGATCTCACTCTAGAACACAGCCCCGGGTACAGTGTCAATTCGAGTCAGTTCCCGATCTCACTCTAGAACACAGCCTCAGGGACAGTGTTTATACAAGTCAGGTCCCGATCTCCCTATAGAACACAGCCACAGGGACAGTGTTAATACGAGTCAGGTCCTGATCTCACTCTAGAACACAGCCTCAGGGAAAGTGTTAATATGAGTCAGGTCCCGCTCTCACTCGAGAACACAGCCTCAGGGACAGAGTTAATACGAGTCAGATCCCGAACTGACTCTAGAACACAGCCCCGGGGACAGTGTTAATACGAGTCAGGTCCCGATCTCACTCTAGAACACAGCCCCGGGTACAGTGTTAATTCGAGTCAGTTCCCGATCTCACTCTAGAACACAGCCTCAGGGACAGTGTTTATACAAGTCAGGTCCCGATCTCCCTCTAGAACACAGCCACAGGGACAGTGTTATTACGAGTCAGGTCCTGATCTCACTCTAGAACACAGCCTCAGGGACAGTGTTATTACGAGTCAGGTCCCGATCTCACTCTAGAACACAGCCTCAGGGAAAGTGTTAATATGAGTCAGGTCCCGCTCTCACTCTAGAACACAGCCTCAGGGACAGAGTTAATACGAGTCAGATCCCGAACTGACTCTAGAACACAGCCCCGGGGACAGTGTTAATACGAGTCAGGTCCCGATCTCACTCTAGAACACAGCCCCGGGTACAGTGTTAATACGAGTCAGATCCAGATGTCAATCTGGAACACATCCTCAGGGACTGTGTTAATATGAGTCAGGTCCTGATCTCCGTCTAGAACACAGCCACAGGGACAGTGTTAATACGAGTCAGGTCCTGATCTCACTCTAGAACACAGCCTCAGGGACAGTGTTAATACAAGACAGATCCCAATCACACTCTAGAACATAGCCTCAGGGACAGTGTTAATACGAGTCAGGTCCCGATCTCACTCTAGAACACAGCCCCGGGTACAGTGTTAATTCGAGTCAGGTCACGATCTCACTCTAGAACACAGCCTCAGGGACTATGTTAATACAAGTCAGGTCCCGATCTCACTCTAGAACACAGCCACAGGGACAGTGTTAATACGAGTCAGGTCCTGATCTCACTCTAGAACACAGCCCCGGGTACAGTGTTAATTCGAGTCAGGTCTCGATCTCACTCTAGAACACAGCCACAGGGACAGTGTTAATACGAGTCAGGTCCTGATCTCACTCTAGAACACAGCCTCAGGGACAGTGTTAATACTAGACAGATCCCAATCACACTCTAGAACACAGCCTCAGGGACAGTGTTCATACGAGTCAGGTCCCGATCTCACTCTAGAACACAGCCTCAGGGACAGTGTTAATACTAGACAGATCCCAATCACACTCTAGAACACAGCCTCAGGGACAGTGTTAATATGAGTCAGGTCCCGATCTCACTCTAGAACACAGCCTCAGGGACAGTGTTAATACGAGTCAGGTCCCGATCTCACTCTAGAACACAGCCCCGGGTACAGTGTTAATTCGAGTCAGTTCCCGATCTCACTCTAGAACACAGCCTCAGGGACAGTGTTTATACAAGTCAGGTCCCGATCTCCCTATAGAACACAGCCACAGGGACAGTGTTAATACGAGTCAGGTCCTGATCTCACTCTAGAACACAGCCTCAGGGAAAGTGTTAATATGAGTCAGGTCCCGCTCTCACTCGAGAACACAGCCTCAGGGACAGAGTTAATACGAGTCAGATCCCGAACTGACTCTAGAACACAGCCCCGGGGACAGTGTTAATACGAGTCAGGTCCCGATCACACTCTAGAACACAGCCCCGGGTACAGTGTTAATTCGAGTCAGTTCCCGATCTCACTCTAGAACACAGCCTCAGGGACAGTGTTTATACAAGTCAGGTCCCGATCTCCCTCTAGAACACAGCCACAGGGACAGTGTTAATACGAGTCAGGTCCTGATCTCACTCTAGAACACAGCCTCAGGGACAGTGTTAATACGAGTCAGGTCCCGATCTCACTCTAGAACACAGCCTCAGGGAAAGTGTTAATACGAGTCAGGTCCTGATCTCACTCTAGAACACAGCCTCAGGGACAGTGTTAATACGAGTCAGGTCCTGATCTCACTCTAGAACACAGCCTCAGGGACAGTGTTAATACGAGTCAGGTCCCGATCTCACTATAGAACAAAGCCTCAGGGACAGTGTTAATACGAGTCAGGTCCCGATCTCACTCTAGAACACAGCCTCAGGGATAGTGTTAATACGATTCAGGTCTCAATCTCACTCTAGAACAAAGCCCCAGGGACAGTGTTAATACGAATCAGGTCCCGATCTCACTCTAGAACACAGCCTCATGGACAGTGTTCATACGAGTCAGGTACCGATCTCCGTCTAGAACACAGCCACAGGGACAGTGTTAATATGAGTCAGGTCCCGATCTCACTCTAGAACACAGCCTCAGGGATAGTGTTAATACGAGTCAGGTCTCAATCTCACTCTAGAACAAAGCCCCAGGGACAGTGTTAATACGAATCAGGTCCCGATCTCACTCTAGAACACAGCCTCATGGACAGTGTTCATACGAGTCAGGTACCGATCTCCGTCTAGAACACAGCCACAGGGACAGTGTTAATATGAGTCAGGTCCTGATCTCACTCTAGAACACAGCCTCAGGGACAGTGTTAATACAAGACAGATGCCAATCACACTCTAGAACATAGCCTCAGGGACAGTGTTAATATGAGTCAGGTCCCGATCTCACTCTAGAACACAGCCCCGGGTACAGTGTTAATTCGAGTCAGGTCACGATCTCACTCTAGAACACAGCCACAGGGACAGTGTTAATAAGAGTCAGGTCCTGATCTCACTCTAGAACACAGCCCCGGGTACAGTGTTAATTCGAGTCAGGTCTCGATCTCACTCTAGAACACAGCCTCAGGGACAGTGTTTATACAAGTCAGGTCCCGATCTCCGTCTGGAACACAGCCACAGGGACAGTGTTAATACGAGTCAGTTCCTGATCTCACTCTAGAACACAGCCACAGGGACAGTGTTAATACTAGACAGATCCCAATCACACTCTAGAACACAGCCTCAGGGACAGTGTTAATATGAGTCAGGTCCCGATCTCACTCTAGAACACAGCCTCAGGGACAGTGTTAATACGAGTCAGGTCCCGATCTCACTCTAGAACACAGCCCCGGGTACAGTGTTAATTCGAGTCAGTTCCCGATCTCACTCTAGAACACAGCCTCAGGGACAGTGTTTATACAAGTCAGGTCCCGATCTCCCTATAGAACACAGCCACAGGGACAGTGTTAATACGAGTCAGGTCCTGATCTCACTCTAGAACACAGCCTCAGGGAAAGTGTTAATATGAGTCAGGTCCCGCTCTCACTCGAGAACACAGCCTCAGGGACAGAGTTAATACGAGTCAGATCCCGAACTGACTCTAGAACACAGCCCCGGGGACAGTGTTAATACGAGTCAGGTCCCGATCTCACTCTAGAACACAGCCCCGGGTACAGTGTTAATTCGAGTCAGTTCCCGATCTCACTCTAGAACACAGCCTCAGGGACAGTGTTTATACAAGTCAGGTCCCGATCTCCCTCTAGAACACAGCCACAGGGACAGTGTTAATACGAGTCAGGTCCTGATCTCACTCTAGAACACAGCCTCAGGGACAGTGTTATTACGAGTCAGGTCCCGATCTCACTCTAGAACACAGCCTCAGGGAAAGTGTTAATATGAGTCAGGTCCCGCTCTCACTCTAGAACACAGCCTCAGGGACAGAGTTAATACGAGTCAGATCCCGAACTGACTCTAGAACACAGCCCCGGGGACAGTGTTAATACGAGTCAGGTCCCGATCTCACTCCAGAACACAGCCCCGGGTACAGTGTTAATACGAGTCAGATCCAGATCCCAATCTGGAACACATCCTCAGGGACAGTGTTAATACGAGTCAGGTCCTGATCTCACTCTAGAACACAGCCTCAGGGAAAGTGTTAATATGAGTCAGGTCCCGCTCTCACTCGAGAACACAGCCTCAGGGACAGAGTTAATACGAGTCAGATCCCGAACTGACTCTAGAACACAGCCCCGGGGACAGTGTTAATACGAGTCAGGTCCCGATCACACTCTAGAACACAGCCCCGGGTACAGTGTTAATTCGAGTCAGTTCCCGATCTCACTCTAGAACACAGCCTCAGGGACAGTGTTTATACAAGTCAGGTCCCGATCTCCCTCTAGAACACAGCCACAGGGACAGTGTTAATACGAGTCAGGTCCTGATCTCACTCTAGAACACAGCCTCAGGGACAGTGTTAATACGAGTCAGGTCCCGATCTCACTCTAGAACACAGCCTCAGGGAAAGTGTTCATACGAGTCAGGTCCTGATCTCACTCTAGAACACAGCCTCAGGGACAGTGTTAATACGAGTCAGGTCCTGATCTCACTCTAGAACACAGCCTCAGGGACAGTGTTAATACGAGTCAGGTCCCGATCTCACTATAGAACAAAGCCTCAGGGACAGTGTTAATACGAGTCAGGTCCCGATCTCACTCTAGAACACAGCCTCAGGGATAGTGTTAATACGATTCAGGTCTCAATCTCACTCTAGAACAAAGCCCCAGGGACAGTGTTAATACGAATCAGGTCCCGATCTCACTCTAGAACACAGCCTCATGGACAGTGTTCATACGAGTCAGGTACCGATCTCCGTCTAGAACACAGCCACAGGGACAGTGTTAATATGAGTCAGGTCCCGATCTCACTCTAGAACACAGCCTCAGGGATAGTGTTAATACGAGTCAGGTCTCAATCTCACTCTAGAACAAAGCCCCAGGGACAGTGTTAATACGAATCAGGTCCCGATCTCACTCTAGAACACAGCCTCATGGACAGTGTTCATACGAGTCAGGTACCGATCTCCGTCTAGAACACAGCCACAGGGACAGTGTTAATATGAGTCAGGTCCTGATCTCACTCTAGAACACAGCCTCAGGGACAGTGTTAATACAAGACAGATGCCAATCACACTCTAGAACATAGCCTCAGGGACAGTGTTAATATGAGTCAGGTCCCGATCTCACTCTAGAACACAGCCCCGGGTACAGTGTTAATTCGAGTCAGGTCACGATCTCACTCTAGAACACAGCCACAGGGACAGTGTTAATAAGAGTCAGGTCCTGATCTCACTCTAGAACACAGCCCCGGGTACAGTGTTAATTCGAGTCAGGTCTCGATCTCACTCTAGAACACAGCCTCAGGGACAGTGTTTATACAAGTCAGGTCCCGATCTCCGTCTGGAACACAGCCACAGGGACAGTGTTAATACGAGTCAGGTCCTGATCTC
Organism: Somniosus microcephalus; assembly: GCF_052327205.1. Lineage (NCBI taxonomy): Eukaryota > Metazoa > Chordata > Chondrichthyes > Squaliformes > Somniosidae > Somniosus > Somniosus microcephalus. Next base: position 35,859,985 of record NW_028225185.1, read on the forward strand.
ACTCTAGAACACAGCCTCAGGGACAGTGTTAATACGAGTCAGGTCCCGATCTCACTCTAGAACACAGCCTCAGGGAAAGTGTTCATACGAGTCAGGTCCTGATCTCACTCTAGAACACAGCCTCAGGGACAGTGTTAATACGAGTCAGGTCCCGATCTCACTCTAGAACACAGCCCCGGGTACAGTGTTAATTCGAGTCAGTTCCCGATCTCACTCTAGAACACAGCCTCAGGGACAGTGTTTATACAAGTCAGGTCCCGATCTCCCTATAGAACACAGCCACAGGGACAGTGTTAATACGAGTCAGGTCCTGATCTCACTCTAGAACACAGCCTCAGGGAAAGTGTTAATATGAGTCAGGTCCCGCTCTCACTCGAGAACACAGCCTCAGGGACAGAGTTAATACGAGTCAGATCCCGAACTGACTCTAGAACACAGCCCCGGGGACAGTGTTAATACGAGTCAGGTCCCGATCACACTCTAGAACACAGCCCCGGGTACAGTGTTAATTCGAGTCAGTTCCCGATCTCACTCTAGAACACAGCCTCAGGGACAGTGTTTATACAAGTCAGGTCCCGATCTCCCTCTAGAACACAGCCACAGGGACAGTGTTAATACGAGTCAGGTCCTGATCTCACTCTAGAACACAGCCTCAGGGACAGTGTTAATACGAGTCAGGTCCCGATCTCACTCTAGAACACAGCCTCAGGGAAAGTGTTAATACGAGTCAGGTCCTGATCTCACTCTAGAACACAGCCTCAGGGACAGTGTTAATACGAGTCAGGTCCTGATCTCACTCTAGAACACAGCCTCAGGGACAGTGTTAATACGAGTCAGGTCCCGATCTCACTATAGAACAAAGCCTCAGGGACAGTGTTAATACGAGTCAGGTCCCGATCTCACTCTAGAACACAGCCTCAGGGATAGTGTTAATACGATTCAGGTCTCAATCTCACTCTAGAACAAAGCCCCAGGGACAGTGTTAATACGAATCAGGTCCCGATCTCACTCTAGAACACAGCCTCATGGACAGTGTTCATACGAGTCAGGTACCGATCTCCGTCTAGAACACAGCCACAGGGACAGTGTTAATATGAGTCAGGTCCCGATCTCACTCTAGAACACAGCCTCAGGGATAGTGTTAATACGAGTCAGGTCTCAATCTCACTCTAGAACAAAGCCCCAGGGACAGTGTTAATACGAATCAGGTCCCGATCTCACTCTAGAACACAGCCTCATGGACAGTGTTCATACGAGTCAGGTACCGATCTCCGTCTAGAACACAGCCACAGGGACAGTGTTAATATGAGTCAGGTCCTGATCTCACTCTAGAACACAGCCTCAGGGACAGTGTTAATACAAGACAGATGCCAATCACACTCTAGAACATAGCCTCAGGGACAGTGTTAATATGAGTCAGGTCCCGATCTCACTCTAGAACACAGCCCCGGGTACAGTGTTAATTCGAGTCAGGTCACGATCTCACTCTAGAACACAGCCACAGGGACAGTGTTAATAAGAGTCAGGTCCTGATCTCACTCTAGAACACAGCCCCGGGTACAGTGTTAATTCGAGTCAGGTCTCGATCTCACTCTAGAACACAGCCTCAGGGACAGTGTTTATACAAGTCAGGTCCCGATCTCCGTCTGGAACACAGCCACAGGGACAGTGTTAATACGAGTCAGTTCCTGATCTCACTCTAGAACACAGCCACAGGGACAGTGTTAATACTAGACAGATCCCAATCACACTCTAGAACACAGCCTCAGGGACAGTGTTAATATGAGTCAGGTCCCGATCTCACTCTAGAACACAGCCTCAGGGACAGTGTTAATACGAGTCAGGTCCCGATCTCACTCTAGAACACAGCCCCGGGTACAGTGTTAATTCGAGTCAGTTCCCGATCTCACTCTAGAACACAGCCTCAGGGACAGTGTTTATACAAGTCAGGTCCCGATCTCCCTATAGAACACAGCCACAGGGACAGTGTTAATACGAGTCAGGTCCTGATCTCACTCTAGAACACAGCCTCAGGGAAAGTGTTAATATGAGTCAGGTCCCGCTCTCACTCGAGAACACAGCCTCAGGGACAGAGTTAATACGAGTCAGATCCCGAACTGACTCTAGAACACAGCCCCGGGGACAGTGTTAATACGAGTCAGGTCCCGATCTCACTCTAGAACACAGCCCCGGGTACAGTGTTAATTCGAGTCAGTTCCCGATCTCACTCTAGAACACAGCCTCAGGGACAGTGTTTATACAAGTCAGGTCCCGATCTCCCTCTAGAACACAGCCACAGGGACAGTGTTAATACGAGTCAGGTCCTGATCTCACTCTAGAACACAGCCTCAGGGACAGTGTTATTACGAGTCAGGTCCCGATCTCACTCTAGAACACAGCCTCAGGGAAAGTGTTAATATGAGTCAGGTCCCGCTCTCACTCTAGAACACAGCCTCAGGGACAGAGTTAATACGAGTCAGATCCCGAACTGACTCTAGAACACAGCCCCGGGGACAGTGTTAATACGAGTCAGGTCCCGATCTCACTCCAGAACTCAGCCCCGGGTACAGTGTTAATACGAGTCAGATCCAGATCCCAATCTGGAACACATCCTCAGGGACAGTGTTAATACGAGTCAGGTCCTGATCTCACTCTAGAACACAGCCTCAGGGAAAGTGTTAATATGAGTCAGGTCCCGCTCTCACTCGAGAACACAGCCTCAGGGACAGAGTTAATACGAGTCAGATCCCGAACTGACTCTAGAACACAGCCCCGGGGACAGTGTTAATACGAGTCAGGTCCCGATCACACTCTAGAACACAGCCCCGGGTACAGTGTTAATTCGAGTCAGTTCCCGATCTCACTCTAGAACACAGCCTCAGGGACAGTGTTTATACAAGTCAGGTCCCGATCTCCCTCTAGAACACAGCCACAGGGACAGTGTTAATACGAGTCAGGTCCTGATCTCACTCTAGAACACAGCCTCAGGGACAGTGTTAATACGAGTCAGGTCCCGATCTCACTCTAGAACACAGCCTCAGGGAAAGTGTTCATACGAGTCAGGTCCTGATCTCACTCTAGAACACAGCCTCAGGGACAGTGTTAATACGAGTCAGGTCCTGATCTCACTCTAGAACACAGCCTCAGGGACAGTGTTAATACGAGTCAGGTCCCGATCTCACTATAGAACAAAGCCTCAGGGACAGTGTTAATACGAGTCAGGTCCCGATCTCACTCTAGAACACAGCCTCAGGGATAGTGTTAATACGATTCAGGTCTCAATCTCACTCTAGAACAAAGCCCCAGGGACAGTGTTAATACGAATCAGGTCCCGATCTCACTCTAGAACACAGCCTCATGGACAGTGTTCATACGAGTCAGGTACCGATCTCCGTCTAGAACACAGCCACAGGGACAGTGTTAATATGAGTCAGGTCCCGATCTCACTCTAGAACACAGCCTCAGGGATAGTGTTAATACGAGTCAGGTCTCAATCTCACTCTAGAACAAAGCCCCAGGGACAGTGTTAATACGAATCAGGTCCCGATCTCACTCTAGAACACAGCCTCATGGACAGTGTTCATACGAGTCAGGTACCGATCTCCGTCTAGAACACAGCCACAGGGACAGTGTTAATATGAGTCAGGTCCTGATCTCACTCTAGAACACAGCCTCAGGGACAGTGTTAATACAAGACAGATGCCAATCACACTCTAGAACATAGCCTCAGGGACAGTGTTAATATGAGTCAGGTCCCGATCTCACTCTAGAACACAGCCCCGGGTACAGTGTTAATTCGAGTCAGGTCACGATCTCACTCTAGAACACAGCCACAGGGACAGTGTTAATAAGAGTCAGGTCCTGATCTCACTCTAGAACACAGCCCCGGGTACAGTGTTAATTCGAGTCAGGTCTCGATCTCACTCTAGAACACAGCCTCAGGGACAGTGTTTATACAAGTCAGGTCCCGATCTCCGTCTGGAACACAGCCACAGGGACAGTGTTAATACGAGTCAGTTCCTGATCTCACTCTAGAACACAGCCACAGGGACAGTGTTAATACTAGACAGATCCCAATCACACTCTAGAACACAGCCTCAGGGACAGTGTTAATATGAGTCAGGTCCCGATCTCACTCTAGAACACAGCCTCAGGGACAGTGTTAATACGAGTCAGGTCCCGATCTCACTCTAGAACACAGCCCCGGGTACAGTGTTAATTCGAGTCAGTTCCCGATCTCACTCTAGAACACAGCCTCAGGGACAGTGTTTATACAAGTCAGGTCCCGATCTCCCTATAGAACACAGCCACAGGGACAGTGTTAATACGAGTCAGGTCCTGATCTCACTCTAGAACACAGCCTCAGGGAAAGTGTTAATATGAGTCAGGTCCCGCTCTCACTCGAGAACACAGCCTCAGGGACAGAGTTAATACGAGTCAGATCCCGAACTGACTCTAGAACACAGCCCCGGGGACAGTGTTAATACGAGTCAGGTCCCGATCTCACTCTAGAACACAGCCCCGGGTACAGTGTTAATTCGAGTCAGTTCCCGATCTCACTCTAGAACACAGCCTCAGGGACAGTGTTTATACAAGTCAGGTCCCGATCTCCCTCTAGAACACAGCCACAGGGACAGTGTTAATACGAGTCAGGTCCTGATCTCACTCTAGAACACAGCCTCAGGGACAGTGTTATTACGAGTCAGGTCCCGATCTCACTCTAGAACACAGCCTCAGGGAAAGTGTTAATATGAGTCAGGTCCCGCTCTCACTCTAGAACACAGCCTCAGGGACAGAGTTAATACGAGTCAGATCCCGAACTGACTCTAGAACACAGCCCCGGGGACAGTGTTAATACGAGTCAGGTCCCGATCTCACTCCAGAACACAGCCCCGGGTACAGTGTTAATACGAGTCAGATCCAGATCCCAATCTGGAACACATCCTCAGGGACTGTGTTAATATGAGTCAGGTCCTGATCTCCGTCTAGAACACAGCCACAGGGACAGTGTTAATACGAGTCAGGTCCTGATCTCACTCTAGAACACAGCCTCAGGGACAGTGTTAATACAAGACAGATCCCAATCACACTCTAGAACATAGCCTCAGGGACAGTGTTAATACGAGTCAGGTCCCGATCTCACTCTAGAACACAGCCCCGGGTACAGTGTTAATTCGAGTCAGGTCACGATCTCACTCTAGAACACAGCCTCAGGGACTATGTTAATACAATTCAGGTCCCGATCTCACTCTAGAACACAGCCACAGGGACAGTGTTAATACGAGTCAGGTCCTGATCTCACTCTAGAACACAGCCCCGGGTACAGTGTTAATTCGAGTCAGGTCTCGATCTCACTCTAGAACACAGCCACAGGGACAGTGTTAATACGAGTCAGGTCCTGATCTCACTCTAGAACACAGCCTCAGGGACAGTGTTAATACTAGACAGATCCCAATCACACTCTAGAACACAGCCTCAGGGACAGTGTTCATACGAGTCAGGTCCCGATCTCACTCTAGAACACAGCCTCAGGGACAGTGTTAATACTAGACAGATCCCAATCACACTCTAGAACACAGCCTCAGGGACAGTGTTAATATGAGTCAGGTCCCGATCTCACTCTAGAACACAGCCTCAGGGACAGTGTTAATACGAGTCAGGTCCCGATCTCACTCTAGAACACAGCCCCGGGTACAGTGTTAATTCGAGTCAGTTCCCGATCTCACTCTAGAACACAGCCTCAGGGACAGTGTTTATACAAGTCAGGTCCCGATCTCCCTATAGAACACAGCCACAGGGACAGTGTTAATACGAGTCAGGTCCTGATCTCACTCTAGAACACAGCCTCAGGGAAAGTGTTAATATGAGTCAGGTCCCGCTCTCACTCGAGAACACAGCCTCAGGGACAGAGTTAATACGAGTCGGATCCCGAACTGACTCTAGAACACAGCCCCGGGGACAGTGTTAATACGAGTCAGGTCCCGATCTCACTCTAGAACACAGCCCCGGGTACAGTGTTAATTCGAGTCAGTTCCCGATCTCACTCTAGAACACAGCCTCAGGGACAGTGTTTATACAAGTCAGGTCCCGATCTCCCTCTAGAACACAGCCACAGGGACAGTGTTAATACGAGTCAGGTCCTGATCTCACTCTAGAACACAGCCTCAGGGACAGTGTTAATACGAGTCAGGTCCCGATCTCACTCTAGAACACAGCCTCAGGGAAAGTGTTAATATGAGTCAGGTCCTGATCTCACTCTAGAACACAGCCTCAGGGACAGTGTTAATACGAGTCAGGTCCTGATCTCACTCTAGAACACAGCCTCAGGGACAGTGTTAATACGAGTCAGGTCCTGATCTCACTCTAGAACACAGCCTCAGGGACAGTGTTAATACGAGTCAGGTCCCGATCTCACTATAGAACAAAGCCTCAGGGACAGTGTTAATACGAGTCAGGTCCCGATCTCACTCTAGAACACAGCCTCAGGGATAGTGTTAATACGAGTCAGGTCTCAATCTCACTCTAGAACAAAGCCCCAGGGACAGTGTTAATACGAATCAGGTCCCGATCTCACTCTAGAACACAGCCTCATGGACAGTGTTCATACGAGTCAGGTACCGATCTCCGTCTAGAACACAGCCACAGGGACAGTGTTAATATGAGTCAGGTCCCGATCTCACTCTAGAACACAGCCTCAGGGATAGTGTTAATACGAGTCAGGTCTCAATCTCACTCTAGAACAAAGCCCCAGGGACAGTGTTAATACGAATCAGGTCCCGATCTCACTCTAGAACACAGCCTCATGGACAGTGTTCATACGAGTCAGGTACCGATCTCCGTCTAGAACACAGCCACAGGGACAGTGTTAATATGAGTCAGGTCCTGATCTCACTCTAGAACACAGCCTCAGGGACAGTGTTAATACAAGACAGATCCCAATCACACTCTAGAACATAGCCTCAGGGACAGTGTTAATATGAGTCAGGTCCCGATCTCACTCTAGAACACAGCCCCGGGTACAGTGTTAATTCGAGTCAGGTCACGATCTCACTCTAGAACACAGCCACAGGGACAGTGTTAATAAGAGTCAGGTCCTGATCTCACTCTAGAACACAGCCCCGGGTACAGTGTTAATTCGAGTCAGGTCTCGATCTCACTCTAGAACACAGCCTCAGGGACAGTGTTTATACAAGTCAGGTCCCGATCTCCGTCTGGAACACAGCCACAGGGACAGTGTTAATACGAGTCAGTTCCTGATCTCACTCTAGAACACAGCCACAGGGACAGTGTTAATACTAGACAGATCCCAATCACACTCTAGAACACAGCCTCAGGGACAGTGTTAATATGAGTCAGGTCCCGATCTCACTCTAGAACACAGCCTCAGGGACAGTGTTAATACGAGTCAGGTCCCGATCTCACTCTAGAACACAGCCCCGGGTACAGTGTCAATTCGAGTCAGTTCCCGATCTCACTCTAGAACACAGCCTCAGGGACAGTGTTTATACAAGTCAGGTCCCGATCTCCCTATAGAACACAGCCACAGGGACAGTGTTAATACGAGTCAGGTCCTGATCTCACTCTAGAACACAGCCTCAGGGAAAGTGTTAATATGAGTCAGGTCCCGCTCTCACTCGAGAACACAGCCTCAGGGACAGAGTTAATACGAGTCAGATCCCGAACTGACTCTAGAACACAGCCCCGGGGACAGTGTTAATACGAGTCAGGTCCCGATCTCACTCTAGAACACAGCCCCGGGTACAGTGTTAATTCGAGTCAGTTCCCGATCTCACTCTAGAACACAGCCTCAGGGACAGTGTTTATACAAGTCAGGTCCCGATCTCCCTCTAGAACACAGCCACAGGGACAGTGTTAATACGAGTCAGGTCCTGATCTCACTCTAGAACACAGCCTCAGGGACAGTGTTATTACGAGTCAGGTCCCGATCTCACTCTAGAACACAGCCTCAGGGAAAGTGTTAATATGAGTCAGGTCCCGCTCTCACTCTAGAACACAGCCTCAGGGACAGAGTTAATACGAGTCAGATCCCGAACTGACTCTAGAACACAGCCCCGGGGACAGTGTTAATACGAGTCCGGTCCCGATCTCACTCTAGAACACAGCCCCGGGTACAGTGTTAATACGAGTCAGATCCAGATCTCAATCTGGAACACATCCTCAGGGACTGTGTTAATATGAGTCAGGTCCTGATCTCCGTCTAGAACACAGCCACAGGGACAGTGTTAATACGAGTCAGGTCCTGATCTCACTCTAGAACACAGCCTCAGGGACAGTGTTAATACAAGACAGATCCCAATCACACTCTAGAACATAGCCTCAGGGACAGTGTTAATACGAGTCAGGTCCCGATCTCACTCTAGAACACAGCCCCGGGTACAGTGTTAATTCGAGTCAGGTCACGATCTCACTCTAGAACACAGCCTCAGGGACTATGTTAATACAAGTCAGGTCCCGATCTCACTCTAGAACACAGCCACAGGGACAGTGTTAATACGAGTCAGGTCCTGATCTCACTCTAGAACACAGCCCCGGGTACAGTGTTAATTCGAGTCAGGTCTCGATCTCACTCTAGAACACAGCCACAGGGACAGTGTTAATACGAGTCAGGTCCTGATCTCACTCTAGAACACAGCCTCAGGGACAGTGTTAATACTAGACAGATCCCAATCACACTCTAGAACACAGCCTCAGGGACAGTGTTCATACGAGTCAGGTCCCGAACTCACTCTAGAACACAGCCTCAGGGACAGTGTTAATACTAGACAGATCCCAATCACACTCTAGAACACAGCCTCAGGGACAGTGTTAATATGAGTCAGGTCCCGATCTCACTCTAGAACACAGCCTCAGGGACAGTGTTAATACGAGTCAGGTCCCGATCTCACTCTAGAACACAGCCCCGGGTACAGTGTTAATTCGAGTCAGTTCCCAATCTCACTCTAGAACACAGCCTCAGGGACAGTGTTTATACAAGTCAGGTCCCGATCTCCCTATAGAACACAGCCACAGGGACAGTGTTAATACGAGTCAGGTCCTGATCTCACTCTAGAACACAGCCTCAGGGAAAGTGTTAATATGAGTCAGGTCCCGCTCTCACTCGAGAACACAGCCTCAGGGACAGAGTTAATACGAGTCAGATCCCGAACTGACTCTAGAACACAGCCCCGGGGACAGTGTTAATACGAGTCAGGTCCCGATCTCACTCTAGAACACAGCCCCGGGTACAGTGTTAATTCGAGTCAGTTCCCGATCTCACTCTAGAACACAGCCTCAGGGACAGTGTTTATACAAGTCAGGTCCCGATCTCCCTCTAGAACACAGCCACAGGGACAGTGTTAATACGAGTCAGGTCCTGATCTCACTCTAGAACACAGCCTCAGGGACAGTGTTAATACGAGTCAGGTCCCGATCTCACTCTAGAACACAGCCTCAGGGAAAGTGTTAATATGAGTCAGGTCCCGCTCTCACTCTAGAACACAGCCTCAGGGACAGAGTTAATACGAGTCAGATCCCGAACTGACTCTAGAACACAGCCCCGGGGACAGTGTTAATACGAGTCAGGTCCCGATCTCACTCTAGAACACAGCCCCGGGTACAGTGTTAATACGAGTCAGATCCAGATCCCAATCTGGAACACATCCTCAGGGACTGTGTTAATATGAGTCAGGTCCTGATCTCCGTCTAGAACACAGCCACAGGGACAGTGTTAATACGAGTCAGGTCCTGATCTCACTCTAGAACACAGCCTCAGGGACAGTGTTAATACAAGACAGATCCCAATCACACTCTAGAACATAGCCTCAGGGACAGTGTTAATACGAGTCAGGTCCCGATCTCACTCAAGAACACAGCCCCGGGTACAGTGTTAATTCGAGTCAGGTCACGATCTCACTCTAGAACACAGCCTCAGGGACTATGTTAATACAAGTCAGGTCCCGATCTCACTCTAGAACACAGCCACAGGGACAGTGTTAATACGAGTCAGGTCCTGATCTCACTCTAGAACACAGCCCCGGGTACAGTGTTAATTCGAGTCAGGTCTCGATCTCACTCTAGAACACAGCCACAGGGACAGTGTTAATACGAGTCAGGTCCTGATCTCACTCTAGAACACAGCCTCAGGGACAGTGTTAATACTAGACAGATCCCAATCACACTCTAGAACACAGCCTCAGGGACAGTGTTCATACGAGTCAGGTCCCGATCTCACTCTAGAACACAGCCTCAGGGACAGTGTTAATACGAGTCAGGTCCCGATCTCACTCTAGAACACAGCCTCAGGGACAGTGTTAATACGAGTCAGGTCCCGATCTCACTCTAGAACACAGCCTCAGGGACAGTGTTAATACGAGTCAGGTCCTGATCTCACTCTGGAACACAGCCCCAGGGACAGTGTTACTTGGAGTCAGGTCCCGATCTCACTCTAGAACACAGCCCCGGAGACAGTGTTAATACGAGTCAGGTCCTGATCTCAATCTAGAACACAGCCTCAGGGACAGTGTTAATACGAGTCAGGTCCCGATCTCACTCTAGAACACAGCCTCAGGGACAGTGTCAATACGAGTCAGGTTCCAATCACACTCTAGAACACAGCCTCAGGGACAGTGTTAATACGAGTCAGGTCCCGATCTCACTCTAGAACACAGCCTCAGGGACAATGTTAGTACGAGTCAGGTCCCGATCTCTCTCTAGAACACAGCCCCGGGTACAGTGTTAATTCGAGTCAGGTCACGGTCTCACTCTAGAACACAGCCTCAGGGACTATGTTAATACAAGTCAGGTCCCGATCTCACTCTAGAACACAGCCACAGGGACAGTGTTAATACGAGTCAGGTCCTGATCTCACTCTAGAACACAGCCGCGGTGACAGTGTAAATATGAGTCAGATCCCGATCTCACTCTAGAACACAGCCTCAGGGACAGAGTTAATACGAGTCAGATCCCGAACTGACTCTAGAACACAGCCCCGGGGACAGTGTTAATACGAGTCAGGTCCCGATCTCACTCTAGAACACAGCCCCGGGTACAGTGTTAATACGAGTCAGATCCAGATCTCAATCTGGAACACATCCTCAGGGACTGTCAAAATATGAGTCAGGTCCTGATCTCCGTCTAGAACACAGCCACAGGGACAGTGTTAATACGAGTCAGGTCCTGATCTCACTCTAGAACACAGCCTCAGGGACAGTGTTAATACAAGACAGATCCCAATCACACTCTAGAACATAGCCTCAGGGACAGTGTTAATACGAGTCAGGTCCCGATCTCACTCTAGAACACAGCCCCGGGTACAGTGTTAATTCGAGTCAGGTCACGATCTCACTCTAGAACACAGCCTCAGGGACTATGTTAATACAAGTCAGGTCCCGATCTCACTCTAGAACACAGCCACAGGGACAGTGTTAATACGAGTCAGGTCCTGATCTCACTCTAGAACACAGCCCCGGGTACAGTGTTAATTCGAGTCAGTTCTCGATCTCACTCTAGAACACAGCCACAGGGACAGTGTTAATACGAGTCAGGTCCTGATCTCACTCTAGAACACAGCCTCAGGGACAGTGTTAATACTAGACAGATCCCAATCACACTCTAGAACACAGCCTCAGGGACAGTGTTCATACGAGTCAGGTCCCGAACTCACTCTAGAACACAGCCTCAGGGACAGTGTTAATACTAGACAGATCCCAATCACACTCTAGAACGCAGCCTCAGGGACAGTGTTAATATGAGTCAGGTCCCGATCTCACTCTAGAACACAGCCTCAGGGACAGTGTTAATAAGAGTCAGGTCCCGATCTCACTCTAGAACACAGCCCCGGGTACAGTGTTAATTCGAGTCAGTTCCCGATCTCACTCTAGAACACAGCCTCAGGGACAGTGTTTATACAAGTCAGGTCCCGATCTCCCTATAGAACACAGCCACAGGGACAGTGTTAATACGAGTCAGGTCCTGATCTCACTCTAGAACACAGCCTCAGGGAAAGTGTTAATATGAGTCAGGTCCCGCTCTCACTCGAGAACACAGCCTCAGGGACAGAGTTAATACGAGTCAGATCCCGAACTGACTCTAGAACACAGCCCCGGGGACAGTGTTAATACGAGTCAGGTCCCGATCTCACTCTAGAACACAGCCCCGGGTACAGTGTTAATTCGAGTCAGTTCCCGATCTCACTCTAGAACACAGCCTCAGGGACAGTGTTTATACAAGTCAGGTCCCGATCTCCCTCTAGAACACAGCCACAGGGACAGTGTTAATACGAGTCAGGTCCTGATCTCACTCTAGAACACAGCCTCAGGGACAGTGTTAATACGAGTCAGGTCCCGATCTCACTCTAGAACACAGCCTCAGGGAAAGTGTTAATATGAGTCAGGTCCCGCTCTCACTCTAGAACACAGCCTCAGGGACAGAGTTAATACGAGTCAGATCCCGAACTGACTCTAGAACACAGCCCCGGGGACAGTGTTAATACGAGTCAGGTCCCGATCTCACTCTAGAACACAGCCCCGGGTACAGTGTTAATACGAGTCAGATCCAGATCCCAATCTGGAACACATCCTCAGGGACTGTGTTAATATGAGTCAGGTCCTGATCTCCGTCTAGAACACAGCCACAGGGACAGTGTTAATACGAGTCAGGTCCTGATCTCACTCTAGAACACAGCCTCAGGGACAGTGTTAATACAAGACAGATCCCAATCACACTCTAGAACATAGCCTCAGGGACAGTGTTAATACGAGTCAGGTCCCGATCTCACTCAAGAACACAGCCCCGGGTACAGTGTTAATTCGAGTCAGGTCACGATCTCACTCTAGAACACAGCCTCAGGGACTATGTTAATACAAGTCAGGTCCCGATCTCACTCTAGAACACAGCCACAGGGACAGTGTTAATACGAGTCAGGTCCTGATCTCACTCTAGAACACAGCCCCGGGTACAGTGTTAATTCGAGTCAGGTCTCGATCTCACTCTAGAACACAGCCACAGGGACAGTGTTAATACGAGTCAGGTCCTGATCTCACTCTAGAACACAGCCTCAGGGACAGTGTTAATACTAGACAGATCCCAATCACACTCTAGAACACAGCCTCAGGGACAGTGTTCATACGAGTCAGGTCCCGATCTCACTCTAGAACACAGCCTCAGGGACAGTGTTAATACGAGTCAGGTCCCGATCTCACTCTAGAACACAGCCTCAGGGACAGTGTTAATACGAGTCAGGTCCCGATCTCACTCTAGAACACAGCCTCAGGGACAGTGTTAATACGAGTCAGGTCCTGATCTCACTCTGGAACACAGCCCCAGGGACAGTGTTACTTGGAGTCAGGTCCCGATCTCACTCTAGAACACAGCCCCGGAGACAGTGTTAATACGAGTCAGGTCCTGATCTCAATCTAGAACACAGCCTCAGGGACAGTGTTAATACGAGTCAGGTCCCGATCTCACTCTAGAACACAGCCTCAGGGACAGTGTCAATACGAGTCAGGTTCCAATCACACTCTAGAGCACAGCCTCAGGGACAGTGTTAATACGAGTCAGGTCCCGATCTCACTCTAGAACACAGCCTCAGGGACAGTGTTAGTACGAGTCAGGTCCCGATCTCTCTCTAGAACACAGCCCCGGGTACAGTGTTAATTCGAGTCAGGTCACGGTCTCACTCTAGAACACAGCCTCAGGGACTATGTTAATACAAGTCAGGTCCCGATCTCACTCTAGAACACAGCCACAGGGACAGTGTTAATACGAGTCAGGTCCTGATCTCACTCTAGAACACAGCCGCGGGGACAGTGTAAATATGAGTCAGATCCCGATCTCACTCTAGAACACAGCCTCAGGGACAGAGTTAATACGAGTCAGATCCCGAACTGACTCTAGAACACAGCCCCGGGGACAGTGTTAATACGAGTCAGGTCCCGATCTCACTCTAGAACACAGCCCCGGTTACAGTGTTAATACGAGTCAGATCCAGATCTCAATCTGGAACACATCCTCAGGGACTGTGTTAATATGAGTCAGGTCCTGATCTCCGTCTAGAACACAGCCACAGGGACAGTGTTAATACGAGTCAGGTCCTGATCTCACTCTAGAACACAGCCTCAGGGACAGTGTTAATACAAGACAGATCCCAATCACACTCTAGAACATAGCCTCAGGGACAGTGTTAATACGAGTCAGGTCCCGATCTCACTCTAGAACACAGCCTCAGGGACAGTGTTAGTACGAGTCAGGTCCCGATCTCTCTCTAGAACACAGCCCCGGGTACAGTGTTAATTCGAGTCAGGTCACGGTCTCACTCTAGAACACAGCCTCAGGGACTATGTTAATACAAGTCAGGTCCCGATCTCACTCTAGAACACAGCCACAGGGACAGTGTTAATACGAGTCAGGTCCTGATCTCACTCTAGAACACAGCCGCGGTGACAGTGTAAATATGAGTCAGATCCCGATCTCACTCTAGAACACAGCCTCAGGGACAGAGTTAATACGAGTCAGATCCCGAACTGACTCTAGAACACAGCCCCGGGGACAGTGTTAATACGAGTCAGGTCCCGATCTCACTCTAGAACACAGCCCCGGGTACAGTGTTAATACGAGTCAGATCCAGATCTCAATCTGGAACACATCCTCAGGGACTGTCAAAATATGAGTCAGGTCCTGATCTCCGTCTAGAACACAGCCACAGGGACAGTGTTAATACGAGTCAGGTCCTGATCTCACTCTAGAACACAGCCTCAGGGACAGTGTTAATACAAGACAGATCCCAATCACACTCTAGAACATAGCCTCAGGGACAGTGTTAATACGAGTCAGGTCCCGATCTCACTCTAGAACACAGCCCCGGGTACAGTGTTAATTCGAGTCAGGTCACGATCTCACTCTAGAACACAGCCTCAGGGACTATGTTAATACAAGTCAGGTCCCGATCTCACTCTAGAACACAGCCACAGGGACAGTGTTAATACGAGTCAGGTCCTGATCTCACTCTAGAACACAGCCCCGGGTACAGTGTTAATTCGAGTCAGTTCTCGATCTCACTCTAGAACACAGCCACAGGGACAGTGTTAATACGAGTCAGGTCCTGATCTCACTCTAGAACACAGCCTCAGGGACAGTGTTAATACTAGACAGATCCCAATCACACTCTAGAACACAGCCTCAGGGACAGTGTTCATACGAGTCAGGTCCCGAACTCACTCTAGAACACAGCCTCAGGGACAGTGTTAATACTAGACAGATCCCAATCACACTCTAGAACGCAGCCTCAGGGACAGTGTTAATATGAGTCAGGTCCCGATCTCACTCTAGAACACAGCCTCAGGGACAGTGTTAATAAGAGTCAGGTCCCGATCTCACTCTAGAACACAGCCCCGGGTACAGTGTTAATTCGAGTCAGTTCCCGATCTCACTCTAGAACACAGCCTCAGGGACAGTGTTTATACAAGTCAGGTCCCGATCTCCCTATAGAACACAGCCACAGGGACAGTGTTAATACGAGTCAGGTCCTGATCTCACTCTAGAACACAGCCTCAGGGAAAGTGTTAATATGAGTCAGGTCCCGCTCTCACTCGAGAACACAGCCTCAGGGACAGAGTTAATACGAGTCAGATCCCGAACTGACTCTAGAACACAGCCCCGGGGACAGTGTTAATACGAGTCAGGTCCCGATCTCACTCTAGAACACAGCCCCGGGTACAGTGTTAATTCGAGTCAGTTCCCGATCTCACTCTAGAACACAGCCTCAGGGACAGTGTTTATACAAGTCAGGTCCCGATCTCCCTCTAGAACACAGCCACAGGGACAGTGTTAATACGAGTCAGGTCCTGATCTCACTCTAGAACACAGCCTCAGGGACAGTGTTAATACGAGTCAGGTCCCGATCTCACTCTAGAACACAGCCTCAGGGAAAGTGTTAATATGAGTCAGGTCCCGCTCTCACTCTAGAACACAGCCTCAGGGACAGAGTTAATACGAGTCAGATCCCGAACTGACTCTAGAACACAGCCCCGGGGACAGTGTTAATACGAGTCAGGTCCCGATCTCACTCTAGAACACAGCCCCGGGTACAGTGTTAATACGAGTCAGATCCAGATCCCAATCTGGAACACATCCTCAGGGACTGTGTTAATATGAGTCAGGTCCTGATCTCCGTCTAGAACACAGCCACAGGGACAGTGTTAATACGAGTCAGGTCCTGATCTCACTCTAGAACACAGCCTCAGGGACAGTGTTAATACAAGACAGATCCCAATCACACTCTAGAACATAGCCTCAGGGACAGTGTTAATACGAGTCAGGTCCCGATCTCACTCAAGAACACAGCCCCGGGTACAGTGTTAATTCGAGTCAGGTCACGATCTCACTCTAGAACACAGCCTCAGGGACTATGTTAATACAAGTCAGGTCCCGATCTCACTCTAGAACACAGCCACAGGGACAGTGTTAATACGAGTCAGGTCCTGATCTCACTCTAGAACACAGCCCCGGGTACAGTGTTAATTCGAGTCAGGTCTCGATCTCACTCTAGAACACAGCCACAGGGACAGTGTTAATACGAGTCAGGTCCTGATCTCACTCTAGAACACAGCCTCAGGGACAGTGTTAATACTAGACAGATCCCAATCACACTCTAGAACACAGCCTCAGGGACAGTGTTCATACGAGTCAGGTCCCGATCTCACTCTAGAACACAGCCTCAGGGACAGTGTTAATACGAGTCAGGTCCCGATCTCACTCTAGAACACAGCCTCAGGGACAGTGTTAATACGAGTCAGGTCCCGATCTCACTCTAGAACACAGCCTCAGGGACAGTGTTAATACGAGTCAGGTCCTGATCTCACTCTGGAACACAGCCCCAGGGACAGTGTTACTTGGAGTCAGGTCCCGATCTCACTCTAGAACACAGCCCCGGAGACAGTGTTAATACGAGTCAGGTCCTGATCTCAATCTAGAACACAGCCTCAGGGACAGTGTTAATACGAGTCAGGTCCCGATCTCACTCTAGAACACAGCCTCAGGGACAGTGTCAATACGAGTCAGGTTCCAATCACACTCTAGAGCACAGCCTCAGGGACAGTGTTAATACGAGTCAGGTCCCGATCTCACTCTAGAACACAGCCTCAGGGACAGTGTTAGTACGAGTCAGGTCCCGATCTCTCTCTAGAACACAGCCCCGGGTACAGTGTTAATTCGAGTCAGGTCACGGTCTCACTCTAGAACACAGCCTCAGGGACTATGTTAATACAAGTCAGGTCCCGATCTCACTCTAGAACACAGCCACAGGGACAGTGTTAATACGAGTCAGGTCCTGATCTCACTCTAGAACACAGCCGCGGGGACAGTGTAAATATGAGTCAGATCCCGATCTCACTCTAGAACACAGCCTCAGGGACAGAGTTAATACGAGTCAGATCCCGAACTGACTCTAGAACACAGCCCCGGGGACAGTGTTAATACGAGTCAGGTCCCGATCTCACTCTAGAACACAGCCCCGGTTACAGTGTTAATACGAGTCAGATCCAGATCTCAATCTGGAACACATCCTCAGGGACTGTGTTAATATGAGTCAGGTCCTGATCTCCGTCTAGAACACAGCCACAGGGACAGTGTTAATACGAGTCAGGTCCTGATCTCACTCTAGAACACAGCCTCAGGGACAGTGTTAATACAAGACAGATCCCAATCACACTCTAGAACATAGCCTCAGGGACAGTGTTAATACGAGTCAGGTCCCGATCTCACTCTAGAACACAGCCCCGGGTACAGTGTTAATTCGAGTCAGGTCACGATCTCACTCTAGAACACAGCCTCAGGGACTATGTTAATACAAGTCAGGTCCCGATCTCACTCTAGAACACAGCCACAGGGACAGTGTTAATACGAGTCAGGTCCTGATCTCACTCTAGAACACAGCCCCGGGTACAGTGTTAATTCGAGTCAGGTCTCGATCTCACTCTAGAACACAGCCTCAGGGACAGTGTTTATACAAGTCAGGTCCCGATCTCCATCTAGAACACAGCCACAGGGACAGTGTTAATACGAGTCAGGTCCTGATCTCACTCTAGAACACAGCCTCAGGGACAGTGTTAATACTAGACAGATCCCAATCACACTCTAGAACACAGCCTCAGGGACAGTGTTCATACGAGTCAGGTCCCGATCTCACTCTAGAACACAGCCTCAGGGACAGTGTTAATACGAGTCAGGTCCCGATCTCACTCTAGAACACAGCCTCAGGGACAGTGTTAATACGAGTCAGGTCCCGATCTCACTCTAGAACACAGCCTCAGGGACAGTGTTAATACGAGTCAGGTCCTGATCTCACTCTGGAACACAGCCCCAGGGACAGTGTTACTTGGAGTCAGGTCCCGATCTCACTCTAGAACACAGACCCGGAGACAGTGTTAATACGAGTCAGGTCCTGATCTCAATCTAGAACACAGCCTCAGGGACAGTGTTAATACGAGTCAGGTCCCGATCTCACTCTAGAACACAGCCTCAGGGACAGTGTCAATACGAGTCAGGTTCCAATCACACTCTAGAACACAGCCTCAGGGACAGTGTTAATACGAGTCAGGTCCCGATCTCACTCTAGAACACAGCCTCAGGGACAGTGTTAGTGCGAGTCAGGTCCCGATCTCACTCTAGAACACAGCCCCGGGTACAGTGTTAATTCGAGTCAGGTCACGGTCTCACTCTAGAACACAGCCTCAGGGACTATGTTAATACAAGTCAGGTCCCGATCTCACTCTAGAACACAGCCACAGGGACAGTGTTAATACGAGTCAGGTCCTGATCTCACTCTAGAACACAGCCGCGGGGACAGTGTAAATATGAGTCAGATCCCGATCTCACTCTAGAACACAGCCTCAGGGACAGTGTTAATACGTGTCTGGTCCCGATCTCACTCTAGAACACAGCCTCAGGGACAGTGTTAATACAAGTCAGGTCCCGATCTCACTATAGTACACAGCCCCGGGGACAGTGTTAATACGAGTCAGGTCCCAAACTCACTCTAGAACACAGCCTCCGGGACAGTGTTAATACGAGTCAGGTCCCGATCTCACTCCAGAACACAGCCTCAGGGATCGTGTTAATATGAGTCAGGTCTCGATCTCACTCTAGAACAAAGCCCCAGGGACAGTGTTAATACGAATCAGGTCCCGATCTCACTCTAGAACTCAACCTCGTGGACAGGGTTAATATGAGTCAGTTCCCGATCTCACTCTAGAACACAGCCTCAGGGACAGTGTTAATACGAGTCAGGTCCCGGACTCACTCTAGAACACAGCCTCAAGGGCAGTGTTAATACGAATCAGGTCCCGATCTCACTCTGGAAAACAGCCTCAGGGACAGTGTTAATACGAGTCTGGTCCTGATCTCACTCAAGAACACAGCCTCAGGGACAGTGTTAATACGAGTCAGGTCCGAATCTCACTCTGGAACACAGCCTCGGGGACAGTGTTAATATGAGTCTGGTCCTGATCTCACTCTAGAACACAGCCTCGGGGACAGTGTTAATACGAGTCAGGTCCGGATCTCACTCTAGAACACAGCCTCAGGGACAGGGTTAATACGAGTCAGGTCCTGATCTCACTCCAGAACACAGCCCCGGGGACAGTGTTAATCCGTGTCAGGTCCCGATCTCACTCTAGAACACAGCCTCAGGGACAGTGTTAATACGAGTCAGGTCCCGATCTCACTCTACATCACAGCCCCAGGGACAGTGTTAATACGAGTCAGGTCCCGATCTCACTCTAGAACACAGCCTCAGGGACTATGTTAATACAAGTCAGGTCCTGATATCACTCTACAACACAGCCACAGGGACAGTGTTATTACGAGTCTGGTCCTGATCTCACTCTAGAACACAGCCGCGGGGACAATGTTAATATGAGTCAGATCCCGATCTCACTCTAGAACACAGTCTCAGGGACAGTGTTAATACGAGTCAGGTCCCGAACTCACTCTAGAACACAGCCTCGGGGACAGTGTTAATACGAGTCTGGCCCCGATCTCACTCAAGAACACAGCCTCAGGGACAGTGTTAATACGAGTCAGGTCCCGATCTCACTATAGAACAAAGCCTCAGGGACAGTGTTAATACGAGTCAGGTCCCGATCTCACTCTAGAACACAGCCTCAGTGATAGTGTTAATACGAGTCAGGTCTCAATCTCACTCTAGAACAAAGCCCCAGGGACAGTGTTAATACGAATCAGGTCCCGATCTCACTTTAGAACAAAGCCTCATGGACAGTGTTAATACGAGTCAGGTCCCGAACTCCGTCTAGAACACAGCCACAGGGACAGTGTTATTATGAGTCAGGTCCTGATCTCACTCTAGAACACAGCCTCAGGGACAGTGTTAATACGAATCAGGTCCCGAACTCATTCTAGAACACAGCCTCAAGGGCAGTGTTAATACGAATCAGGTCCCGATCTCACTCTGGAACACAGCCTCAGGGACAGTGTTAATACAAGTCTGGTCCTGATCTCACTCTAGAACACAGCCTCAGGGACAGTGTTAATACGAGTCAGGTCCGAATCTCACTCTGGAACACAGCCTCAGGGACAGTGTTAATATGAGTCTGGTCCTGATCTCACTTTAGAACACAGCCTCAGGGACAGTGTTAATACGAGTCAGGTCCGGATCTCACTCTAGAACACAGCCTCAGGGACAGGGTTAATACGAGTCAGGTCCTGATCTCACTGCAGAACACAGCCCCGGGGACAGTGTTAATCGGTGTCAGGTCACGATCTCACTCTAGAACACAGCCTCAGGGACAGTGTTAATACGAGTCAGGTCCCGATCTCACTCTACAACACAGCCCCAGGGACAGTGTTAATACAAGTCAGGTCCTGATATCACTCTACAACACAGCCACAGGGACAGTGTTATTACGAGTCTGGTCCTGATCTCACTCTAGAACACAGCCGTGGGGACAATGTTAATATGAGTCAGATCCCGATCTCACTCTAGAACACAGTCTCGGGGACAGTGTTAATACGAGTCAGGTCCCGATCTCACTCTAGAACACAGCCTCCGGGACAGTGTTAATACGAGTCTGGCCCCGATCTCACTCTAGAACACAGCCTCAGGGACAGTGTTAATACGAGTCAGGTCCCGATCTCACTATAGAACAAAGCCTCAGGGACAGTGTTAATACGAGTCAGGTCCCGATCTCACTCTAGAACACAGCCTCGGGGACAGTGTTAATACAAGACAGATCCCAATCACACTCTAGAACATAGCCTCAGGGACAGTGTTAATACGAGTCAGGTCCCGATCTCACTCTAGAACACAGCCCCGGGTACAGTGTTAATTCGAGTCAGGTCACGATCTCACTCTAGAACACAGCCACAGGGACAGTGTTAATAAGAGTCAGGTCCTGATCTCACTCTAGAACACAGCCCCGGGTACAGTGTTAATTCGAGTCAGGTCTCGATCTCACTCTAGAACACAGCCTCAGGGACAGTGTTTATACAAGTCAGGTCCCGATCTCCGTCTGGAACACAGCCACAGGGACAGTGTTAATACGAGTCAGTTCCTGATCTCACTCTAGAACACAGCCACAGGGACAGTGTTAATACTAGACAGATCCCAATCACACTCTAGAACACAGCCTCAGGGACAGTGTTAATATGAGTCAGGTCCCGATCTCACTCTAGAACACAGCCTCAGGGACAGTGTTAATACGAGTCAGGTCCCGATCTCACTCTAGAACACAGCCCCGGGTACAGTGTTAATTCGAGTCAGTTCCCGATCTCACTCTAGAACACAGCCTCAGGGACAGTGTTTATACAAGTCAGGTCCCGATCTCCGTCTGGAACACAGCCACAGGGACAGTGTTAATACGAGTCAGGTCCTGATCTCACTCTAGAACACAGCCTCAGGGAAAGTGTTAATATGAGTCAGGTCCCGCTCTCACTCGAGAACACAGCCTCAGGGACAGAGTTAATACGAGTCAGATCCCGAACTGACTCTAGAACACAGCCCCGGGGACAGTGTTAATACGAGTCAGGTCCCGATCTCACTCTAGAGCACAGCCCCGGGTACAGTGTTAATACGAGTCAGATCCCGATCTCAATCTGGAACACATCCTCAGGGACTGTGTTAATATGAGTCAGGTCCTGATCTCCGTCTAGAACACAGCCACAGGGACAGTGTTAATACAAGTCAGGTCCCGATCTCCCTCTAGAACACAGCCACAGGGACAGTGTTAATACGAGTCAGGTCCTGATCTCACTCTAGAACACAGCCTCAGGGACAGTGTTAATACGAGTCAGGTCCCGATCTCACTCTAGAACACAGCCTCAGGGAAAGTGTTAATATGAGTCAGGTCCCGCTCTCACTCTAGAAAACATCCTCAGGGACTGTGTTAATATGAGTCAGGTCCTGATCTCCGTCTAGAACACAGCCACAGGGACAGTGTTAATACGAGTCAGGTCCTGATCTCACTCTAGAACACAGCCCCGGGTACAGTGTTAATTCGAGTCAGGTCACGATCTCACTCTAGAACACAGCCTCAGGGACTATGTTAATACAAGTCAGGTCCCGATCTCACTCTAGAACACAGCCACAGGGACAGTGTTAATACGAGTCAGGTCCTGATCTCACTCTAGAACACAGCCCCGGGTACAGTGTTAATTCGAGTCAGGTCTCGATCTCACTCTAGAACACAGCCTCAGGGACAGTGTTTATACAAGTCAGGTCCCGATCTCCATCTAGAACACAGCCACAGGGACAGTGTTAATACGAGTCAGGTCCTGATCTCACTCTAGAACACAGCCTCAGGGACAGTGTTAATAATAGACAGATCCCAATCACACTCTAGAACAAAGCCTCAGGGATAGTGTTCATACGAGTCAGGTCCCGATCTCACTCTAGAACACAGCCTCAGGGACAGTGTTAATACGAGTCAGGTCCCGATCTCACTCTAGAACACAGCCTCAGGGACAGTGTTAATACGAGTCAGGTCCCGATCTCACTCTAGAACACAGCCTCAGGGACAGTGTTAATACGAGTCAGGTCCTGATCTCACTCTGGAACACAGCCCCAGGGACAGTGTTACTTGGAGTCAGGTCCCGATCTCACTCTAGAACACAGCCCCGGAGACAGTGTTAATACGAGTCAGGTCCTGATCTCAATCTAGAACACAGCCTCAGGGACAGTGTTAATACGAGTCAGGTCCCGATCTCACTCTAGAACACAGCCTCAGGGACAGTGTCAATACGAGTCAGGTTCCAATCACACTCTAGAACACAGCCTCAGGGACAGTGTTAATACGAGTCAGGTCCCGATCTCACTCTAGAACACAGCCTCAGGGACAGTGTTAGTACGAGTCAGGTCCCGATCTCACTCTAGAACACAGCCCCGGGTACAGTGTTAATTCGAGTCAGGTCACGGTCTCACTCTAGAACACAGCCTCAGGGACTATGTTAATACAAGTCAGGTCCCGATCTCACTCTAGAACACAGCCACAGGGACAGTGTTAATACGAGTCAGGTCCTGATCTCACTCTAGAACACAGCCGCGGGGACAGTGTAAATATGAGTCAGATCCCGATCTCACTCTAGAACACAGCCTCAGGGACAGTGTTAATACGTGTCTGGTCCCGATCTCACTCTAGAACACAGCCTCAGGGACAGTGTTAATACAAGTCAGGTCCCGATCTCACTATAGTACACAGCCCCGGGGACAGTGTTAATACGAGTCAGGTCCCAAACTCACTCTAGAACACAGCCTCCGGGACAGTGTTAATACGAGTCAGGTCCCGATCTCACTCCAGAACACAGCCTCAGGGATCGTGTTAATATGAGTCAGGTCTCGATCTCACTCTAGAACAAATCCCCAGGGACAGTGTTAATACGAATCAGGTCCCGATCTCACTCTAGAACTCAACCTCGTGGACAGTGTTAATATGAGTCAGGTCCCGATCTCACTCTAGAACACAGCCTCAAGGGCAGTGTTAATACGAATCAGGTCCCGATCTCACTCTGGAAAACAGCCTCAGGGACAGTGTTAATACGAGTCTGGTCCTGATCTCACTCAAGAACACAGCCTCAGGGACAGTGTTAATACGAGTCAGGTCCGAATCTCACTCTGGAACACAGCCTCAGGGACAGTGTTAATATGAGTCTGGTCCTGATCTCACTCTAGAACACAGCCTCGGGGACAGTGTTAATACGAGTCAGGTCCGGATCTCACTCTAGAACACAGCCTCAGGGACAGGGTTAATACGAGTCAGGTCCTGATCTCACTCCAGAACACAGCCCCGGGGACAGTGTTAATCCGTGTCAGGTCCCGATCTCACTCTAGAACACAGCCTCAGGGACAGTGTTAATACGAGTCAGGTCCCGATCTCACTCTACAACACAGCCCCAGGGACAGTGTTAATACGAGTCAGGTCCCGATCTCACTCTAGAACACAGCCTCAGGGACTATGTTAATACAAGTCAGGTCCTGATATCACTCTACAACACAGCCACAGGGACAGTGTTATTACGAGTCTGGTCCTGATCTCACTCTAGAACACAGCCTCAGGGGACAGTGTTAATACAAGACAGATCCCAATCACACTCTAGAACATAGCCTCAGGGACAGTGTTAATATGAGTCAGGTCCCGATCTCACTCTAGAACACAGCCCCGGGTACAGTGTTAATTCGAGTCAGGTCACGATCTCACTCTAGAACACAGCCACAGGGACAGTGTTAATAAGAGTCAGGTCCTGATCTCACTCTAGAACACAGCCCCGGGTACAGTGTTAATTCGAGTCAGGTCTCGATCTCACTCTAGAACACAGCCTCAGGGACAGTGTTTATACAAGTCAGGTCCCGATCTCCGTCTGGAACACAGCCACAGGGACAGTGTTAATACGAGTCAGTTCCTGATCTCACTCTAGAACACAGCCACAGGGACAGTGTTATTACTAGACAGATCCCAATCACACTCTAGAACACAGCCTCAGGGACAGGGTTAATACGAGTCAGGTCCTGATCTCACTCCAGAACACAGCCCCGGGGACAGTGTTAATCCGTGTCAGGTCCCGATCTCACTCTAGAACACAGCCTCAGGGACAGTGTTAATACGAGTCAGGTCCCGATCTCACTCTACAACACAGCCCCAGGGACAGTGTTAATACGAGTCAGGTCCCGATCTCACTCTAGAACACAGCCTCAGGGACTATGTTAATACAAGTCAGGTCCTGATATCACTCTACAACACAGCCACAGGGACAGTGTTATTACGAGTCTGGTCCTGATCTCACTCTAGAACACAGCCTCAGGGACAGTGTTAATACAAGACAGATCCCAATCACACTCTAGAACATAGCCTCAGGGACAGTGTTAATATGAGTCAGGTCCCGATCTCACTCTAGAACACAGCCCCGGGTACAGTGTTAATTCGAGTCAGGTCACGATCTCACTCTAGAACACAGCCACAGGGACAGTGTTAATAAGAGTCAGGTCCTGATCTCACTCTAGAACACAGCCCCGGGTACAGTGTTAATTCGAGTCAGGTCTCGATCTCACTCTAGAACACAGCCTCAGGGACAGTGTTTATACAAGTCAGGTCCCGATCTCCGTCTGGAACACAGCCACAGGGACAGTGTTAATACGAGTCAGTTCCTGATCTCACTCTAGAACACAGCCACAGGGACAGTGTTATTACTAGACAGATCCCAATCACACTCTAGAACACAGCCTCAGGGACAGTGTTAATATGAGTCAGGTCCCGATCTCACTCTAGAACACAGCCTCAGGGACAGTGTTAATACGAGTCAGGTCCCGATCTCACTCTAGAACACAGCCCCGGGTACAGTGTTAATTCGAGTCAGTTCCCGATCTCACTCTAGAACACAGCCTCAGGGACAGTGTTTATACAAGTCAGGTCCCGATCTCCCTATAGAACACAGCCACAGGGACAGTGTTAATACGAATCAGGTCCTGATCTCACTCTAGAACACAGCCTCAGGGAAAGTGTTAATATGAGTCAGGTCCCGCTCTCACTCGAGAACACAGCCTCAGGGACAGAGTTAATACGAGTCAGATCCCGAACTGACTCTAGAACACAGCCCCGGGGACAGTGTTAATACGAGTCAGGTCCCGATCTCACTCTAGAACACAGCCCCGGGTACAGTGTTAATTCGAGTCAGTTCCCGATCTCACTCTAGAACACAGCCTCAGGGACAGTGTTTATACAAGTCAGGTCCCGATCTCCCTCTAGAACACAGCCACAGGGACAGTGTTAATACGAGTCAGGTCCTGATCTCACTCTAGAACACAGCCTCAGGGACAGTGTTAATACGAGTCAGGTCCCGATCTCAATCTAGAACACAGCCTGAGGGAAAGTGTTAATATGAGTCAGGTCCCGCTCTCACTCTAGAACACAGCCTCAGGGACAGAGTTAATACGAGTCAGATCCCGAACTGACTCTAGAACACAGCCCCGGGGACAGTGTTAATACGAGTCAGGTCCCGATCTCACTCTAGAACACAGCCCCGGGTACAGTGTTAATACGAGTCAGATCCAGATCTCAATCTGGAACACATCCTCAGGGACTGTGTTAATATGAGTCAGGTCCTGATCTCCGTCTAGAACACAGCCACAGGGACAGTGTTAATACGAGTCAGGTCCTGATCTCACTCTAGAACACAGCCTCAGGGACAGTGTTAATACAAGACAGATCCCAATCACACTCTAGAACATAGCCTCAGGGACAGTGTTAATACGAGTCAGGTCCCGATCTCACTCTAGAACACAGCCCCGGGTACAGTGTTAATTCGAGTCAGGTCACGATCTCACTCTAGAACACAGCCTCAGGGACTATGTTAATACAAGTCAGGTCCCGATCTCACTCTAGAACACAGCCACAGGGACAGTGTTAATACGAGTCAGGTCCTGATCTCACTCTAGAACACAGCCCCGGGTACAGTGTTAATTCGAGTCAGGTCTCGATCTCACTCTAGAACACAGCCTCGGGGACAGTGTTTATACAAGTCAGGTCCCGATCTCCATCTAGAACACAGCCACAGGGACAGTGTTAATACGAGTCAGGTCCTGATCTCACTCTAGAACACAGCCTCAGGGACAGTGTTAATACTAGACAGATCCCAATCACACTCTAGAACACAGCCTCAGGGACAGTGTTCATACGAGTCAGGTCCCGATCTCACTCTAGAACACAGCCTCAGGGACAGTGTTAATACGAGTCAGGTCCCGATCTCACTCTAGAACACAGCCTCAGGGACAGTGTTAATACGAGTCAGGTCCCGATCTCACTCTAGAACACAGCCTCAGGGACAGTGTTAATACGAGTCAGGTCCTGATCTCACTCTGGAACACAGCCCCAGGGACAGTGTTACTTGGAGTCAGGTCCCGATCTCACTCTAGAACACAGCCCCGGAGACAGTGTTAATACGAGTCAGGTCCTGATCTCAATCTAGAACACAGCCTCAGGGACAGTGTTAATACGAGTCAGGTCCCGATCTCACTCTAGAACACAGCCTCAGGGACAGTGTCAATACGAGTCAGGTTCCAATCACACTCTAGAACACAGCCTCAGGGACAGTGTTAATACGAGTCAGGTCCCGATCTCACTCTAGAACACAGCCTCAGGGACAGTGTTAGTACGAGTCAGGTCCCGATCTCACTCTAGAACACAGCCCCGGGTACAGTGTTAATTCGAGTCAGGTCACGGTCTCACTCTAGAACACAGCCTCGGGGACTATGTTAATACAAGTCAGGTCCCGATCTCACTCTAGAACACAGCCACAGGGACAGTGTTAATACGAGTCAGGTCCTGATCTCACTCTAGAACACAGCCGCGGGGACAGTGTAAATATGAGTCAGATCCCGATCTCACTCTAGAACACAGCCTCAGGGACAGTGTTAATATGTGTCTGGTCCCGATCTCACTCTAGAACACAGCCTCAGGGACAGTGATAATACAAGTCAGGTCCCGATCTCACTATAGTACACAGCCCCGGGGACAGTGTTAATACGAGTCAGGTCCCAAACTCACTCTAGAACACAGCCTCCGGGACAGTGTTAATACGAGTCAGGTCCCGATCTCACTCCAGAACACAGCCTCAGGGATCGTGTTAATATGAGTCAGGTCTCGATCTCACTCTAGAACAAAGCCCCAGGGACAGTGTTAAAACGAATCAGGTCCCGATCTCACTCTAGAACTCAAACTCGTGGACAGTGTTAATATGAGTCAGGTCCCGATCTCACTCTAGAACACAGCCTCAGGGACAGTGTTAATACGAGTCAGGTCCCGAACTCACTCTAGAACACAGCCTCAAGGGCAGTGTTAATACGAATCAGGTCCCGATCTCACTCTGGAAAACAGCCTCAGGGACAGTGTTAATACGAGTCTGGTCCTGATCTCACTCAAGAACACAGCCTCAGGGACAGTGTTAATACGAGTCAGGTCCGAATCTCACTCTGGAACACAGCCTCAGGGACAGTGTTAATATGAGTCTGGTCCTGATCTCACTCTAGAACACAGCCTCGGGGACAGTGTTAATACGAGTCAGGTCCGGATCTCACTCTAGAACACAGCCTCAGGGACAGGGTTAATACGAGTCAGGTCCTGATCTCACTCCAGAACACAGCCAGGGGACAGTGTTAATCCGTGTTAGGTCCCGATCTCACTCTAGAACACAGCCTCAGGGACAGTGTTAATACGAGTCAGGTCCCGATCTCACTCTACAACACAGCCCCAGGGACAGTGTTAATACGAGTCAGGTCCCGATCTCACTCTAGAACACAGCCTCAGGGACTATGTTAATACAAGTCAGGTCCTGATATCACTCTACAACACAGCCACAGGGACAGTGTTATTACGAGTCTGGTCCTGATCTCACTCTAGAACACAGCCGCGGGGACAATGTTAATATGAGTCAGATCCCGATCTCACTCTAGAACACAGTCTCAGGGACAGTGTTAATACGAGTCAGGTCCCGAACTCACTCTAGAACACAGCCTCAGGGACAGTGTTAATATGAGTCTGGCCCCGATCTCACTCAAGAACACAGCCTCAGGGACAGTGTTAATACGAGTCAGGTCCCGATCTCACTATAGAACAAAGCCTCAGGGACAGTGTTAATACGAGTCAGGTCCCAATCTCACTCTAGAACACAGCCTCAGTGATAGTGTTAATACGAGTCAGGTCTCAATCTCACTCTAGAACAAAGCCCCAGGGACAGTGTTAATACGAATCAGGTCCCGATCTCACTCTAGAACACAGCCTCATGGACAGTGTTAATACGAGTCAGGTCCCGAACTCCGTCTAGAACAAAGCCACAGGGACAGTGTTAATATGAGTCAGGTCCTGATCTCACTCTAGAACACAGCCTCAGGGACAGTGTTAATACGAATCAGGTCCCGAACTCATTCTAGAACACAGCCTCAAGGGCAGTGTTAATACGAATCAGGTCCCGATCTCACTCTGGAACACAGCCTCAGGGACAGTGTTAATACAAGTCTGGTCCTGATCTCACTCTAGAACACAGCCTCAGGGACAGTGTTAATACGAGTCAGGTCCGAATCTCACTCTGGAACACAGCCTCAGGGACAGTGTTAATATGAGTCTGGTCCTGATCTCACTTTAGAACACAGCCTCAGGGACAGTGTTAATACGAGTCAGGTCCGGATCTCACTCTAGAACACAGCCTCAGGGACAGGGTTAATACGAGTCAGGTCCTGATCTCACTGCAGAACACAGCCCCGGGGACAGTGTTAATCGGTGTCAGGTCACGATCTCACTCTAGAACACAGCCTCAGGGACAGTGTTAATACGAGTGAGGTCCCGATCTCACTCTACAACACAGCCCCAGGGACAGTGTTAATACAAGTCAGGTCCTGATATCACTCTACAACACAGCCACAGGGACAGTGTTATTACGAGTCTGGTCCTGATCTCACTCTAGAACACAGCCGTGGGGACAATGTTAATATGAGTCAGATCCCGATCTCACTCTAGAACACAGTCTCGGGGACAGTGTTAATACGAGTCAGGTCCCGATCTCACTCTAGAACACAGCCTCAGGGACAGTGTTAATACGAGTCTGGCCCCGATCTCACTCTAGAACACAGCCTCAGGGACAGTGTTAATACGAGTCAGGTCCCGATCTCACTATAGAACAAAGCCTCAGGGACAGTGTTAATACGAGTCAGGTCCCGATCTCACTCTAGAACACAGCCTCAGGGATAGTGTTAATACGAGTCAGGTCTCAATCTCACTATAGAACAAAGCCCCAGGGACTGTGTTAATACGAATCAGGTCCCGATCTCACTCTAGAACACAGCCTCATGGACAGTGTTCATACGAGTCAGGTACCGATCTCCGTCTAGAACACAGCCACAGGGACAGTGTTAATATGAGTCAGGTCCTGATCTCACTCTAGAACACAGCCTCAGGGACAGTGTTAATACAAGACAGATCCCAATCACACTCTAGAACATAGCCTCAGGGACAGTGTTAATACGAGTCAGGTCCCGATCTCACTCTAGAACACAGCCCCGGGTACAGTGTTAATTCGAGTCAGGTCACGATCTCACTCTAGAACACAGCCACAGGGACAGTGTTAATAAGAGTCAGGTCCTGATCTCACTCTAGAACACAGCCCCGGGTACAGTGTTAATTCGAGTCAGGTCTCGATCTCACTCTAGAACACAGCCTCAGGGACAGTGTTTATACAAGTCAGGTCCCGATCTCCGTCTGGAACACAGCCACAGGGACAGTGTTAATACGAGTCAGTTCCTGATCTCACTCTAGAACACAGCCACAGGGACAGTGTTAATACTAGACAGATCCCAATCACACTCTAGAACACAGCCTCAGGGACAGTGTTAATATGAGTCAGGTCCCGATCTCACTCTAGAACACAGCCTCAGGGACAGTGTTAATACGAGTCAGGTCCCGATCTCACTCTAGAACACAGCCCCGGGTACAGTGTTAATTCGAGTCAGTTCCCGATCTCACTCTAGAACACAGCCTCAGGGACAGTGTTTATACAAGTCAGGTCCCGATCTCCCTATAGAACACAGCCACAGGGACAGTGTTAATACGAGTCAGGTCCTGATCTCACTCTAGAACACAGCCTCAGGGAAAGTGTTAATATGAGTCAGGTCCCGCTCTCACTCGAGAACACAGCCTCAGGGACAGAGTTAATACGAGTCAGATCCCGAACTGACTCTAGAACACAGCCCCGGGGACAGTGTTAATACGAGTCAGGTCCCGATCTCACTCTAGAGCACAGCCCCGGGTACAGTGTTAATACGAGTCAGATCCCGATCTCAATCTGGAACACATCCTCAGGGACTGTGTTAATATGAGTCAGGTTCTGATCTCCGTCTAGAACACAGCCACAGGGACAGTGTTAATACAAGTCAGGTCCCGATCTCACTCTAGAACACAGCCTCAGGGACAGTGTTAATACGAGCCAGGTCCCGATCTCACTCTAGAACACAGCCCCGGGTACAGTGTTAATTCGAGTCAGTTCCCGATCTCACTCTAGAACACAGCCTCAGGGACAGTGTTTATACAAGTCAGGTCCCGATCTCCCTCTAGAACACAGCCACAGGGACAGTGTTAATACGAGTCAGGTCCCGATCTCACTCTAGAACACAGCCTCAGGGAAAGTGTTAATATGAGTCAGGTCCCGCTCTCACTCTAGAACACAGCCTCAGGGACAGAGTTAATACGAGTCAGATCCCGAACTGACACTAGAACACAGCCCCGGGGACAGTGTTAATACGAGTCAGGTCCCGATCTCACTCTAGAACACAGCCCCGGGTACAGTGTTAATACGAGTCAGATCCAGATCTCAATCTGGAACACATCCTCAGGGACTGTGTTAATATGAGTCAGGTCCTGATCTCCGTCTAGAACACAGCCACAGGGACAGTGTTAATACGAGTCAGGTCCTGATCTCACTCTAGAACACAGCCTCAGGGACAGTGTTAATACAAGACAGATCCCAATCACACTCTAGAACATAGCCTCAGGGACAGTGTTAATACGAGTCAGGTCCCGATCTCACTCTAGAACACAGCCCCGGGTACAGTGTTAATTCGAGTCAGGTCACGATCTCACTCTAGAACACAGCCTCAGGGACTATGTTAATGCAAGTCAGATCCCGATCTCACTCTAGAACACAGCCACAGGGACAGTGTTAATACGAGTCAGGTCCTGATCTCACTCTAGAACACAGCCCCGGGTACAGTGTTAATTCGGGTCAGGTCTCGATCTCACTCTAGAACACAGCCTCAGGGACAGTGTTTATACAAGTCAGGTCCCGATCTCCATCTAGAACACAGCCACAGGGGCAGTGTTAATACGAGTCAGGTCCTGATCTCACTCTAGAACACAGCCTCAGGGACAGTGTTAATACTAGACAGATCCCAATCACACTCTAGAACACAGCCTCAGGGACAGTGTTCATACGAGTCAGGTCCCGATCTCACTCTAGAACACAGCCTCAGGGACAGTGTTAATACGAGTCAGGTCTCGATCTCACTCTAGAACACAGCCTCAGGGACAGTGTTAATACGAGTCAGGTCCCGATCTCACTCTAGAACACAGCCTCAGGGACAGTGTTAATACGAGTCAGGTCCTGATCTCACTCTGGAACACAGCCCCAGGGACAGTGTTACTTGGAGTCAGGTCCCGATCTCACTCTAGAACACAGCCCCGGAGACAGTGTTAATACGAGTCAGGTCCTGATCTCAATCTAGAACACAGCCTCAGGGACAGTGTTAATACGAGTCAGGTCCCGATCTCACTCTAGAACACAGCCTCAGGGACAGTGTCAATACGAGTCAGGTTCCAATCACACTCTAGAACACAGCCTCAGGGACAGTGTTAATACGAGTCAGGTCCCGATCTCACTCTAGAACACAGCCTCAGGGACAGTGTTAGTACGAGTCAGGTCCCGATCTCACTCTAGAACACAGCCCCGGGTACAGTGTTAATTCGAGTCAGGTCACGGTCTCACTCTAGAACACAGCCTCAGGGACTATGTTAATACAAGTCGGGTCCCGATCTCACTCTAGAACACAGCCACAGGGACAGTGTTAATACGAGTCCGGTCCTGATCTCACTCTAGAACACAGCCGCGGGGACAGTGTAAATATGAGTCAGATCCCGATCTCACTCTAGAACACAGCCTCAGGGACAGTGTTAATACGTGTCTGGTCCCGATCTCACTCTAGAACACAGCCTCAGGGACAGTGTTAATACAAGTCAGGTCCCGATCTCACTATAGTACACAGCCCCGGGGACAGTGTTAATACGAGTCAGGTCCCAAACTCACTCTAGAACACAGCCTCCGGGACAGTGTTAATACGAGTCAGGTCCCGATCTCACTCCAGAACACAGCCTCAGGGATCGTGTTAATATGAGTCAGGTCTCGATCTCACTCTAGAACAAAGCCCCAGGGACAGTGTTAATGCGAATCAGGTCCCGATCTCACTCTAGAACTCAACCTCGTGGACAGTGTTAATATGAGTCAGGTCCCGATCTCACTCTAGAACACAGCCTCAGGGACAGTGTTAATACGAGTCAGGTCCCAAACTCACTCTAGAACACAGCCTCAAGGGCAGTGTTAATACGAATCAGGTCCCGATCTCACTCTGGAAAACAGCCTCAGGGACAGTGTTAATACGAGTCTGGTCCTGATCTCACTCAAGAACACAGCCTCAGGGACAGTGTTAATACGAGTCAGGTCCGAATCTCACTCTGGAACACAGCCTCGGGGACAGTGTTAATATGAGTCTGGTCCTGATCTCACTCTAGAACACAGCCTCGGGGACAGTGTTAATACGAGTCAGGTCCGGATCTCACTCTAGAACACAGCCTCAGGGACAGGGTTAATACGAGTCAGGTCCTGATCTCACTCCAGAACACAGCCCCGGTGACAGTGTTAATCCGTGTCAGGTCACGATCTCACTCTAGAACACAGCCTCAGGGACAGTGTTAATACGAGTCAGGTGACCGATCTCACTCTACAACACAGCCCCAGGGACAGTGTTAATACGAGTCAGGTCCCGATCTCACTCTAGAACACAGCCTCAGGGACTATGTTAATACAATTCAGGTCCTGATATCACTCTACAACACAGCCACAGGGACAGTGTTATTACGAGTCTGGTCCTGATCTCACTCTAGAACACAGCCGCGGGGACAATGTTAATATGAGTCAGATCCCGATCTCACTCTAGAACACAGTCTCAGGGACAGTGTTAATACGAGTCAGGTCCCGAACTCACTCTAGAACACAGCCTCAGGGACAGTGTTAATACGAGTCTGGCCCCGATCTCACTCAAGAACACAGCCTCAGGGACAGTGTTAATACGAGTCAGGTCCCGATCTCACTATAGAACAAAGCCTCAGGGACAGTGTTAATACGAGTCAGGTCCCGATCTCACTCTAGAACACAGCCTCAGTGATAGTGTTAATACGAGTCAGGTCTCAATCTCACTCTAGAACAAAGCCCCAGGGACAGTGTTAATACGAATCAGGTCCCGATCTCACTCTAGAACACAGCCTCATGGACAGTGTTAATACGAGTCAGGTCCCGAACTCCGTCTAGAACACAGCCACAGGGACAGTGTTAATATGAGTCAGGTCCTGATCTCACTCTAGAACACAGCCTCAGGGACAGTGTTAATACAAGACAGATCCCAATCACACTCTAGAAAATAGCCTCAGGGACAGTGTTAATACGAGTCTGGTCCCGATCTCACTCTAGAACACAGCCCCGGGTACAGTGTTAATTCGAGTCAGGTCACGATCTCAATCTAGAACACAGCCTCAGGGACTATGTTAATACAAGTCAGGTCCCGATCTCACTCTAGAACACAGCCACAGGGACAGTGTTAATAAGAGTCAGGTCCCGATCTCACTCTAGAACACAGCCTCAGGGACGGTGTTAATACGAGTCAGGTCCCGATCTCACTCTAGAACACAGCCCCGGGTACAGTGTTAATTCGAGTCAGTTCCCGATCTCACTCTAGAACACAGCCTCAGGGACAGTGTTTATACAAGTCAGGTCCCGATCTCCCTCTAGAACACAGCCACAGGGACAGTGTTAATACGAGTCAGGTCCTGATCTCACTCTAGAACACAGCCTCAGGGACAGTTTTAATACGAGTCAGGTCCCGATCTCACTCTAGAACACAGCCTCAGGGAAAGTGTTAATATGAGTCAGGTCCTGCTCTCACTCTAGAACACAGCCCCGGGGACAGTGTTAATACGAGTCAGATCCCGATCTCAATCTGGAACACAGCCTCAGGGACTGTGTTAATATGAGTCAGGTCCTGATCTCCGTCTAGAACACAGCCACAGGGACAGTGTTAATACGAGTCAGGTCCTGATCTCACTCTAGAACACAGCCTCAGGGACAGTGTTAATACAAGACAGATCCCAATCACACTCTAGAAAATAGCCTCAGGGACAGTGTTAATACGAGTCAGGTCCCGATCTCACTCTAGAACACAGCCCCGGGTACAGTGTTAATTCGAGTCAGGTCTCGATCTCAATCTAGAACACAGCCTCAGGGACTATGTTAATACAAGTCAGGTCCCGATCTCACTCTAGAACACAGCCACAGGGTCAGTGTTAATACGAGTCAGGTCCTGATCTCACTCTAGAACACAGCCCCGGGTACAGTGTTAATTCGAGTCAGGTCTCGATCTCACTCTAGAACACAGCCTCAGGGACAGTGTTTATACAAGTCAGGTCCCGATCTCCGTCTAGAACACAGCCACAGGGACAGTGTTAATACGAGTCAGGTCGCGAACTCACTCCAGAACACAGCCCCAGGGACAGTGTTAATACGAGTCAGGTCCCAATCTCACTCTAGAACGCAGACTCGGGGACAGTGTTAACACGAGTCAGGTCCCGATCTCACTCTAGAACACAGCCTCAGGGACAGTGTTAATACGAGACAGGTCCCGATCTCACTCTAGAACACAGCCTCAGGGACAGTGTTAATACGAGTCAGGTCCCGATCTCACTCTAGAACACAGCCTCAGGGACAGTGTTAATACGAGTCAGGTCCTGATCTCACTCTGGAACACAGCCCCAGGGACAGTGTTACTAGGAGTCAGGTCCCGATCTCACTCTAGAACACAGCCCCGGAGACAGTGTTAATACGAGTCAGGTCCTGATCTCAATCTAGAACACAGCCTCAGGGACAGTGTTAATACGAGTCAGGTCCCGATCTCACTCTAGAAAACAGCCTCAGGGACAGTGTTAATACGAGTCAGGTTCCAATCACACTCCAGAACACAGCCTCAGGGACAGTGTTAATACGAGTCAGGTCCCGATCTCACTCTAGAACACAGCCTCAGGGACAGTGTTAGTACGAGTCAGGTCCCGATCTCACTCTAGAACACAGCCCCGGGTACAGTGTTAATTCGAGTCAGGTCACGATCTCACTCTAGAACACAGCCTCAGGGTCTATGTTAATACAAGTCAGGTCCCGATCTCACTCTAGAACACAGCCACAGGGACAGTGTTAATACGAGTCGGGTCCTGATCTCACTCTAGAACACAGCCGCGGGGACAGTGTAAATATGAGTCAGATCCCGATCTCAATCTAGAACACAGCCTCAGGGACAGTGTTAATACGTGTCTGGTCCCGATCTCACGCTAGAACACAGCCTCAGGGACAGTGTTAATACAAGTCAGGTCCCGATCTCACTATAGAACACAGCCCCGGGGACAGTGTTAATACGAGTCAGGTCCCGATCTCACTCTAGAACACAGCCTCAGGGACAGTGTTAATACGAGTCAGGTCCCGAACTCACTCTAGAACACAGCCTCAGGGACAGTGTTAATACGAGTCAGGTCCCGAACTCACTCTAGAACACAGCCTCAGGGACAGTGTTAATACGAGTCAGGTCCTGAACTCACTCTAGAACACAGCCTCAAGGGCAGTGTTAATACGAATCAGGTCCCGATCTCACTCTGGAAAACAACCTCAGGGACAGCGTTAATACGAGTCTGGTCCTGATCTCACTCAAGAACACAGCCTCAGGGACAGTGTTAATACGAGTCAGGTCCGAATCTCACTCTGGAACACAGCCTCAGGGACAGTGTTAATACGAGTCAGGTCCTGATCTCACTCTAGAACACGGCCTCAGGGACAGTGTTAATACGAGTCAGGTCCGGATCTCACTCTAGAACACAGCCTCAGGGACAGGGTTAATACGAGTCAGGTCCTGATCTCACTCCAGAACACAGCCCCGGGGACAGTGTTAATCCGTGTCAGGTCCCGATCTCACTCTAGAACACAGCCTCAGGGACAGTGTTAATACGAGTCAGGTCCCGATCTCACTCTACAACACAGCCCCAGGGGCAGTGTTAATACGAGTCAGGTCCCGATCTCACTCTAGAACACAGCCTCAGGGACTATGTTAATACAAGTCAGGTCCTGATATCACTCTACAGCACAGCCACAGGGACAGTGTTATTACGAGTCTGGTCCTGATCTCACTCTAGAACACAGCCGCGGGGACAATGTTAATATGAGTCAGATCCCGATCTCACTCTAGAACACAGTCTCAGGGACAGTGTTAATACGAGTCAGGTCCCGATCTCACTCTAGAACACAGCCTCAGGGACAGTGTTAATACGAGTCTGGCCCCGATCTCACTCTAGAACACAGCCTCAGGGACTGTGTTAATATGAGTCAGGTCCTGATCTCACTCTAGAACACAGCCTCAGGACAGTGTTATTATGAGTCAGGTCCTGAACTCACTCTAGAACACAGTCCCGGGGACAGAGTTAATACGAGTCAGGTCCTGATCTCACTCTAGAACACAGCCCTGGAGACAGTGTTAATATGAGTCAGGTCCCGATCTCAAGTCTAGAACACAGCCTCAGGGACAGTGTTAATACGAGTCAGGTCCCGATCTCACTTTGGAACACAGCCTCAGGGACAGTGTTAATACGAGTCAGGTCCCGAACTCACTCCAGAACACAGCCCCAGGGACAGTGTTAATATGAGTCAGGTCCTGAACTCACTCTAGAACACAGCCCCAGGGACAGTGTTAATACGAGTCAGGTCCCAATCTCACTCTAGAACGCAGCCTCGGGGACAGTGTTAATATGAGTCAGGTCCCGATCTCACTCTAGAACACAGCCTCAGGGACAGTGTTAATACGAGTCAGGTTCCGATCTCACTCTAGAACACAGCCTCAGGGACAGTGTTAATATGAGTCAGGTCCTGATCTCACTCTGGAACACAGCCCCAGGGACAGTGTTACTAGGAGTCAGGTCCCGATCGCACTCTAGAACACAGCCCCGGAGACAGTGCTAATACGAGTCAGGTCCTGATCTCAATCTAGAACACAGCCTCAGGGACAGTGTTAATACGAGTCAGGTCCCGATCTCACTCTAGAACACAGCCTCAGGGACAGTGTTAATACGAGTCAGGTTCCAATCACACTCTAGAACACAGCCTCAGGGACAGTGTTAATACGAGTCAGGTCCCGATCTCACTCTAGAACACAGCCTCAGGGACAGTGTTAGTACGAGTCAGGTCCCGATCTCACTCTAGAACACAGCCCCGGGTACAGTGTTAATTCGAGTCAGGTCACGATCTCACTCTAGAACACAGCCTCATGGACTATGTTAATACAAGTCAGGTCCCGATCTCACTTTAGAACACAGCCACAGGGACAGTGTTAATACGAGTCAGGTCCTGATCTCACTCTAGAACACAGCCGCGGGGACAGTGTAAATATGAGTCAGATCCCGATCTCACTCTAGAACACAGCGTCAGGGACAGTGTTAATACATGTCTGGTCCCGATCTCACTCTAGAACACAGCCTCAGGGACAGTGTTAATACAAGTCAGGTCCCGATCTCACTATAGAACACAGCCTCGGGGACAGTGTTAATACGAGTCAGGTCCCAAACTCACTCTAGAACACAGCCTCCGGGACAGTGTTAATACGAGTCAGGTCCCGATCTCACTCTAGAACACAGCCTCAGGGATCGTGTTAATATGAGTCAGGTCTCGATCTCACTCTAGAACAAAGCCCCAGGGACAGTGTTAATACGAATCAGATCCCGATCTCACTCTAGAACTCAACTTCGTGGACAGTGTTAATATGAGTCAGGTCCCGATCTCACTCTAGAACACAGCCTCAGGGACAGTGTTAATACGAGTCAGGTCCTGAACTCACTCTAGAACACAGCCTCAAGGGCAGTGTTAATACGGATCAGGTCCCGATCTCACTCTGGAAAACAACCTCAGGGACAGCGTTAATACGAGTCTGGTCCTGATCTCACTCAAGAACACAGCCTCAGGGACAGTGTTAATACGAGTCAGGTCCGAATCTCACTCTGGAACACAGCCTCAGGGACAGTGTTAATACGAGTCAGGTCCGGATCTCACTCTAGAACACAGCCTCAGGGACAGGGTTAATACGAGTCAGGTCCTGATCTCACTCCAGAACACAGCCCCGGGGACAGTGTTAATCCGTGTCAGGTCCCGATCTCACTCTAGAACACAGCCTCAGGGACAGTGTTAATACGAGTCAGGTCCCGATCTCACTCTACAACACAGCCCCAGGGGCAGTGTTAATACGAGTCAGGTCCCGATCTCACTCTAGAACACAGCCGCGGGGACAATGTTAATATGAGTCAGATCCCGATCTCACTCTAGAACACAGTCTCAGGGACAGTGTTAATACGAGTCAGGTCCCGATCTCACACTAGAACACAGCCTCAGGGACAGTGTTAATACGAGTCTGGCCCCGATCTCACTCTAGAACACAGCCTCAGGGACTGTGTTAATATGAGTCAGGTCCTGATCTCACTCTAGAACACAGCCTCAGGACAGTGTTATTATGAGTCAGGTCCTGAACTCACTCTAGAACACAGTCCCGGGGACAGAGTTAATACGAGTCAGGTCCTGATCTCACTCTAGAACACAGCCCTGGAGACAGTGTTAATATGAGTCAGGTCCCGATCTCAAGTCTAGAACACAGCCTCAGGGACAGTGTTAATACGAGTCAGGTCCCGATCTCACTTTGGAACACAGCCTCAGGGACAGTGTTAATACGAGTCAGGTCCCGAACTCACTCCAGAACACAGCCCCAGGGACAGTGTTAATATGAGTCAGGTCCTGAACTCACTCTAGAACACAGCCCCAGGGACAGTGTTAATACGAGTCAGGTCCCAATCTCACTCTAGAACGCAGCCTCGGGGACAGTGTTAATATGAGTCAGGTCCCGATCTCACTCTAGAACACAGCCTCAGGGACAGTGTTAATACGAGTCAGGTTCCGATCTCACTCTAGAACACAGCCCCAGGGACAGTGTTACTAGGAGTCAGGTCCCGATCTCACTCTAGAACACAGCCCCGGAAACAGTGTTAATACGAGTCAGGTCCTGATCTCAATCTAGAACACAGCCTCAGGGACAGTGTTAATACGAGTCAGGTCCCGATCTCACTCTAGAACACAGCCTCAGGGACAGTGTTAATACGAGTCAGGTTCCAATCACACTCTAGAACACAGCCTCAGGGACAGTGTTAATACGAGTCAGGTCCCGATCTCACTCTAGAACACAGCCTCAGGGACAGTGTTAGTACGAGTCAGGTCCCGATCTCACTCTAGAACACAGCCCCGGGTACAGTGTTAATTCGAGTCAGGTCCTGATCTCACTCTAGAACACAGCCGCGGGGACAGTGTAAATATGAGTCAGATCCCGATCTCACTCTAGAACACAGCGTCAGGGACAGTGTTAATACATGTCTGGTCCCGATCTCACTCTAGAACACAGCCTCAGGGACAGTGTTAATACAAGTCAGGTCCCGATCTCACTATAGAACACAGCCTCGGGGACAGTGTTAATACGAGTCAGGTCCCAAACTCACTCTAGAACACAGCCTCCGGGACAGTGTTAATACGAGTCAGGTCCCGATCTCACTCTAGAACACAGCCTCAGGGATCGTGTTAATATGAGTCAGGTCTCGATCTCACTCTAGAACAAAGCCCCAGGGACAGTGTTAATACGAATCAGATCCCGATCTCACTCTAGAACTCAACTTCGTGGACAGTGTTAATATGAGTCAGGTCCCGATCTCACTCTAGAACACAGCCTCAGGGACAGTGTTAATACGAGTCAGGTCCCGAACTAACTCTAGAACACAGCCTCAAGGGCAGTGTTAATACGAATCAGGTCCCGATCTCACTCTGGAACACAGCCTCAGGGACAGTGTTAATATGAGTCTGGTCCTGATCTCACTCTAGAACACAGCCTCAGGGACTGTGTTAATACGAGTCAGGTCCGAATCTCACTCTGGAACACAGCCTCAGGGACAGTGTTAATATGAGTCTGGTCCTGATCTCACTCAAGAACACAGCCTCGGGGACAGTGTTAATACGAGTCAGGTCCGGATCTCACTCTAGAACACAGCCTCAGGGACAGGGTTAATACGAGTCAAGTCCTGATCTCACTCCAGAACACAGCCCCGGGGACAGTGTTAATCCGTGTCAGGTCACGATCTCACTCTAGAACACAGCCTCAGGGACAGTGTTAATACGAGTCAGGTCCCGATCTCACTCGACAACACAGCCCCAGGGACAGTGTTAATACGAGTCAGGTCCCGATCTCACTCTAGAACACAGCCTCAGGGACTATGTTAATACAAGTCAGGTCCTGATATCACTCTACAACACAGCCACAGGGACAGTGTTATTATGAGTCTGGTCCTGAACTCACTCTAGAACACAGCTGCGGGGACAATGTTAATATGAGTCAGATCCCGATCTCACTCTAGAACACAGTCTCAGGGACAGTGTTAATACGAGTCCGGTCCCGATCTCACTCTAGAACACAGCCTCGGGGACAGTGCTAATATGAGTCTGGCCCCGATCTCACTCTAGAACACAGCCTCAGGGACAGTGTTAATACGAGTCAGGTCCCGATCTCACTATAGAACAAAGCCTCAGGGACAGTGTTAATACGAGTCAGGTCCCGATCTCACTCTAGAACACAGCCTCAGGGATAGTGTTAATACGAGTCAGGTCTCAATCTCACTCTAGAACAAAGCCCCAGGGACAGTGATAATACGAATCAGATCCCGATCTCACTCTAGAACACAGCCTCATGGACAGTGTTAATGCGAGTCAGGTCCTGATCTCCGTCTAGAACACAGCCACAGGGACAGTGTTAATACGAGTCAGGTCCTGATCTCACTCTAGAACACAGCCTCAGGGACAGTGTTAATACAAGACAGATCCCAATCACACTCTAGAACATAGCCTCAGGGACAGGGTTAATACGAGTCAGGTCCCGATCTCACTCTAGAACACAGCCCCGGGTACAGTGTTAATTCGAGTCAGGTCACGATCTCACTCTAGAACACAGCCTCAGGGACTATGTTAATAAAAGTCAGGTCCCGATCTCACTCTAGAACACAGCCACAGGGACAGTGTTAATAAGAGTCAGGTCCTGATCTCACTCTAGAACACAGCCCCGGGTACAGTGTTAATTCGAGTCAGGTCTCGATCTCACTCTAGAACACAGCCTCAGGGACAGTGTTTATACAAGTCAGGTCCCGATCTCCATCTAGAACACAGCCACAGGGACAGTGTTAATACGAGTCAGGTCCTGATCTCACTCTAGAACACAGCCTCAGGGACAGTGTTAATACTAGACAGGTCCCAATCACACTCTAGAACACAGCCTCAGGGACAGTGTTAATACGAGTCAGGTCCCGATCTCACTCTAGAACACAGCCTCAGGGACAGTGTTAATACGAGTCTGGCCCCGATCTCACTCTAGAACACAGCCTCAGGGACAGTGTTAATACGAGTCAGGTCCTGATCTCACTCTAGAACACAGCCTCAGGGGCAGTGTTAATACGAGTCAGGTCCCGATCTCACTCTAGAACACAGCCTCAGGGAAAGGGTTAATATGAGTCAGGTCCCGCTCTCACTCTAGAACACAGCCTCAGGGACAGAGTTAATACGAGTCAGGTCCCGATCTCACTCTAGAACACAGCCCCGGGTACAGTGTTAATTCGAGTCAGGTCACGATCTCACTCTAGAACACAGCCTCATGGACTATGTTAATACAAGTCAGGTCCCGATCTCACTCTAGAACACAGCCACAGGGACAGTGTTAATACGAGTCAGGTCCTGATCTCACTCTAGAACACAGCCGCGGGGACAGTGTAAATATGAGTCAGATCCCGATCTCACCTTAGAACACAGCGTCAGGGACAGTGTTAATACATATCTGGTCCCGATCTCACTCTAGAACACAGCCTCAGGGACAGTGTTAATACAAGTCAGGTCCCGATCTCACTATAGAACACAGCCTCGGGGACAGTGTTAATACGAGTCAGGTCCCAAACTCACTCTAGAACACAGCCTCCGGGACAGTGTTGATACGAGTCAGTCCCGATCTCACTCTAGAACACAGCCTCAGGGATCGTGTTAATATGAGTCAGGTCTCGATCTCACTCTAGAACAAAGCCCCAGGGACAGTGTTAATACGAATCAGATCCCGATCTCAATTTAGAACTCAACTTCGTGGACAGTGTTAATATGAGTCAGGTCCCGATCTCACTCTAGAACACAGCCTCAGGGACAGTGTTAATACGAGTCAGGTCCCGTACTCACTCTAGAACACAGCCTCAAGGGCAGTGTTAATACGAATCAGGTCCCGATCTCACTCTGGAACACAGCCTCAGGGACAGTGTTAATACGAGTCTGGTCCTGATCTCACTCTAGAACACAGCCTCAGGGACTGTGTTAATACGAGTCAGGTCCGAATCTCACTCTGGAACACAGCCTCAGGGACAGTGTTAATATGAGTCTGGTCCTGATCTCACTCAAGAACACAGCCTCGGGGACAGTGTTAATACGAGTCAGGTCCGGATCTCACTCTAGAACACAGCCTCAGGGACAGGGTTAATACGAGTCAAGTCCTGATCTCACTCCAGAACACAGCCCCGGGGACAGTGTTAATCCGTGTCAGGTCACGATCTCACTCTAGAACACAGCCTCAGGGACAGTGTTAATACGAGTCAGGTCCCGATCTCACTCGACAACACAGCCCCAGGGACAGTGTTAATACGAGTCAGGTCCCGATCTCACTCTAGAACACAGCCTCAGGGACTATGTTAATACAAGTCAGGTCCTGATATCACTCTACAACACAGCCACAGGGACAGTGTTATTATGAGTCTGGTCCTGATCTCACTCTAGAACACAGCTGCGGGGACAATGTTAATATGAGTCAGATCCCGATCTCACTCTAGAACACAGTCTCAGGGACAGTGTTAATACGAGTCCGGTCCCGATCTCACTCTAGAACACAGCCTCAGGGACAGTGCTAATATGAGTCTGGCCCCGATCTCACTCTAGAACACAGCCTCAGGGACAGTGTTAATACGAGTCAGGTCCCGATCTCACTATAGAACAAAGCCTCAGGGACAGTGTTAATACGAGTCAGGTCCCGATCTCACTCTAGAACACAGCCTCAGGGATAGTGTTAATACGAGCCAGGTCTCAATCTCACTCTAGAACAAAGCCCCAGGGACAGTGATAATACGAATCAGATCCCGATCTCACTCTAGAACACAGCCTCATGGACAGTGTTAATGCGAGTCAGGTCCTGATCTCCGTCTAGAACACAGCCACAGGGACAGTGTTAATACGAGTCAGGTCCTGATCTCGCTCTAGAACACAGCCTCAGTGACAGTGTTAATACAAGACAGATCCCAATCACACTCTAGAACATAGCCTCAGGGACAGGGTTAATACGAGTCAGGTCCCGATCTCACTCTAGAACACAGCCCCGGGTACAGTGTTAATTCGAGTCAGGTCACGATCTCACTCTAGAACACAGCCTCAGGGACTATGTTAATAAAGGTCAGGTCCCGATCTCA
Organism: Somniosus microcephalus; assembly: GCF_052327205.1. Lineage (NCBI taxonomy): Eukaryota > Metazoa > Chordata > Chondrichthyes > Squaliformes > Somniosidae > Somniosus > Somniosus microcephalus. The sequence goes on from NW_028225185.1 coordinate 35,904,930, forward strand.
CTCTAGAACACAGCCACAGGGACAGTGTTAATAAGAGTCAGGTCCTGATCTCACTCTAGAACACAGCCCCGGGTACAGTGTTAATTCGAGTCAGGTCTCGATCTCACTCTAGAACACAGCCTCAGGGACAGTGTTTATACAAGTCAGGTCCCGATCTCCATCTAGAACACAGCCACAGGGACAGTGTTAATACGAGTCAGGTCCTGATCTCACTCTAGAACACAGCCCCGGGTACAGTGTTAATTCGAGTCAGGTCTCGATCTCACTCTAGAACACAGCCTCAGGGACAGTGTTTATACAAGTCAGGTTCCAATCACACTCTAGAACACAGCCTCAGGGACAGTGTTAATACGAGTCAGGTCCCGATCTCACTCTAGAACACAGCCTCAGGGACAGTGTTAGTACGAGTCAGGTCCCGATCTCACTCTAGAACACAGCCCCGGGTACAGTGTTAATTCGAGTCAGGTCACGGTCTCACTCTAGAACACAGCCTCAGGGACTATGTTAATACAAGTCGGGTCCCGATCTCACTCTAGAACACAGCCACAGGGACAGTGTTAATACGAGTCCGGTCCTGATCTCACTCTAGAACACAGCCGCGGGGACAGTGTAAATATGAGTCAGATCCCGATCTCACTCTAGAACACAGCCTCAGGGACAGTGTTAATACGTGTCTGGTCCCGATCTCACTCTAGAACACAGCCTCAGGGACAGTGTTAATACAAGTCAGGTCCCGATCTCACTATAGTACACAGCCCCGGGGACAGTGTTAATACGAGTCAGGTCCCAAACTCACTCTAGAACACAGCCTCCGGGACAGTGTTAATACGAGTCAGGTCCCGATCTCACTCCAGAACACAGCCTCAGGGATCGTGTTAATATGAGTCAGGTCTCGATCTCACTCTAGAACAAAGCCCCAGGGACAGTGTTAATACGAATCAGGTCCCGATCTCACTCTAGAACTCAACCTCGTGGACAGTGTTAATATGAGTCAGGTCCCGATCTCACTCTAGAACACAGCCTCAGGGACAGTGTTAATACGAGTCAGGTCCCAAACTCACTCTAGAACACAGCCTCAAGGGCAGTGTTAATACGAATCAGGTCCCGATCTCACTCTGGAAAACAGCCTCAGGGACAGTGTTAATACGAGTCTGGTCCTGATCTCACTCAAGAACACAGCCTCAGGGACAGTGTTAATACGAGTCAGGTCCGAATCTCACTCTGGAACACAGCCTCAGGGACAGTGTTAATATGAGTCTGGTCCTGATCTCACTCTAGAACACAGCCTCGGGGACAGTGTTAATACGAGTCAGGTCCGGATCTCACTCTAGAACACAGCCTCAGGGACAGGGTTAATAAGAGTCAGGTCCTGATCTCACTCCAGAACACAGCCCCGGTGACAGTGTTAATCCGTGTCAGGTCACGATCTCACTCTAGAACACAGCCTCAGGGACAGTGTTAATACGAGTCAGGTCCCGATCTCACTCCAGAACACAGCCTCAGGGATCGTGTTAATATGAGTCAGGTCTCGATCTCACTCTAGAACAAAGCCCCAGGGACAGTGTTAATACGAATCAGGTCCCGATCTCACTCTAGAACTCAACCTCGTGGACAGTGTTAATATGAGTCAGGTCCCGATCTCACTCTAGAACACAGCCTCAGGGACGGTGTTAATACGAGTCAGGTCCCAAACTCACTCTAGAACACAGCCTCAAGGGCAGTGTTAATACGAATCAGGTCCCGATCTCACTCTGGAAAACAGCCTCAGGGACCGTGTTAATACGAGTCTGGTCCTGATCTCACTCAAGAACACAGCCTCAGGGACAGTGTTAATACGAGTCAGGTCCGAATCTCACTCTGGAACACAGCCTCAGGGACAGTGTTAATATGAGTCTGGTCCTGATCTCACTCTAGAACACAGCCTCGGGGACAGTGTTAATACGAGTCAGGTCCGGATCTCACTCTAGAACACAGCCTCAGGGACAGGGTTAATACGAGTCAGGTCCTGATCTCACTCCAGAACACAGCCCCGGGGACAGTGTTAATCCGTGTCAGGTCACGATCTCACTCTAGAACACAGCCTCAGGGACAGTGTTAATACGAGTCAGGTCCCGATCTCACTCCAGAACACAGCCTCAGGGATCGTGTTAATATGAGTCAGGTCTCGATCTCACTCTAGAACAAAGCCCCAGGGACAGTGTTAATACGAATCAGGTCCCGATCTCACTCTAGAACTCAACCTCGTGGACAGTGTTAATATGAGTCAGGTCCCGATCTCACTCTAGAACACAGCCTCAGGGACAGTGTTAATACGAGTCAGGTCCCAAACTCACTCTAGAACGCAGCCTCAAGGGCAGTGTTAATACGAATCAGGTCCCGATCTCACTCTGGAAAACAGCCTCAGGGACAGTGTCAATACGAGTCTGGTCCTGATCTCACTCAAGAACACAGCCTCAGGGACAGTGTTAATACGAGTCAGGTCCGAATCTCACTCTGGAACACAGCCTCAGGGACAGTGTTAATATGAGTCTGGTCCTGATCTCACTCTAGAACACAGCCTCGGGGACAGTGTTAATACGAGTCAGGTCCGGATCTCACTCTAGAACACAGCCTCAGGGACAGGGTTAATACGAGTCAGGTCCTGATCTCACTCCAGAACACAGCCCCGGGGACAGTGTTAATCCGTGTCAGGTCACGATCTCACTCTAGAACACAGCCTCAGGGACAGTGTTAATACGAGTCAGGTCCCGATCTCACTCTACAACACAGCCCCAGGGACAGTGTTAATACGAGTCAGGTCCCGATCTCACTCTAGAACACAGCCTCAGGGACTATGTTAATACAAGTCAGGTCCTGATATCACTCTACAACACAGCCACAGGGACAGTGTTATTACGAGTCTGGTCCTGATCTCACTCTAGAACACAGCCGCGGGGACAATGTTAATATGAGTCAGATCCCGATCTCACTCTAGAACACAGTCTCAGGGACAGTGTTAATACGAGTCAGGTCCCGAACTCACTCTAGAACACAGCCTCAGGGACAGTGTTAATACGAGTCTGGCCCCGATCTCACTCAAGAACACAGCCTCAGGGACAGTGTTAATACGAGTCAGGTCCCGATCTCACTATAGAACAAAGCCTCAGGGACAGTGTTAATACGAGTCAGGTCCCGATCTCACTCTAGAACACAGCCTCAGTGATAGTGTTAATACGAGTCAGGTCTCAATCTCACTCTAGAACAAAGCCCCAGGGACAGTGTTAATACGAATCAGGTCCCAATCTCACTCTAGAACACAGCCTCATGGACAGTGTTAATACGAGTCAGGTCCCGAACTCCGTCTAGAACACAGTCACAGGGACAGTGTTAATATGAGTCAGGTCCTGATCTCACTCTAGAACACAGCCTCAGGGACAGTGTTAATACAAGACAGATCCCAATCACACTCTAGAAAATAGCCTCAGGGACAGTGTTAATACGAGTCTGGTCCCGATCTCACTCTAGAACACAGCACCGGGTACAGTGTTAATTCGAGTCAGGTCACGATCTCAATCTAGAACACAGCCTCAGGGACTATGTTAATACAAGTCAGGTCCCGATCTCACTCTAGAACACAGCCACAGGGACAGTGTTAATAAGAGTCAGGTCCCGATCTCACTCTAGAACACAGCCTCAGGGACGGTGTTAATACGAGTCAGGTCCCGATCTCACTCTAGAACACAGCCCCGGGTACAGTGTTAATTCGAGTCAGTTCCCGATCTCACTCTAGAACACAGCCTCAGGGACAGTGTTTATACAAGTCAGGTCCCGATCTCCCTCTAGAACACAGCCACAGGGACAGTGTTAATACGAGTCAGGTCCTGATCTCACTCTAGAACACAGCCTCAGGGACAGTTTTAATACGAGTCAGGTCCCGATCTCACTCTAGAACACAGCCTCAGGGAAAGTGTTAATATGAGTCAGGTCCCGCTCTCACTCTAGAACACAGCCCCGGGGACAGTGTTAATACGAGTCAGATCCCGATCTCAATCTGGAACACAGCCTCAGGGACTGTGTTAATATGAGTCAGGTCCTGATCTCCGTCTAGAACACAGCCACAGGGACAGTGTTAATACGAGTCAGGTCCTGATCTCACTCTAGAACACAGCCTCAGGGACAGTGTTAATACAAGACAGATCCCAATCACACTCTAGAAAATAGCCTCAGGGACAGTGTTAATACGAGTCAGGTCCCGATCTCACTCTAGAACACAGCCCCGGGTACAGTGTTAATTCGAGTCAGGTCTCGATCTCAATCTAGAACACAGCCTCAGGGACTATGTTAATACAAGTCAGGTCCCGATCTCACTCTAGAACGCAGCCACAGGGACAGTGTTAATACGAGTCAGGTCCTGATCTCACTCTAGAACACAGCCCCGGGTACAGTGTTAATTCGAGTCAGGTCTCGATCTCACTCTAGAACACAGCCTCAGGGACAGCGTTTATGCAAGTCAGGTCCCGATCTCCGTCTAGAACACAGCCACAGGGACAGTGTTAATACGAGTCAGGTCGCGAACTCACTCCAGAACACAGCCCCAGGGACAGTGTTAATACGAGTCAGGTCCCAATCTCACTCTAGAACGCAGACTCGGGGACAGTGTTAACACGAGTCAGGTCCCGATCTCACTCTAGAACACAGCCTCAGGGACAGTGTTAATACGAGACAGGTCCCGATCTCACTCTAGAACACAGCCTCAGGGACAGTGTTAATACGAGTCAGGTCCCGATCTCACTCTAGAACACAGCCTCAGGGACAGTGTTAATACGAGTCAGGTTCTGATCTCACTCTGGAACACAGCCCCAGGGACAGTGTTACTAGGAGTCAGGTCCCGATCTCACTCTAGAACACAGCCCCGGAGACAGTGTTAATACGAGTCAGGTCCTGATCTCAATCTAGAACACAGCCTCAGGGACAGTGTTAATACGAGTCAGGTCCCGATCTCACTCTAGAAAACAGCCTCAGGGACAGTGTTAATACGAGTCAGGTTCCAATCACACTCCAGAACACAGCCTCAGGGACAGTGTTAATACGAGTCAGGTCCCGATCTCACTCTAGAACACAGCCTCAGGGACAGTGTTAGTACGAGTCAGGTCCCGATCTCACTCTAGAACACAGCCCCGGGTACAGTGTTAATTCGAGTCAGGTCACGATCTCACTCTAGAACACAGCCTCAGGGTCTATGTTAATACAAGTCAGGTCCCGATCTCACTCTAGAACACAGCCACAGGGACAGTGTTAATACGAGTCGGGTCCTGATCTCACTCTAGAACACAGCCGCGGGGACAGTGTAAATATGAGTCAGATCCCGATCTCAATCTAGAACACAGCCTCAGGGACAGTGTTAATACGTGTCTGGTCCCGATCTCACGCTAGAACACAGCCTCAGGGACAGTGTTAATACAAGTCAGGTCCCGATCTCACTATAGAACACAGCCCCGGGGACAGTGTTAATACGAGTCAGGTCCCAATCTCACTCTAGAACACAGCCTCAGGGACAGTGTTAATACGAGTCAGGTCCCGAACTCACTCTAGAAAACAGCCTCAGGGACAGTGTTAATACGAGTCAGGTCCCGAACTCACTCTAGAACACAGCCTCAGGGACAGTGTTAATACGAGTCAGGTCCTGAACTCACTCTAGAACACAGCCTCAAGGGCAGTGTTAATACGAATCAGGTCCCGATCTCACTCTGGAAAACAACCTCAGGGACAGCGTTAATACGAGTCTGGTCCTGATCTCACTCAAGAACACAGCCTCAGGGACAGTGTTAATACGAGTCAGGTCCGAATCTCACTCTGGAACACAGCCTCAGGGACAGTGTTAATACGAGTCAGGTCCTGATCTCACTCTAGAACACGGCCTCAGGGACAGTGTTAATACGAGTCAGGTCCGGATCTCACTCTAGAACACAGCCTCAGGGACAGGGTTAATACGAGTCAGGTCCTGATCTCACTCCAGAACACAGCCCCGGGGACAGTGTTAATCCGTGTCAGGTCCCGATCTCACTCTAGAACACAGCCTCAGGGACAGTGTTAATACGAGTCAGGTCCCGATCTCACTCGACAACACAGCCCCAGGGACAGTGTTAATACGAGTCAGGTCCCGATCTCACTCTAGAACACAGCCTCAGGGACTATGTTAATACAAGTCAGGTCCTGATATCACTCTACAACACAGCCACAGGGACAGTGTTATTATGAGTCTGGTCCTGATCTCACTCTAGAACACAGCTGCGGGGACAATGTTAATATGAGTCAGATCCCGATCTCACTCTAGAACACAGTCTCAGGGACAGTGTTAATACGAGTCCGGTCCCGATCTCACTCTAGAACACAGCCTCAGGGACAGTGCTAATATGAGTCTGGCCCCGATCTCACTCTAGAACACAGCCTCAGGGACAGTGTTAATACGAGTCAGGTCCCGATCTCACTATAGAACAAAGCCTCAGGGACAGTGTTAATACGAGTCAGGTCCCGATCTCACTCTAGAACACAGCCTCAGGGATAGTGTTAATACGAGTCAGGTCTCAATCTCACTCTAGAACAAAGCCCCAGGGACAGTGATAATACGAATCAGATCCCGATCTCACTCTAGAACACAGCCTCATGGACAGTGTTAATGCGAGTCAGGTCCTGATCTCCGTCTAGAACACAGCCACAGGGACAGTGTTAATACGAGTCAGGTCCTGATCTCGCTCTAGAACACAGCCTCAGTGACAGTGTTAATACAAGACAGATCCCAATCACACTCTAGAACATAGCCTCAGGGACAGGGTTAATACGAGTCAGGTCCCGATCTCACTCTAGAACACAGCCCCGGGTACAGTGTTAATTCGAGTCAGGTCACGATCTCACTCTAGAACACAGCCTCAGGGACTATGTTAATAAAGGTCAGGTCCCGATCTCACTCTAGAACACAGCCACAGGGACAGTGTTAATAAGAGTCAGGTCCTGATCTCACTCTAGAACACAGCCCCGGGGACAGTGTTAATTCGAGTCAGGTCTCGATCTCACTCTAGAACACAGCCTCAGGGACAGTGTTTATACAAGTCAGGTCCCGATCTCCATCTAGAACACAGCCACAGGGACAGTGTTAATACGAGTCAGGTCCTGATCTCACTCTAGAACACAGCCCCGGGTACAGTGTTAATTCGAGTCAGGTCTCGATCTCACTCTAGAACACAGCCTCAGGGACAGTGTTTATACAAGTCAGGTTCCAATCACACTCTAGAACACAGCCTCAGGGACAGTGTTAATACGAGTCAGGTCCCGATCTCACTCTAGAACACAGCCTCAGGGACAGTGTTAGTACGAGTCAGGTCCCGATCTCACTCTAGAACACAGCCCCGGGTACAGTGTTAATTCGAGTCAGGTCACGGTCTCACTCTAGAACACAGCCTCAGGGACTATGTTAATACAAGTCGGGTCCCGATCTCACTCTAGAACACAGCCACAGGGACAGTGTTAATACGAGTCCGGTCCTGATCTCACTCTAGAACACAGCCGCGGGGACAGTGTAAATATGAGTCAGATCCCGATCTCACTCTAGAACACAGCCTCAGGGACAGTGTTAATACGTGTCTGGTCCCGATCTCACTCTAGAACACAGCCTCAGGGACAGTGTTAATACAAGTCAGGTCCCGATCTCACTATAGTACACAGCCCCGGGGACAGTGTTAATACGAGTCAGGTCCCAAACTCACTCTAGAACACAGCCTCCGGGACAGTGTTAATACGAGTCAGGTCCCGATCTCACTCCAGAACACAGCCTCAGGGATCGTGTTAATATGAGTCAGGTCTCGATCTCACTCTAGAACAAAGCCCCAGGGACAGTGTTAATACGAATCAGGTCCCGATCTCACTCTAGAACTCAACCTCGTGGACAGTGTTAATATGAGTCAGGTCCCGATCTCACTCTAGAACACAGCCTCAGGGACAGTGTTAATACGAGTCAGGTCCCAAACTCACTCTAGAACACAGCCTCAAGGGCAGTGTTAATACGAATCAGGTCCCGATCTCACTCTGGAAAACAGCCTCAGGGACAGTGTTAATACGAGTCTGGTCCTGATCTCACTCAAGAACACAGCCTCAGGGACAGTGTTAATACGAGTCAGGTCCGAATCTCACTCTGGAACACAGCCTCAGGGACAGTGTTAATATGAGTCTGGTCCTGATCTCACTCTAGAACACAGCCTCGGGGACAGTGTTAATACGAGTCAGGTCCGGATCTCACTCTAGAACACAGCCTCAGGGACAGGGTTAATAAGAGTCAGGTCCTGATCTCACTCCAGAACACAGCCCCGGTGACAGTGTTAATCCGTGTCAGGTCACGATCTCACTCTAGAACACAGCCTCAGGGACAGTGTTAATACGAGTCAGGTCCCGATCTCACTCCAGAACACAGCCTCAGGGATCGTGTTAATATGAGTCAGGTCTCGATCTCACTCTAGAACAAAGCCCCAGGGACAGTGTTAATACGAATCAGGTCCCGATCTCACTCTAGAACTCAACCTCGTGGACAGTGTTAATATGAGTCAGGTCCCGATCTCACTCTAGAACACAGCCTCAGGGACGGTGTTAATACGAGTCAGGTCCCAAACTCACTCTAGAACACAGCCTCAAGGGCAGTGTTAATACGAATCAGGTCCCGATCTCACTCTGGAAAACAGCCTCAGGGACCGTGTTAATACGAGTCTGGTCCTGATCTCACTCAAGAACACAGCCTCAGGGACAGTGTTAATACGAGTCAGGTCCGAATCTCACTCTAGAACACAGCCTCGGGGACAGTGTTAATACGAGTCAGGTCCGGATCTCACTCTAGAACACAGCCTCAGGGACAGGGTTAATACGAGTCAGGTCCTGATCTCACTCCAGAACACAGCCCCGGGGACAGTGTTAATCCGTGTCAGGTCACGATCTCACTCTAGAACACAGCCTCAGGGACAGTGTTAATACGAGTCAGGTCCCGATCTCACTCCAGAACACAGCCTCAGGGATCGTGTTAATATGAGTCAGGTCTCGATCTCACTCTAGAACAAAGCCCCAGGGACAGGGTTAATACGAATCAGGTCCCGATCTCACTCTAGAACTCAACCTCGTGGACAGTGTTAATATGAGTCAGGTCCCGATCTCACTCTAGAACACAGCCTCAGGGACAGTGTTAATACGAGTCAGGTCCCAAACTCACTCTAGAACGCAGCCTCAAGGGCAGTGTTAATACGAATCAGGTCCCGATCTCACTCTGGAAAACAGCCTCAGGGACAGTGTCAATACGAGTCTGGTCCTGATCTCACTCAAGAACACAGCCTCAGGGACAGTGTTAATACGAGTCAGGTCCGAATCTCACTCTGGAACACAGCCTCAGGGACAGTGTTAATATGAGTCTGGTCCTGATCTCACTCTAGAACACAGCCTCGGGGACAGTGTTAATACGAGTCAGGTCCGGATCTCACTCTAGAACACAGCCTCAGGGACAGGGTTAATACGAGTCAGGTCCTGATCTCACTCCAGAACACAGCCCCGGGGACAGTGTTAATCCGTGTCAGGTCACGATCTCACTCTAGAACACAGCCTCAGGGACAGTGTTAATACGAGTCAGGTCCCGATCTCACTCTACAACACAGCCCCAGGGACAGTGTTAATACGAGTCAGGTCCCGATCTCACTCTAGAACACAGCCTCAGGGACTATGTTAATACAAGTCAGGTCCTGATATCACTCTACAACACAGCCACAGGGACAGTGTTATTACGAGTCTGGTCCTGATCTCACTCTAGAACACAGCCGCGGGGACAATGTTAATATGAGTCAGATCCCGAGCTCACTCTAGAACACAGTCTCAGGGACAGTGTTAATACGAGTCAGGTCCCGAACTCACTCTAGAACACAGCCTCAGGGACAGTGTTAATACGAGTCTGGCCCCGATCTCACTCAAGAACACAGCCTCAGGGACAGTGTTAATACGAGTCAGGTCCCGATCTCACTATAGAACAAAGCCTCAGGGACAGTGTTAATACGAGTCAGGTCCCGATCTCACTCTAGAACACAGCCTCAGTGATAGTGTTAATACGAGTCAGGTCTCAATCTCACTCTAGAACAAAGCCCCAGGGACAGTGTTAATACGAATCAGGTCCCGATCTCACTCTAGAACACAGCCTCATGGACAGTGTTAATACGAGTCAGGTCCCGAACTCCGTCTAGAACACAGTCACAGGGACAGTGTTAATATGAGTCAGGTCCTGATCTCACTCTAGAACACAGCCTCAGGGACAGTGTTAATACAAGACAGATCCCAATCACACTCTAGAAAATAGCCTCAGGGACAGTGTTAATACGAGTCTGGTCCCGATCTCACTCTAGAACACAGCACCGGGTACAGTGTTAATTCGAGTCAGGTCACGATCTCAATCTAGAACACAGCCTCAGGGACTATGTTAATACAAGTCAGGTCCCGATCTCACTCTAGAACACAGCCACAGGGACAGTGTTAATAAGAGTCAGGTCCCGATCTCACTCTAGAACACAGCCTCAGGGACGGTGTTAATACGAGTCAGGTCCCGATCTCACTCTAGAACACAGCCCCGGGTACAGTGTTAATTCGAGTCAGTTCCCGATCTCACTCTAGAACACAGCCTCAGGGACAGTGTTTATACAAGTCAGGTCCCGATCTCCCTCTAGAACACAGCCACAGGGACAGTGTTAATACGAGTCAGGTCCTGATCTCACTCTAGAACACAGCCTCAGGGACAGTTTTAATACGAGTCAGGTCCCGATCTCACTCTAGAACACAGCCTCAGGGAAAGTGTTAATATGAGTCAGGTCCCGCTCTCACTCTAGAACACAGCCCCGGGGACAGTGTTAATACGAGTCAGATCCCGATCTCAATCTGGAACACAGCCTCAGGGACTGTGTTAATATGAGTCAGGTCCTGATCTCCGTCTAGAACACAGCCACAGGGACAGTGTTAATACGAGTCAGGTCCTGAACTCACTCTAGAACACAGCCTCAGGGACAGTGTTAATACAAGACAGATCCCAATCACACTCTAGAAAATAGCCTCAGGGACAGTGTTAATACGAGTCAGGTCCCGATCTCACTCTAGAACACAGCCCCGGGTACAGTGTTAATTCGAGTCAGGTCTCGATCTCAATCTAGAACACAGCCTCAGGGACTATGTTAATACAAGTCAGGTCCCGATCTCACTCTAGAACGCAGCCACAGGGACAGTGTTAATACGAGTCAGGTCCTGATCTCACTCTAGAACACAGCCCCGGGTACAGTGTTAATTCGAGTCAGGTCTCGATCTCACTCTAGAACACAGCCTCAGGGACAGTGTTTATGCAAGTCAGGTCCCGATCTCCGTCTAGAACACAGCCACAGGGACAGTGTTAATACGAGTCAGGTCGCGAACTCACTCCAGAACACAGCCCCAGGGACAGTGTTAATACGAGTCAGGTCCCAATCTCACTCTAGAACGCAGACTCGGGGACAGTGTTAACACGAGTCAGGTCCCGATCTCACTCTAGAACACAGCCTCAGGGACAGTGTTAATACGAGACAGGTCCCGATCTCACTCTAGAACACAGCCTCAGGGACAGTGTTAATACGAGTCAGGTCCCGATCTCACTCTAGAACACAGCCTCAGGGACAGTGTTAATACGAGTCAGGTTCTGATCTCACTCTGGAACACAGCCCCAGGGACAGTGTTACTAGGAGTCAGGTCCCGATCTCACTCTAGAACACAGCCCCGGAGACAGTGTTAATACGAGTCAGGTCCTGATCTCAATCTAGAACACAGCCTCAGGGACAGTGTTAATACGAGTCAGGTCCCGATCTCACTCTAGAAAACAGCCTCAGGGACAGTGTTAATACGAGTCAGGTTCCAATCACACTCCAGAACACAGCCTCAGGGACAGTGTTAATACGAGTCAGGTCCCGATCTCACTCTAGAACACAGCCTCAGGGACAGTGTTAGTACGAGTCAGGTCCCGATCTCACTCTAGAACACAGCCCCGGGTACAGTGTTAATTCGAGTCAGGTCACGATCTCACTCTAGAACACAGCCTCAGGGTCTATGTTAATACAAGTCAGGTCCCGATCTCACTCTAGAACACAGCCACAGGGACAGTGTTAATACGAGTCGGGTCCTGATCTCACTCTAGAACACAGCCGCGGGGACAGTGTAAATATGAGTCAGATCCCGATCTCAATCTAGAACACAGCCTCAGGGACAGTGTTAATACGTGTCTGGTCCCGATCTCACGCTAGAACACAGCCTCAGGGACAGTGTTAATACAAGTCAGGTCCCGATCTCACTATAGAACACAGCCCCGGGGACAGTGTTAATACGAGTCAGGTCCCGATCTCACTCTAGAACACAGCCTCAGGGACAGTGTTAATACGAGTCAGGTCCCGAACTCACTCTAGAAAACAGCCTCAGGGACAGTGTTAATACGAGTCAGGTCCCGAACTCACTCTAGAACACAGCCTCAGGGACAGTGTTAATACGAGTCAGGTCCTGAACTCACTCTAGAACACAGCCTCAAGGGCAGTGTTAATACGAATCAGGTCCCGATCTCACTCTGGAAAACAACCTCAGGGACAGCGTTAATACGAGTCTGGTCCTGATCTCACTCAAGAACACAGCCTCAGGGACAGTGTTAATACGAGTCAGGTCCGAATCTCACTCTGGAACACAGCCTCAGGGACAGTGTTAATACGAGTCAGGTCCTGATCTCACTCTAGAACACGGCCTCAGGGACAGTGTTAATACGAGTCAGGTCCGGATCTCACTCTAGAACACAGCCTCAGGGACAGGGTTAATACGAGTCAGGTCCTGATCTCACTCCAGAACACAGCCCCGGGGACAGTGTTAATCCGTGTCAGGTCCCGATCTCACTCTAGAACACAGCCTCAGGGACAGTGTTAATACGAGTCAGGTCCCGATCTCACTCTACAACACAGCCCCAGGGGCAGTGTTAATACGAGTCAGGTCCCGATCTCACTCTAGAACACAGCCTCAGGGACTATGTTAATACAAGTCAGGTCCTGATATCACTCTACAACACAGCCACAGGGACAGTGTTATTACGAGTCTGGTCCTGATCTCACTCTAGAACACAGCCGCGGGGACAATGTTAATATGAGTCAGATCCCGATCTCACTCTAGAACACAGTCTCAGGGACAGTGTTAATACGAGTCAGGTCCCGATCTCACTCTAGAACACAGCCTCAGGGACAGTGTTAATACGAGTCTGGCCCCGATCTCACTCTAGAACACAGCCTCAGGGACTGTGTTAATATGAGTCAGGTCCTGATCTCACTCTAGAACACAGCCTCAGGACAGTGTTATTATGAGTCAGGTCCTGAACTCACTCTAGAACACAGTCCCGGGGACAGAGTTAATACGAGTCAGGTCCTGATCTCACTCTAGAACACAGCCCTGGAGACAGTGTTAATATGAGTCAGGTCCCGATCTCAAGTCTAGAACACAGCCTCAGGGACAGTGTTAATACGAGTCAGGTCCCGATCTCACTTTGGAACACAGCCTCAGGGACAGTGTTAATACGAGTCAGGTCCCGAACTCACTCCAGAACACAGCCCCAGGGACAGTGTTAATATGAGTCAGGTCCTGAACTCACTCTAGAACACAGCCCCAGGGACAGTGTTAATACGAGTCAGGTCCCAATCTCACTCTAGAACGCAGCCTCGGGGACAGTGTTAATATGAGTCAGGTCCCGATCTCACTCTAGAACACAGCCTCAGGGACAGTGTTAATACGAGTCAGGTTCCGATCTCACTCTAGAACACAGCCTCAGGGACAGTGTTAATACGAGTCAGGTCCTGATCTCACTCTGGAACACAGCCCCAGGGACAGTGTTACTAGGAGTCAGGTCCCGATCTCACTCTAGAACACAGCCCCGGAGACAGTGTTAATACGAGTCAGGTCCTGATCTCAATCTAGAACACAGCCTCAGGGACAGTGTTAATACGAGTCAGGTCCCGATCTCACTCTAGAACACAGCCTCAGGGACAGTGTTAATACGAGTCAGGTTCCAATCACACTCTAGAACACAGCCTCAGGGACAGTGTTAATACGAGTCAGGTCCCGATCTCACTCTAGAACACAGCCTCAGGGACAGTGTTAGTACGAGTCAGGTCCCGATCTCACTCTAGAACACAGCCCCGGGTACAGTGTTAATTCGAGTCAGGTCACGATCTCACTCTAGAACACAGCCTCATGGACTATGTTAATACAAGTCAGGTCCCGATCTCACTTTAGAACACAGCCACAGGGACAGTGTTAATACGAGTCAGGTCCTGATCTCACTCTAGAACACAGCCGCGGGGACAGTGTAAATATGAGTCAGATCCCGATCTCACTCTAGAACACAGCGTCAGGGACAGTGTTAATACATGTCTGGTCCCGATCTCACTCTAGAACACAGCCTCAGGGACAGTGTTAATACAAGTCAGGTCCCGATCTCACTATAGAACACAGCCTCGGGGACAGTGTTAATACGAGTCAGGTCCCAAACTCACTCTAGAACACAGCCTCCGGGACAGTGTTAATACGAGTCAGGTCCCGATCTCACTCTAGAACACAGCCTCAGGGATCGTGTTAATATGAGTCAGGTCTCGATCTCACTCTAGAACAAAGCCCCAGGGACAGTGTTAATACGAATCAGATCCCGAACTCACTCTAGAACTCAACTTCGTGGACAGTGTTAATATGAGTCAGGTCCCGATCTCACTCTAGAACACAGCCTCAGGGACAGTGTTAATACGAGTCAGGTCCTGAACTCACTCTAGAACACAGCCTCAAGGGCAGTGTTAATACGGATCAGGTCCCGATCTCACTCTGGAAAACAACCTCAGGGACAGCGTTAATACGAGTCTGGTCCTGATCTCACTCAAGAACACAGCCTCAGGGACAGTGTTAATACGAGTCAGGTCCGAATCTCACTCTGGAACACAGCCTCAGGGACAGTGTTAATACGAGTCAGGTCCGGATCTCACTCTAGAACACAGCCTCAGGGACAGGGTTAATACGAGTCAGGTCCTGATCTCACTCCAGAACACAGCCCCGGGGACAGTGTTAATCCGTGTCAGGTCCCGATCTCACTCTAGAACACAGCCTCAGGGACAGTGTTAATACGAGTCAGGTCCCGATCTCACTCTACAACACAGCCCCAGGGGCAGTGTTAATACGAGTCAGGTCCCGATCTCACTCTAGAACACAGCCTCAGGGACTATGTTAATACAAGTCAGGTCCTGATATCACTCTACAACACAGCCACAGGGACAGTGTTATTACGAGTCTGGTCCTGATCTCACTCTAGAACACAGCCGCGGGGACAATGTTAATATGAGTCAGATCCCGATCTCACTCTAGAACACAGTCTCAGGGACAGTGTTAATACGAGTCAGGTCCCGATCTCACTCTAGAACACAGCCTCAGGGACAGTGTTAATACGAGTCTGGCCCCGATCTCACTCTAGAACACAGCCTCAGGGACTGTGTTAATATGAGTCTGGTCCTGATCTCACTCTAGAACACAGCCTCAGGACAGTGTTATTATGAGTCAGGTCCTGAACTCACTCTAGAACACAGTCCCGGGGACAGAGTTAATACGAGTCAGGTCCTGATCTCACTCTAGAACACAGCCCTGGAGACAGTGTTAATATGAGTCAGGTCCCGATCTCAAGTCTAGAACACAGCCTCAGGGACAGTGTTAATACGAGTCAGGTCCCGATCTCACTTTGGAACACAGCCTCAGGGACAGTGTTAATACGAGTCAGGTCCCGAACTCACTCCAGAACACAGCCCCAGGGACAGTGTTAATATGAGTCAGGTCCTGAACTCACTCTAGAACACAGCCCCAGGGACAGTGTTAATACGAGTCAGGTCCCAATCTCACTCTAGAACGCAGCCTCGGGGACAGTGTTAATATGAGTCAGGTCCCGATCTCACTCTAGAACACAGCCTCAGGGACAGTGTTAATACGAGTCAGGTTCCGATCTCACTCTAGAACACAGCCCCAGGGACAGTGTTACTAGGAGTCAGGTCCCGATCTCACTCTAGAACACAGCCCCGGAAACAGTGTTAATACGAGTCAGGTCCTGATCTCAATCTAGAACACAGCCTCAGGGACAGTGTTAATACGAGTCAGGTCCCGATCTCACTCTAGAACACAGCCTCAGGGACAGTGTTAATACGAGTCAGGTTCCAATCACACTCTAGAACACAGCCTCAGGGACAGTGTTAATACGAGTCAGGTCCCGATCTCACTCTAGAACACAGCCTCAGGGACAGTGTTAGTACGAGTCAGGTCCCGATCTCACTCTAGAACACAGCCCCGGGTACAGTGTTAATTCGAGTCAGGTCCTGATCTCACTCTAGAACACAGCCGCGGGGACAGTGTAAATATGAGTCAGATCCCGATCTCACTCTAGAACACAGCGTCAGGGACAGTGTTAATACATGTCTGGTCCCGATCTCACTCTAGAACACAGCCTCAGGGACAGTGTTAATACAAGTCAGGTCCCGATCTCACTATAGAACACAGCCTCGGGGACAGTGTTAATACGAGTCAGGTCCTGATCTCACTCTAGAACACAGCCTCAGGGGCAGTGTTAATACGAGTCAGGTCCCGATCTCACTCTAGAACACAGCCTCAGGGAAAGGGTTAATATGAGTCAGGTCCCGCTCTCACTCTAGAACACAGCCTCAGGGACAGAGTTAATACGAGTCAGGTCCCGATCTCACTCTAGAACACAGCCCCGGGTACAGTGTTAATTCGAGTCAGGTCACGATCTCACTCTAGAACACAGCCTCATGGACTATGTTAATACAAGTCAGGTCCCGATCTCACTCTAGAACACAGCCACAGGGACAGTGTTAATACGAGTCAGGTCCTGATCTCACTCTAGAACACAGCCGCGGGGACAGTGTAAATATGAGTCAGATCCCGATCTCACCTTAGAACACAGCGTCAGGGACAGTGTTAATACATGTCTGGTCCCGATCTCACTCTAGAACACAGCCTCAGGGACAGTGTTAATACAAGTCAGGTCCCGATCTCACTATAGAACACAGCCTCGGGGACAGTGTTAATACGAGTCAGGTCCCAAACTCACTCTAGAACACAGCCTCCGGGACAGTGTTAATACGAGTCAGGTCCCGATCTCACTCTAGAACACAGCCTCAGGGATCGTGTTAATATGAGTCAGGTCTCGATCTCACTCTAGAACAAAGCCCCAGGGACAGTGTTAATACGAATCAGATCCCGATCTCACTCTAGAACTCAACTTCGTGGACAGTGTTAATATGAGTCAGGTCCCGATCTCACTCTAGAACACAGCCTCAGGGACAGTGTTAATACGAGTCAGGTCCCGTACTCACTCTAGAACACAGCCTCAAGGGCAGTGTTAATACGAATCAGGTCCCGATCTCACTCTGGAACACAGCCTCAGGGACAGTGTTAATACGAGTCTGGTCCTGATCTCACTCTAGAACACAGCCTCAGGGACTGTGTTAATACGAGTCAGGTCCGAATCTCACTCTGGAACACAGCCTCAGGGACAGTGTTAATATGAGTCTGGTCCTGATCTCACTCAAGAACACAGCCTCGGGGACAGTGTTAATACGAGTCAGGTCCGGATCTCACTCTAGAACACAGCCTCAGGGACAGGGTTAATACGAGTCAAGTCCTGATCTCACTCCAGAACACAGCCCCGGGGACAGTGTTAATCCGTGTCAGGTCACGATCTCACTCTAGAACACAGCCTCAGGGACAGTGTTAATACGAGTCAGGTCCCGATCTCACTCGACAACACAGCCCCAGGGACAGTGTTAATACGAGTCAGGTCCCGATCTCACTCTAGAACACAGCCTCAGGGACTATGTTAATACAAGTCAGGTCCTGATATCACTCTACAACACAGCCACAGGGACAGTGTTATTATGAGTCTGGTCCTGATCTCACTCTAGAACACAGCTGCGGGGACAATGTTAATATGAGTCAGATCCCGATCTCACTCTAGAACACAGTCTCAGGGACAGTGTTAATACGAGTCCGGTCCCGATCTCACTCTAGAACACAGCCTCAGGGACAGTGCTAATATGAGTCTGGCCCCGATCTCACTCTAGAACACAGCCTCAGGGACAGTGTTAATACGAGTCAGGTCCCGATCTCACTATAGAACAAAGCCTCAGGGACAGTGTTAATACGAGTCAGGTCCCGATCTCACTCTAGAACACAGCCTCAGGGATAGTGTTAATACGAGTCAGGTCTCAATCTCACTCTAGAACAAAGCCCCAGGGACAGTGATAATACGAATCAGATCCCGATCTCACTCTAGAACACAGCCTCATGGACAGTGTTAATGCGAGTCAGGTCCTGATCTCCGTCTAGAACACAGCTACAGGGACAGTGTTAATACGAGTCAGGTCCCGAACTCACTCTAGAACACAGCCTCAAGGGCAGTGTTAATACGAATCAGGTCCCGATCTCACTCTGGAACACAGCCTCAGGGACAGTGTTAATACGAGTCTGGTCCTGATCTCACTCTAGAACACAGCCTCAGGGACTGTGTTAATACGAGTCAGGTCCGAATCTCACTCTGGAACACAGCCTCAGGGACAGTGTTAATATGAGTCTGGTCCTGATCTCACTCAAGAACACAGCCTCGGGGACAGTGTTAATACGAGTCAGGTCCGGATCTCACTCTAGAACACAGCCTCAG
Source organism: Somniosus microcephalus (assembly GCF_052327205.1). NCBI lineage: Eukaryota > Metazoa > Chordata > Chondrichthyes > Squaliformes > Somniosidae > Somniosus > Somniosus microcephalus. Next base: position 35,923,711 of record NW_028225185.1, read on the forward strand.
GGACAGGGTTAATACGAGTCAAGTCCTGATCTCACTCCAGAACACAGCCCCGGGGACAGTGTTAATCCGTGTCAGGTCACGATCTCACTCTAGAACACAGCCTCAGGGACAGTGTTAATACGAGTCAGGTCCCGATCTCACTCGACAACACAGCCCCAGGGACAGTGTTAATACGAGTCAGGTCCCGATCTCACTCTAGAACACAGCCTCAGGGACTATGTTAATACAAGTCAGGTCCTGATATCACTCTACAACACAGCCACAGGGACAGTGTTATTATGAGTCTGGTCCTGATCTCACTCTAGAACACAGCTGCGGGGACAATGTTAAGATGAGTCAGATCCCGATCTCACTCTAGAACACAGTCTCAGGGACAGAGTTAATACGAGTCCGGTCCCGATCTCACTCTAGAACACAGCCTCGGGGACAGTGCTAATATGAGTCTGGCCCCGATCTCACTCTAGAACACAGCCTCAGGGACAGTGTTAATACGAGTCAGGTCCCGATCTCACTATAGAACAAAGCCTCAGGGACAGTGTTAATACGAGTCAGGTCCCGATCTCACTCTAGAACACAGCCTCAGGGATAGTGTTAATACGAGTCAGGTCTCAATCTCACTCTAGAACAAAGTTCCAGGGACAGTGATAATACGAATCAGATCCCGATCTCACTCTAGAACACAGCCTCATGGACAGTGTTAATGCGAGTCAGGTCCTGATCTCCGTCTAGAACACAGCCACAGGGACAGTGTTAATACGAGTCAGGTCCTGATCTCACTCCAGAACACAGCCTCAGGGACAGTGTTAATACAAGACAGATCCCAATCACACTCTAGAACATAGCCTCAGGGACAGGGTTAATACGAGTCAGGTCCCGATCTCACTCTAGAACACAGCCCCGGGTACAGTGTTAATTCGAGTCAGGTCCCGATCTCACTCTACAACACAGCCCCAGGGGCAGTGTTAATACGAGTCAGGTCCCGATCTCACTCTAGAACACAGCCTCAGGGACTATGTTAATACAAGTCAGGTCCTGATATCACTCTACAACACAGCCACAGGGACAGTGTTATTACGAGTCTGGTCCTGATCTCACTCTAGAACACAGCCGCGGGGACAATGTTAATATGAGTCAGATCCCGATCTCACTCTAGAACACAGTCTCAGGGACAGTGTTAATACGAGTCAGGTCCCGATCTCACTCTAGAACACAGCCTCAGGGACAGTGTTAATACGAGTCTGGCCCCGATCTCACTCTAGAACACAGCCTCGGGGACTGTGTTAATATGAGTCAGGTCCTGATCTCACTCTAGAACACAGCCTCAGGACAGTGTTATTATGAGTCAGGTCCTGAACTCACTCTAGAACACAGTCCCGGGGACAGAGTTAATACGAGTCAGGTCCTGATCTCACTCTAGAACACAGCCCTGGAGACAGTGTTAATATGAGTCAGGTCCCGATCTCAAGTCTAGAACACAGCCTCAGGGACAGTGTTAATACGAGTCAGGTCCCGATCTCACTTTGGAACACAGCCTCAGGGACAGTGTTAATACGAGTCAGGTCCCGAACTCACTCCAGAACACAGCCCCAGGGACAGTGTTAATATGAGTCAGGTCCTGAACTCACTCTAGAACACAGCCCCAGGGACAGTGTTAATACGAGTCAGGTCCCAATCTCACTCTAGAACGCAGCCTCGGGGACAGTGTTAATATGAGTCAGGTCCCGATCTCACTCTAGAACACAGCCTCAGGGACAGTGTTAATACGAGTCAGGTTCCGATCTCACTCTAGAACACAGCCCCAGGGACAGTGTTACTAGGAGTCAGGTCCCGATCTCACTCTAGAACACAGCCCCGGAAACAGTGTTAATACGAGTCAGGTCCTGATCTCAATCTAGAACACAGCCTCAGGGACAGTGTTAATACGAGTCAGGTCCCGATCTCACTCTAGAACACAGCCTCAGGGACAGTGTTAATACGAGTCAGGTTCCAATCACACTCTAGAACACAGCCTCAGGGACAGTGTTAATACGAGTCAGGTCCCGATCTCACTCTAGAACACAGCCTCAGGGACAGTGTTAGTACGAGTCAGGTCCCGATCTCACTCTAGAACACAGCCCCGGGTACAGTGTTAATTCGAGTCAGGTCCTGATCTCACTCTAGAACACAGCCGCGGGGACAGTGTAAATATGAGTCAGATCCCGATCTCACTCTAGAACACAGCGTCAGGGACAGTGTTAATACATGTCTGGTCCCGATCTCACTCTAGAACACAGCCTCAGGGACAGTGTTAATACAAGTCAGGTCCCGATCTCACTATAGAACACAGCCTCGGGGACAGTGTTAATACGAGTCAGGTCCCAAACTCACTCTAGAACACAGCCTCCGGGACAGTGTTAATACGAGTCAGGTCCCGATCTCACTCTAGAACACAGCCTCAGGGATCGTGTTAATATGAGTCAGGTCTCGATCTCACTCTAGAACAAAGCCCCAGGGACAGTGTTAATACGAATCAGATCCCGATCTCACTCTAGAACTCAACTTCGTGGACAGTGTTAATATGAGTCAGGTCCCGATCTCACTCTAGAACACAGCCTCAGGGACAGTGTTAATACGAGTCAGGTCCCGAACTCACTCTAGAACACAGCCTCAAGGGCAGTGTTAATACGAATCAGGTCCCGATCTCACTCTGGAACACAGCCTCAGGGACAGTGTTAATACGAGTCTGGTCCTGATCTCACTCTAGAACACAGCCTCAGGGACTGTGTTAATACGAGTCAGGTCCGAATCTCACTCTGGAACACAGCCTCAGGGACAGTGTTAATATGAGTCTGGTCCTGATCTCACTCAAGAACACAGCCTCGGGGACAGTGTTAATACGAGTCAGGTCCGGATCTCACTCTAGAACACAGCCTCAGGGACAGGGTTAATACGAGTCAAGTCCTGATCTCACTCCAGAACACAGCCCCGGGGACAGTGTTAATCCGTGTCAGGTCACGATCTCACTCTAGAACACAGCCTCAGGGACAGTGTTAATACGAGTCAGGTCCCGATCTCACTCGACAACACAGCCCCAGGGACAGTGTTAATACGAGTCAGGTCCCGATCTCACTCTAGAACACAGCCTCAGGGACTATGTTAATACAAGTCAGGTCCTGATATCACTCTACAACACAGCCACAGGGACAGTGTTATTATGAGTCTGGTCCTGATCTCACTCTAGAACACAGCTGCGGGGACAATGTTAATATGAGTCAGATCCCGATCTCACTCTAGAACACAGTCTCAGGGACAGTGTTAATATGAGTCCGGTCCCGATCTCACTCTAGAACACAGCCTCGGGGACAGTGCTAATATGAGTCTGGCCCCGATCTCACTCTAGAACACAGCCTCAGGGACAGTGTTAATACGAGTCAGGTCCCGATCTCACTATAGAACAAAGCCTCAGGGACAGTGTTAATACGAGTCAGGTCCCGATCTCACTCTAGAACACAGCCTCAGGGATAGTGTTAATACGAGTCAGGTCTCAATCTCACTCTAGAACAAAGCCCCAGGGACAGTGATAATACGAATCAGATCCCGATCTCACTCTAGAACACAGCCTCATGGACAGTGTTAATGCGAGTCAGGTCCTGATCTCACTCAAGAACACAGCCTCGGGGACAGTGTTAATACGAGTCAGGTCCGGATCTCACTCTAGAACACAGCCTCAGGGACAGGGTTAATACGAGTCAAGTCCTGATCTCACTCCAGAACACAGCCCCGGGGACAGTGTTAATCCGTGTCAGGTCACGATCTCACTCTAGAACACAGCCTCAGGGACAGTGTTAATACGAGTCAGGTCCCGATCTCACTCGACAACACAGCCCCAGGGACAGTGTTAATACGAGTCAGGTCCCGATCTCACTCTAGAACACAGCCTCAGGGACTATGTTAATACAAGTCAGGTCCTGATATCACTCTACAACACAGCCACAGGGACAGTGTTATTATGAGTCTGGTCCTGATCTCACTCTAGAACACAGCTGCGGGGACAATGTTAATATGAGTCAGATCCCGATCTCACTCTAGAACACAGTCTCAGGGACAGTGTTAATACGAGTCCGGTCCCGATCTCACTCTAGAACACAGCCTCAGGGACAGTGCTAATATGAGTCTGGCCCCGATCTCACTCTAGAACACAGCCTCAGGGACAGTGTTAATACGAGTCAGGTCCCGATCTCACTATAGAACAAAGCCTCAGGGACAGTGTTAATACGAGTCAGGTCCCGATCTCACTCTAGAACACAGCCTCAGGGATAGTGTTAATACGAGTCAGGTCTCAATCTCACTCTAGAACAAAGCCCCAGGGACAGTGATAATACGAATCAGATCCCGATCTCACTCTAGAACACAGCCTCATGGACAGTGTTAATGCGAGTCAGGTCCTGATCTCCGTCTAGAACACAGCTACAGGGACAGTGTTAATACGAGTCAGGTCCCGAACTCACTCTAGAACACAGCCTCAAGGGCAGTGTTAATACGAATCAGGTCCCGATCTCACTCTGGAACACAGCCTCAGGGACAGTGTTAATACGAGTCTGGTCCTGATCTCACTCTAGAACACAGCCTCAGGGACTGTGTTAATACGAGTCAGGTCCGAATCTCACTCTGGAACACAGCCTCAGGGACAGTGTTAATATGAGTCTGGTCCTGATCTCACTCAAGAACACAGCCTCGGGGACAGTGTTAATACGAGTCAGGTCCGGATCTCACTCTAGAACACAGCCTCAGGGACAGGGTTAATACGAGTCAAGTCCTGATCTCACTCCAGAACACAGCCCCGGGGACAGTGTTAATCCGTGTCAGGTCACGATCTCACTCTAGAACACAGCCTCAGGGACAGTGTTAATACGAGTCAGGTCCCGATCTCACTCGACAACACAGCCCCAGGGACAGTGTTAATACGAGTCAGGTCCCGATCTCACTCTAGAACACAGCCTCAGGGACTATGTTAATACAAGTCAGGTCCTGATATCACTCTACAACACAGCCACAGGGACAGTGTTATTATGAGTCTGGTCCTGATCTCACTCTAGAACACAGCTGCGGGGACAATGTTAATATGAGTCAGATCCCGATCTCACTCTAGAACACAGTCTCAGGGACAGTGTTAATACGAGTCCGGTCCCGATCTCACTCTAGAACACAGCCTCGGGGACAGTGCTAATATGAGTCTGGCCCCGATCTCACTCTAGAACACAGCCTCAGGGACAGTGTTAATACGAGTCAGGTCCCGATCTCACTATAGAACAAAGCCTCAGGGACAGTGTTAATACGAGTCAGGTCCCGATCTCACTCTAGAACACAGCCTCAGGGATAGTGTTAATACGAGTCAGGTCTCAATCTCACTCTAGAACAAAGCTCCAGGGACAGTGATAATACGAATCAGATCCCGATCTCACTCTAGAACACAGCCTCATGGACAGTGTTAATGCGAGTCAGGTCCTGATCTCCGTCTAGAACACAGCCACAGGGACAGTGTTAATACGAGTCAGGTCCTGATCTCACTCCAGAACACAGCCTCAGGGACAGTGTTAATACAAGACAGATCCCAATCACACTCTAGAACATAGCCTCAGGGACAGGGTTAATACGAGTCAGGTCCCGATCTCACTCTAGAACACAGCCCCGGGTACAGTGTTAATTCGAGTCAGGTCCCGATCTCACTCTACAACACAGCCCCAGGGGCAGTGTTAATACGAGTCAGGTCCCGATCTCAATCTAGAACACAGCCTCAGGGACTATGTTAATACAAGTCAGGTCCTGATATCACTCTACAACACAGCCACAGGGACAGTGTTATTACGAGTCTGGTCCTGATCTCACTCTAGAACACAGCCGCGGGGACAATGTTAATATGAGTCAGATCCCGATCTCACTCTAGAACACAGTCTCAGGGACAGTGTTAATACGAGTCAGGTCCCGATCTCACTCTAGAACACAGCCTCAGGGACAGTGTTAATACGAGTCTGGCCCCGATCTCACTCTAGAACACAGCCTCAGGGACTGTGTTAATATGAGTCAGGTCCTGATCTCACTCTAGAACACAGCCTCAGGACAGTGTTATTATGAGTCAGGTCCTGAACTCACTCTAGAACACAGTCCCGGGGACAGAGTTAATACGAGTCAGGTCCTGATCTCACTCTAGAACACAGCCCTGGAGACAGTGTTAATATGAGTCAGGTCCCGATCTCAAGTCTAGAACACAGCCTCAGGGACAGTGTTAATACGAGTCAGGTCCCGATCTCACTTTGGAACACAGCCTCAGGGACAGTGTTAATACGAGTCAGGTCCCGAACTCACTCCAGAACACAGCCCCAGGGACAGTGTTAATATGAGTCAGGTCCTGAACTCACTCTAGAACACAGCCCCAGGGACAGTGTTAATACGAGTCAGGTCCCAATCTCACTCTAGAACGCAGCCTCGGGGACAGTGTTAATATGAGTCAGGTCCCGATCTCACTCTAGAACACAGCCTCAGGGACAGTGTTAATACGAGTCAGGTTCCGATCTCACTCTAGAACACAGCCCCAGGGACAGTGTTACTAGGAGTCAGGTCCCGATCTCACTCTAGAACACAGCCCCGGAAACAGTGTTAATACGAGTCAGGTCCTGATCTCAATCTAGAACACAGCCTCAGGGACAGTGTTAATACGAGTCAGGTCCCGATCTCACTCTAGAACACAGCCTCAGGGACAGTGTTAATACGAGTCAGGTTCCAATCACACTCTAGAACACAGCCTCAGGGACAGTGTTAATACGAGTCAGGTCCCGATCTCACTCTAGAACACAGCCTCAGGGACAGTGTTAGTACGAGTCAGGTCCCGATCTCACTCTAGAACACAGCCCCGGGTACAGTGTTAATTCGAGTCAGGTCCTGATCTCACTCTAGAACACAGCCGCGGGGACAGTGTAAATATGAGTCAGATCCCGATCTCACTCTAGAACACAGCGTCAGGGACAGTGTTAATACATGTCTGGTCCCGATCTCACTCTAGAACACAGCCTCAGGGACAGTGTTAATACAAGTCAGGTCCCGATCTCACTATAGAACACAGCCTCGGGGACAGTGTTAATACGAGTCAGGTCCCAAACTCACTCTAGAACACAGCCTCCGGGACAGTGTTAATACGAGTCAGGTCCCGATCTCACTCTAGAACACAGCCTCAGGGATCGTGTTAATATGAGTCAGGTCTCGATCTCACTCTAGAACAAAGCCCCAGGGACAGTGTTAATACGAATCAGATCCCGATCTCACTCTAGAACTCAACTTCGTGGACAGTGTTAATATGAGTCAGGTCCCGATCTCACTCTAGAACACAGCCTCAGGGACAGTGTTAATACGAGTCAGGTCCCGAACTCACTCTAGAACACAGCCTCAAGGGCAGTGTTAATACGAATCAGGTCCCGATCTCACTCTGGAACACAGCCTCGGGGACAGTGTTAATACGAGTCTGGTCCTGGTCTCACTCTAGAACACAGCCTCAGGGACTGTGTTAATACGAGTCAGGTCCGAATCTCACTCTGGAACACAGCCTCAGGGACAGTGTTAATATGAGTCTGGTCCTGATCTCACTCAAGAACACAGCCTCGGGGACAGTGTTAATACGAGTCAGGTCCGGATCTCACTCTAGAACACAGCCTCAGGGACAGGGTTAATACGAGTCAAGTCCTGATCTCACTCCAGAACACAGCCCCGGGAACAGTGTTAATCCGTGTCAGGTCACGATCTCACTCTAGAACACAGCCTCAGGGACAGTGTTAATACGAGTCAGGTCCCGATCTCACTCGACAACACAGCCCCAGGGACAGTGTTAATACGAGTCAGGTCCCGATCTCACTCTAGAACACAGCCTCAGGGACTATGTTAATACAAGTCAGGTCCTGATATCACTCTACAACACAGCCACAGGGACAGTGTTATTATGAGTCTGGTCCTGATCTCACTCTAGAACACAGCTGCGGGGACAATGTTAATATGAGTCAGATCCCGATCTCACTCTAGAACACAGTCTCAGGGACAGTGTTAATACGAGTCCGGTCCCGATCTCACTCTAGAACACAGCCTCGGGGACAGTGCTAATATGAGTCTGGCCCCGATCTCACTCTAGAACACAGCCTCAGGGACAGTGTTAATACGAGTCAGGTCCCGATCTCACTATAGAACAAAGCCTCAGGGACAGTGTTAATACGAGTCAGGTCCCGATCTCACTCTAGAACACAGCCTCAGGGATAGTGTTAATACGAGTCAGGTCTCAATCTCACTCTAGAACAAAGCCCCAGGGACAGTGATAATACGAATCAGATCCCGATCTCACTCTAGAACACAGCCTCATGGACAGTGTTAATGCGAGTCAGGTCCTGATCTCCGTCTAGAACACAGCCACAGGGACAGTGTTAATACGAGTCAGGTCCTGATCTCACTCTAGAACACAGCCTCAGGGACAGTGTTAATACAAGACAGATCCCAATCACACTCTAGAACATAGCCTCAGGGACAGGGTTAATACGAGTCAGGTCCCGATCTCACTCTAGAACACAGCCCCGGGTACAGTGTTAATTCGAGTCAGGTCACGATCTCACTCTAGAACACAGCCTCAGGGACTATGTTAATAAAAGTCAGGTCCCGATCTCACTCTAGAACACAGCCACAGGGACAGTGTTAATAAGAGTCAGGTCCTGATCTCACTCTAGAACACAGCCCCGGGTACAGTGTTAATTCGAGTCAGGTCTCGATCTCACTCTAGAACACAGCCTCAGGGACAGTGTTTATACAAGTCAGGTCCCGATCTCCATCTAGAACACAGCCACAGGGACAGTGTTAATACGAGTCAGGTCCTGATCTCACTCTAGAACACAGCCTCAGGGACAGTGTTAATACTAGACAGATCCCAATCACACTCTAGAACACAGCCTCAGGGACAGTGTTAATACGAGTCAGGTCCCGATCTCACTCTAGAACACAGCCTCAGGGACAGTGTTAATACGAGTCTGGCCCCGATCTCACTCTAGAACACAGCCTCAGGGACAGTGTTAATACGAGTCAGGTCCTGATCTCACTCTAGAACACAGCCTCAGGGGCAGTGTTAATACGAGTCAGGTCCCGATCTCACTCTAGAACACAGCCTCAGGGAAAGGGTTAATATGAGTCAGGTCCCGCTCTCACTCTAGAACACAGCCTCAGGGACAGAGTTAATACGAGTCAGGTCCCGATCTCACTCTAGAACACAGCCCCGGGTACAGTGTTAATTCGAGTCAGGTCACGATCTCACTCTAGAACACAGCCTCATGGACTATGTTAATACAAGTCAGGTCCCGATCTCACTCTAGAACACAGCCACAGGGACAGTGTTAATACGAGTCAGGTCCTGATCTCACTCTAGAACACAGCCGCGGGGACAGTGTAAATATGAGTCAGATCCCGATCTCACCTTAGAACACAGCGTCAGGGACAGTGTTAATACATGTCTGGTCCCGATCTCACTCTAGAACACAGCCTCAGGGACAGTGTTAATACAAGTCAGGTCCCGATCTCACTATAGAACACAGCCTCGGGGACAGTGTTAATACGAGTCAGGTCCCAAACTCACTCTAGAACACAGCCTCCGGGACAGTGTTAATACGAGTCAGGTCCCGATCTCACTCTAGAACACAGCCTCAGGGATCGTGTTAATATGAGTCAGGTCTCGATCTCACTCTAGAACAAAGCCCCAGGGACAGTGTTAATACGAATCAGATCCCGATCTCACTCTAGAACTCAACTTCGTGGACAGTGTTAATATGAGTCAGGTCCCGATCTCACTCTAGAACACAGCCTCAGGGACAGTGTTAATACGAGTCAGGTCCCGTACTCACTCTAGAACACAGCCTCAAGGGCAGTGTTAATACGAATCAGGTCCCGATCTCACTCTGGAACACAGCCTCAGGGACAGTGTTAATACGAGTCTGGTCCTGATCTCACTCTAGAACACAGCCTCAGGGACTGTGTTAATACGAGTCAGGTCCAAATCTCACTCTGGAACACAGCCTCAGGGACAGTGTTAATATGAGTCTGGTCCTGATCTCACTCAAGAACACAGCCTCGGGGACAGTGTTAATACGAGTCAGGTCCGGATCTCACTCTAGAACACAGCCTCAGGGACAGGGTTAATACGAGTCAAGTTCTGATCTCACTCCAGAACACAGCCCCGGGGACAGTGTTAATCCGTGTCAGGTCACGATCTCACTCTAGAACACAGCCTCAGGGACAGTGTTAATACGAGTCAGGTCCCGATCTCACTCGACAACACAGCCCCAGGGACAGTGTTAATACGAGTCAGGTCCCGATCTCACTCTAGAACACAGCCTCAGGGACTATGTTAATACAAGTCAGGTCCTGATATCACTCTACAACACAGCCACAGGGACAGTGTTATTATGAGTCTGGTCCTGATCTCACTCTAGAACACAGCTGCGGGGACAATGTTAATATGAGTCAGATCCCGATCTCACTCTAGAACACAGTCTCAGGGACAGTGTTAATACGAGTCCGGTCCCGATCTCACTCTAGAACACAGCCTCAGGGACAGTGCTAATATGAGTCTGGCCCCGATCTCACTCTAGAACACAGCCTCAGGGACAGTGTTAATACGAGTCAGGTCCCGATCTCACTATAGAACAAAGCCTCAGGGACAGTGTTAATACGAGTCAGGTCCCGATCTCACTCTAGAACACAGCCTCAGGGATAGTGTTAATACGAGTCAGGTCTCAATCTCACTCTAGAACAAAGCCCCAGGGACAGTGATAATACGAATCAGATCCCGATCTCACTCTAGAACACAGCCTCATGGACAGTGTTAATGCGAGTCAGGTCCTGATCTCCGTCTAGAACACAGCCACAGGGACAGTGTTAATACGAGTCAGGTCCTGATCTCACTCTAGAACACAGCCTCAGTGACAGTGTTAATACAAGACAGATCCCAATCACACTCTAGAACATAGCCTCAGGGACAGGGTTAACACGAGTCAGGTCCCGATCTCACTCTAGAACACAGCCCCGGGTACAGTGTTAATTCGAGTCAGGTCACGATCTCACTCTAGAACACAGCCTCAGGGACTATGTTAATAAAGGTCAGGTCCCGATCTCACTCTAGAACACAGCCACAGGGACAGTGTTAATAAGAGTCAGGTCCTGATCTCACTCTAGAACACAGCCCCGGGTACAGTGTTAATTCGAGTCAGGTCTCGATCTCACTCTAGAACACAGCCTCAGGGACAGTGTTTATACAAGTCAGGTCCCGATCTCCATCTAGAACACAGCCACAGGGACAGTGTTAATACGAGTCAGGTCCTGATCTCACTCTAGAACACAGCCCCGGGTACAGTGTTAATTCGAGTCAGGTCTCGATCTCACTCTAGAACACAGCCTCAGGGACAGTGTTTATACAAGTCAGGTTCCAATCACACTCTAGAACACAGCCTCAGGGACAGTGTTAATACGAGTCAGGTCCTGATCTCACTCTAGAACACAGCCTCAGGGACAGTGTTAGTACGAGTCAGGTCCCGATCTCACTCTAGAACACAGCCCCGGGTACAGTGTTAATTCGAGTCAGGTCACGGTCTCACTCTAGAACACAGCCTCAGGGACTATGTTAATACAAGTCGGGTCCCGATCTCACTCTAGAACACAGCCACAGGGACAGTGTTAATACGAGTCCGGTCCTGATCTCACTCTAGAACACAGCCGCGGGGACAGTGTAAATATGAGTCAGATCCCGATCTCACTCTAGAACACAGCCTCAGGGACAGTGTTAATACGTGTCTGGTCCCGATCTCACTCTAGAACACAGCCTCAGGGACAGTGTTAATACAAGTCAGGTCCCGATCTCACTATAGTACACAGCCCCGGGGACAGTGTTAATACGAGTCAGGTCCCAAACTCACTCTAGAACACAGCCTCCGGGACAGTGTTAATACGAGTCAGGTCCCGATCTCACTCCAGAACACAGCCTCAGGGATCGTGTTAATATGAGTCAGGTCTCGATCTCACTCTAGAACAAAGCCCCAGGGACAGTGTTAATACGAATCAGGTCCCGATCTCACTCTAGAACTCAACCTCGTGGACAGTGTTAATATGAGTCAGGTCCCGATCTCACTCTCGAACACAGCCTCAGGGACAGTGTTAATACGAGTCAGGTCCCAAACTCACTCTAGAACACAGCCTCAAGGGCAGTGTTAATACGAATCAGGTCCCGATCTCACTCTGGAAAACAGCCTCAGGGACAGTGTTAATACGAGTCTGGTCCTGATCTCACTCAAGAACACAGCCTCAGGGACAGTGTTAATACGAGTCAGGTCCGAATCTCACTCTGGAACACAGCCTCAGGGACAGTGTTAATATGAGTCTGGTCCTGATCTCACTCTAGAACACAGCCTCGGGGACAGTGTTAATACGAGTCAGGTCCGGATCTCACTCTAGAACACAGCCTCAGGGACAGGGTTAATACGAGTCAGGTCCTGATCTCACTCCAGAACACAGCCCCGGGGACAGTGTTAATCCGTGTCAGGTCACGATCTCACTCTAGAACACAGCCTCAGGGACAGTGTTAATACGAGTCAGGTCCCGATCTCACTCCAGAACACAGCCTCAGGGATCGTGTTAATATGAGTCAGGTCTCGATCTCACTCTAGAACAAAGCCCCAGGGACAGTGTTAATACGAATCAGGTCCCGATCTCACTCTAGAACTCAACCTCGTGGACAGTGTTAATATGAGTCAGGTCCCGATCTCACTCTAGAACACAGCCTCAGGGACAGTGTTAATACGAGTCAGGTCCCAAACTCACTCTAGAACACAGCCTCAAGGGCAGTGTTAATACGAATCAGGTCCCGATCTCACTCTGGAAAACAGCCTCAGGGACCGTGTTAATACGAGTCTGGTCCTGATCTCACTCAAGAACACAGCCTCAGGGACAGTGTTAATACGAGTCAGGTCCGAATCTCACTCTGGAACACAGCCTCAGGGACAGTGTTAATATGAGTCTGGTCCTGATCTCACTCTAGAACACAGCCTCGGGGACAGTGTTAATACGAGTCAGGTCCGGATCTCACTCTAGAACACAGCCTCAGGGACAGGGTTAATACGAGTCAGGTCCTGATCTCACTCCAGAACACAGCCCCGGGGACAGTGTTAATCCGTGTCAGGTCACGATCTCACTCTAGAACACAGCCTCAGGGACAGTGTTAATACGAGTCAGGTCCCGATCTCACTCCAGAACACAGCCTCAGGGATCGTGTTAATATGAGTCAGGTCTCGATCTCACTCTAGAACAAAGCCCCAGGGACAGTGTTAATACGAATCAGGTCCCGATCTCACTCTAGAACTCAACCTCGTGGACAGTGTTAATATGAGTCAGGTCCCGATCTCACTCTAGAACACAGCCTCAGGGACAGTGTTAATACGAGTCAGGTCCCAAACTCACTCTAGAACGCAGCCTCAAGGGCAGTGTTAATACGAATCAGGTCCCGATCTCACTCTGGAAAACAGCCTCAGGGACAGTGTCAATACGAGTCTGGTCCTGATCTCACTCAAGAACACAGCCTCAGGGACAGTGTTAATACGAGTCAGGTCCGAATCTCACTCTGGAACACAGCCTCAGGGACAGTGTTAATATGAGTCTGGTCCTGATCTCACTCTAGAACACAGCCTCGGGGACAGTGTTAATACGAGTCAGGTCCGGATCTCACACTAGAACACAGCCTCAGGGACAGGGTTAATACGAGTCAGGTCCTGATCTCACTCCAGAACACAGCCCCGGGGACAGTGTTAATCCGTGTCAGGTCACGATCTCACTCTAGAACACAGCCTCAGGGACAGTGTTAATACGAGTCAGGTCCCGATCTCACTCTACAACACAGCCCCAGGGACAGTGTTAATACGAGTCAGGTCCCGATCTCACTCTAGAACACAGCCTCAGGGACTATGTTAATACAAGTCAGGTCCTGATATCACTCTACAACACAGCCACAGGGACAGTGTTATTACGAGTCTGGTCCTGATCTCACTCTAGAACACAGCCGCGGGGACAATGTTAATATGAGTCAGATCCCGATCTCACTCTAGAACACAGTCTCAGGGACAGTGTTAATACGAGTCAGGTCCCGAACTCACTCTAGAACACAGCCTCAGGGACAGTGTTAATACGAGTCTGGCCCCGATCTCACTCAAGAACACAGCCTCAGGGACAGTGTTAATACGAGTCAGGTCCCGATCTCACTATAGAACAAAGCCTCAGGGACAGTGTTAATACGAGTCAGGTCCCGATCTCACTCTAGAACACAGCCTCAGTGATAGTGTTAATACGAGTCAGGTCTCAATCTCACTCTAGAACAAAGCCCCAGGGACAGTGTTAATACGAATCAGGTCCCGATCTCACTCTAGAACACAGCCTCATGGACAGTGTTAATACGAGTCAGGTCCCGAACTCCGTTTAGAACACAGCCACAGGGACAGTGTTAATATGAGTCAGGTCCTGATCTCACTTTAGAACACAGCCTCAGGGACAGTGTTAATACAAGACAGATCCCAATCACACTCTAGAAAATAGCCTCAGGGACAGTGTTAATACGAGTCTGGTCCCGATCTCACTCTAGAACACAGCCCCGGGTACAGTGTTAATTCGAGTCAGGTCACGATCTCAATCTAGAACACAGCCTCAGGGACTATGTTAATACAAGTCAGGTCCCGATCTCACTCTAGAACACAGCCACAGGGACAGTGTTAATAAGAGTCAGGTCCCGATCTCACTCTAGAACACAGCCTCAGGGACGGTGTTAATACGAGTCAGGTCCCGATCTCACTCTAGAACACAGCCCCGGGTACAGTGTTAATTCGAGTCAGTTCCCGATCTCACTCTAGAACACAGCCTCAGGGACAGTGTTTATACAAGTCAGGTCCCGATCTCCCTCTAGAACACAGCCACAGGGACAGTGTTAATACGAGTCAGGTCCTGAACTCACTCTAGAACACAGCCTCAGGGACAGTTTTAATACGAGTCAGGTCCCGATCTCACTCTAGAACACAGCCTCAGGGAAAGTGTTAATATGAGTCAGGTCCCGCTCTCACTCTAGAACACAGCCCCGGGGACAGTGTTAATACGAGTCAGATCCCGATCTCAATCTGGAACACAGCCTCAGGGACTGTGTTAATATGAGTCAGGTCCTGATCTCCGTCTAGAACACAGCCACAGGGACAGTGTTAATACGAGTCAGGTCCTGATCTCACTCTAGAACACAGCCTCAGGGACAGTGTTAATACAAGACAGATCCCAATCACACTCTAGAAAATAGCCTCAGGGACAGTGTTAATACGAGTCAGGTCCCGATCTCACTCTAGAACACAGCCCCGGGTACAGTGTTAATTCGAGTCAGGTCTCGATCTCAATCTAGAACACAGCCTCAGGGACTATGTTAATACAAGTCAGGTCCCGATCTCACTCTAGAACGCAGCCACAGGGACAGTGTTAATACGAGTCAGGTCCTGATCTCACTCTAGAACACAGCCCCGGGTACAGTGTTAATTCGAGTCAGGTCTCGATCTCACTCTAGAACACAGCCTCAGGGACAGTGTTTATACAAGTCAGGTCCCGATCTCCGTCTAGAACACAGCCACAGGGACAGTGTTAATACGAGTCAGGTCGCGAACTCACTCCAGAACACAGCCCCAGGGACAGTGTTAATACGAGTCAGGTCCCAATCTCACTCTAGAACGCAGACTCGGGGACAGTGTTAACACGAGTCAGGTCCCGATCTCACTCTAGAACACAGCCTCAGGGACAGTGTTAATACGAGACAGGTCCCGATCTCACTCTAGAACACAGCCTCAGGGACAGTGTTAATACGAGTCAGGTCCCGATCTCACTCTAGAACACAGCCTCAGGGACAGTGTTAATACGAGTCAGGTTCTGATCTCACTCTGGAACACAGCCCCAGGGACAGTGTTACTAGGAGTCAGGTCCCGATCTCACTCTAGAACACAGCCCCGGAGACAGTGTTAATACGAGTCAGGTCCTGATCTCAATCTAGAACACAGCCTCAGGGACAGTGTTAATACGAGTCAGGTCCCGATCTCACTCTAGAAAACAGCCTCAGGGACAGTGTTAATACGAGTCAGGTTCCAATCACACTCCAGAACACAGCCTCAGGGACAGTGTTAATACGAGTCAGGTCCCGATCTCACTCTAGAACACAGCCTCAGGGACAGTGTTAGTACGAGTCAGGTCCCGATCTCACTCTAGAACACAGCCCCGGGTACAGTGTTAATTCGAGTCAGGTCACGATCTCACTCTAGAACACAGCCTCAGGGTCTATGTTAATACAAGTCAGGTCCCGATCTCACTCTAGAACACAGCCACAGGGACAGTGTTAATACGAGTCGGGTCCTGATCTCACTCTAGAACACAGCCGCGGGGACAGTGTAAATATGAGTCAGATCCCGATCTCAATCTAGAACACAGCCTCAGGGACAGTGTTAATACGTGTCTGGTCCCGATCTCACGCTAGAACACAGCCTCAGGGACAGTGTTAATACAAGTCAGGTCCCGATCTCACTATAGAACACAGCCCCGGGGACAGTGTTAATACGAGTCAGGTCCCGATCTCACTCTAGAACACAGCCTCAGGGACAGTGTTAATACGAGTCAGGTCCCGATCTCACTCTAGAACACAGCCTCAGGGAAAGTGTTAATATGAGTCAGGTCCCGCTCTCACTCTAGAACACAGCCCCGGGGACAGTGTTAATACGAGTCAGATCCCGATCTCAATCTGGAACACAGCCTCAGGGACTGTGTTAATATGAGTCAGGTCCTGATCTCCGTCTAGAACACAGCCACAGGGACAGTGTTAATACGAGTCAGGTCCTGATCTCACTCTAGAACACAGCCTCAGGGACAGTGTTAATACAAGACAGATCCCAATCACACTCTAGAAAATAGCCTCAGGGACAGTGTTAATACGAGTCAGGTCCCGATCTCACTCTAGAACACAGCCCCGGGTACAGTGTTAATTCGAGTCAGGTCTCGATCTCAATCTAGAACACAGCCTCAGGGACTATGTTAATACAAGTCAGGTCCCGATCTCACTCTAGAACGCAGCCACAGGGACAGTGTTAATACGAGTCAGGTCCTGATCTCACTCTAGAACACAGCCCCAGGTACAGTGTTAATTCGAGTCAGGTCTCGATCTCACTCTAGAACACAGCCTCAGGGACAGTGTTTATACAAGTCAGGTCCCGATCTCCGTCTAGAACACAGCCACAGGGACAGTGTTAATACGAGTCAGGTCGCGAACTCACTCCAGAACACAGCCCCAGGGACAGTGTTAATACGAGTCAGGTCCCAATCTCACTCTAGAACGCAGACTCGGGGACAGTGTTAACACGAGTCAGGTCCCGATCTCACTCTAGAACACAGCCTCAGGGACAGTGTTAATACGAGACAGGTCCCGATCTCACTCTAGAACACAGCCTCAGGGACAGTGTTAATACGAGTCAGGTCCCGATCTCACTCTAGAACACAGCCTCAGGGACAGTGTTAATACGAGTCAGGTTCTGATCTCACTCTGGAACACAGCCCCAGGGACAGTGTTACTAGGAGTCAGGTCCCGATCTCACTCTAGAACACAGCCCCGGAGACAGTGTTAATACGAGTCAGGTCCTGATCTCAATCTAGAACACAGCCTCAGGGACAGTGTTAATACGAGTCAGGTCCCGATCTCACTCTAGAAAACAGCCTCAGGGACAGTGTTAATACGAGTCAGGTTCCAATCACACTCCAGAACACAGCCTCAGGGACAGTGTTAATACGAGTCAGGTCCCGATCTCACTCTAGAACACAGCCTCAGGGACAGTGTTAGTACGAGTCAGGTCCCGATCTCACTCTAGAACACAGCCCCGGGTACAGTGTTAATTCGAGTCAGGTCACGATCTCACTCTAGAACACAGCCTCAGGGTCTATGTTAATACAAGTCAGGTCCCGATCTCACTCTAGAACACAGCCACAGGGACAGTGTTAATACGAGTCGGGTCCTGATCTCACTCTAGAACACAGCCGCGGGGACAGTGTAAATATGAGTCAGATCCCGATCTCAATCTAGAACACAGCCTCAGGGACAGTGTTAATACGTGTCTGGTCCCGATCTCACGCTAGAACACAGCCTCAGGGACAGTGTTAATACAAGTCAGGTCCCGATCTCACGATAGAACACAGCCCCGGGGACAGTGTTAATACGAGTCAGGTCCCGATCTCACTCTAGAACACAGCCTCAGGGACAGTGTTAATACGAGTCAGGTCCCGAACTCACTCTAGAACACAGCCTCAGGGACAGTGTTAATACGAGTCAGGTCCCGAACTCACTCTAGAACACAGCCTCAGGGACAGTGTTAATACGAGTCAGGTCCTGAACTCACTCTAGAACACAGCCTCAAGGGCAGTGTTAATACGAATCAGGTCCCGATCTCACTCTGGAAAACAACCTCAGGGACAGCGTTAATACGAGTCTGGTCCTGATCTCACTCAAGAACACAGCCTCAGGGACAGTGTTAATACGAGTCAGGTCCGAATCTCACTCTGGAACACAGCCTCAGGGACAGTGTTAATACGAGTCAGGTCCTGATCTCACTCTAGAACACGGCCTCAGGGACAGTGTTAATACGAGTCAGGTCCGGATCTCACTCTAGAACACAGCCTCAGGGACAGGGTTAATACGAGTCAGGTCCTGATCTCACTCCAGAACACAGCCCCGGGGACAGTGTTAATCCGTGTCAGGTCCCGATCTCACTCTAGAACACAGCCTCAGGGACAGTGTTAATACGAGTCAGGTCCCGATCTCACTCTACAACACAGCCCCAGGGGCAGTGTTAATACGAGTCAGGTCCCGATCTCACTCTAGAACACAGCCTCAGGGACTATGTTAATACAAGTCAGGTCCTGATATCACTCTACAACACAGCCACAGGGACAGTGTTATTACGAGTCTGGTCCTGATCTCACTCTAGAACACAGCCGCGGGGACAATGTTAATATGAGTCAGATCCCGATCTCACTCTAGAACACAGTCTCAGGGACAGTGTTAATACGAGTCAGGTCCCGATCTCACTCTAGAACACAGCCTCAGGGACAGTGTTAATACGAGTCTGGCCCCGATCTCACTCTAGAACACAGCCTCAGGGACTGTGTTAATATGAGTCAGGTCCTGATCTCACTCTAGAACACAGCCTCAGGACAGTGTTATTATGAGTCAGGTCCTGAACTCACTCTAGAACACAGTCCCGGGGACAGAGTTAATACGAGTCAGGTCCTGATCTCACTCTAGAACACAGCCCTGGAGACAGTGTTAATATGAGTCAGGTCCCGATCTCAAGTCTAGAACACAGCCTCAGGGACAGTGTTAATACGAGTCAGGTCCCGATCTCACTTTGGAACACAGCCTCAGGGACAGTGTTAATACGAGTCAGGTCCCGAACTCACTCCAGAACACAGCCCCAGGGACAGTGTTAATATGAGTCAGGTCCTGAACTCACTCTAGAACACAGCCCCAGGGACAGTGTTAATACGAGTCAGGTCCCAATCTCACTCTAGAACGCAGCCTCGGGGACAGTGTTAATATGAGTCAGGTCCCGATCTCACTCTAGAACACAGCCTCAGGGACAGTGTTAATACGAGTCAGGTTCCGATCTCACTCTAGAACACAGCCTCAGGGACAGTGTTAATACGAGTCAGGTCCTGATCTCACTCTGGAACACAGCCCCAGGGACAGTGTTACTAGGAGTCAGGTCCCGATCTCACTCTAGAACACAGCCCCGGAGACAGTGTTAATACGAGTCAGGTCCTGATCTCAATCTAGAACACAGCCTCAGGGACAGTGTTAATACGAGTCAGGTCCCGATCTCACTCTAGAACACAGCCTCAGGGACAGTGTTAATATGAGTCAGGTGCCAATCACACTCTAGAACACAGCCTCAGGGACAGTGTTAATACGAGTCAGGTCCCGATCTCACTCTAGAACACAGCCTCAGGGACAGTGTTAGTACGAGTCAGGTCCCGATCTCACTCTAGAACACAGCCCCGGGTACAGTGTTAATTCGAGTCAGGTCACGATCTCACTCTAGAACACAGCCTCATGGACTATGTTAATACAAGTCAGGTCCCGATCTCACTTTAGAACACAGCCACAGGGACAGTGTTAATACGAGTCAGGTCCTGATCTCACTCTAGAACACAGCCGCGGGGACAGTGTAAATATGAGTCAGATCCCGATCTCACTCTAGAACACAGCGTCAGGGACAGTGTTAATACATGTCTGGTCCCGATCTCACTCTAGAACACAGCCTCAGGGACAGTGTTAATACAAGTCAGGTCCCGATCTCACTATAGAACACAGCCTCGGGGACAGTGTTAATACGAGTCAGGTCCCAAACTCACTCTAGAACACAGCCTCCGGGACAGTGTTAATACGAGTCAGGTCCCGATCTCACTCTAGAACACAGCCTCAGGGATCGTGTTAATATGAGTCAGGTCTCGATCTCACTCTAGAACAAAGCCCCAGGGACAGTGTTAATACGAATCAGATCCCGATCTCACTCTAGAACTCAACTTCGTGGACAGTGTTAATATGAGTCAGGTCCCGATCTCACTCTAGAACACAGCCTCAGGGACAGTGTTAATACGAGTCAGGTCCTGAACTCACTCTAGAACACAGCCTCAAGGGCAGTGTTAATACGGATCAGGTCCCGATCTCACTCTGGAAAACAACCTCAGGGACAGCGTTAATACGAGTCTGGTCCTGATCTCACTCAAGAACACAGCCTCAGGGACAGTGTTAATACGAGTCAGGTCCGAATCTCACTCTGGAACACAGCCTCAGGGACAGTGTTAATACGAGTCAGGTCCGGATCTCACTCTAGAACACAGCCTCAGGGACAGGGTTAATACGAGTCAGGTCCTGATCTCACTCCAGAACACAGCCCCGGGGACAGTGTTAATCCGTGTCAGGTCCCGATCTCACTCTAGAACACAGCCTCAGGGACAGTGTTAATACGAGTCAGGTCCCGATCTCACTCTACAACACAGCCCCAGGGGCAGTGTTAATACGAGTCAGGTCCCGATCTCACTCTAGAACACAGCCTCAGGGACTATGTTAATACAAGTCAGGTCCTGATATCACTCTACAACACAGCCACAGGGACAGTGTTATTACGAGTCTGGTCCTGATCTCACTCTAGAACACAGCCGCGGGGACAATGTTAATATGAGTCAGATCCCGATCTCACTCTAGAACACAGTCTCAGGGACAGTGTTAATACGAGTCAGGTCCCGATCTCACTCTAGAACACAGCCTCAGGGACAGTGTTAATACGAGTCTGGCCCCGATCTCACTCTAGAACACAGCCTCAGGGACTGTGTTAATATGAGTCTGGTCCTGATCTCACTCTAGAACACAGCCTCAGGACAGTGTTATTATGAGTCAGGTCCTGAACTCACTCTAGAACACAGTCCCGGGGACAGAGTTAATACGAGTCAGGTCCTGATCTCACTCTAGAACACAGCCCTGGAGACAGTGTTAATATGAGTCAGGTCCCGATCTCAAGTCTAGAACACAGCCTCAGGGACAGTGTTAATACGAGTCAGGTCCCGATCTCACTTTGGAACACAGCCTCAGGGACAGTGTTAATACGAGTCAGGTCCCGAACTCACTCCAGAACACAGCCCCAGGGACAGTGTTAATATGAGTCAGGTCCTGAACTCACTCTAGAACACAGCCCCAGGGACAGTGTTAATACGAGTCAGGTCCCAATCTCACTCTAGAACGCAGCCTCGGGGACAGTGTTAATATGAGTCAGGTCCCGATCTCACTCTAGAACACAGCCTCAGGGACAGTGTTAATACGAGTCAGGTTCCGATCTCACTCTAGAACACAGCCCCAGGGACAGTGTTACTAGGAGTCAGGTCCCGATCTCACTCTAGAACACAGCCCCGGAAACAGTGTTAATACGAGTCAGGTCCTGATCTCAATCTAGAACACAGCCTCAGGGACAGTGTTAATACGAGTCAGGTCCCGATCTCACTCTAGAACACAGCCTCAGGGACAGTGTTAATACGAGTCAGGTTCCAATCACACTCTAGAACACAGCCTCAGGGACAGTGTTAATACGAGTCAGGTCCCGATCTCACTCTAGAACACAGCCTCAGGGACAGTGTTAGTACGAGTCAGGTCCCGATCTCACTCTAGAACACAGCCCCGGGTACAGTGTTAATTCGAGTCAGGTCCTGATCTCACTCTAGAACACAGCCGCGGGGACAGTGTAAATATGAGTCAGATCCCGATCTCACTCTAGAACACAGCGTCAGGGACAGTGTTAATACATGTCTGGTCCCGATCTCACTCTAGAACACAGCCTCAGGGACAGTGTTAATACAAGTCAGGTCCCGATCTCACTATAGAACACAGCCTCGGGGACAGTGTTAATACGAGTCAGGTCCTGATCTCACTCTAGAACACAGCCTCAGGGGCAGTGTTAATACGAGTCAGGTCCCGATCTCACTCTAGAACACAGCCTCAGGGAAAGGGTTAATATGAGTCAGGTCCCGCTCTCACTCTAGAACACAGCCTCAGGGACAGAGTTAATACGAGTCAGGTCCCGATCTCACTCTAGAACACAGCCCCGGGTACAGTGTTAATTCGAGTCAGGTCACGATCTCACTCTAGAACACAGCCTCATGGACTATGTTAATACAAGTCAGGTCCCGATCTCACTCTAGAACACAGCCACAGGGACAGTGTTAATACGAGTCAGGTCCTGATCTCACTCTAGAACACAGCCGCGGGGACAGTGTAAATATGAGTCAGATCCCGATCTCACCTTAGAACACATCGTCAGGGACAGTGTTAATACATGTCTGGTCCCGATCTCACTCTAGAACACAGCCTCAGGGACAGTGTTAATACAAGTCAGGTCCCGATCTCACTATAGAACACAGCCTCGGGGACAGTGTTAATACGAGTCAGGTCCCAAACTCACTCTAGAACACAGCCTCCGGGACAGTGTTAATACGAGTCAGGTCCCGATCTCACTCTAGAACACAGCCTCAGGGATCGTGTTAATATGAGTCAGGTCTCGATCTCACTCTAGAACAAAGCCCCAGGGACAGTGTTAATACGAATCAGATCCCGATCTCACTCTAGAACTCAACTTCGTGGACAGTGTTAATATGAGTCAGGTCCCGATCTCACTCTAGAACACAGCCTCAGGGACAGTGTTAATACGAGTCAGGTCCCGTACTCACTCTAGAACACAGCCTCAAGGGCAGTGTTAATACGAATCAGGTCCCGATCTCACTCTGGAACACAGCCTCAGGGACAGTGTTAATACGAGTCTGGTCCTGATCTCACTCTAGAACACAGCCTCAGGGACTGTGTTAATACGAGTCAGGTCCGAATCTCACTCTGGAACACAGCCTCAGGGACAGTGTTAATATGAGTCTGGTCCTGATCTCACTCAAGAACACAGCCTCGGGGACAGTGTTAATACGAGTCAGGTCCGGATCTCACTCTAGAACACAGCCTCAGGGACAGGGTTAATACGAGTCAAGTCCTGATCTCACTCCAGAACACAGCCCCGGGGACAGTGTTAATCCGTGTCAGGTCACGATCTCACTCTAGAACACAGCCTCAGGGACAGTGTTAATACGAGTCAGGTCCCGATCTCACTCGACAACACAGCCCCAGGGACAGTGTTAATACGAGACAGGTCCCGATCTCACTCTAGAACACAGCCTCAGGGACTATGTTAATACAAGTCAGGTCCTGATATCACTCTACAACACAGCCACAGGGACAGTGTTATTATGAGTCTGGTCCTGATCTCACTCTAGAACACAGCTGCGGGGACAATGTTAATATGAGTCAGATCCCGATCTCACTCTAGAACACAGTCTAAGGGACAGTGTTAATACGAGTCAGGTCCCGAACTCACTCTAGAACACAGCCTCAGGGACAGTGTTAATACGAGTCTGGCCCCGATCTCACTCTAGAACACAGCCTCAGGGACAGTGTTAATACGAGTCAGGTCCCGATCTCACTATAGAACAAAGCCTCAGGGACAGTGTTAATACGAGTCAGGTCCCGATCTCACTCTAGAACACAGCCTCAGGGATAGTGTTAATACGAGTCAGGTCTCAATCTCACTCTAGAACAAAGCCCCAGGGACAGTGATAATACGAATCAGATCCCGATCTCACTCTAGAACACAGCCTCATGGACAGTGTTAATGCGAGTCAGGTCCTGATCTCCGTCTAGAACACAGCTACAGGGACAGTGTTAATACGAGTCAGGTCCCGAACTCACTCTAGAACACAGCCTCAAGGGCAGTGTTAATACGAATCAGGTCCCGATCTCACTCTGGAACACAGCCTCAGGGACAGTGTTAATACGAGTCTGGTCCTGATCTCACTCTAGAACACAGCCTCAGGGACTGTGTTAATACGAGTCAGGTCCGAATCTCACTCTGGAACACAGCCTCAGGGACAGTGTTAATATGAGTCTGGTCCTGATCTCACTCAAGAACACAGCCTCGGGGACAGTGTTAATACGAGTCAGGTCCGGATCTCACTCTAGAACACAGCCTCAGGGACAGGGTTAATACGAGTCAAGTCCTGATCTCACTCCAGAACACAGCCCCGGGGACAGTGTTAATCCGTGTCAGGTCACGATCTCACTCTAGAACACAGCCTCAGGGACAGTGTTAATACGAGTCAGGTCCCGATCTCACTCGACAACACAGCCCCAGGGACAGTGTTAATACGAGTCAGGTCCCGATCTCACTCTAGAACACAGCCTCAGGGACTATGTTAATACAAGTCAGGTCCTGATATCACTCTACAACACAGCCACAGGGACAGTGTTATTATGAGTCTGGTCCTGATCTCACTCTAGAACACAGCTGCGGGGACAATGTTAATATGAGTCAGATCCCGATCTCACTCTAGAACACAGTCTCAGGGACAGTGTTAATACGAGTCCGGTCCCGATCTCACTCTAGAACACAGCCTCGGGGACAGTGCTAATATGAGTCTGGCCCCGATCTCACTCTAGAACACAGCCTCAGGGACAGTGTTAATACGAGTCAGGTCCCGATCTCACTATAGAACAAAGCCTCAGGGACAGTGTTAATACGAGTCAGGTCCCGATCTCACTCTAGAACACAGCCTCAGGGATAGTGTTAATACGAGTCAGGTCTCAATCTCACTCTAGAACAAAGCTCCAGGGACAGTGATAATACGAATCAGATCCCGATCTCACTCTAGAACACAGCCTCATGGACAGTGTTAATGCGAGTCAGGTCCTGATCTCCGTCTAGAACACAGCCACAGGGACAGTGTTAATACGAGTCAGGTCCTGATCTCACTCCAGAACACAGCCTCAGGGACAGTGTTAATACAAGACAGATCCCAATCACACTCTAGAACATAGCCTCAGGGACAGGGTTAATACGAGTCAGGTCCCGATCTCACTCTAGAACACAGCCCCGGGTACAGTGTTAATTCGAGTCAGGTCACGATCTCACTCTAGAACACAGCCTCAGGGACTATGTTAATAAAAGTCAGGTCCCGATCTCACTCTAGAACACAGCCACAGGGACAGTGTTAATAAGAGTCAGGTCCTGATCTCACTCTAGAACACAGCCCCGGGTACAGTGTTAATTCGAGTCAGGTCTCGATCTCACTCTAGAACACAGCCTCAGGGACAGTGTTTATACAAGTCAGGTCCCGATCTCCATCTAGAACACAGCCACAGGGACAGTGTTAATACGAGTCAGGTCCTGATCTCACTCTAGAACACAGCCTCAGGGACAGTGTTAATACTAGACAGATCCCAATCACACTCTAGAACACAGCCTCAGGGACAGTGTTAATACGAGTCAGGTCCCGATCTCACTCTAGAACACAGCCTCAGGGACAGTGTTAATACGAGTCTGGCCCCGATCTCACTCTAGAACACAGCCTCAGGGACAGTGTTAATACGAGTCAGGTCCTGATCTCACTCTAGAACACAGCCTCAGGGGCAGTGTTAATACGAGTCAGGTCCCGATCTCACTCTAGAACACAGCCTCATGGACTATGTTAATACAAGTCAGGTCCCGATCTCACTCTAGAACACAGCCACAGGGACAGTGTTAATACGAGTCAGGTCCTGATCTCACTCTAGAACACAGCCGCGGGGACAGTGTAAATATGAGTCAGATCCCGATCTCACCTTAGAACACAGCGTCAGGGACAGTGTTAATACATGTCTGGTCCCGATCTCACTCTAGAACACAGCCTCAGGGACAGTGTTAATACAAGTCAGGTCCCGATCTCACTATAGAACACAGCCTCGGGGACAGTGTTAATACGAGTCAGGTCCCAAACTCACTCTAGAACACAGCCTCCGGGACAGTGTTAATACGAGTCAGGTCCCGATCTCACTCTAGAACACAGCCTCAGGGATCGTGTTAATATGAGTCAGGTCTCGATCTCACTCTAGAACAAAGCCCCAGGGACAGTGTTAATACGAATCAGATCCCGATCTCACTCTAGAACTCAACTTCGTGGACAGTGTTAATATGAGTCAGGTCCCGATCTCACTCTAGAACACAGCCTCAGGGACAGTGTTAATACGAGTCAGGTCCCGTACTCACTCTAGAACACAGCCTCAAGGGCAGTGTTAATACGAATCAGGTCCCGATCTCACTCTGGAACACAGCCTCAGGGACAGTGTTAATACGAGTCTGGTCCTGATCTCACTCTAGAACACAGCCTCAGGGACTGTGTTAATACGAGTCAGGTCCGAATCTCACTCTGGAACACAGCCTCAGGGACAGTGTTAATATGAGTCTGGTCCTGATCTCACTCAAGAACACAGCCTCGGGGACAGTGTTAATACGAGTCAGGTCCGGATCTCACTCTAGAACACAGCCTCAGGGACAGGGTTAATACGAGTCAAGTCCTGATCTCACTCCAGAACACAGCCCCGGGGACAGTGTTAATCCGTGTCAGGTCACGATCTCACTCTAGAACACAGCCTCAGGGACAGTGTTAATACGAGTCAGGTCCCGATCTCACTCGACAACACAGCCCCAGGGACAGTGTTAATACGAGTCAGGTCCCGATCTCACTCTAGAACACAGCCTCAGGGACTATGTTAATACAAGTCAGGTCCTGATATCACTCTACAACACAGCCACAGGGACAGTGTTATTATGAGTCTGGTCCTGATCTCACTCTAGAACACAGCTGCGGGGACAATGTTAATATGAGTCAGATCCCGATCTCACTCTAGAACACAGTCTCAGGGACAGTGTTAATACGAGTCCGGTCCCGATCTCACTCTAGAACACAGCCTCAGGGACAGTGCTAATATGAGTCTGGCCCCGATCTCACTCTAGAACACAGCCTCAGGGACAGTGTTAATACGAGTCAGGTCCCGATCTCACTATAGAACAAAGCCTCAGGGACAGTGTTAATACGAGTCAGGTCCCGATCTCACTCTAGAACACAGCCTCAGGGATAGTGTTAATACGAGTCAGGTCTCAATCTCACTCTAGAACAAAGCCCCAGGGACAGTGATAATACGAATCAGATCCCGATCTCACTCTAGAACACAGCCTCATGGACAGTGTTAATGCGAGTCAGGTCCTGATCTCCGTCTAGAACACAGCCACAGGGACAGTGTTAATACGAGTCAGGTCCCGAACTCACTCTAGAACACAGCCTCAAGGGCAGTGTTAATACGAATCAGGTCCCGATCTCACTCTGGAACACAGCCTCAGGGACAGTGTTAATACGAGTCTGGTCCTGATCTCACTCTAGAACACAGCCTCAGGGACTGTGTTAATACGAGTCAGGTCCGAATCTCACTCTGGAACACAGCCTCAGGGACAGTGTTAATATGAGTCTGGTCCTGATCTCACTCAAGAACACAGCCTCGGGGACAGTGTTAATACGAGTCAGGTCCGGATCTCACTCTAGAACACAGCCTCAGGGACAGGGTTAATACGAGTCAAGTCCTGATCTCACTCCAGAACACAGCCCCGGGGACAGTGTTAATCCGTGTCAGGTCACGATCTCACTCTAGAACACAGCCTCAGGGACAGTGTTAATACGAGTCAGGTCCCGATCTCACTCGACAACACAGCCCCAGGGACAGTGTTAATACGAGTCAGGTCCCGATCTCACTCTAGAACACAGCCTCAGGGACTATGTTAATACAAGTCAGGTCCTGATATCACTCTACAACACAGCCACAGGGACAGTGTTATTATGAGTCTGGTCCTGATCTCACTCTAGAACACAGCTGCGGGGACAATGTTAATATGAGCCAGATCCCGATCTCATTCTAGAACACAGTCTCAGGGACAGTGTTAATACGAGTCCGGTCCCGATCTCACTCTAGAACACAGCCTCGGGGACAGTGCTAATATGAGTCTGGCCCCGATCTCACTCTAGAACACAGCCTCAGGGACAGTGTTAATACGAGTCAGGTCCCGATCTCACTATAGAACAAAGCCTCAGGGACAGTGTTAATACGAGTCAGGTCCCGATCTCACTCTAGAACACAGCCTCAGGGATAGTGTTAATACGAGTCAGGTCTCAATCTCACTCTAGAACAAAGCCCCAGGGACAGTGATAATACGAATCAGATCCCGATCTCACTCTAGAACACAGCCTCATGGACAGTGTTAATGCGAGTCAGGTCCTGATCTCCGTCTAGAACACAGCCACAGGGACAGTGTTAATACGAGTCAGGTCCTGATCTCACTCTAGAACACAGCCTCAGGGACAGTGTTAATACAAGACAGATCCCAATCACACTCTAGAACATAGCCTCAGGGACAGGGTTAATACGAGTCAGGTCCCGATCTCACTCTAGAACACAGCCCCGGGTACAGTGTTAATTCGAGTCAGGTCACGATCTCACTCTAGAACACAGCCTCAGGGACTATGTTAATAAAAGTCAGGTCCCGATCTCACTCTAGAACACAGCCACAGGGACAGTGTTAATAAGAGTCAGGTCCTGATCTCACTCTAGAACACAGCCCCGGGTACAGTGTTAATTCGAGTCAGGTCTCGATCTCACTCTAGAACACAGCCTCAGGGACAGTGTTTATACAAGTCAGGTCCCGATCTCCATCTAGAACACAGCCACAGGGACAGTGTTAATACGAGTCAGGTCCTGATCTCACTCTAGAACACAGCCTCAGGGACAGTGTTAATACTAGACAGATCCCAATCACACTCTAGAACACAGCCTCAGGGACAGTGTTAATACGAGTCAGGTCCCGATCTCACTCTAGAACACAGCCTCAGGGACAGTGTTAATACGTGTCTGGCCCCGATCTCACTCTAGAACACAGCCTCAGGGACCGTGTTAATACGAGTCAGGTCCTGATCTCACTCTAGAACACAGCCTCAGGGGCGGTGTTAATACGAGTCAGGTCCCGATCTCACTCTAGAACACAGCCTCAGGGAAAGGGTTAATATGAGTCAGGTCCCGCTCTCACTCTAGAACACAGCCTCAGGGACAGAGTTAATACGAGTCAGATCCCGAACTGACTCTAGAACACAGCCCCAGGGACAGTGTTAATACGAGTCAGGTCCCGATTTCACTCTAGAACACAGCCCCAGCGACAGTGTTAATACGAGTCAGATCCCGATCTCAATCTGGACCACAGCCTCAGGGACTGTGTTAATATGAGTCAGGTCCTGATCTCACTCTAGAACACAGCCTCAGGGACAGTGTTATTATGAGTCAGGTCCTGATCTCACTCTAGAACACAGTCCCGGGGACAGAGTTAATACGAGTCAGGTCCCGATCTCACTCTAGAACACAGCCCTGGAGACAGTGTTAATATGAGTCAGGTCCCGATCTCAAGTCTAGAACACAGCCTCAGGGACAGTGTTAATACAAGTCAGGTCCCGATCTCACTCTAGAACACAGCCTCAGGGACAGTGTTAATACGAGTAAGGTCCCGAACTCACTCCAGAACACAGCCCCAGGGACAGTGTTAATACGAGTCTGGCCCCGATCTCACTCTAGAACACAGCCTCAGGGACAGTGTTAATACGAGTCAGGTCCTGATCTCACTCTAGAACACAGCCTCAGGGGCAGTGTTAATACGAGTCAGGTCCCGATCTCACTCTAGAACACAGCCTCAGGGAAAGGGTTAATATGAGTCAGGTCCCGCTCTCACTCTAGAACACAGCCTCAGGGACAGAGTTAATACGAGTCAGATCCCGAACTGACTCTAGAACACAGCCCCAGGGACAGTGTTAATACGAGTCAGGTCCCGATCTCACTCTAGAACACAGCCCCAGCGACAGTGTTAATACGAGTCAGATCCCGATCTCAATCTGGAACACAGCCTCAGGGACTGTGTTAATATGAGTCAGGTCCTGATCTCACTCTAGAACACAGCCTCAGGGACAGTGTTATTATGAGTCAGGTCCTGATCTCACTCTAGAACACAGTCCCGGGGACAGAGTTAATACGAGTCAGGTCCCGATCTCACTCTAGAACACAGCCCTGGAGACAGTGTTAATATGAGTCTGGTCCCGATCTCAAGTCTAGAACACAGCCTCAGGGACAGTGTTAATACAAGTCAGGTCCCGATCTCACTCTAGAACACAGCCTCAGGGACAGTGTTAATACGAGTCAGGTCCCGAACTCACTCCAGAACACAGCCCCAGGGACAGTGTTAATATGAGTCAGGTCCTGAACTCACTCTAGAACACAGCCCCAGGGAAAGTGTTAATACGAGTCAGGTCCCAATCTCACTCTAGTACGCAGCCTCGGGGACAGTGTTAATATGAGTCAGGTCCCGATCTCACTCTAGAACACAGCCTCAGGGGCAGTGATAATATGAGTCAGGTCCCGATCTCGATCTAGAACACAGTCTCAGGGACAGTGTTAATACGAGTCAGGTCCCGCTCTCACTCTAGAACACAGCCTCAGGGACAGTGTTAATACGAGTCAGGTCCTGATCTCACTCTGGAACACAGCCCCAGGGACAGTGTTACTAGGAGTCAGGTCCCGATCTCATTCTAGAACACAGCCCCGGAGACAGTGTTAATACGAGTCAGGTCCTGATCTCAATCTAGAACACAGCCTCAAGGGAAGTGTGAATACGAGTCAGGTCCCGATCTCACTCTAGAACACAGCCTCAGGGACAGTGTTAATACGAGACAGGTTCCAATCACACTCTAGAACACAGCCTCAGGGACAGTGTTAATACGAGTCAGGTCCCGATCTCACTCTAGAACACAGCCTCAGGGACAGTGTTAGTACGAGTCAGGTCCTGATCTCACTCTAGAACACAGCCCCGGGTACAGTGTTAATTCGAGTCAGGTCACGATCTCACTCTAGAACACAGCCTCAGGGACAGTGTTAATACGAGTCAGGTCCCGATCTCACTCTACAACACAGCCTCAGGGACAGTGTTAATACAAGACAGATCCCAATCACACTCTAGAACATAGCCTCAGGGACAGTGTTAATACGAATCAGGTCCCGATCTCACTCTAGAACACAGCCCCGGGTACAGTGTTAATTCGAGTCAGGTCACGATCTCACTCTAGAACACAGCCTCAGGGACTATGTTAATAAAAGTCAGGTCCCGATCTCACTCTAGAACACAGCCACAGGGACAGTGTTAATAAGAGTCAGGTCCTGATCTCACTCTAGAACACAGCGCCGGGTACAGTGTTAATTCGAGTCAGGTCTCGATCTCACTCTAGAACACAGCCTCAGGGACAGTGTTTATACAAGTCAGGTCCCGATCTCCATCTAGAACACAGCCACAGGGACAGTGTTAATACGAGTCAGGTCCTGATCTCACTCTAGAACACAGCCTCAGGGACAGTGTTAATACTAGACAGATCCCAATCACACTCTAGAACACAGCCTCAGGGACAGTGTTAATACGAGTCAGGTCCCGATCTCACTCTAGAACACAGCCTCAGGGACAGTGTTAATACGAGTCTGGCCCCGATCTCACTCTAGAACACAGCCTCAGGGACAGTGTTAATACGAGTCAGGTCCTGATCTCACTCTAGAACACAGCCTCAGGGGCAGTGTTAATACGAGTCAGGTCCCGATCTCACTCTAGAACACAGCCTCAGGGAAAGTGTTAATATGAGTCAGGTCCCGCTCTCACTCTAGAACACAGCCTCAGGGACAGAGTTAATACGAGTCAGATCCCGAACTGACTCTAGAACACAGCCCCAGGGACAGTGTTAATACGAGTCAGGTCCCGATCTCACTCTAGAACACAGCCCCAGCGACAGTGTTAATACGAGTCAGATCCCGATCTCAAACTGGAACACAGCCTCAGGGACTTTGTTAATATGAGTCAGGTCCTGATCTCACTCTAGAACACAGCCTCAGGGACAGTGTTATTATGAGTCAGGTCCTGATCTCACTCTAGAACACAGTCCCGGGGACAGAGTTAATACGAGTCAGGTCCCGATCTCACTCTAGAACACAGCCCTGGAGACAGTGTTAATATGAGTCAGGTCCCGATCTCAAGTCTAGAACACAGCCTCAGGGACAGTGTTAATACAAGTCAGGTCCCGATCTCACTCTAGAACATAGCCTCAGGGACAGTGTTAATATGAGTCAGGTCCCGAACTCACTCCAGAACACAGCCCCAGGGACAGTGTTAATATGAGTCAGGTCCTGAACTCACTCTAGAACACAGCCCCAGGGACAGTGTTAATACGAGTCAGGTCCCAATCTCACTCTAGAACGCAGCCCCAGCGACAGTGTTAATACGAGTCAGATCCCGATCTCAATCTGGACCACAGCCTCAGGGACTGTGTTAATATGAGTCAGGTCCTGATCTCACTCTAGAACACAGCCTCAGGGACAGTGTTATTATGAGTCAGGTCCTGATCTCACTCTAGAACACAGTCCCGGGGACAGAGTTAATACGAGTCAGGTCCCGATCTCACTCTAGAACACAGCCCTGGAGACAGTGTTAATATGAGTCAGGTCCCGATCTCAAGTCTAGAACACAGCCTCAGGGACAGTGTTAATACAAGTCAGGTCCCGATCTCACTCTAGAACACAGCCTCAGGGACAGTGTTAATACGAGTAAGGTCCCGAACTCACTCCAGAACACAGCCCCAGGGACAGTGTTAATACGAGTCTGGCCCCGATCTCACTCTAGAACACAGCCTCAGGGACAGTGTTAATACGAGTCAGGTCCTGATCTCACTCTAGAACACAGCCTCAGGGGCAGTGTTAATACGAGTCAGGTCCCGATCTCACTCTAGAACACAGCCTCAGGGAAAGGGTTAATATGAGTCAGGTCCCGCTCTCACTCTAGAACACAGCCTCAGGGACAGAGTTAATACGAGTCAGATCCCGAACTGACTCTAGAACACAGCCCCAGGGACAGTGTTAATACGAGTCAGGTCCCGATCTCACTCTAGAACACAGCCCCAGCGACAGTGTTAATACGAGTCAGATCCCGATCTCAATCTGGAACACAGCCTCAGGGACTGTGTTAATATGAGTCAGGTCCTGATCTCACTCTAGAACACAGCCTCAGGGACAGTGTTATTATGAGTCAGGTCCTGATCTCACTCTAGAACACAGTCCCGGGGACAGAGTTAATATGAGTCAGGTCCCGATCTCACTCTAGAACACAGCCCTGGAGACAGTGTTAATATGAGTCTGGTCCCGATCTCAAGTCTAGAACACAGCCTCAGGGACAGTGTTAATACAAGTCAGGTCCCGATCTCACTCTAGAACACAGCCTCAGGGACAGTGTTAATACGAGTCAGGTCCCGAACTCACTCCAGAACACAGCCCCAGGGACAGTGTTAATATGAGTCAGGTCCTGAACTCACTCTAGAACACAGCCCCAGGGAAAGTGTTAATACGAGTCAGGTCCCAAGCTCACTCTAGTACGCAGCCTCGGGGACAGTGTTAATATGAGTCAGGTCCCGATCTCACTCTAGAACACAGCCTCAGGGGCAGTGATAATATGAGTCAGGTCCCGATCTCGATCTAGAACACAGTCTCAGGGACAGTGTTAATACGAGTCAGGTCCCGCTCTCACTCTAGAACACAGCCTCAGGGACAGTGTTAATACGAGTCAGGTCCTGATCTCACTCTGGAACACAGCCCCAGGGACAGTGTTACTAGGAGTCAGGTCCCGATCTCATTCTAGAACACAGCCCCGGAGACAGTGTTAATACGAGTCAGGTCCTGATCTCAATCTAGAACACAGCCTCAAGGGAAGTGTTAATACGAGTCAGGTCCCGATCTCACTCTAGAACACAGCCTCAGGGACAGTGTTAATACGAGACAGGTTCCAATCACACTCTAGAACACAGCCTCAGGGACAGTGTTAATACGAGTCAGGTCCCGATCTCACTCTAGAACACAGCCTCAGGGACAGTGTTAGTACGAGTCAGGTCCTGATCTCACTCTAGAACACAGCCCCGGGTACAGTGTTAATTCGAGTCAGGTCACGATCTCACTCTAGAACACAGCCTCAGGGACAGTGTTAATACGAGTCAGGTCCCGATCTCACTCTAGAACACAGCCTCAGGGACAGTGTTAATACAAGACAGATCCCAATCACACTCTAGAACATAGCCTCAGGGACAGTGTTAATACGAATCAGGTCCCGATCTCACTCTAGAACACAGCCCCGGGTACAGTGTTAATTCGAGTCAGGTCACGATCTCACTCTAGAACACAGCCTCAGGGACTATGTTAATAAAAGTCAGGTCCCGATCTCACTCTAGAACACAGCCACAGGGACAGTGTTAATAAGAGTCAGGTCCTGATCTCACTCTAGAACACAGCGCCGGGTACAGTGTTAATTCGAGTCAGGTCTCGATCTCACTCTAGAACACAGCCTCAGGGACAGTGTTTATACAAGTCAGGTCCCGATCTCCATCTAGAACACAGCCACAGGGACAGTGTTAATACGAGTCAGGTCCTGATCTCACTCTAGAACACAGCCTCAGGGACAGTGTTAATACTAGACAGATCCCAATCACACTCTAGAACACAGCCTCAGGGACAGTGTTAATACGAGTCAGGTCCCGATCTCACTCTAGAACACAGCCTCAGGGACAGTGTTAATACGAGTCTGGCCCCGATCTCACTCTAGAACACAGCCTCAGGGACAGTGTTAATACGAGTCAGGTCCTGATCTCACTCTAGAACACAGCCTCAGGGGCAGTGTTAATACGAGTCAGGTCCCGATCTCACTCTAGAACACAGCCTCAGGGAAAGTGTTAATATGAGTCAGGTCCCGCTCTCACTCTAGAACACAGCCTCAGGGACAGAGTTAATACGAGTCAGATCCCGAACTGACTCTAGAACACAGCCCCAGGGACAGTGTTAATACGAGTCAGGTCCCGATCTCACTCTAGAACACAGCCCTGGAGACAGTGTTAATATGAGTCAGGTCCCGATTTCAAGTCTAGAACACAGCCTCAGGGACAGTGTTAATACAAGTCAGGTCCCGATCTCACTCTAGAACACAGCCTCAGGGACAGTGTTAATATGAGTCAGGTCCCGAACTCACTCCAGAACACAGCCCCAGGGACAGTGTTAATATGAGTCAGGTCCTGAACTCACTCTAGAACACAGCCCCAGGGACAGTGTTAATACGAGTCAGGTCCCAATCTCACTCTAGAACGCAGCCTCGGGGACAGTGTTAATATGAGTCAGGTCCCGATCTCACTCTAGAACACAGCCTCAGGGACAGTGATAATACGAGTCAGGTCCCGATCTCACTCTAGAACACAGTCTCAGGGACAGTGTTAATACGAGTCAGGTCCCGCTCTCACTCTAGAACACAGCCTCAGGGACAGTGTTAATACGAGTCAGGTCCTGATCTCACTCTGGAACACAGCCCCAGGGACAGTGTTACTAGGAGTCAGGTCCCGATCTCATTCTAGAACACAGCCCGGAGACAGTGTTAATACGAGTCAGGTCCTGATCTCAATCTAGAACACAGCCTCAAGGAAAGTGTTAATACGAGTCAGGTCCCGATCTCACTCTAGAACACAGCCTCAGGGACAGTGTTAATACGAGTCAGGTTCCAATCACACTCTAGAACACAGCCTCAGGGACAGTGTTAATACGAGTCAGGTCCCGATCTCACTCTAGAACACAGCCTCAGGGACAGTGTTAGTACGAGTCAGGTCCTGATCTCACTCTAGAACACAGCCCCGGGTACAGTGTTAATTCGAGTCAGGTCACGATCTCACTCTAGAACACAGCCTCAGGGACTATGTTAATACAAGTCGGGTCCCGATCTCACTCTAGAACACAGCCACAGGGACAGTGTTAATACGAGTCAGGTCCTGATCTCACTCTAGAACACAGCCGCGGGGCAGTGTAAATATGAGTCAGATCCCGATCTCACTCCAGAACACAGCCTCAGGGACAGTGTTAATACGTGTCTGGTCCCGATCTCACTCTAGAACACAGCCTCAGGGACAGTGTTAATACAAGTCAGGTCCCGATCTCACTATAGAACACAGCCCCGGGGACAGTGTTAATACGAGTCAGGTCCCAAACTCACTCTAGAACACAGCCTCCGGGACAGTGTTAATACGAGTCAGGTCCCGATCTCACTCTAGAACACAGCCTCAGGGATCGTGTTAATATGAGTCAGGTCTCGATCTCACTCTAGAACAAAGCCCCAGGGACAGTGTTAATACGAATCAGGTCCCGATCTCACTCTAGAACTCAACCTCGTGGACAGTGTTAATATGAGTCAGGTCCCGATCTCACTCTAGAACACAGCCTCAGGGACAGTGTTAAAACGAGTCAGGTCCCGAACTCACTCTAGAACACAGCCTCAAGGGCAGTGTTAATAGGAATCAGGTCCCGATCTCACTCTGGAACACAGCCTCAGGGACAGTGTTAATACGAGTCTGGTCCTGATCTCACTCTAGAACACAGCCTCAGGGACAGTGTTAATACGAGTCAGGTCCGAATCTCACTCTGGAACACAGCCTCAGGGACAGTGTTAATATGAGTCTGATCCTGATCTCACTCTAGAACACAGCCTCAGGGACAGTGTTAATACGAGTCAGGTCCAGATCTCACTCTAGAACACAGCCTCAGGGACAGGGTTAATACGAGTCAGGTGCCGATCTCACTCTAGAACACAGCCTCAGGGACAGTGTTAATACGAGTCAGGTCCCGATCTCACTCTACAACACAGCCCCAGGGACAGTGTTAATACGAGCCAGGTCCCGATCTCACTCTAGAACACAGCCTCAGGGACTATGTTAATACAAGTCAGGTCCTGATATCACTCTACAACACAGCCACAGGGACAGTGTTATTACGAGTCTAGTCCTGATCTCACTCTAGAACACAGCCGCGGGGACTATGTTAATATGAGACAGATCCCGATCTCACTCTAGAACACAGTCTCAGGGACAGTGTTAATACGAGTCAGGTCCCGATCTCACTCTAGAACACAGCCTCAGGGACAGTGTTAATACGAGTCTGGCCCCCGATCTCACTCTAGAACACAGCCTCAGGGACTGTGTTAATGTGAGTCAGGTCCTGATCTCACTCTAGAACACAGCCTCAGGGACAGTGTTATTATGAGTCAGGTCCTGATCTCACTCTAGAACACAGTCCCGGGGACAGAGTTAATACGAGTCAGGTCCCGATCTCACTCTAGAACACAGCCCTGGAGACAGTGTTAATATGAGTCAGGTCCCGATCTCAAGTCTAGAACACAGCCTCAGGGACAGTGTTAATACGAGTCAGGTCCCGATCTCACTCTAGAACACAGCCTCAGGGACAGTGTTAATACGAGTCAGGTCCCGAACTCACTCCAGAACACAGCCCCAGGGACAGTGTTAATATGAGTCAGGTCCTGAACTCACTCTAGAACACAGCCCCAGGGACAGTGTTAATACGAGTCAGGTCCCAATCTCACTCTAGAACGCAGCCTCGGGGACAGTGTTAATACGAGTCAGGTCCCGATCTCACTCTAGAACACAGCCTCAGGGACAGTGTTAATACGAGTCAGGTCCCGATCTCACTCTAGAACACAGCCTCGGGACAGTGTTAATACGAGTCAGGTCCCGATCTCACTCTAGAACACAGCCTCAGGGACAGTGTTAATACGAGTCAGGTCCTGATCTCACTCTGGAACACAGCCCCAGGGACAGTGTTACTAGGAGTCAGGTCCCGATCTGACTCTAGAACACAGCCCCGGAGACAGTTTTAATACGAGTCAGGTCCCGATCTCACTCTAGAACACAGCCTCAGGGACAGTGTTAATATGAGTCTGGTCCTGATCTCACTCTAGAACACAGCCTCGGGGACAGTGTTAATACGAGTCAGGTCCGGATCTCACTCTAGAACACAGCCTCAGGGAGAGGGTTAATACGAGTCAGGTCCTGATCTCACTCCAGAACACAGCCCCGGGGACAGTGTTAATCCGTGTCAGGTCACGATCTCACTCTAGAACACAGCCTCAGGGACAGTGTTAATACGAGTCAGGTCCCGATCTCACTCTACAACACAGCCCCAGGGACAGTGTTAATACGAGTCAGGTCCCGATCTCACTCTGGAACACAGCCTCAGGGACTATGTTAAAACAAGTCAGGTCCTGATATCACTCTACAACACAGCCACAGGGACAGTGTTATTACGAGTCTGGTCCTGATCTCACTCTAGAACACAGCCGCGGGGACAATGTTAATATGAGTCAGATCCCGATCTCACTCTAGAACACAGTCTCAGGGACAGTGTTAATACAAGTCAGGTCCCGATCTCACTCTAGAACACAGCCTCAGGGACAGTGTTAATACGAGTCTGGCCCCGATCTCACTCTAGAACACAGCCTCAGGGACAGTGTTAATACGAGTCAGGTCCCGATCTCACGATAGAACAAAGCCTCAGGGACAGTGTTAATACGAGTCAGATCCCGATCTCACTCTAGAACACAGCCTCAGGGATAGTGTTAATATGAGTCAGGTCTCAATCTCACTCTAGAACAAAGCCCCAGGGACAGTGATAATACGAATCAGATCCCGATCTCACTCTAGAACACAGCCTCATGGACAGTGTTAATACGAGTCAGGTCCTGATCTCCGTCTAGAACACAGCCACAGGGATAGTGTTAATACGAGTCAGGTCCTGATCTCACTCTAGAACACAGCCTCAGGGACAGTGTTAATACAAGACAGATCCCAATCACACTCTAGAACATAGCCAAAGGGACAGTGTTAATACGAATCAGGTCCCGATCTCACTCTAGAACACAGCCACGGGTACCGTGTTAATTCGAGTCAGGTCACGATCTCACTCTAGAACACAGCCTCAGGGACTATGTTAATAAAAGTCAGGTCCCGATCTCACTCTAGAACACAGCCACAGGGACAGTGTTAATAAGAGTCAGGTCCTGATCTCACTCTAGAACACAGCCCCGGGTACAGTGTTAATTCGAGTCAGGTCTCGATCTCACTCTAGAACACAGCCTCAGGGACAGTGTTTATACAAGTCAGGTCCCGATCTCCGTCTAGAACACAGCCACAGGGACAGTGTTAATACGAGTCAGGTCCTGATCTCACTCTAGAACACAGCCTCAGGGACAGTGTTAATACTAGACAGATCCCAATCACACTCTAGAACACAGCCTCAGGGACAGTGTTAATACGAGTCAGGTCCCGATCTCACTCTACAACACAGCCCCAGGGACAGTGTTAATACGAGCCAGGTCCCGATCTCACTCTAGAACACAGCCTCAGGGACTATGTTAATACAAGTCAGGTCCTGATATCACTCTACAACACAGCCACAGGGACAGTGTTATTACGAGTCTGGTCCTGATCTCACTCTAGAACACAGCCGCGGGGACAATGTTAATATGAGTCAGATCCCGATCTCACTCTAGAACACAGTCTCAGGGACAGTGTTAATACGAGTCAGGTCCCGATCTCACTCTAGAACACAGCCTCAGGGACAGTGTTAATACGAGTCTGGCCCCGATCTCACTCTAGAACACAGCCTCAGGGACAGTGTTAATACGAGTCAGGTCCCGATCTCACGATAGAACAAAGCCTCAGGGACAGTGTTAATACGAGTCAGATCCCGATCTCACTCTAGAACACAGCCTCAGGGATAGTGTTAATATGAGTCAGGTCTCAATCTCACTCTAGAACAAAGCCCCAGGGACAGTGATAATACGAATCAGATCCCGATCTCACTCTAGAACACAGCCTCATGGACAGTGTTAATACGAGTCAGGTCCTGATCTCCGTCTAGAACACAGCCACAGGGATAGTGTTAATACGAGTCAGGTCCTGATCTCACTCTAGAACACAGCCTCAGGGACAGTGTTAATACAAGACAGATCCCAATCACACTCTAGAACATAGCCAAAGGGACAGTGTTAATACGAGTCAGGTCCCGATCTCACTCTAGAACACAGCCACGGGTACCGTGTTAATTCGAGTCAGGTCACGATCTCACTCTAGAACACAGCCTCAGGGACTATGTTAATAAAAGTCAGGTCCCGATCTCACTCTAGAACACAGCCACAGGGACAGTGTTAATAAGAGTCAGGTCCTGATCTCACTCTAGAACACAGCCCCGGGTACAGTGTTAATTCGAGTCAGGTCTCGATCTCACTCTAGAACACAGCCTCAGGGACAGTGTTTATACAAGTCAGGTCCCGATCTCCGTCTAGAACACAGCCACAGGGACAGTGTTAATACGAGTCAGGTCCTGATCTCACTCTAGAACACAGCCTCAGGGACAGTGTTAATACTAGACAGATCCCAATCACACTCTAGAACACAGCCTCAGGGACAGTGTTAATACGAGTCAGGTCCCGATCTCACTCTAGAACACAGCCTCAGGGACAGTGTTAATACGAGTCTGGCCCCGAACTCACTCTAGAACACAGCCTCAGGGACAGTGTTAATACAAGTCAGGTCCTGATCTCACTCTAGAACACAGCCTCAGGGACAGTGTTAATACGAGTCAGGTCCCGATCTCACTCTAGAACACAGCCTCAGGGAAAGTGTTAATATGAGTCAGGTCCCGCTCTCACTCTAGAACACAGCCTCAGGGACAGAGTTAATACGAGTCAGATCCCGAACTGACTCTAGAACACAGCCCCAGGGACAGTGTTAATACGAGTCAGGTCCCGATCTCACTCTAGAACACAGCCCCAGGGACAGTGTTAATACGAGTCAGATCCCGATCTCAATCTGGAACACAGCCTCAGGGATCGTGTTAATATGAGTCAGGTCTCGATCTCACCCTAGAACAAAGCCCCAGGGACAGTGTTAATACGAATCAGGTCCCGATCTCACTCTAGAACTCAACCTCGTGGACAGTGTTAATATGAGTCAGGTCCCGATCTCACTCTAGAACACAGCCTCAGGGACAGTGTTAAAACGAGTCAGGTCCCGAACTCACTCTAGAACACAGCCTCAAGGGCAGTGTTAATACGAATCAGGTCCCGATCTCACTCTGGAACACAGCCTCAGGGACAGTGTTAATACGAGTCTGGTCCTGATCTCACTCTAGAACACAGCCTCAGGGACAGTGTTAATACGAGTCAGGTCCGAATCTCACTCTGGAACACAGCCTCAGGGACAGTGTTAATATGAGTCTGGTCCTGATCTCACTCTAGAGCACAGCCTCAGGGACAGTGTTAATACGAGTCAGGTCCAGATCTCACTCTAGAACACAGCCTCAGGGACAGGGTTAATACGAGTCAGGTCCCGATCTCACTCTACAACACAGCCCCAGGGACAGTGTTAATACGAGCCAGGTCCCGATCTCACTCTAGAACACAGCCTCAGGGACTATGTTAATACAAGTCAGGTCCTGATATCACTCTACAACACAGCCACAGGGACAGTGTTATTACGAGTCTAGTCCTGATCTCACTCTAGAACACAGCCGCGGGGACTATGTTAATATGAGTCAGATCCCGATCTCACTCTAGAACACAGTCTCAGGGACAGTGTTAATACGAGTCAGG
This sequence comes from Somniosus microcephalus, assembly GCF_052327205.1. Classification (NCBI taxonomy): domain Eukaryota; kingdom Metazoa; phylum Chordata; class Chondrichthyes; order Squaliformes; family Somniosidae; genus Somniosus; species Somniosus microcephalus. The sequence continues at coordinate 35,965,821 of NW_028225185.1, forward strand.
TCCCGATCTCACTCTAGAACACAGCCTCAGGGACAGTGTTAATACGAGTCTGGCCCCGATCTCACTCTAGAACACAGCCTCAGGGACTGTGTTAATATGAGTCAGGTCCTGATCTCACTCTAGAACACAGCCTCAGGGACAGTGTTATTATGAGTCAGGTCCTGATCTCACTCTAGAACACAGTCCCGGGGACAGAGTTAATACGAGTCAGGTCCCGATCTCACTCTAGAACACAGCCCTGGAGACAGTGTTAATATGAGTCAGGTCCCGATCTCAAGTCTAGAACACAGCCTCAGGGACAGTGTTAATACAAGTCAGGTCCCGATCTCACTATAGAACACAGCCCCGGGGACAGTGTTAATACGAGTCAGGTCCCAAACTCACTCTAGAACACAGCCTCCGGGACAGTGTTAATACGAGTCAGGTCCCGATCTCACTCTAGAACACAGCCTCAGGGATCGTGTTAATATGAGTCAGGTCTCGATCTCACTCTAGAACAAAGCCCCAGGGACAGTGTTAATACGAATCAGGTCCCGATCTCACTCTAGAACTCAAACTCGTGGACAGTGTTATTATGAGTCAGGTCCCGATCTCACTCTAGAACACAGCCTCAGGGACAGTGTTAATACGAGTCAGGTCCCGAACTCACTCTAGAACACAGCCTCAAGGGCAGTGTTAATACGAATCAGGTCCCGATCTCACTCTGGAACACAGCCTCAGGGACAGTGTTAATCCGAGTCTGGTCCTGATCTCACTCTAGAACACAGCCTCAGGGACAGTGTTAATACGAGTCAGGTCCGAATCTCACTCTGGAACACAGCCTCAGGGACAGTGTTAATATGAGTCTGGTACTGATCTCACTCTAGAACACAGCCTCAGGGACAGGGTTAATACGAGTCAGGTCCTGATCTCACTCCAGAACACAGCCCCGGGGACAGTGTTAATCCGTGTCAGGTCCCGATCTCACTCTAGAACACAGCCTCAGGGACAGTGTTAATACGAGTCAGGTCCCGATCTCACTCTACAACACAGCCTCAGGGACAGTGTTAATACGAGTCTGGCCCCGATCTCACTCTAGAACACAGCCTCAGGGACTGTGTTAATATGAGTCAGGTCCTGATCTCACTCGAGAACACAGCCTCAGGGACAGTGTTATTATGAGTCAGGTCCTGATCTCACTCTAGAACACAGTCCCGGGGACAGAGTTAATACGAGTCAGGTCCCGATCTCACTCTAGAACACAGCCCTGGAGACAGTGTTAATATGAGTCAGGTCCCGATCTCAAGTCTAGAACACAGCCTCAGGGACAGTGTTAATACAAGTCAGGTCCCGATCTCACTCTAGAACACAGCCTCAGGGACAGTGTTAATACGAGTCAGGTCCCGAACTCACTCCAGAACACAGCCCCAGGGACAGTGTTAATATGAGTCACTTCCTGAACTCACTCTAGAACACAACCCCAGGGACAGTGTTAATACGAGTCAGGTCCCAATCTCACTCTAGAACGCAGCCTCGGGGACAGTGTTAATATGAGTCAGGTCCCGATCTCACTCTAGAACACAGCCTCAGGGACAGTGTTCATACGAGTCAGGTCCCGATCTCACTCTAGAACACAGTCTCAGGGACAGTGTTAATACGAGTCAGGTCCCGATCTCACTCTAGAACACAGCCTCAGGGACAGTGTTAATACGAGTCAGGTCCTGATCTCACTCTGGAACACAGCCCCAGGGACAGTGTTACTAGGAGTCAGGTCCCGATCTCACTCTAGAACACAGCCCCGGAGACAGTGTTAATACGAGTCAGGTCCTGATCTCAATCTAGAACACAGCCTCAAGGAAAGTGTTAATACGAGTCAGGTCCCGATCTCACTCTAGAACACAGCCTCAGGGACAGTGTTAATACGAGTCAGGTTCCAATCACACTCTAGAACACAGCCTCAGGGACAGTGTTAATACGAGTCAGGTCCCGATCTCACTCTAGAACAGAGCCTCGGGGACAGTGTTAGTACGAGTCAGGTCCCGATCTCACTCTAGAACACAGCCCCGGGTACAGTGTTAATTCGAGTCAGGTCACGATCTCACTCTAGAACACAGCCTCAGGGACTATGTTAATACAAGTCAGGTCCCGATCTCACTCTAGAACACAGCCACAGGGACAGTGTTAATACGAGTCAGGTCCTGATCTCACTCTAGAACACAGCCGCGGGGACAGTGTAAATATGAGTCAGATCCCGATCTCACTCTAGAACACAGCCTCAGGGACAGTGTTAATACGTGTCTGGTCCCGATCTCACTCTAGAACACCGCCTCAGGGACAGTGTTAATACAAGTCAGGTCCCGATCTCACTATAGAACACAACCCCGGGGACAGTGTTAATACGAGTCAGGTCCCAAACTCACTCTAGAATACAGCCTCCGGGACAGTGTTAATACGAGTCAGGTCCCGATCTCACTCTAGAACACAGCCTCAGGGATCGTGTTAATATGAGTCAGGTCTCGATCTCACTCTAGAACAAAGCCCCAGGGACAGTGTTAATACGAATCAGGTCCCGATCTCACTCTAGAACTCAACCTCGTGGACAGTGTTAATATGAGTCAGGTCCCGATCTCACTCTAGAACACAGCCTCAGGGACAGTGTTAATACGAGTCAGGTCCCGAACTCACTCTAGAACACAGCCTCAAGGGCAGTGTTAATACGAATCAGGTCCCGATCTCACTCTGGAACACAGCCTCAGGGACAGTGTTAATCCGAGTCTGGTCCTGATCTCACTCTAGAACACAGCCTCAGGGACAGTGTTAATACAAGTCAGGTCCGAATCTCACTCTGGAACACAGCCTCAGGGACAGTGTTAATATGAGTCTGGTCCTGATCTCACTCTAGAACACAGCCTCAGGGACAGTGTTAATACGAGTCAGGTCCAGATCTCACTCTAGAACACAGCCTCGGGGACAGGGTTAATACGAGTCAGGTCCTGATCTCACTCCAGAACACAGCCCCGGGGACAGTGTTAATCCGTGTCAGGTCCCGATCTCACTCTAGAACACAGCCTCAGGGACAGTGTTAATACGAGTCAGGTCCCGATCTCACTCTACAACACAGCCCCAGGGACAGTGTTAATACGAGTCAGGTCCCGATCTCACTCTAGAACACAGCCTCAGGGACTATGTTAATACAAGTCAGGTCCTGATATCACTCTACAACACAGCCACAGGGACAGTGTTATTACGAGTCTAGTCCTGATCTCACTCTAGAACACAGCCGCGGGGGCAATGTTAATATGAGTCAGATCCCGATCTCACTCTAGAACACAGTCTCAGGGACAGTGTTAATACGAGTCAGGTCCCGATCTCACTCTAGAACACAGCCTCAGGGACAGTGTTAATACGAGTCTGGCCCCGATCTCACTCTAGAACACAGCCTCAGGGACTGTGTTAATATGAGTCAGGTCCTGATCTCACTCTAGAACACAGCCTCAGGGACAGTGTTATTATGAGTCAGGTCCTGATCTCACTCTAGAACACAGTCCCGGGGACAGAGTTAATACGAGTCAGGTCCCGATCTCACTCTAGAACACAGCCCTGGAGACAGTGTTAATATGAGTCAGGTCCCGATCTCAAGTCTAGAACACAGCCTCAGGGACAGTGTTAATACGAGTCAGGTCCCGATCTCACTCCAGAACACAGCCCCAGGGACAGTGTTAATATGAGTCAGGTCCTGAACTCACTCTAGAACACAGCCCCAGGGACAGTGTTAATACGAGTCAGCTCCCAATCTCACTCTAGAACGCAGCCTCGGGGACAGTGTTAATATGAGTCAGGTCCCGATCTCACTCTAGAACACAGCCTCAGGGACAGTGTTAATACGAGTCAGGTCCCGATCTCACTCTAGAACACAGCCTCAGGGACAGTGTTAATACGAGTCAGGTCCCGATCTCACTCTAGAACACAGCCTCAGGGACAGTGTTAATACGAGTCAGGTCCTGATCTCACTCTGGAACACAGCCCCAGGGACAGTGTTACTAGGAGTCAGGTCCCGATCTCACTCTAGAACACAGCCCCGGAGACAGTGTTAATACGAGTCAGGTCCTGATCTCAATCTAGAACACAGCCTCAGGGACAGTGTTAATACGAGTCAGGTCCCGATCTCACTCTAGAACACAGCCTCAGGGACAGTGTTAAAACGAGTCAGGTTCCAATCACACTCTAGAACACAGCCTCAGGGACAGTGTTAATACGAGTCAGGTCCCGATCTCACTCTAGAGCACAGCCTCAGGGACAGTGTTAGTACGAGTCAGGTCCCGATCTCACTCTAGAACACAGCCCCGGGTACAGTGTTAATTCGAGTCAGGTCACGATCTCACTCTAGAACACAGCCTCAGGGACTATGTTAATACAAGTCAGGTCCCGATCTCACTCTAGAACACAGCCACAGGGACAGTGTTAATACGAGTCAGGTCCTGATCTCACTCTAGAACACAGCCGCGGGGACAGTGTAAATATGAGTCAGATCCCGATCTCACTCTAGAACACAGCCTCAGGGACAGTGTTAATATGTGTCTGGCCCCCATCTCACTCTAGAACACAGCCTCAGGGACAGTGTTAATACAAGTCAGGTCCCGATCTCACTATAGAACACAGCCCCGGGGACAGTGTTAATACGAGTCAGGTCCCAAACTCACTCTAGAACACAGCCTCCGGGACAGTGTTAATATGAGTCAGGTCTCGATCTCACTCTAGAACAAAGCCCCAGGGACAGTGTTAATACGAATCAGGTCCCGATCTCACTCTAGAACTCAACCTCGTGGACAGTGTTAATATGAGTCAGGTCCCGATCTCACTCTAGAACACAGCCTCAGGGACAGTGTTAATACGAGTCAGGTCCCGAACTCACTCTAGAACACAGCCTCAAGGGCAGTGTTAATACGAATCAGGTCCCGATCTCACTCTGGAACACAGCCTCAGGGACAGTGTTAATACGAGTCTGGTCCTGATCTCACTCTAGAACACAGCCTCAGGGACAGTGTTAATACGAGTCAGGTCCGAATCTCACTCTGGAACACAGCCTCAGGGACAGTGTTAATGAGAGTCTGGTCCTGATCTCACTCTAGAACACAGCCTCAGGGACAGGGTTAATACGAGTCAGGTCCTGGTCTCACTCCAGAACACAGCTCCAGGGACAGTGTTAATCCGTGTCAGGTCCCGATCTCACTCTAGAACACAGCCTCAGGGACAGTGTTAATACGAGTCAGGTCCCGATCTCACTCTACAACACAGCCCCAGGGACAGTGTTAATACGAGTCAGGTCCCGATCTCACTCTAGAACACAGCCTCAGGGACTATGTTAATACAAGTCAGGTCCTGATATCACTCTTCAACACAGCCACAGGGACAGTGTTATTACGAGTCTGGTCCTGATCTCACTCTAGAACACAGCCGCGGGGACAATGTTAATATGAGTCAGATCCCGATCTCACTCTAGAACACAGTCTCAGGGACAGTGTTAATACGAGTCAGGTCCCGATCTCACTCTAGAACACAGCCTCAGGGACAGTGTTAATACAAGTCTGGCCCCGATCTCACTCTAGAACACAGCCTCAGGGACAGTGTTAATACGAGTCAGGTCCCGATCTCACTATAGAACAAAGCCTCAGGGACAGTGTTAATACGAGTCAGGTCCCGATCTCACTCTAGAACACAGCCTCAGGGATAGTGTTAATACGAGTCAGGTCTCAATCTCACTCTAGAACACAGCCTCATGGACAGTGTTAATACGAGTCAGGTCCCGATCTCACTCTAGAGCACAGCCTCAGGCACTGTGTTAATACGAGTCAGGTCCCGATCTCACTCTAGAACACAGCCTCGGGGACAGTGTTAATACGAGTCAGGTCCCGATCTCACTCTAGAACACAGCCACAGGGATAGTGTTAGGACGAGTCAGGTCCCGATCTCACTCTAGAACACAGCCTCAGGCACTTGGGGGGCACCTGACATCCCTGGATCTGAGCTCCAGAAAGAGACAGGAGCGGAGGGGGAGAATTGTGTTGCAAAAGGTGAGCAGGAACAAGTGAGAGCTCCTAACTCGAGCACCGGAACGATCGACGGGGCACAGAATTTACAAGGACACGGAGGCACACTTGGTGTTTTATTCAAAGACTGCAAGTGAGCTTCAAGAGACAGATCCACATCTTTCCAACAATCCCCATCGTCCCAAGAGCAGCATCGCGATCAGATCAGCAGAGATAAAGAGGACAGTTTTGCAGGGAGGGCTCCCAGCTTGGAGGGCTCCCCGGTCGGAAGCTCGCATCGCAGGATCGGCAAGAGGTGTTAAGGGGGTTCCATCGAAAGCGGTGAGCGGCGTGAGGACTCCGTCCCTTCCCGACAGCCTGGAAACGTGACACGAGATCCGCAGCAACCCCCCCAAATACCTCGTCGTTTCGGCTGAGGCCGTTTCGGGGTTGGATGGCGGGCGGCGTGGCGGCAACCCCATCCCGTCGCGGGTTCCCATGGCGATACAGCGGACCGCTGCGTCACGGCTCGGAGGGAATCCCGAGTTCTCCGGGGTAAGGAGCCGCTGGGATCTTCCTCGCTCAATCATTGAACAGTCGGGGAGTCCGTGAAATGAAACCGCTTGGCCGGTTAAGCCGGTGAAAATCCCCGGTAGGTGGGACAAACTAATGCAGGGCTGAGAAAAGCCAGGAGAGTCCGAGAGGCCTCAGGCCCCACCACGCGCCGATGCAGCCCGCGCGTCTCAAACGGGTGCACGCTCAGTGGCGAGAGGGGAGGGGAGCGGAAAACCGCGTCAGTCGGTCAGTCGCAGGGCTGGGAGTGTTTAGCGGGGGTCACGGTATGGAGCGAAGGGGAGTCCCTCTCCAAGTGGGGACGAGCGGAAGAATCGTAAACCCGTTAACGGAGCGAGCAGAGGAAATCTTGCCCCCTCCCGCCGGGTACGCGTCGGGGCCCCATTTAGTAGACGCGAGGGGGAGAGAGCGGGGCGGACTGGCGATGGCCAGAAACGTTGGGGGACAGGAGGGGCGTTGGGGGAGAGGAGGAACATTGGCGGGGGGGAGATGGAGCATTGGGGGAGAGGAGGAGCTTTGGGGGGGGGGGGAGATGGAGCATTGGGGGAGCGGAGGAGCGTTGGGGGAGAGGAGGAGCGTTGGGGCAGAGGTGGAGCGTTGGGGCAGAGGTGGAGCGTTGGGGGAGAGGAGGACCGTTGGGGCAGAGGTGGAGCGTTGGGGGAGAGGAGGACCGTTGGGGGAGAGGAGGACAGTTGGGGGAGAGGTGGAGTGTTGGGGGAGAGGTGGAGCGTTGGGGGAGAGGAGGAGCGTTGGGGGAGAGGAGGAGCGTTGGGGCAGAGGTGGAGCGTTGGGGGAGAGGAGGACCGTTGGGGGAGAGGAGGACAGTTGGGGGAGAGGTGGAGTGTTGGGGGAGAGGTGGAGCGTTGGGGGAGAGGAGGAGCGTTGGGGGAGGGGAGGAGCGTTGGGGGAGAGGAGGAGCGTTGGGGGAGAGGAGGAGCGTTGGGGGAGAGGAGGAGCGTTGGGGGAGAGGAGGAGCGTTGGGGGAGAGGTGGACCGTTGGGGGAGAGGAGGACCGTTGGGGGAGAGGAGGAGCGTTGGGGGAGCGGAGGAGCGTTGGGGGAGAGGAGGAGCGTTGGGGCAGAGGTGGACCGTTGGGGGAGAGGAGGACCGTTGGGGGAGAGGAGGACCGTTGGGGGAGAGGAGGACCGTTGGGGGAGAGGAGGACCGTTGGGGGAGAGGAGGACAGTTGGAGAGGTGGAGTGTTGGGGGAGAGGAGGAGCGTTGGGGGAGGGGAGGAGCGTTGGGGGAGGGGAGGACCGTTGGGGGAGAGGAAGAGCGTCGGGGGAGAGGAGGAGCGTCGGGGGAGAGGAGGAGCGTCGGGGGAGAGGAGGAGCGTCGGGGGAGAGGAGGAGCGTTGGCCGGGGAGGGTGAGGGCTGAGCAGTTTGCGGTTCATCAGCGGCAGGTACAGTAGTAGGAGGTAATGGAGTTGTCCCAATTGCCAAAGAGGCCCTTGCCCACCTCCTCCAGGCGGTACTGGATGCCCGTGCGGAACTTGTGCCGTTTGCCGCGCTTGTTGATCTTGTTCCAGACGGTCAGCTCGCAGCGAGGTCCCACCACCAGGGAGGAGATCCTGTCGTTCCAGATTCGCCCGATCCAGGGCACATCCGCCGGGCTCCTGATGTCGAAGGAGCCTCCGCCGCAGCACCGGTCGTAGAGGACGTCGGCGTCCTCAAAGAGGCGGGCACAGACCCTCCCGCCATTCTCGTCCTTCAGGGTGGAGGGCTCCGGGCACATGGCGTAGGCGCCCGCCAGGAGCAGGGTCATCACGATCAGCTGGACTCCGGCCATGCTTCTGTTTCACCAGGGGGGCCGAGCTGGAAGAGGTTTCCAGGAGAGCCGAGTGAGACGCTCTCCGAACCGCCTGGGTTATATACTCGAGCGCTCGGGCCTTATCTCTCTGCTAGCTTCGTTAATGATCGACCAACCCAGTCATTCCAGGTGGAAAAACTTGTGATTCTGACCTTGCGTTAAGGCAAGGGTCCCGACCTCCTCGTGGCTGGGAAATGAGCTCCAATGCACAGCAGCTTCGGGGTTAATGGACGGCGATAATGAGGAGGTTTCAGGGTCATCGGAACAGCTGCTGATACTACAGAGCTCCCAGCTTGATGGCGACAGTGCAGAGGGAGCTTTACTCTGTATCTAACCCGTGCTGTACCTGCCCTGGGAGTGTTTGATGGGGACAGTGTAGAGGGAGCTTAACTCTGTATCTAACCCGTGCTGTACCTGCCCTGGGAGTGTTTGATGGGGACAGTGTAGAGGGAGCTTTACTCTGTATCTAAACAGTGCTGCACCTGCACTGGGAGTATTTGATGGGGACAGTGTAGAGGGAGGTTTACTCTGTATCTAACCCATGCTGTACCTGCCCTGGGAGTGTTTGATGGGGACAGTGTAGAGGGAGCTTTAATCTGTATCTAACCCGTGCTGTACCTGCCCTGGGAGTGTTTGATGGGACAGTGTAGAGGGAGCTTTATTCTGCATCTAACCCGTACTGTACCTGCCCTGGGAGTGTTTGATGGGACAGTGTTGAGGGAGCTTCACTCTGTATCTAACCCATGCTGTACCTGCCCTGGGATTGTTTGATGGGACAGTGCAGAGGGAGCTTTACTCTGTATCTAACCCGTGCTGCACCTGCCCTGGGATTGTCTGATGGGGCAGTGTAGAGGGAGATTTACTCTGTATTTAACCCGTGCTCTACCTGTCCTGGGAGTGTTTGATGGGACAGTGTAGAGGGAGCTTTACTCTGTATCTAACCCGTGCTGCACCTGCCCTGGGAGTGTTTGATGGGGACAGTGTAGAGGGAGCTTTACTCTGTATCTAACCCGTGCTGTACCTGCCCTGGGAGTGTTTGCTGGGACAGTGTAGAGGGAGCTTTACTCTGTATCTAACCCGTGCTGTACCTGCCCTCGGAGTGTTTGATGGGGACAGTGTAGAGGGAGCTTTACTCTGTATCTAACCCGTGCTGTACCTGCCCTGGGAGTGTTTGATGGGGACAGTGTAGAGGGAGCTTTACTCTGTATCTGAGCCGTGCTGTACTGCCCCGGGGCTGTTTGATCGAACAGTGTAGAGGGAGCTTTACTCTGTATCGAACACCATGCTGTACCTGCCCTGGGAGTGTTTGATGGGACATTGTTGAGGGAGCTTTACTCTGTATCTAACCCCGTGCTGTATGTCCTGGGAGTGTTTGATGGGACAGTGTAGAGGGAGCTTTATTCTGTATCTAACCCGTGCTGTGCCTGCCCTGGGATTGTTTGATGGGACAGTGTAGAGGGAGTTTTACTCTGTATCTAACGCGTGCTGTACCTGCCCTGGGAGTGTTTGATGGGGACAGTGTAGAGGGAGCTTTACTCTGTATCTAACCCGTGCTGTACCTGCCCTGGGATTGTTTGATGGGACAGTGTAGAGGGAGTTTTACTCTGTATCTAACGCGTGCTGTACCTGCCCTGGGAGTGTTTGATGGGGACAGTGCAGAGGTAGCTTTACTCTGTATCTAACCCGTGCTGTACCTGCCCTGGGACTGTTTGACGGGGACAGTGCAGTGGGAGCTTTACTCTGTATCTCACCCATGCTGTACCTGCCCTGGCAGTGTTTGATGGGACAGTGTGGAGGGAGCTTTACTCTGTATCTAACCCGTGCTGTACCTGCCCTGGGAGTGTTTGATGGGACAGTGTAGAGGGAGCTTTACTCTGTATCTAACCAGTGCTGCACCTGCCCTGGGAGTGTTTGATGGGGACAGTGTAGAGGGAGCTTTACTCTGTATCTAACCCGTGCTGTACCTGCCCTGGGAGTGTTTGATGAGGACAGTGTAGAGGGAGCTTTACTCTGTATCTAAGCCGTGCGGCACCTGCCCTGAGACTGTTTGATGGGACAGTGTAGAGGGAGAATTACTCTGTATCTAACCTCGTGCTGTACCTGCCCTGGGAGTGTTTGATGGGAGAGTGTAGAGGGAGCTTTACTCTGTATCTAACTCGTGCTGTACCTGCCCTGGGAGTGTTTGATGGGACAGTGTAGAGGGAGCTTTACTCTGTATCTAACTCGTGCTGTACCTGCCCTGGGAGTGTTTGATGGGACAGTGTAGAGGGAGATTTAATCTGAAACTAACCCCGTGCGCTATCTGCCCTGGGAGTGTTTCATGGGAGACTGCAGAGGGTGCATTACTCTGTATCTAACCCATGCTGAACCTGCCCTGCGGGTGTTTGATGAGACAGTGTAGAGGGAGATTAACTCTGAATCTCACTCGTGCTGTACCTGCCCTGGGAGTGTTTGATGGGACACTGTAGAGGGAGCTTTACTCTGTATTTAACCCGTGCTGTACCTGCCCTGGGAGTGTTTGATGGGACAGTGTAGAGGGAGCTTTACTCTGCATGTAACCCGTGCTGTACCTGCCCTGGGTGTGTTTGATGGGGACAGTGCAGAGGGAGCTTTACTCTGTAACTAACCCGTGCTGTACCTGCCCTGGGAGTGTTTGATGGGGACAGTGTAGGGGGAGCTTTACTCTGTATCTAACCCGTGCTGTACCTGCCCTGGGAGTGTTTGATGGGGACAGTGTAGAGGGAGCTTTACTCTGTATCTAAGCCGTGCTGTACCTGCCCTGGGACTGTTTGATCGAACAGTGTAGAGGGAGCTTTACTCTGTTTCTAACCCGTGCTGCATCTGCCCTGTGAGTGTTTGACGGGACAGTGTAGAGAGAGCTTTACTCTGTATCGAACCCAATGCTGTACCTGCCCTGGGAGTGTTTGATGGGACATTGTTGAGGGAGCTTTACTCTGTATCTAACCCCGTGCTGTATGTCCTGGGAGTGTTTGATGGGACAGTGTAGAGGGAGCTTTATTCTGTATCTAACCCGTGCTGTGCCTGCCCTGGGATTGTTTGATGGGACAGTGTAGAGGGAGTTTTACTCTGTATCTAACGCGTGCTGTACCTGCCCTGGGAGTGTTTGATGGGGACAGTGTAGAGGGAGCTTTACTCTGTATCTAACCCGTGCTGTGCCTGCCCTGGGATTGTTTGATGGGACAGTGTAGAGGGAGCTTTACTCTGTATCTAACCCGTTCTGTACCTGCCCTGGGAGTGTTTGATGGGGACAGTGTAGGGGGAGCTTTACTCTGTATCTAACCCGTGCTGTACCTGCCCTGGGAGTGTTTGATGGGACAGTGTGGAGGGAGCTTTACTCTGTATCTAACCCGTGCTGTACCTGCCCTGGGAGTGTTTGATGGGGACAGTGTAGAGGGAGCTTTACTCTGTATCTAACCCGTGCTGTACCTGCCCTGGGAGTGTTTGATGAGGACAGTGTAGAGGGAGCTTTACTCTGGATCTAAGCCGTGCTGTACCTGCCCTGGGAGTGTATGATGGGGACAGTGTAGGGGGAGCTTTACTCCGTATCTAACCCATGCTGTACCTGCCCTGGGAGTGTTTGATTGGACAGTGTGGAGGCAGCTTTACTCTGTATCTAACCCGTGCTGTACCTGCCCTGGGAGTGTTTGATGGGGACAGTGTAGAGGGAGCTTTACTCTGTATCTAACCCGTGCTGCACCTGCCCTGCGAATGTTTGATGAGGACAGTGTAGAGGGAGCTTTACTCTGTATCTAAGCCGTGCTGCACCTGCCCTGGGTCTGTTTGATGGGACAGTGTAGAGGGAGATTTACTCTGTATCTAACCCCGTGCTGTATCTGCCCTGGGAGTGTTTGATGGGACAGTGTAGGGAGAGCTTTACTCTTTATCGAACCCCATGCTGTACCTGCCGTGGTAGTGTTTGATGGGACAGTGTAGAGGGAGCTTTACTCTGTATCTAACCCCGTGCTGTACCTGCCCTGGGAGTGTTTGATGGGACAGTGTAGAGGGAGCTTTACTCTGTATCTAGCACATGCTGTACCTGCCCTGGGATTGTTTGATGGGGACAATGTAGAGGGAGCTTTTCTCTGTATTTAACTCGTGCTGTACCTGCCGTGGGAGTGTTTGATGGGACAGTGTAGAGGGAGCTTTACTCTGCATCTAACCCATACTGTACCTGCCCTGGGAGTGTTTGATGGGACAGTGTAGAGGGAGCTATACTCTGTATCTAACTCGTGCTGTACCTGCCCTGGGAGTGTTTGATGGGACAGTGTAGAGGGAGCTTTAATCTGTATCTAACCCCGTGCGCTATCTGACCTGGGAGTGTTTCATGGGAGAGTGCAGAGGGTGCATTACTCTGTATCTAACCCGTGCTGAACATGCCCTGCGGGTGTTTGATGAGACAGTGTCGAGGGAGATTAACTCTGAATCTCACCCGTGCTGTACCTGCCCTGGGAGTGTTTGATGGGACACTGCAGAGGGAGCTTTACTCTGTATCTAACCCGTGCTGTACCTGCCCTGGGAGTGTTTGATGGGACAGTGTTGAGGGAGCTTCACTCTGTATCTAACCCATGCTGTACCTGCCCTGGGATTGTTTGATGGGACAGTGTAGAGGGAGTTTTACTCTGTATCTAACCCCATGCTGTACCTGCCCTGGGAGTGTTTGATGGGGACAGTGTAGAGGGAGCTTTACTCTGTATCTACCAAGTGCTGTACCTGCCCTGGGATTGTTTGATGGGGACAATGTAGAGGGAGCTTTACTCTGTATTTAACCCGTGCTGTACCTGCCCTGGGAGTGTTTGATGGGACAGTGTAGAGGAAGCTTTACTCTGTATCTAACCCGTACTGTACCTGCCCTGGGAGTGTTTGATGGGACAGTGTATAGGGAGCTTTACTCTGTATCTAACTCGTGCTGTACCTGCCGTGGGAGTGTTTGATGGGACAGTGTAGAGGGAGCTTTACTCTGTATCTAACCCGTATTGTACCTGCTCTGGGAGTGTTTGATGGGACAGTGTAGAGGGAGCTTTACTCTGTATCTAACTCGTGCTGTACCTGCCCTGGGAGTGTTTGATGGGACAGTGTAGAGGGAGCTTTAATCTGTATCTAACCCCGTGCGCTATCTGACCTGGGAGTGTTTCATGGGAGAGTGCAGAGGGTGCATTACTCTGTATCTAACCCGTGCTGAACCTGCCCTGCGGGTGTTTGATGAGACAGTGTAGAGGGAGCTTTACTCTGTATCTAACCCGTGCTGTACCTGCCCTGGGTGTGTTTGATGGGGACAGTGTAGTGGGAGCTTTACTCTGTATCTAACCCGTGCTGTACCTGCCCTGGGAGTGTTTGATGGGACAGTGTCGAGGGAGCTTCACTCTGTATCTAACCCATGCTGTACCTGCCCTGGGATTGTTTGATGGGACAGTGTAGAGGGAGATTAACTCTGAATCTCACCAGTGCTGTACCTGCCCTGGAGTGTTTGATGGGACACTGTAGAGGGCGCTTTACTCTGTATCTAACCCGTGCTGTACCTGCCCTGGGAGTGTTTGATGGGACAGTGTAGAGGGAGCTTTACTCTGCATGTAACCCGTGCTGTACCTGCCCTGGGTGTGTTTGATGGGGACAGTGTCGTGGGAGCTTTACTCTGTATCTAACCCGTGCTGTACCTGCCCTGGGATTGTTTGATGGGACAGTGTAGAGGGAGCTGTACTCTGTATCTAACCCGTGCTGTACCTGCCCTGGGAGTGTTTGATGGGGACAGTGTAGGGGGAGCTTTATTCTGTATCTAACAAGTGCTGTACCTGTCCTGGGAGTGTTTGTTGGGACACTGTAGAGGGAGCTTTACTCTGTATCTAACCCGTGCTGTACCTGCCCTGGGAGTGTTTGATGGGACAATGTCGAGGGAGCTTCACTCTGTATCTAACCCATGCTGTACCTGCCCTGGGATTGTTTGATGGGACAGTGTAGAGGGAGCTGTACTCTGTATCTAACCCGTGCGGTACCTGCCCTGGGAGTGTTTGATGGGGACAGTGTAAAGGGAGCTTTACTCTGTATCTAACCCGTGCTGTGCCTGCCCTGGGAGTGTTTGATGGGGACAGTGTCGAGGGAGCTTTAGTCTGTATCTAACCCGTGCTGTACCTGCCCTGGGAGTGTTTGATGGGACAGTGTGGAGGGAGCTTTACTCTGCATGTAAACCGTGCTGTACCTGCCCTGGGTGTGTTTGATGGGGACAGTGTACAGGGAGCTTTACTCTGTATCTAACCCGTGCTGCACCTGCCCTGGGAGTGTTTGATGGGACAGTGTTGAGGGAGCTTCACTCTGTATCTAACCCATGCTGTACCTGCCCTGGGATTGTTTGATGGGACAGTGTAGAGGGAGCTTTACTCTGTATCTAACCCCGTGCTGTACCTGCCCTGGGAGTGTTTGATGGGGACAGTGTAGAGGGAGCTTTACTCTGTATCTACCAAGTGCTGTACCTGCCCTGGGAGTGTTTGATGGGACAGTGTAGAGGGACCTTTACTCTGTATCTAACCCGTGTTGTACCTGACCTGGGAGTGTTTGATGGGGACAGTGTAGAGGGAGCTTTCCTCTGTATCTAACCTGTGCTGTACCTGCCCTGGGAATGTTTGATGGGACAGGGTAGAGGGAGCTTACTCTATATCTAACCCGTGCTATACCTGCCCTGGGACTGTTTGATGGGATAGTGTAGAGAGAGCTTTACTCTGTATCTAACCCGTGCTGTGCCTGCCCTGGGAGTGTTTGATGGGAGTGTAGAGCGAGCTTTACTCTGTATCTAACCCGTGCTGTACCTGCCCTGGGAGTGTTTGATGGGGACAGTGTAGGGGGAGCTTTACTCTGTATCTAACCCGTGCTGTACCTGCCCTGGGAGTGTTTGATGGGACAGTGTGGAGGGAGCTTTACTCTGTATCTAACCCATGCTGTACCTGCCCTGGGATTGTTTGATGGGACAGTGTAGAGGGAGCTGTACTCTGTATCTAACCCGTGCTGTACCTGCCCTGGGAGTGTTTGATGGGGACAGTGTAGAGGGAGCTTTACTCTGTATCTAACCCGTGCTGTCCCTGCCCTGGGAGTGCTGGATGAGGGCAGTGTAGAGAGAGCTTTACTCTGTATCTAAGCCGTGCTGTACCTGCCGTGGGAGTGTTTGATGGGACAGTGTACAGGGAGCTATACTCTGTATCTAACTCGTGCTGTACCTGCCCTGGGAGTGTTTGATGGGACAGTGTAGAGGGAGCTTTAATCTGTATCTAACCCCGTGCGCTATCTGACCTGGGAGTGTTTCATGGGAGAGTGCAAAGGGTGCATTACTCTGTATCTAACCCGTGCTGAACCTGCCCTGCGGGTGTTTGATGAGACAGTGTAGAGGGAGATTAACTCTGAATCTCACCCGTGCCGTACCTGCCCTGGAGTGTTTGATGGGACACTGTAGAGGGAGCTTTGCTCTGTATCTAACCGGTGCTGTACCTGCCCTGGGAGTGTTTGATGGGACAGTGTAGAGGGAGCTTTACTCTGCATGTAACCCGTGCTGTACCTGCCCTGGGTGTGTTTGATGGGGACAGTGTCGTGGGAGCTTTACTCTGTATCTAACCCGTGCTGTACCTGCCCTGGGATTGTTTGATGGGACAGTGTAGAGGGAGCTGTACTCTGTATCTAACCCGTGCTGTACCTGCCCTGGGAGTGTTTGATGGGGACAGTGTAGGGGAGCTTTATTCTGTATCTAACAAGTGCTGTACCTGTCCTGGGAGTGTTTGTTGGGACACTGTAGAGGGAGCTTTACTCTGTATCTAACCCGTGCTGTACCTGCCCTGGGAGTGTTTGATGGGACAATGTCGAGGGAGCTTCACTCTGTATCTAACCCATGCTGTACCTGCCCTGGGATTGTTTGATGGGACAGTGTAGAGGGAGCTGTACTCTGTATCTAACCCGTGCGGTACCTGCCCTGGGAGTGTTTGATGGGGACAGTGTAGGGGGAGCTTTACTCTGTATCTAACAAGTGCTGTACCTGTCCTGGGAGTGTTTGATGGGACAGTGTAGAGGGAGATTTACTCTGTATCTAACCCCGTGCTGTACCTGCCCTGGGAGTGTTTGATGGGACAGTGTAGAGGGAGCTGTACTCTGTATCTAACCCGTGCGGTACCTGCCCTGGGAGTGTTTGATGGGGACAGTGTCGAGGGAGCTTTAGTCTGTATCTAACCCGTGCTGTACCTGCCCTGGGAGTGTTTGATGGGACAGTGTGGAGGGAGCTTTACTCTGCATGTAAACCGTGCTGTACCTGCCCTGGGTGTGTTTGATGGGGACAGTGTACAGGGAGCTTTACTCTGTATCTAACCCGTGCTGCACCTGCCCTGGGAGTGTTTGATGGGACAGTGTTGAGGGAGCTTCACTCTGTATCTAACCCATGCTGTACCTGCCCTGGGATTGTTTGATGGGACAGTGTAGAGGGAGCTTTACTCTGTATCTAACCCCGTGCTGTACCTGCCCTGGGAGTGTTTGATGGGGACAGTGTAGAGGGAGCTTTACTCTGTATCTACCAAGTGCTGTACCTGCCCTGGGAGTGTTTGATGGGACAGTGTAGAGGGACCTTTACTCTGTATCTAACCCGTGTTGTACCTGACCTGGGAGTGTTTGATGGGGACAGTGTAGAGGGAGCTTTCCTCTGTATCTAACCTGTGCTGTACCTGCCCTGGGAATGTTTGATGGGACAGGGTAGAGGGAGCTTACTCTATATCTAACCCGTGCTATACCTGCCCTGGGACTGTTTGATGGGATAGTGTAGAGAGAGCTTTACTCTGTATCTAACCCGTGCTGTGCCTGCCCTGGGAGTGTTTGATGGGACAGTGTAGAGCGAGCTTTACTCTGTATCTAACCCGTGCTGTACCTGCCCTGGGAGTGTTTGATGGGGACAGTGTAGGGGGAGCTTTACTCTGTATCTAACCCGTGCTGTACCTGCCCTGGGAGTGTTTGATGGGACAGTGTGGAGGGAGCTTTACTCTGTATCTAACCCATGCTGTACCTGCCCTGGGATTGTTTGATGGGACAGTGTAGAGGGAGCTGTACTCTGTATCTAACCCGTGCTGTACCTGCCCTGGGAGTGTTTGATGGGGACAGTGTAGAGGGAGCTTTACTCTGTATCTAACCCGTGCTGTCCCTGCCCTGGGAGTGCTGGATGAGGGCAGTGTAGAGAGAGCTTTACTCTGTATCTAAGCCGTGCTGTACCTGCCGTGGGAGTGTTTGATGGGACAGTGTACAGGGAGCTATACTCTGTATCTAACTCGTGCTGTACCTGCCCTGGGAGTGTTTGATGGGACAGTGTAGAGGGAGCTTTAATCTGTATCTAACCCCGTGCGCTATCTGACCTGGGAGTGTTTCATGGGAGAGTGCAAAGGGTGCATTACTCTGTATCTAACCCGTGCTGAACCTGCCCTGCGGGTGTTTGATGAGACAGTGTAGAGGGAGATTAACTCTGAATCTCACCCGTGCCGTACCTGCCCTGGAGTGTTTGATGGGACACTGTAGAGGGAGCTTTCCTCTGTATCTAACCGGTGCTGTACCTGCCCTGGGAGTGTTTGATGGGACAGTGTAGAGGGAGCTTTACTCTGTATCTAACCCGTGCTGTACCTGCCCAGGGAGTGTTTGATGGGGACAGTGCAGAGGGAGCTTTACTCTGTATCTAACCCGTGCTGTACCTGCCCTGGGAGTGTTTGATGGGACAGTGTAGAGGGAGCTTTACTCTGCATGTAACCCGTGCTCTACCTGCCCTGGGAGTGTTTGATGGGGCAGTGTAGGGGGAGCTTTACTCTGTATCTAACCCGTGCTGTACCTGCCCTGGGCGTGTTTGATGGGGACAGTGTAGTGGGACCTTTACTCTGTATCTAACAAGTGCTGTACCTGCCCTGGAGTGTTTGATGGGACACTGTAGAGGGAGCTTTACTCTGTATCTAACCCGTGCTGTACCTGCCCTGGGAGTGTTTGATGGGACAGTGTAGAGGGAGCTTTACTCTGTATCTAACCCGTGCTGTACCTGCCCAGGGAGTGTTTGATGGGGACAGTGTAGAGGGAGCTTTACTCTGTATCTAACCCGTGCTGTACCTGCCCTGGGAGTGTTTGATGGGACAGTGTAGAGGGAGCTTTACTCTGCATGTAACCCGTGCTGTACCTGCCCTGGGTGTGTTTGATGGGGACAGTGTAGTGGGAGCTTTACTCTGTATCTAACCCGTGCTGTACCTGCCCTGGGAGTGTTTGATGGGACAGTGTAGAGGGAGCTTTACTCTGTATCTAACCCGTGCTGTACCTGCCCTGGGAGTGTTTGATGGGACACAGTAGAGGGAGCTTTACTCTGTATCTAACCCGTGCTGTACCTGCCCTGGGAGTGTTTGATGGGACAGTGTAGAGGGAGCTTTACTCTGTATCTAACCCGTGCTGTACCTGCCCTGGGAGTGTTTGATGGGGACAGTGTAGAGGGAGCTTTACTCTGTATCTAACCCGTGCTGTACCTGCCCTGGGAGTGTTTGATGGGACAGTGTAGAGGGAGCTTTACACTGTATCTAACCCGTGCTGTACCTGCCCTGGGAGTGTTTGATGGGACAGTGTAGAGGGAGCTTTACTCTGCATGTAACCCGTGCTGTACCTGCCCTGGGTGTGTTTGATGGGGACAGTGTAGTGGAAGCTTTACTCTGTATCTAACCCGTGCTGTACCTGCCCTGGGAGTGTTTGATGGGACAGTGTCGAGGGAGCTTCACTCTGTATCTAACCCATGCTGTACCTGCCCTGGGATTGTTTGATGGGACAGTGTAGAGGGAGCTGTACTCTGTATCTAACCCGTGCTGTACCTGCCCTGGGAGTGTTTGATGGGGACAGTGTAGGGGGAGCTTTACTCTGTATCTAACAAGTGCTGCACCTGTCCTGGGAGTGTTTGATGGGACAGTGTAGAGGGAGCTTTACTCTGTATCTAACCCGTGCTGTACCTGCCCTGGGAGTGTTTGATGGGGACAGTGTAGAGGGAGCTTTACTCTGTATCTAACCCGTGCTGTACCTGCCCTGGGAGTGTTTGATGGGACAGTGTAGAGGGAGCTTTACTCTGTATCTAACTCGTGCTGTACCTGCCCTGGGAATGTTTGATGGGGACAGTGTAGAGGGAGCTTTACTCTGTATCTAACCCGTGCTGTACCTGCCCTGGGAATGTTTGATGGGGACAGTGTAGAGGGAGCTTTACTCTGTATCTAACCCGTGCTGTACCTGCCCTGGGAGTGTTTGATGGGACAGTGTAGAGGGAGCTTTACTCTGTATTTAACCCGTGCTCTACCTGTCCTGGGAGTGTTTGATGGGACAGTGTAGAGGGAGCTTTACTCTGAATCTAACCCGTGCTGTACCTCCCCTGGGAGTGTTTGATGGGACAGTGCAGAGGGAGCTTTACTCTGTAACTAACCCGTGCTCTACCTGTCCTGGGAGTGTTTCATGGGACAGTGTAGAGGGAGCTTTACTCTGTATCTAACCCGTGCTGTACCTGCCCTGGGAATGTTTGATGGGGTCAGTGTAGGGGGAGCTTTACTCTGTATCTAACACGTGCTGTACCTGCCCTGGGAGTGTTTGATGGGACAGTGTAGAGGGAGCTTTACTCTGTATCCAACCCGTGCTGTACCTGCCCTGGGAGTGTTTGATGGGGACAGTGTAGAGGGAGCATTACTCTGTATTTAACCCGTGCTCTACCTGTCCTGGGAGTGTTTGATGGGACAGTGTAGAGGGAGCTTTACTCTGTATCTAACCCGTGCTGTGCCTCCCCTGGGAGTGTTTGATGGGACAGTGTAGAGGGAGCTTTATGCTGCATCTAACCCGTGCTGTACCTCCCCTGGGAGTGTTTGATGGGACAGTGTAGAGGGAGCTTTACTCTGTAACTAACCCGTGCTCCACCTGCCCTGGGAGTGTTTGATGGGGACAGTGTAAGGGGAGCTTTACTCTGCATCTAACAAGTGCTGTACCTGTCCTGGGAGTGTTTGATGGGACAGTGTAGAGGGAGCTTTACTCTGTATCTAACCCGTGCTGTACCTGCCCTGGGAGTGTTTGATGGGACAGTGTAGAGGGAGCTTTACTCTGTATCTAACCCGTGCTGTACCTGCCCAGGGAGTGTTTGATGGGGACAGTGTCGAGGGAGCTTTACTCTGTATCTAACCCCGTGCGCTATCTGACCTGGGAGTGTTTCATGGGAGAGTGCAAAGGGTGCATTACTCTGTATCTAACCCGTGCTGAACCTGCCCTGCGGGTGTTTGATGAGACAGTGTAGAGGGAGATTAACTCTGAATCTCACCCGTGCTGTACCTGCCCTGGTGTGTTTGATGGGACACTAGAGGGAGCTTTACTCTGTATCTAACCCGTGCTGTACCTGCCCTGGGAGTGTTTGATGGGACAGTGTAGAGGGAGCTTTACTCTGTATCTAACCCGTGCTGTACCTGCCCAGGGAGTGTTTGATGGGGACAGTGTAGAGGGAGCTTGACTCTGCATGTAACCCGTGCTGTACCTGCCCTGGGTGTGTTTGATGGGGACAGTGTAGTGGGAGCTTTACTCTGTATCTAACCCGTGCTGTACCTGCCCTGGGATTGTTTGATGGGACAGTGTGGAGGGAGCTGTACTCTGTATCTAACCCGTGCTGTACCTGCCCTGGGAGTGTTTGATGGGACAGTGTAGAGGGAGCTTTACTCTGTATCTAACCCGTGCTGTACCTGCCCAGGGAGTGTTTGATGGGGACAGTGTAGAGGGAGCTTTACTCTGTATCTAACCCGTGCTGTACCTGCCCTGGGAGTGTTTGATGGGACAGTGTCGAGGGAGCTTCACTCTGTATCTAACCCATGCTGTACCTGCCCTGGGATTGTTTGATGGGACAGTGTGGAGGGAGCTGTACTCTGTATCTAACCCGTGCTGTACCTGCCCTGGGAGTGTTTGATGGGGACAGTGTAGGGGGAGCTTTACTCTGTATCTAACACGTGCTGTACCTGCCCTGGGAGTGTTTGATGGGACAGTGTAGAGGGAGCTTTACTCTGTATTTAACCCGTGCTCTACCTGTCCTGGGAGTGTTTGATGGGACAGTGTAGAGGGAGCTTTACTCTGAATCTAACCTGTGCTGTACCTCCCCTGGGAGTGTTTGATGGGACAGTGTAGAGGGAGCTTTACTCTGCATCTAACCCGTGCTGTACCTCCCCTGGGAGTGTTTGATGGGACAGTGTAGAGGGAGCTTTACTCTGTAACTAACCCGTGCTCTACCTGCCCTGGGAGTGTTTGATGGGGCAGTGTAGGGGGAGCTTTACTCTGTATCTAACCCGTGCTGTACCTGCCCTGGGCGTGTTTGATGGGGACAGTGTAGTGGGACCTTTACTCTGTATCTAACAAGTGCTGTACCTGCCCTGGAGTGTTTGATGGGACACTGTAGAGGGAGCTTTACTCTGTATCTAACCCGTGCTGTACCTGCCCAGGGAGTGTTTGATGGGGACAGTGTCGAGGGAGCTTTACTCTGTATCTAACCCCGTGCGCTATCTGACCTGGGAGTGTTTCATGGGAGAGTGCAAAGGGTGCATTACTCTGTATCTAACCCGTGCTGAACCTGCCCTGCGGGTGTTTGATGAGACAGTGTAGAGGGAGATTAACTCTGAATCTCACCCGTGCTGTACCTGCCCTGGTGTGTTTGATGGGACACTAGAGGGAGCTTTACTCTGTATCTAACCCGTGCTGTACCTGCCCTGGGAGTGTTTGATGGGACAGTGTAGAGGGAGCTTTACTCTGTATCTAACCCGTGCTGTACCTGCCCAGGGAGTGTTTGATGGGGACAGTGTAGAGGGAGCTTGACTCTGCATGTAACCCGTGCTGTACCTGCCCTGGGTGTGTTTGATGGGGACAGTGTAGTGGGAGCTTTACTCTGTATCTAACCCGTGCTGTACCTGCCCTGGGATTGTTTGATGGGACAGTGTGGAGGGAGCTGTACTCTGTATCTAACCCGTGCTGTACCTGCCCTGGGAGTGTTTGATGGGACAGTGTAGAGGGAGCTTTACTCTGTATCTAACCCGTGCTGTACCTGCCCAGGGAGTGTTTGATGGGGACAGTGTAGAGGGAGCTTTACTCTGTATCTAACCCGTGCTGTACCTGCCCTGGGAGTGTTTGATGGGACAGTGTCGAGGGAGCTTCACTCTGTATCTAACCCATGCTGTACCTGCCCTGGGATTGTTTGATGGGACAGTGTGGAGGGAGCTGTACTCTGTATCTAACCCGTGCTGTACCTGCCCTGGGAGTGTTTGATGGGGACAGTGTAGGGGGAGCTTTACTCTGTATCTAACACGTGCTGTACCTGCCCTGGGAGTGTTTGATGGGACAGTGTAGAGGGAGCTTTACTCTGTATTTAACCCGTGCTCTACCTGTCCTGGGAGTGTTTGATGGGACAGTGTAGAGGGAGCTTTACTCTGAATCTAACCTGTGCTGTACCTCCCCTGGGAGTGTTTGATGGGACAGTGTAGAGGGAGCTTTACTCTGCATCTAACCCGTGCTGTACCTCCCCTGGGAGTGTTTGATGGGACAGTGTAGAGGGAGCTTTACTCTGTAACTAACCCGTGCTCTACCTGCCCTGGGAGTGTTTGATGGGGCAGTGTAGGGGGAGCTTTACTCTGTATCTAACCCGTGCTGTACCTGCCCTGGGCGTGTTTGATGGGGACAGTGTAGTGGGACCTTTACTCTGTATCTAACAAGTGCTGTACCTGCCCTGGAGTGTTTGATGGGACACTGTAGAGGGAGCTTTACTCTGTATCTAACCCGTGCTGTACCTGCCCTGGGAGTGTTTGATGGGACAGTGTAGAGGGAGCTTTACTCTGTATCTAACCCGTGCTGTACCTGCCCAGGGAGTGTTTGATGGGGACAGTGTAGAGGGAGCTTTACTCTGTATCTAACCCGTGCTGTACCTGCCCTGGGAGTGTTTGATGGGACAGTGTAGAGGGAGCTTTACTCTGCATGTAACCCGTGCTGTACCTGCCCTGGGTGTGTTTGATGGGGACAGTGTAGTGGGAGCTTTACTCTGTATCTAACCCGTGCTGTACTTGCCCTGGGAGTGTTTGATGGGACAGTGTCGAGGGAGCTTCACTCTGTATCTAACCCATGCTGTACCTGCCCTGGGATTGTTTGATGGGACAGTGTAGAGGGAGCTGTACTCTGTATCTAACCCGTGCTGTACCTGCCCTGGGAGTGTTTGATGGGACACAGTAGAGGGAGCTTTACTCTGTATCTAACCCGTGCTGTACCTGCCCTGGGAGTGTTTGATGGGACAGTGTAGAGGGAGCTTTACTCTGTATCTAACCCGTGCTGTACCTGCCCAGGGAGTGTTTGATGGGACAGTGTAGAGGGAGCTTTACTCTGTATCTAACCCGTGCTGTACCTGCCCAGGGAGTGTTTGATGGGGACAGTGTAGAGGGAGCTTTACACTGTATCTAACCCGTGCTGTACCTGCCCTGGGAGTGTTTGATGGGACAGTGTAGAGGGAGCTTTACTCTGCATGTAACCCGTGCTGTACCTGCCCTGGGTGTGTTTGATGGGGACAGTGTAGTGGAAGCTTTACTCTGTATCTAACCCGTGCTGTACCTGCCCTGGGAGTGTTTGATGGGACAGTGTCGAGGGAGCTTCACTCTGTATCTAACCCATGCTGTACCTGCCCTGGGATTGTTTGATGGGACAGTGTAGAGGGAGCTGTACTCTGTATCTAACCCGTGCTGTACCTGCCCTGGGAGTGTTTGATGGGGACAGTGTAGGGGGAGCTTTACTCTGTATCTAACAAGTGCTGCACCTGTCCTGGGAGTGTTTGATGGGACAGTGTAGAGGGAGCTTTACTCTGTATCTAACCCGTGCTGTACCTGCCCTGGGAGTGTTTGATGGGGACAGTGTAGAGGGAGCTTTACTCTGTATCTAACCCGTGCTGTACCTGCCCTGGGAGTGTTTGATGGGACAGTGTAGAGGGAGCTTTACTCTGTATCTAACTCGTGCTGTACCTGCCCTGGGAATGTTTGATGGGGACAGTGTAGAGGGAGCTTTACTCTGTATCTAACCCGTGCTGTACCTGCCCTGGGAATGTTTGATGGGGACAGTGTAGAGGGAGCTTTACTCTGTATCTAACCCGTGCTGTACCTGCCCTGGGAGTGTTTGATGGGACAGTGTAGAGGGAGCTTTACTCTGTATTTAACCCGTGCTCTACCTGTCCTGGGAGTGTTTGATGGGACAGTGTAGAGGGAGCTTTACTCTGAATCTAACCCGTGCTGTACCTCCCCTGGGAGTGTTTGATGGGACAGTGCAGAGGGAGCTTTACTCTGTAACTAACCCGTGCTCTACCTGTCCTGGGAGTGTTTCATGGGACAGTGTAGAGGGAGCTTTACTCTGTATCTAACCCGTGCTGTACCTGCCCTGGGAATGTTTGATGGGGTCAGTGTAGGGGGAGCTTTACTCTGTATCTAACACGTGCTGTACCTGCCCTGGGAGTGTTTGATGGGACAGTGTAGAGGGAGCTTTACTCTGTATCCAACCCGTGCTGTACCTGCCCTGGGAGTGTTTGATGGGGACAGTGTAGAGGGAGCATTACTCTGTATTTAACCCGTGCTCTACCTGTCCTGGGAGTGTTTGATGGGACAGTGTAGAGGGAGCTTTACTCTGTATCTAACCCGTGCTGTACCTCCCCTGGGAGTGTTTGATGGGACAGTGTGGAGGGAGCTTTATGCTGCATCTAACCCGTGCTGTACCTCCCCTGGGAGTGTTTGATGGGACAGTGTAGAGGGAGCTTTACTCTGTAACTAACCCGTGCTCCACCTGCCCTGGGAGTGTTTGATGGGGACAGTATAAGGGGAGCTTTACTCTGCATCTAACAAGTGCTGTACCTGTCCTGGGAGTGTTTGATGGGACAGTGTCGAGGGAGCTTCACTCTGTATCTAACCCGTGCTGTACCTGCCCTGGGAGTGTTTGATGGGACAGTGTAGAGGGAGCTTTACTCTGTATCTAACCCGTGCTGTACCTGCCCAGGGAGTGTTTGATGGGGACAGTGTCGAGGGAGCTTTACTCTGTATCTAACCCCGTGCGCTATCTGACCTGGGAGTGTTTCATGGGAGAGTGCAAAGGGTGCATTACTCTGTATCTAACCCGTGCTGAACCTGCCCTGCGGGTGTTTGATGAGACAGTGTAGAGGGAGATTAACTCTGAATCTCACCCGTGCTGTACCTGCCCTGGTGTGTTTGATGGGACACTAGAGGGAGCTTTACTCTGTATCTAACCCGTGCTGTACCTGCCCTGGGAGTGTTTGATGGGACAGTGTAGAGGGAGCTTTACTCTGTATCTAACCCGTGCTGTACCTGCCCAGGGAGTGTTTGATGGGGACAGTGTAGAGGGAGCTTGACTCTGTATCTAACCCATGCTGTACCTGCCCTGGGATTGTTTGATGGGACAGTGTAGAGGGAGCTGTACTCTGTATCTAACCCGTGCTGTACCTGCCCTGGGAGTGTTTGATGGGACAGTGTCGAGGGAGCTTCACTCTGTATCTAACCCATGCTGTACCTGCCCTGGGATTGTTTGATGGGACAGTGTAGAGGGAGCTGTACTCTGTATCTAACCCGTGCTGTACATGCCCTGGGAGTGTTTGATGGGACAGTGTCGAGGGAGCTTTACTCTGAATCTAACCCCGTGCTGTACCTGCCCTGGGAGTGTTTGATGGGACAGTGTAGAGGGAGCTTTACTCTGTATCTAACCCGTGCTGTACCTGCCCTGGGAGTGTTTGATGGGACAGTGTAGAGGGAGCTTTACTCTGTATCTAACCCCGTGCTGCACCTGCCCTGGGAATGTTTGATGGGGACAGTGTTGGGGTAGCTTTACTCTGTATCTAACCCGTGCTGTACCTGCCCTGGGAGTGTTTGATGGGGACAGTGTAGAGGGAGCTTTACTCTGTATCTAACCCGTGCTGTACCTGCCCTGGGAGTGTTTGATGGGGACAGTGTAGAGGGAGCTTTACTCTGTACCCAACCCGTGCTGTACCTGCCGTGGGAGTGTTTGATGGGGACAGTGTAGAGGGAGCTTTACTCTGTATCTAACCCGTGCTGTACCTGCCCTGGGAGTGTTTGATGGGGACAGTGTAGAGGGAGCTTTACTCTGTATCTAACCCCGTGCTGTACCTGCCCTGGAAGTGTTTGATGGGACGGTGTAGAGGGACCTTTACTCTGTATCTAACACGTGCTGTACCTGCCCTGGGAGTGTTTGATGGGACAGTGTAGAGGGAGCTTTACTCTGTATTTAACCCGTGCTCTACCTGTCCTGGGAGTGTTTGATGGGACAGTGTAGAAGGAGCTTTACTCTGCATGTAACCCGTGCTGTACCTGCCCTGGGTGTGTTTGATGGGACAGTGTAGTGGAAGCTTTCCTCTGTATCTAACCCGTGCTGTACCTGCCCTGGGAGTGTTTGATGGGACATTGTAGAGGGAGCTTTACTCTGTATCTAACCTGTGCTGTACCTGCCCTGGGAGTGTTTGATGGGACAGTGTAGAGGGAGCTTTACTCTGTATCTAACCCGTGCTGTACCTGCCCTGGGAGTGTTTGATGGGACAGTGTCGAGGGAGCTTCACTCTGTATCTAACCCATGCTGTACCTGCCCTGGGATTGTTTGATGGGACAGTGTAGAGGGAGCTGTACTCTGTATCTAACCCGTGCTGTACCTGCCCTGGGAGTGTTTGATGGGGACAGTGTAGGGGGAGCTTTACTCTGTATCTAACACGTGCTGTACCTGCCCTGGGAGTGTTTGATGGGACAGTGTAGAGGGAGCTTTACTCTGTATTAACCCGTGCTCTACCTGTCCTGGGAGTGTTTGATGGGACAGTGTAGAGGGAGCTTTACTCTGAATCTAACCCGTGCTGTACCTCCCCTGGGAGTGTTTGATGGGACAGTGTAGAGGGAGCTTTACTCTGTATCTAACCCGTGCTGTACCTGCCCTGGGAGTGTTTGATGGGGACGGTGTAGAGGGACCTTTACTCTGTATCTAACAAGTGCTGTACCTGCCCTGGAGTGTTTGATGGGACACTGTAGAGGGAGCTTTACTCTGTATCTAACCCCGTGCTGTACCTGCCCTGGGAGTGTTTGATGGGACAGTTTAGAGGGAGCTTTACTCTGTATCTAACCCGTGCTGTACCTGCCCAGGGAGTGTTTGATGGGGACAGTGTAGAGGGAGCTTTACTCTGTATCTAACCCGTGCTGTACCTGCCCTGGGAGTGTTTGATGGGACAGTTTAGAGGGAGCTTTACTCTGTATCTAACCCGTGCTGTACCTGCCCTGGGTGTGTTTGATGGGGACAGTGTAGTGGGAGCTTTACTCTGTATCTAACCCGTGCTGTACTTGCCCTGGGAGTGTTTGATGGGACAGTGTCGAGGGAGCTTCACTCTGTATCTAACCCATGCTGTACCTGCCCTGGGATTGTTTGATGGGACAGTGTAGAGGGAGCTGTACTCTGTATCTAACCCGTGCTGTACCTGCCCTGGGAGTGTTTGATGGGACAGTGTCGAGGGAGCTTCACTCTGTATCTAACCTATGCTGTACCTGCCCTGGGATGGTTTGATGGGACAGTGTAGAGGGAGCTTTACTCTGTATCTAACCCGTGCTGTACATGCCCTGGGAGTGTTTGATGGGGACAGTGTAGAGGGAGCTTTACTCTGTATCTAACCCGTGCTGTACATGCCCTGGGAGTGTTTGATGGGGACAGTGTAGGGGGAGCTTTAATCTGTATCTAACCCGTGCTGTACCTGCCCTGGGAGTGTTTGATGGGACACAGTCGAGGGAGCTTTACTCTGTATTTAACCCGTGCTGTACCTGCCCTGGGAGTGTTTGATGGGACAGTGTAGAGGGAGCTTTACTCTGCATGTAACCCGTGCTGTACCTGCCCTGGGTGTGTTTGATGGGGACAGTGTAGTGGAAGCTTTACTCTGTATCTAACCCGTGCTGTACCTGCCCTGGGAGTGTTTGATGGGACAGTGTCGAGGGAGCTTCACTCTGTATCTAACCCATGCTGTACCTGCCCTGGGATTGTTTGATGGGACAGTGTAGAGGGAGCTGTACTCTGTATCTAACCCGTGCTGTACCTGCCCTGGGAGTGTTTGATGGGACACTGTAGAGGGAGCTTTGCTCTGTATCTAACCCGTGCTCTACCTGTCCTGGGAGTGTTTGATGGGACAGTGTAGGGGGAGCTTCGCTCTGTATCTAACCCGTGCTGTACCTGCCCTGGGAGTGTTTGATGGGACAGTGTAGAGGGAGCTTTACTCTGTATCTAACCCGTGCTGTACCTGCCCTGGGAGTGTTTGATGGGGACAGTGTAGAGGGAGCATTACTCTGTATTTAACCCGTGCTCTACCTGTCCTGGGAGTGTTTGATGGGACAGTGTAGAGGGAGCTTTACTCTGTATCTAACCCGTGCTGTACCTCCCCTGGGAGTGTTTGATGGGACAGTGTAGAGGGAGCTTTATGCTGCATCTAACCCGTGCTGTACCTCCCCTGGGAGTGTTTGATGGGACAGTGTAGAGGGAGCTTTACTCTGTAACTAACCCGTGCTCCACCTGCCCTGGGAGTGTTTGATGGGGACAGTGTAAGGGGAGCTTTACTCTGCATCTAACAAGTGCTGTACCTGTCCTGGGAGTGTTTGATGGGACAGTGTAGAGGGAGCTTTACTCTGTATCTAACCCGTGCTGTACCTGCCCTGGGAGTGTTTGATGGGACAGTGTAGAGGGAGCTTTACTCTGTATCTAACCCGTGCTGTACCTGCCCAGGGAGTGTTTGATGGGGACAGTGTCGAGGGAGCTTTACTCTGTATCTAACCCCGTGCGCTATCTGACCTGGGAGTGTTTCATGGGAGAGTGCAAAGGGTGCATTACTCTGTATCTAACCCGTGCTGAACCTGCCCTGCGGGTGTTTGATGAGACAGTGTAGAGGGAGATTAACTCTGAATCTCACCCGTGCTGTACCTGCCCTGGTGTGTTTGATGGGACACTGTAGAGGGAGCTTTACTCTGTATCTAACCCGTGCTGTACCTGCCCTGGGAGTGTTTGATGGGACAGTGTAGAGGGAGCTTTACTCTGTATCTAACCCGTGCTGTACCTGCCCAGGGAGTGTTTGATGGGGACAGTGTAGAGGGAGCTTTACTCTGTATCTAACCCGTGCTGTACCTGCCCTGGGAGTGTTTGATGGGACAGTGTAGTGGGAGCTTTACTCTGCATGTAACCCGTGCTGTACCTGCCCTGGGTGTGTTTGATGGGGACAGTGTAGTGGGAGCTTTACTCTGTATCTAACCCGTGCTGTACCTGCCCTGGGAGTGTTTTATGGGACAGTGTCGAGGGAGCTTCACTCTGTATCTAACCCATGCTGTACCTGCTCTGGGATTGTTTGATGGGACAGTGTAGAGGGAGCTGTACTCTGTATCTAGCCCGTGCTGTACCTGCCCTGGGAGTGTTTGATGGGACAGTGTCGAGGGAGCTTCACTCTGTATCTAACCCATGCTGTACCTGCCCTGGGATTGTTTGATGGGACAGTGTAGAGGGAGCTGTACTCTGTATCTAACCCGTGCTGTACATGCCCTGGGAGTGTTTGATGGGGACAGTGTAGGGGGAGCTTTACTCTGTATCTAACAAGTGCTGTACCTGTCCTGGGAGTGTTTGATGGGACAGTGTAGAGGGAGCTTTACTCTGTATCTAACCCGTGCTGTACCTGCCCTGGGAGTGTTTGATGGGACAGTGTAGAGGGAGCTTTACTCTGTATCTATCCCGTGCTGTACCTGCCCTGGGAGTGTTTGATGGGACAGTGTAGAGGGAGCTTTACTCTGTATCTAACCCCGTGCTGTACCTGCCCTGGGAGTGTTTGATGGGACAGTGTAGAGGGAGCTTTACTCTGTATCTATCCCGTGCTGTACCTGCCCTGGGAGTGTTTGATGGGACAGTGTAGAGGGAGCTTTACTCTGTATCTAACCCCGTGCTGTACCTGCCCTGGGAATGTTTGATGGGGACAGTGTTGGGGGAGCTTTACTCTGTATCTAACCCGTGCTGTACCTGCCCTGGGAGTGTTTGATGGGGACAGTGTAGAGGGAGCTTTACTCTGTATCTAACCCGTGCTGTACCTGCCCTGGGAGTGTTTGATGGGGACAGTGTAGAGGGAGCTTTACTCTGTATCTAACCCGTGCTGTACCTGCCCTGGGAGTGTTTGATGGGGACAGTGTAGGGGGAGCTTTACTCTGTATCTAACCCGTGCTGTACCTGCCCTGGGAATGTTTGATGGGGACAGTGTAGGGGGAGCTTTACTCTGTATCTAACACGTGCTGTACCTGCCCTGGGAGTGTTTGATGGGACAGTGTAGAGGGAGCTTTACTCTGTATTTAACCCGTGCTCTACCTGTCCTGGGAGTGTTTGATGGGACAGTGTACAGGGAGCTTTACTCTGTATCGAACCCGTGCTGTACCTCCCCTGGGAGTGTTTGATGGGACAGTGTAGAGGGAGCTTTACTCTGCATCGAACCCGTGCTGTACCTCCCCTGGGAGTGTTTGATGGGACAGTGTAGAGGGAGATTTACTCTGTAACTAACCCGTGCTCTACCTGCCCTGGGAGTGTTTGATGGGGACAGTGTAGTGGGAGCTTTACTCTCTATCTAACCCGTGCTGTACCTGCCCTGGGCGTGTTTGATGGGGACAGTGTAGTGGGACCTTTACTCTGTATCTAAGCCGTGCTGTGCCTGCCCTGAGACTGTTTGATGGGACAGAGTAGAGGGAGCTTTACTCAATTTCTAACCCGTGCTGCATCTGCCCTGGGAGTGTTTGATGGGACAGTGTAGAGAGAGCTTTACTCTATATCGAACCCCATGCTGTACCTGCCCTGGAAGTGTTTGATGGGACAGTGTAGAGGGAGCTTTCCTCTGTATCTAACCCGTGCTGTTCCTGCCCTGGGATTGATTGATGGGGCAGTGTAGAGGAAGCTTTGCTCTGTATCTACCAAGTGCTGTACCTACCCTGGGAGTGTTTGATGGGACAGTGTAGAGGGAGCTTTACTCTGTATCTAACCCGTGCTGTATCTGCCCTGGGAGTGTTTGATGGGAGAGTGTGAAGAGAGCTTGACTCTGTATCTATCCCGTGCTGCACCTGCCCTGGGAGTGTTTGATGGGACATTGTAGAGGGAGCTTTACTCTGTATCTAACCCCGTGCTGTACCTGCCCTGGGAGTGTTTAATGGGAACAGTGTAGAGGGAGCTTTACTCTGTATCTACCAAGTGCTGTACCTGCCCTGGGAGTGTTTGATTTGACAGTGTAGAGGGACCTTTACTCTGTATCTATCCCGTGTTGTACCTGACCTGGGAGTGTTTGATGGGGACAGTGTAGAGGGAGCTTTACTCTGTATCTAACCCGTGCTGTATCTGCCCTGGGAGTGTTTGATGGGACAGTGTGAAGAGAGCTTGACTCTGTATCTATCCCGTGCTGCACCTGCCCTGGGAGTGTTTGATGGGACATTGTAGAGGGAGCTTTACTCTGTATCTAACCCCGTGCTGTACCTGCCCTGGGAGTGTTTAATGGGAACAGTGTAGAGGGAGCTTTACTCTGAATCTAACCCATGCTGTACCTGCCCTGGGAGTGTTTGATAGGACGGTGTAGGGGGACCTTTACTCTGAATCTAACCTGTGCCTCACCTGCCCTGGGAGTTTTTGATGGGATAATGTAGAGGGAGCTTTACTCTGTATCTAGCACCTGCTGTACCTGCCCTGGGAGTGTTTGATGGGGACAGTGTAGAGGGAGCGTTACTCTGTATCTAACCCATGCTGTACCTGCCCTGGGAGTGTTTGATGGGACAGTGTAGAGGGAGCATTTCTCTGTATCTAACCCGTGCTGTACCTGCCGTGGGAATGTTTGATGGGACAGTGCAGAGAGAGCTTTACTCTGTATCTAACCCGTGCTGTACCTGCCCTGGGAATGTTTGATGGGACAGGGTAGAGGGAGCTTACTCGATATCTAACCCGTGCTATACCTGCCCTGGGACTGTTTGATGGGATAGTGTAGAGAGAGCTTTAGTCTGTATCTCACCCGTGCTGTGCCTGCCCTGGGAGTGTTTGATGGGACAGTGTAGAGGGAGCTTTACTCTGTATCTAACCTGTGCTGTACCTGCCCTGGGAGTGTTTGATGGGGACAGTGTAGAGGGAGCTTTACTCTGTATCTAACCCGTGCTGTACCTGCCCTGGGAGTGTCTGATGAGGACAGTGTAGAGGGAGCTTTACTCTGTATCTAAGCCGTGCCGTACCTGCCCTGGGAGTGTTTGATGGGGACAGTGTAAGGGGTGCTTTACTCTGTATCTAACCCATGCTGTACCTGCCCTGGGAGTGTTTGATGGGACAGTGTGGAGGGAGCTTTACTCTGTATCTAACCCGTGCTGTACCTGCCCTGGGAGTGTTTGATGGGGACAGTCTAGAGGGAGCTTTACTCTGTATCTAACCCGTGCTGTACCTGCCCTGGGAGTGTTTGATGAGGACAGTGTAGAGAGAGCATTACTCTGTATCTAAGCCGTGCTGCACCTGCCCTGGGACTGTTTGATGGGACAGTGTAGAGGGAGATTTACTCTGTATCTAACCCCGTGCTGTATCTGCCCTGGGAGTGTTTGATGGGACAGTGTAGAGAGAGCTTTACTCTTTATCGAACCCCGTGCTGTACCTGCCGTGGTAGTGTTTGATGGGACAGTGTAGAGGGAGCTTTACTCTGTATCTAGCACATGCTGTACCTGCCCTGGGATTGTTTGATGGGGCAATGTAGAGGGATCTTTACTCTGTATTTAACCCGTGCTGTACCTGCCCTGGGAGTGTTTGATGGGACAGTGTAGAGGAAGCTTTACTCTGTATCTAACCCGTACTGTACCTGCCCTGGGAGTGTTTGATGGGACAGTGTACAGGGAGCTTTACTCTGTATCTAACTCGTGCTGTACCTGCCGTGGGAGTGTTTGATGGGACAGTGTCGAGGGAGCTTTTCTCTGTATCTAACCCGTACTGTACCTGCTCTGGGAGTGTTTGATGGGACAGTGTAGGGGGAGCTTTACTCTGTATCTAACACGTGCTGTACCTGCCCTGGGAGTGTTTGATGGGACAGTGTAGAGGGAGCTTTACTCTGTATTTAACCCGTGCTCTACCTGTCCTGGGAGTGTTTGATGGGACAGTGTAGAGGGAGCTTTACTCTGTATCTAACCCGTGCTGTACCTGCCCTGAGCGTGTTTGATGGGGACAGTGTAGTGGGACCTTTACTCTGTATCTAACAAGTGCTGTACCTGCCCTGGAGTGTTTGATGGGACACTGTAGAGGGAGCTTTACTCTGTATCTAACCCCGTGCTGTACCTGCCCTGGGAGTGTTTGATGGGACAGTGTAGAGGGAGCTTTACTCTGTATCTAACCCGTGCTGTACCTGCCCAGGGAGTGTTTGATGGGGACAGTGTAGAGGGAGCTTTACTCTGTATCTAACCCGTGCTGTACCTGCCCTGGGAGTGTTTGATGGGACAGTGTAGAGGGAGCTTTACTCTGCATGTAACCCGTGCTGTACCTGCCCTGGGTGTGTTTGATGGGGACAGTGTAGAGGGAGCTTTACTCTGTATCTAACCCGTGCTGTACTTGCCCTGGGAGTGTTTGATGGGACAGTGTCGAGGGAGCTTCACTCTGTATCTAACCCGTGCTGTACCTGCCCTGGGAGTGTTTGATGGGGACAGTGTAGAGGGAGCTTTACTCTGTATCTAACCCGTGCTGTACATGCCCTGGGAGTGTTTGATGGGGACAGTGTAGAGGGAGCTTTACTCTGTATCTAACCCGTGCTGTACCTGCCCTGGGAGTGTTTGATGGGACACAGTCGAGGGAGCTTTACTCTGTATCTAACCCATGCTGTACCTGCCCTGGGAGTGTTTGATGGGACAGTGTAGAGGGAGCTTTACTCTGTATCTAACCCGTGCTGTACCTGCCCTGGGAGTGTTTGATGGGACAGTGTAGAGGGAGCTTTACTCTGTATCTAACCCGTGCTGTACCTGCCCAGGGAGTGTTTGATGGGACAGTGTAGAGGGAGCTTTACGCTGTATCTAACCCGTGCTGTACCTGCCCTGGGAGTGTTTGATGGGACAGTGTAGAGGGAGCTTTACTCTGCATGTAACCCGTGCTGTACCTGCCCTGGGTGTGTTTGATGGGGACAGTGTAGTGGAAGCTTTACTCTGTATCTAACCCGTGCTGTACCTGCCCTGGGAGTGTTTGATGGGACAGTGTCGAGGGAGCTTCACTCTGTATCTAACCCATGCTGTACCTGCCCTGGGAGTGTTTGATGGGACACTGTAGAGGGAGCTTTGCTCTGTATCTAACCCGTGCTCTACCTGTCCTGGGAGTGTTTGATGGGACAGTGTAGGGGGAGCTTCGCTCTGTATCTAACCCGTGCTGTACCTGCCCTGGGAGTGTTTGATGGGACAGTGTAGAGGGAGCTTTACTCTGTATCTAACCCGTGCTGTACCTGCCCTGGGAGTGTTTGATGGGGACAGTGTAGAGGGAGCATTACTCTGTATTTAACCCGTGCTCTACCTGTCCTGGGAGTGTTTGATGGGACAGTGTAGAGGGAGCTTTACTCTGTATCTAACCCGTGCTGTACCTCCCCTGGGAGTGTTTGATGGGACAGTGTAGAGGGAGCTTTATGCTGCATCTAACCCGTGCTGTACCTCCCCTGGGAGTGTTTGATGGGACAGTGTAGAGGGAGCTTTACTCTGTAACTAACCCGTGCTCCACCTGCCCTGGGAGTGTTTGATGGGGACAGTGTAAGGGGAGCTTTACTCTGCATCTAACAAGTGCTGTACCTGTCCTGGGAGTGTTTGATGGGACAGTGTAGAGGGAGCTTTACTCTGTATCTAACCCGTGCTGTACCTGCCCTGGGAGTGTTTGATGGGACAGTGTAGAGGGAGCTTTACTCTGTATCTAACCCGTGCTGTACCTGCCCAGGGAGTGTTTGATGGGGACAGTGTCGAGGGAGCTTTACTCTGTATCTAACCCCGTGCGCTATCTGACCTGGGAGTGTTTCATGGGAGAGTGCAAAGGGTGCATTACTCTGTATCTAACCCGTGCTGAACCTGCCCTGCGGGTGTTTGATGAGACAGTGTAGAGGGAGATTAACTCTGAATCTCACCCGTGCTGTACCTGCCCTGGTGTGTTTGATGGGACACTGTAGAGGGAGCTTTACTCTGTATCTAACCCGTGCTGTACCTGCCCTGGGAGTGTTTGATGGGACAGTGTAGAGGGAGCTTTACTCTGTATCTAACCCGTGCTGTACCTGCCCAGGGAGTGTTTGATGGGGACAGTGTAGAGGGAGCTTTACTCTGTATCTAACCCGTGCTGTACCTGCCCTGGGAGTGTTTGATGGGACAGTGTAGTGGGAGCTTTACTCTGCATGTAACCCGTGCTGTACCTGCCCTGGGTGTGTTTGATGGGGACAGTGTAGTGGGAGCTTTACTCTGTATCTAACCCGTGCTGTACCTGCCCTGGGAGTGTTTTATGGGACAGTGTCGAGGGAGCTTCACTCTGTATCTAACCCATGCTGTACCTGCCCTGGGATTGTTTGATGGGACAGTGTAGAGGGAGCTGTACTCTGTATCTAGCCCGTGCTGTACCTGCCCTGGGAGTGTTTGATGGGACAGTGTCGAGGGAGCTTCACTCTGTATCTAACCCATGCTGTACCTGCCCTGGGATTGTTTGATGGGACAGTGTAGAGGGAGCTGTACTCTGTATCTAACCCGTGCTGTACATGCCCTGGGAGTGTTTGATGGGGACAGTGTAGAGGGAGCTTTACTCTGTATCTATCCCGTGCTGTACCTGCCCTGGGAGTGTTTGATGGGACAGTGTAGAGGGAGCTTTACTCTGTATCTATCCCGTGCTGTACCTGCCCTGGGAGTGTTTGATGGGACAGTGTAGAGGGAGCTTTACTCTGTATCTAACCCCGTGCTGTACCTGCCCTGGGAGTGTTTGATGGGACAGTGTAGAGGGAGCTTTACTCTGTATCTAACCCGTGCTGTACCTGCCCTGGGAGTGTTTGATGGGACAGTGTAGAGGGAGCTTTACTCTGTATCTAACCCCGTGCTGTACCTGCCCTGGGAATGTTTGATGGGGACAGTGTTGGGGGAGCTTTACTCTGTATCTAACCCGTGCTGTACCTGCCCTGGGAGTGTTTGATGGGGACAGTGTAGAGGGAGCTTTACTCTGTATCTAACCCGTGCTGTACCTGCCCTGGGAGTGTTTGATGGGGACAGTGTAGAGGGAGCTTTACTCTGTATCTAACCCGTGCTGTACCTGCCCTGGGAGTGTTTGATGGGGACAGTGTAGGGGGAGCTTTACTCTGTATCTAACCCGTGCTGTACCTGCCCTGGGAATGTTTGATGGGGACAGTGTAGGGGGAGCTTTACTCTGTATCTAACACGTGCTGTACCTGCCCTGGGAGTGTTTGATGGGACAGTGTAGAGGGAGCTTTACTCTGTATTTAACCCGTGCTCTACCTGTCCTGGGAGTGTTTGATGGGACAGTGTACAGGGAGCTTTACTCTGTATCGAACCCGTGCTGTACCTCCCCTGGGAGTGTTTGATGGGACAGTGTAGAGGGAGCTTTACTCTGCATCGAACCCGTGCTGTACCTCCCCTGGGAGTGTTTGATGGGACAGTGTAGAGGGAGATTTACTCTGTAACTAACCCGTGCTCTACCTGCCCTGGGAGTGTTTGATGGGGACAGTGTAGTGGGAGCTTTACTCTCTATCTAACCCGTGCTGTACCTGCCCTGGGCGTGTTTGATGGGGACAGTGTAGTGGGACCTTTACTCTGTATCTAAGCCGTGCTGTGCCTGCCCTGAGACTGTTTGATGGGACAGAGTAGAGGGAGCTTTACTCAATTTCTAACCCGTGCTGCATCTGCCCTGGGAGTGTTTGATGGGACAGTGTAGAGAGAGCTTTACTCTATATCGAACCCCATGCTGTACCTGCCCTGGAAGTGTTTGATGGGACAGTGTAGAGGGAGCTTTCCTCTGTATCTAACCCGTGCTGTTCCTGCCCTGGGATTGATTGATGGGGCAGTGTAGAGGAAGCTTTGCTCTGTATCTACCAAGTGCTGTACCTACCCTGGGAGTGTTTGATGGGACAGTGTAGAGGGAGCTTTACTCTGTATCTAACCCGTGCTGTATCTGCCCTGGGAGTGTTTGATGGGAGAGTGTGAAGAGAGCTTGACTCTGTATCTATCCCGTGCTGCACCTGCCCTGGGAGTGTTTGATGGGACATTGTAGAGGGAGCTTTACTCTGTATCTAACCCCGTGCTGTACCTGCCCTGGGAGTGTTTAATGGGAACAGTGTAGAGGGAGCTTTACTCTGTATCTACCAAGTGCTGTACCTGCCCTGGGAGTGTTTGATTTGACAGTGTAGAGGGACCTTTACTCTGTATCTATCCCGTGTTGTACCTGACCTGGGAGTGTTTGATGGGGACAGTGTAGAGGGAGCTTTACTCTGTATCTAACCCGTGCTGTATCTGCCCTGGGAGTGTTTGATGGGACAGTGTGAAGAGAGCTTGACTCTGTATCTATCCCGTGCTGCACCTGCCCTGGGAGTGTTTGATGGGACATTGTAGAGGGAGCTTTACTCTGTATCTAACCCCGTGCTGTACCTGCCCTGGGAGTGTTTAATGGGAACAGTGTAGAGGGAGCTTTACTCTGAATCTAACCCATGCTGTACCTGCCCTGGGAGTGTTTGATAGGACGGTGTAGGGGGACCTTTACTCTGAATCTAACCTGTGCCTCACCTGCCCTGGGAGTTTTTGATGGGATAATGTAGAGGGAGCTTTACTCTGTATCTAGCACCTGCTGTACCTGCCCTGGGAGTGTTTGATGGGGACAGTGTAGAGGGAGCGTTACTCTGTATCTAACCCATGCTGTACCTGCCCTGGGAGTGTTTGATGGGACAGTGTAGAGGGAGCATTTCTCTGTATCTAACCCGTGCTGTACCTGCCGTGGGAATGTTTGATGGGACAGTGCAGAGAGAGCTTTACTCTGTATCTAACCCGTGCTGTACCTGCCCTGGGAATGTTTGATGGGACAGGGTAGAGGGAGCTTACTCGATATCTAACCCGTGCTATACCTGCCCTGGGACTGTTTGATGGGATAGTGTAGAGAGAGCTTTAGTCTGTATCTCACCCGTGCTGTGCCTGCCCTGGGAGTGTTTGATGGGACAGTGTAGAGGGAGCTTTACTCTGTATCTAACCTGTGCTGTACCTGCCCTGGGAGTGTTTGATGGGGACAGTGTAGAGGGAGCTTTACTCTGTATCTAACCCGTGCTGTACCTGCCCTGGGAGTGTCTGATGAGGACAGTGTAGAGGGAGCTTTACTCTGTATCTAAGCCGTGCCGTACCTGCCCTGGGAGTGTTTGATGGGGACAGTGTAAGGGGTGCTTTACTCTGTATCTAACCCATGCTGTACCTGCCCTGGGAGTGTTTGATGGGACAGTGTGGAGGGAGCTTTACTCTGTATCTAACCCGTGCTGTACCTGCCCTGGGAGTGTTTGATGGGGACAGTCTAGAGGGAGCTTTACTCTGTATCTAACCCGTGCTGTACCTGCCCTGGGAGTGTTTGATGAGGACAGTGTAGAGAGAGCATTACTCTGTATCTAAGCCGTGCTGCACCTGCCCTGGGACTGTTTGATGGGACAGTGTAGAGGGAGATTTACTCTGTATCTAACCCCGTGCTGTATCTGCCCTGGGAGTGTTTGATGGGACAGTGTAGAGAGAGCTTTACTCTTTATCGAACCCCGTGCTGTACCTGCCGTGGTAGTGTTTGATGGGACAGTGTAGAGGGAGCTTTACTCTGTATCTAGCACATGCTGTACCTGCCCTGGGATTGTTTGATGGGGCAATGTAGAGGGATCTTTACTCTGTATTTAACCCGTGCTGTACCTGCCCTGGGAGTGTTTGATGGGACAGTGTAGAGGAAGCTTTACTCTGTATCTAACCCGTACTGTACCTGCCCTGGGAGTGTTTGATGGGACAGTGTACAGGGAGCTTTACTCTGTATCTAACTCGTGCTGTACCTGCCGTGGGAGTGTTTGATGGGACAGTGTCGAGGGAGCTTTTCTCTGTATCTAACCCGTACTGTACCTGCTCTGGGAGTGTTTGATGGGACAGTGTAGAGGGAGCTATACTCTGTATCTAACTCGTGCTGTACCTGCCCTGGGAGTGTTTGATGGGACAGTGTAGAGGGAGCTTTAATCTGTATCTAACCCCGTGCGCTATCTGACCTGGGAGTGTTTCATGGGAGAGTGCAGAGGGTGCATTACTCTGTATTTAACCCGTGCTGTACCTGCCCTGGAGTGTTTGATGGGACACTGTAGAGGGAGCTTTACTCTGTATCTAACCCGTGCCGTACCTGCCATGGGAGTGTTTGATGGGACAGTGTAGAGGGAGTTTTACTCTGTATCTAACCCGAGCTGTACCTGCCCAGGGAGTGTTTGATGGGGACAGTGTAGTGGGAGCTTTACTCTGTATCTACCAAGTGCTGTACCTGTCCTGGGAGTGTTTGATGGGACACAGTAGAGGGAGCTTTACTCTGTATCTAACCCGTGCTGTACCTGCCCTGGGAGTGTTTGATGGGACAGTGTCGAGGGAGCTTCACTCTGTATCTAACCCATGCTGTACCTGCCCTGGGATTGTTTGATGGGACAGTGTAGAGGGAGCTGTACTCCGTATCTAACCCGTGCTGTACCTGCCCTGGGAGTGTTTGATGGGGACAGTGTAGGGGGAGCTTTACTCCGTATCTAACCCGTGCTGTACCTGCCCTGGGAGTGTTTGATGGGGACAGTGTAGGGGGAGCTTTACTCTGTATCTAACAAGTGCTGTACCTGTCCTGGGAGTGTTTGATGGGACAGTGTAGGGGGAGCTTTACTCTGTATCTAACCCGTGCTGTACCTGCCCTGGGTGTGTTTGATGGGGACAGTGTCGTGGGACCTTTACTCTGTAACTAACCCATGCTCAGCCTGCCCTGGGAGTGTTTGATGGGGACAGTGTAGGGGGAGCTTTACTCTGTATCTAATCCGTGCTGTACCTGCCCTGGGAGTGTTTGATGGTACAGGGTAGAGGGAGCTTTACTCTTTATCTAACCCGTGCTGTACCTGCCCTGGGAGTGTTTGATGGGGACAGTGTAGAGGGAGCTTTACTCTGTATCTAACCCGTGCTGTACCTGCCCTGGGAGTGTTTGATGGGACAGTGTAGAGGGAGCTTTACTCTGTATCTAACCCGTGCTGTACCTGCCCTGGGAGTGTTTGATGGGACAGTGTAGAGGGAGCTTTACTCTGTATCTAACCCGTGCTGTACCTGCCCTGGGAGTGTTTGATGGGACAGTGTAGAGGGAGCTTTACTCTGTATCTAACCCGTTCTGTACCTGCCCTGGGAGTGTTTGATGGGGACAGTGTAGAGGGAGCTTTACTCTGTATCTAACCCGTGCTGTACCTGCCCTGGGAGTGTTTGATGGGGACAGTGTAGAGGGAGCTTTACTCTGTATCTAACCAGTGCTGTACCTGCCCTGGGAGTGTTTGATGGGACAGTGTAGAGGGAGCTTTACTCTGTATCTAACCCGTTCTGTACCTGCCCTGGGTGTAATGATATCAGCAAATAGTGATGATATTTTTCTGTGTTTGATTACTTATGCCTTACAGCATATTTGTCTGTGTTTTTGATTACTTGTGCCTGACCAGCAGAGGTCATGTGAGAGACAAGCAGTCCAGAGGAGTTTTTTACTTTCAGTTTCATTCTAGATGCATCACAGCATAGTGTGTTCTGTAAAAAGCTGTAGAAAGTCTTGAACAAACTTTAGATTAAACAACATTCTCTTTCAGAAATGAGTCTTTATTGAACCCAAAAAGAAATCAAAACACTGGGAGTGTTTGATGGGACAGTGTAGAGGGAGCTTTACTCTATCTATCTACCCCTGCTGTACCTGCCCTGGTGTTTGATGGGACAGTACAGAGAAGGTTAAGGAGAGATTGACCAGAATGGTACCAGGGATAGAAACATAAAAACATAGAAGATAGGAGCAGGAGTCGGCCATTCGGCCCCTCGAGCCTGCTCCGCCATTCAATGAGAGCATGGCTGATCATCCAAATTCAGTGCCCTGTCCCTGCCTTCTCCCCATATCCCTTGCTCCCTTTAGCCTTAAGAAATATATCTAACTCCTTCATGAATATATTTAATGAATTGGCCTCAACTGTCTTCTGTGGTAGAGAATTCCACAGGTTCACCACTCCCTGGGTGAAGAAATTCCTCCTCATCTCAGTCCTAAATGGCTTACCTCATTATCCTTAGACTGTGACCCCTGGTTCTGGACTCCCCGGCCATCGGGAACATCCTTCCTGCATCTAGTCTGTCTAGTCCTGTTAGAATTTTATAAGTTTCAATGAGATCCCCTCTCATTCTTCTAAACTCCAGCGAGTATAAGCCCAATCGACCCAATCTCTCCTCATACGTCATTCCTCCCATCCCAGGTATCAGTCTGGTGAATCTTCGCTGCACTCCCTCCATGGCAAGAACATCCTTCCTCAGATAAGGCAACCAAAACTGCACACAATACTCAAGATGTGGTCTCACCAAGGCCCTGTACAACTGCAGCAAGACATCCTTGTTCCTGTACTCGAACCCTCTCGCTACGAAGGCCAACATACGATTTGCCTTCTTTACCGCCTGCTGCACCTGCATGCTTACCTTCAGCGACTGGTGCATACGGACTCCCAGGTCTCGTTGCACGTCCCCTTATCTCAATCTATTGCCGTTCAGATAATAATCTGCCTTCCTGTTTTTGCCACCAAAGTGGATAACCTCGCATTTATCCACATTATACTGCATCTGCCATATCACCCAACCTGTCCAAATCATCCT
Source organism: Somniosus microcephalus (assembly GCF_052327205.1). Classification (NCBI taxonomy): domain Eukaryota; kingdom Metazoa; phylum Chordata; class Chondrichthyes; order Squaliformes; family Somniosidae; genus Somniosus; species Somniosus microcephalus. The sequence continues at coordinate 36,008,165 of NW_028225185.1, forward strand.
GGAGTTTCTCGGCATCCTCCTCACAGCACACACGCCCACCCAGCTTTGTGTCGTCTGCAAACTTGGAGATCACAGAAATCACAGAATCACAGAAACCCCACAGTGCAGATAGAGGCCATTTCAGCCCATCGAGCCTGCACCGACACATATCCCACCCGATCCCCGTAACCCCACGTATTTAATCCCCCTAACACTAAGGGTCAATTTATCATAGCCAATCAACCTAACCCGCAAATCTTTGGACTGTGGGAGGAAACCGGAGCACCCGGAGGAAACCCACGCAAACACGGGGAGAATGTGCAAACTCCACACAGACAGTCACCCGAGGCCGGATTCGAACCCGGGTCCCTAGCGCTGTGAGGCAACAGTGCTAACCACTATGCCACCGTGCTGCCCTTCTAGATCTAGTTCCCTCGTCTAGATCATTAATATATCTTGTGAATAGATGGGGTCCTAAACCGATCCCTGCGGTACCTCACTAGTCACTGCCTGCCACTCGGAAAAAGACCCGTTTATTCCAACTCTTTGCTTCCTGTCTGCCAACCAGTTCTCTATCCAAGTCAGTACCTTGCCCCCAATCCCATGTGCCTTAACTTTACATGCTAATCTCTTATGTGGGACCTTATCGAAAGCCTTCTGAAAGTCCAAATACACCACATCCACTGGTTCTCCCTTATCTATTCTACCAGTTACATACTTTAAAAATTCCAGTAGATTCGTCCAGCATGATTTACCTTTTGTAAATCCATGTTGACTTTGTCCGATCCTGTCACTGTTTTCCAAGTGCTCTGCTATTACATCTTTTATAATGGACTCTAGCATTTTCCCCACTACCGATGTCAGGCTTACCGGTCTGTAATTCCCCATTTTCTCTCTACCACCTTTTTTGAATAGTGGGGTAACGTTAGCTAACCTCCAATCCATGGGAACTGTTCTAGAGTTTATAGAATTTTGGAAGATGACCAGCAATGCATCTAGTATTTCTAGGGCCACTTCCTTAAATACCCTGGGATGTAGATTATCAGGCCCTGGGGATTTATCGGCCTTCAGTCCCATCAATTTCCCTAACACCATTTCCCTACAAATACTGATTTCTTTCAGTTCCACCCTTTCATCAGACCCTATGTTCCCCGGCATCTCTGGGAGGTTATTTGTGTCCTCCTTTGTGAAGACAGAACCAAAGTATGTATTTAATTGGTCTGCCATTTCTTTGTTCCCCATTATAAATTCCCCTGATTCTGACTGCAAGGGACCTCCGCTTGACTTCACCAATCTTTTTCTCTTCACATATCTATAGAAGCTTTTACAGTCAGTTTTTATGTTCCCTACAAGCTTACTCTCATACTCTATTTTCCCCCTCTTAATTAATCCCTTTGTCCTCCTTTGCTGAATCCTAAACTGCTCCCAATCCTCAGGTTTACTGCTTTTTCTGGCCAATGTATATGTCCTCTCCTTGGATCTTATGCTATCCTTAAGTTCCCTTGTTAGCCATGGTTGAGTCACATTTTTGTTTTATTTTTATGCCAAACAGGGATGAACAAATCCTGTAGCTCATCCATGCGATCTTTAAATGTTTGCCATTGCCTATCCACCGTCAACCCTTTGAGTGCCATTCCCCAATCAATCCTACCCAACTCGCGCCTCATACCATTGTAGTTTCCTTTATTTAAATTCAGGGCCCTAGTCTCTGAGTCAACTACTTCACTTTCCATCTTAATGAAGAATTATATTATAGTAGGATCGCTCCGCCCCAAGGGGCCTCGCACAACAAGATTGCTAATTATTCCTTTCTCATTACATAATACCCAGTCTAAGATGGCCTGATCTCTAGTTGGTTCCCCGACATATTGGTCCAGGAAACCATCCAGTACACTCCAGGAATTCCTCCTCCACGGTATTGTTACTAATTTGGTTAGCCCAATCTATATGTAGATTGAAGTCACCCATGATAACTGCTGTGCCCTTATTGCACGCGTCTCTAATTTCCCGTTTAATGCCATCCCCAACCTCCGCATTACTGTTTGGGGGTCTGTATACAACTCCCACTAACGTTTTCTGCCCCTTGGTATTTCTCAGCTCTACCCATACAGATTCCACATCATCAGAGCTAATATCCTTCCTTACAATTGTGTTAATCTCCTCTTTAACCAGCAATGCTACCCCACCTCCTTTTCCTTTTTGCCTGTCTTTCCTGAATATTGAATACCCCTGGATGTTGAGTTCCCAGCCTTGGTCACCCTGGAGCCATGTTTCCGTAATCCTAATCATATCATATCCATTTACATCTATTTGCGCAGCTAATCCATCCACCTTATTACGAATGCTCCTCCCATTAAGACACAAAGCCTTCAGGCTTGTTTTTTTAACACTTTTAGACCTTTTAGAATTATTATTTACTGTGGCCATGTTTGATTTAAACCCTTGATTTCTCTGACTGCCACTTTTGCTTTTCTCCTTCCTGTCTTTTGCTTCTATCCTTGGTTCCATTTCCTCTGTCTCCCTGCACAGGTTCCCAATCCCCTGCCATTTTAGTTTAAACCTTCCCCACAGCACTAGCAAACACTCTCCCTAGGACATCGGTCCCAGTCCTGCCCAGGTGCAAACCGTCCAGTTTGTACTGGTCCCACCTCCCCCAGAACCGGTTCCAATGTCCCAGGAATTTGAATCCCTCCCCCTTGCACCATTCCTCTAGCCATGTATTCATCTGAAATATCCTTCTATTTCTACTCTGACTAGCACGTGGCACTGAGATTGCTACCTTTGAGGTCCTATTTTTTAATTTACCTCCTAACTCCCTATATTCAGCTTTTAGGACCTCATCCCATTTTTTACCTAATGAGGGACTTCAGTGAAGTGGAGAGACTGGAGAAGCTGGGATTGTTCTCCTTAGAGCAGAGAAGGTTAAAGGGAGATTGACCAGAATGGTACCAGGGATGAGGGACTTCAGTTATGTGGAGAGACTGGAGAAGCTCGGATTGTTCTCCTTAGAGCAGAGAAGGTTAAGGGGAGATTGACCAGAATGGTACCAGGGATGAGGGACTTCAGTGATGTGGAGAGACTGGAGAAGCTGGGATTGTTCTCCTTAGAGCAGAGAAGGTTAAGGGGAGATTGACCAGAATGGTACCAGGGATGAGGGACTTCAGTGATGTGGAGAGACTGGAGAAGCTGGGGTTGTTCTCCTTAGAGCAGAGAAGGTTAAGGGGAGATTTGATAGAGGTGTTCAAAATCATGAGGGATCTGAACAGAGTAGAGAGAGAGAAACTGTTCCCATTGACGGAAGGGTCGAGAACCAGAGGACACAGAATTAAGGTGATTGACAGAAGAACCAAAGGCGACACGAGGGAAAACTTTTTTACGCAGCGAGTGGTTAGGATCTGGAATGCACTGCCTGAGAGGGCGGTGGAGGCAGATTCAATCGTGGCTTTCAAAAGGGAGTTGGATAAGCACCTGAAGGAAAGGGCGGGGGAGTGGGACTAGCTGAAGTGCTCCTGCAGAGAGCTAGCACGGGATCGATGGGCCGAATGGCCTCCTTATGTGCTGTAACCATTCTATGATCCTATCTTTATTTCAGGTTTGCCTTTTCCCCATGTGAGAACCCCAATCTTTCTTTTGCTCTCTCTAACGTACACAGGATTACACAGGATATAGGGCACAGAAACAGGCCATTCGGCCCAACCAGTCCATGCCGGCGTTTATGCTCCACTCGAGCCTCCTCCCGTCTTTCCTCATCTAACTCTATCAGCGTAACCCTCTATTCCCTGAAGGTATAATTACATTCCTAGCCCTTTCGGGCTACCCCAGATCAGGCGCATTCCCCAGACGTTCACCTTCAAATTAAGTTAGAGATAGCCGAATTATTCAAGACGCTTAAATGGGTCTAAAGGTTCAGACTATCTCTCCCTAAAGGAAAGGAACAACTGACGATGTTACCGTCCTTCAGATAGCACTTTTAATAAGCTTAACTAGACTGTAACCTTCCGGATATTATAAGGGTCCGGAATACCCCCCAGAACTCTGCAACTCTTCACCAAAGAATATACAGAGATTTGAGTTTGTGAGTTTTATACAGAAATATTAATTTGAGACAATTCTAAAAATATATAGATTTATTAAAGAACCGACATGTAGTTAACAGCTGGTGAGTCCATCGCAACATTACAGTCCAAAAACAAATAGCTTACATTTCTTCTTTCTCAGAGATCCTTATTTTCAAGTCTTAACTTTGTTACATTTCTAGTTTTCTTACTTATTTCTAAATCCAGAACATCCACCAAAATCAAATAATAGTACCTCTTTGATTACCCGGGACTCAAAGTTAAAGACTTAGAGTTGCCTCTGAAGAGTTGAGAAACGCTTTGCCCATTCAGCGAGTTCTACCTTTCTGTTGAAAAGGTCTATGTTTTATGCTCTTTTTGCAGTGGTTTATTCTTTGAAGTTTCTACTGATGTAAGCTAATTGTCTTTATTGATACCTCTGCTGAATGCTTTCTATCTTACTGTCAATTCAACTATTGCATGCATAATTATGTCTCTACGTTTAGGTGTTTCAAAAACCATCATAAAAACAATGACAGCAATGAATTCTGTTTGATGCCATTCTTATCAAAGATTTTCCATTTCATTCTGAATATTGGCTTTACTGGTTTTAGCAGACGTTGTGACTCCATGGTGATCCAAGTTTAATACAAACAATGTGATTGCTTGGTGTCATCTATTGAAGTCATATCTTCAAAGTCTTGTTGGTATGGTTTTTACTATGTATAAATCAAAACCACTTTAACTGAATGTTTCATGCATTTCTTGCTATCTCAATTGGTTGCATATTTAATCTTATGTTTCCTGTCATCTAAGTTTAACATAAAAACTATTTGACCAGCAGGTGTTTCTTTTACTTGATATCATCCTTTCAAAGGCACATGGTTCTTTTAATGTTTGTGTTTCTGTTCCAACGTGTTAGTTTATAACACCTCACTTGGGTCTTTTCATTGTGTTGGTTGCTAACCGTAGACCTTTCGGAAGCACCAATGGTTTCCTTCAATCTTTCGTTGTTTTAGTATTTTTAACTAATTCCCATTTCAAAGCTTGTGTTTTTTTACAACTTTGTTTAACAACTGATCTTATCTCAGAAGCCTGTATTTCTGTTTACAGCTTACGTCTCTGAGGTTTTTTAGATTTTTAAACCCAGTTTCTTATTAATATCTTAATATTGGCTTATTGCTTCACATCCCTTCTCCCTCATATGCTTGTCCAGCCTCCCCTTAAATACTATTCGCCTCGACCATTCCCTGTGGTAGCGAGTTCCACATTCTCGCCACTCTCTGGGTAAAGAAGTTTCTCCTGAATTCCCTATTGGATTTCTTGGTGACTATCTTATATTGATGGCCTCTAGTTATGCTCTTCCCCACAAGTGGAAACACTCTCTCTGTATCCACTCTATCAAAACCTTTCATAATTTTAAAGACCTCTATTAGGTCACCCCTCAGCCTTCGTATTTCAAGAGAAAAGAGACCCAGCCTGTTCATCCTTTCCTGATAGGTACACCCTCGCATTTCTGGTATCATCCTTGTAAATCTTCTCCGCACCCTCTCCAGTGCCTCTATATCCTTTCTATAATATGGCGACCAGAACTGTACGCAGTGCTCCAAGTGTGGTCTAACCAAGGTTCGATACAGGTTCAGCATAACCTCCCTACTTTTCAATTCTATCCCTCTAGAAATAAACCCCGGTGCTTGGTTTGCATTTTTATGGCCTTGCTAACCTGCGTCGCAACTTTTAGTGATTTGTGTATTTGTACTCCGAGATCCCTTTGTTCCTCTACCCCACCCAGACTCGCACCCTCCAAGTGATAAGTGACCTCCCTATTCTTCCTACCAAAATGTAACACCTCACATTTATCTGTGTTGAACTTCATTTGCCAATTATATGCCCATTCTGCAGGTTTATTAATGTCCTCCTGTAATTTGTCGCAGTCCTCCTCAGTATTGACTATTCCCCCCTCAATTTGGTGTCGTCCGCAAAGTGTGAATTTTAGTTTTCTCACTTCCTTGTTCACTCTCTGGGAGAATTCTACCTTTTGATTGGCTGCTTGGACAGCCTGCTGGTATCACAGCAGCTCGCACAAGGGGATCCCCGCTACGGTCAGCTGACGTGAACTGAAGCTCCGAAAACACAAAGTTCTTGACTCGCTGGGGGGGGGGGGGGCGTGATCCTTGTGTGGAGCGCGCCTCATTTCGTCATTGCCCGCGCATTCCATGGATACTGTGTGTTATTACTCCGATCTCGGTGTAGAACACAGCCACAGGGAGCGTGCGACTCAGGAACCAGATCCTGATCTCACTCTAGAACACAGCCAGAACACCGATCAATGCAGGAGCCAGGTCCTGATCTAACTTTAGAACACAGTTAGAACAGAGTAACTCAGGAGACATGCCCTGATCTCACTCTATAACACAGCTAGAACACAGAGTAACTCAGGAGCCAGGCCCTGATCTCATTCTAGAACACAGCTAGAACACAGAGCAATACAGGAGCCAGGTCCCGAACCCACTCTGGAACACAGTTGGAACTGTGTAACTCGGGAGACAGGTCCTGGTCTCACTCTAGAACACAGAGTAACTCGGGATCCAGGTCCTGATCACACTCTAGAACACAGCTAGAATGCAGATTAACTCTGGAGCCAGGTCCTGATCTCACTTTAGAACACAGTTAGAACAGAGTAACTCAGGAGCCAGGTCCTGATCTCTCTCTAGAACACAGCTACAACACGGAGTAACTCAGAATCCAGGTCCTGATCTCACTCTAGAACACAGCTGGAACGCAGATTAACTCAGGAGCCAGGTACTGATCTCACTCTAGAACACAGTTAGAACAGAGTAACTCAGGAGCCAGGTCCTCATCTCACTCTAGAACACAGCTAGAATGCAGAGCAACGCAGGAGCCATGTCCCGATCCCACTCTAGAACACAGTTAGAACAGAGTAACTCAGGAGACAGGCCCTGATCTCACTCTAGAACACAGTCTCGGGGACAGTGTTAATACGATCAGATCCCGATCTCACTCTAGAACACAGCCTCAGGGACAGTGTTAATACGAGTCAGGTCCCAATCTCATTCTAGAAAACAGCCTCAGGGACAGTGTTAATACGAGTCAGGTCCCGATCTCACTCTAGAACACAGCCCCAGGGACAGTGTTAATACGAGTCAGGTCCCGATCTCACTCTAGAACACAGCCTCAGGGACAGTGTTAATATGAGCCAGGTCCCGATCTCACTCTAGATCACGGTGTCAGGGACAGTGTTAATACGAGCCAGGACCCGATCTCACTCTAGAACACAGCCTCAGGGACAGTGTTAATACGAGTCAGGTCCTGATCTCACTCTAGAACACAGCCCCGGGGGGAGTGTTAATACGAGTCAGGTCCCGATCTCACTCTGGAACACAGCCTCAGGGACAGTGTTAATGCGAGTCAGGTCCCAATCTCACTCTAGAACACAGCCCCGGGGACAGTGTTAATATGAGTCAGGTCCTGATCTCACTCTAGAACACAGCCTCAGGGACAGTGTTAATACGAGTCAGGTCCCAATCTCACTCTAGAACACAGCCTCAAGCACTTGGGAGGCACCTGGCAGCCCTGGATCTGAGCTCCAGAAAGGGACAGGAGCGGAGGGGGAGAATTGTGTGAAGGTGAGCAGGAACAAGTGAGAGCTCCTAACTCGAGCACCGGAACGATCGACGGGGCACAGAATTTACAAGGACACGGAGGCGGAGCAGCAGGCACACTTGGTGTTTTATTCAAAGACTGCAAGTGAGCGTAAAGAGACAGATCCACATCTTTCCAACAATCCCCATCGTCCCAAGAGCAGCATCGCGATAAAGAGGACAGTTTTGCAGGGAGGGCTCCCAGCTTGGAGGCTCCCCGGTCGGAAGCTCGCATCGCAGGATCGGCAAGAGGTGTTAAGGGGGTTCCATCGAAAGCGGTGAGCGGCGTGAGGGCTCCGTCCCTTCCCGACAGCCTGGAAACGTGACACGAGATCTGCAGCAACCCCCCAAAATACCTCGTCGTTTCGGCCGAGGCCGTTTCGGGGTTGGATGGCGGGCGGCGTGGTAGCAACCCCATCCCGTCGCGGTTTCCCACGATGATACAGCGGAGCGCCGCATCGCGGCTCGGAGGGAATCCCAAGTTCTCCAGGGTAAGGAGCCACTGGGATCTTCCTCGCTCGGTAGTTGAACAGTCGGGGAGTCCGGGAAATCAAATCGCTTGGCCGGTTAAGCCGGTGAAAATCCCCGTAGGTGGGACAAACTAATGCAGGGCTGAGCAAAACCAGGAGAGTCCGAGAGGCCTCAGGCCCCACCACGCGCCGATGCAGCCCGCGCGTCTCAAACAGGTGCACGCTAAGTGGTGAGGAACGGTGGGGAGGGGAGCGGAAAACCGCGTCAGTCGGTCATTCGCAGGGCTGGGAGTGTTTAGCGGGGGTTGCGGTAGGGAGAGAAGGGGAGTCCCTCTCCAAGTGGGGGCGGGTGGAAGAATCGTAAACCCGTTAACGGAACGAGCGGAGGAAATCTCGCCCCTCCCGCCGGGTACGCGGCGGGGCCCCGTTTAGTAGACGCGAGGGGCAGAGAGCGGGGCGGACTGGCGATGGCCAGGAGCGTTGGGGGAGAGGAGGAGCGTTGGGGGAGAGGTGGAGCGTTGGGGGAGAGGAGGACCGTTGGGGCAGAGGTGGAGCGTTGGGGGAGAGGAGGACCGTTGGGGGAGAGGAGGACCGTTGGGGGAGAGGAGGAGCGTTGGGGGAGAGGAGGAGCGTTGGGGGAGAGGAGGAGCGTTGGGGGAGAGGTGGAGCGTTGGGGGAGAGGTGGACCGTTGGGGGAGAGGAGGACCGTTGGCCGGGGAGGGTGAGGTCTGAGCGGTGAGCGGTTTGCGGTTCATCAGCGGCAGGTACAGTAGTAGGAGGTAATGGAGTTGTCCCAATTGCCAAAGAGGCCCTTGCCCACCTCCTCCAGGCGGTACTGGATGCCCGTGCGGAACGTGTGCTGTTTGCCGCGCTTGTTGATCTTGTTCCAGACGGTCAGCTCGCAGCGAGGTCCCACCACCAGGGAGGAGACCCTGTCGTTCCAGAATCGCCCGATCCAGGGCACATCCGCCGGGCTCCTGATGTCGAAGTAGCCTCCGCCGCAGCACTGGTCGTAGAGGACATCGGCGTCCGCGAAGAATCGGACGCAGACCCTCTCACCGTTCTCGTCCTTCAGGGTGGAGGGCTCCGGGCACATGGCGTAGGTGCCCGCCAGGAGCAGGGTCATCACGATCAGCTGGACTCCGTCCATGCTTTTGTTTCACCAGGGGGGCCGAGCTGGAAGAGGTTTCCAGGAGAGCCGAGTGAGACGCTCTCAGAACCGCCTGGGTTATATACTCGAGCGCTCGGGCCTTATCTCTCTGCTAGCTTCGTTAATGATCGACCAACCCAGTCATTCCAGGTGGAAAAACTTGCGATTCTGACCTTGCGTTAAGGCAAGGGTCCCGACCTCCTTGTGGCTGGGAAATGAGCTCCAATGCACAGCAGCCTCGGGGTTAATGGACGGCGATAATGAGGAGGTTTCAGGGCCATCGGAACAGCTGCTGATACTACAGAGCTCCCAGATTGATGGCGACAGTGTAGAGGGAGCTTTACTCTGTATCTAACCCGTGCTGTACCTGCCCTGGGAGTGTTTGATGGGACAGTGTAGAGGGAGCTTTACTCTGTATCTAACCCGTGCTGTACCTGCCCTGGGAGTGTTTGATGGGGACAGTGTAGAGGGAGCTTTACTCTGTATCTAACCCGTGCTGTACCTGCCCTGGGAGTGTTTGATGGGGACAGTGTAGAGGGAGCTTTACTCTGTATCTAACCCGTGCTGTACCTGCCCTGGGGGTGTTTGATGGGGACAGTGTAGAGGGAGCTTTACTCTGTATCTAACCCATGCTGTAACTGCCCTGGGAGTGTTTGATGGGGACAGTGTAGAGGGAGCTTTACTCTGTATCTAACCCGTGCTGTACCTGCCCTGGGAGTGTTTGATGGGGACAGTGTAGAGGGAGCTTTACTCTGGATCTAACCCGTGCTGTACCTGCTCTGGGAGTGTTTGATGGGGACAGTGTAGAGGGAGTTTTACTCTGAATGTAACCCGTGCTGTACCTGCCCTGGGAGTGTTTGATGGGGACAGTGTAGAGGGAGCTTTACTCTGTATCTAACCCGTGCTGTACCGGCCCTGGGAGTGTTTGATGGGACAGTGTAGAGGGAGCTTTACTCTGTATCTAACCCGTGCTGTACCTGCCCTGGGAGTGTTTGATGGCGACAGTGTAGAGGGAGCTTTACTCTGTATCTAACCTGTGCTGTACCTGCCCTGGGAGTGTTTGATGGGACAGTGTAGAGTGAGATTTACTCTGTATCTAACCCATGGGTGGGCGTGTGTGCTGTGAGGAGGATGCCGAGAAACTCCAGTATGATTTGGACAGGTTGGGTGATTGGGCAGATGCATGGCAGATGCAGTATAATGTGGATAAATGCGAGGTTATCCACTGTGGTGGCAAAAACAGGAAGGCAGGTTATTATCTGAACGGCAATAGATTGGGAGAAGGGGAAGTGCAACGAGACCTGGGTGTCCTTGTGCACCAGTCGCTGACGGTAAGCATGCAGGTGCAGCAGGCGGTTAAGAAGGCAAATGGTATGTTGGCCTTCGTAGCGAGAGGGTTTGAGTACAGGAACAAGGATGTCTTGCTGCAGTTGTACAGGGCCTTGGTGAGACCACACCTTGAGTATTGTCATAGAGTTACACAGCACAGAAAGAGGCCCTTCGGCCCATCGTGTCCGCGCCGGCCATCAAGCCCTGTCTATTCTAATCCCATTTTCCAGCACTTGGTCCGTAGCCTTGTATGCTATGGCGTTTCAATTGCTCATCTAAGTGCTTCTTGAATGTTGTGAGGGTTCCTGCCTCTACCACCCTTTCAGGCAGTGAGTTCCAGATTCCAACCACCCTCTGGGTGAAAAAGTTTTTCCTCAAATCCCCTCTAAACCTCCTGCCCCTTACCTTGAAACTATGCCCCCTTGTTATTGACCCCTCTACTAAGGGGAAAAGTTCTTTTCTATCTACCCTATCTATGCCCCTCATAATTCTGTACACCTCAATCAGGTCTCCCCCTCAGCCTTCTCTGCTCCAAGGAAAACAACCCCAGCCTGTCCAGTCTCTCTTCATAGCTGAAGCGCGCCAGCCTAGGTAACATCCTGATGAACCTCCTCTGCACCCTCTCCAATGCAATCACATCCCTCCTATAGTGTGGTGACCAGAACTGCACACAGTACTCCAGCTGTGGCCTAACTAGTGTTTTGTACAGCTCCATCATAACCTCCCTGCTCTTATATTCTATGCCTCGGCTAATGAAGGCAAGAATCCCATATGCCTTTTTAACCACCTTATCCACCTGTTCTGCTGCCTTCAAGGATCTATGTACATGCACACCTTCCTAGGGTCCTACCATTCATTGTGTATTCCCTTGTCTTGTTAGTCCGTCCAAAATGCATCACCTCACACTTTTCAGGGTTAAATTCCATTTGCCACTGTTCCGCCCATCTGACCAGCCCATCGATATCATCCTGTAGCCAGAGGCTTCCCGCCTCGCTATTTACCACCCCACCAATTTTTGTGTCATCTGCGAACTTACTGATCATACCTTTTACATTCACATCCAAATCATTAATGTAGACCACAAACAGCAAGGGACCCAGCACCGATCCCTGCAGTACCCCACTGGACACAGGCTTCCAGTCACAAAAACAACCTTCAACCATCACCCTCTGCCTTCTGCCACTAAGCCAGTTTTGGATCCAATATGCCAAGGCACCCTGGATCCCATGGGCTCTTACCTTCCTGACCAGTCTCCTATGCGGGACTTTATCGAAGGCCTTACTGAAATCCATGTAAACCACATCCACTGCATTACCCTCATTCACACACCTAGTCACCCCCTCGAAAAATTCAATCAAATTGGTCAGACATGATCTTCCCTTGACAAAGCCATGCTGACTATCCCTAATTAATCCCTGCCTCTCCAAGTGGAGACTAATTCTGTCCCTCAGAATTTTTTCCAATAATTTCCCTACCACTGATGTTAGGCTCACTGGCCTGTAATTCCCTGGCTTATCCCTACTACCCTTCTTGAATAATGGTACTACATTAGCTGTTCTCCAGTCCTCTGGCACCTCCCCTGTGGCCAGAGAGGTTCTGAAAATTTGTGTCAGAACCCCTGCAATCTCCTCATTTGCCTCACATAGCAGCCTGGGATACATCTCGTCCGGGCCTGGGGATTTATCCACTTTTAAGCCTGCTAAAACCACTAGTACCTCCTCCCTCTCGATGCTAATATGTTCAAGTATATCACAATCCCCCTGCCTGATTTCTATGTCCACATCGTCCTTCTCCATAGTGAACACAGATGCAAAAAATTCATTTAAAACCTGTGGTAAACCACTGTTGTTAGTATTGTTGTTCACCACTGTTGTTAGTACTGTTGTTCACTGTTAGTACTGTTGTTCACTCTTGCATATTGTTGTACTTGTCTGTGCATGCCTCAGCTGACTCCGCCCCTGGCTCCACCCTCATGGCTGGGTATAAAGGTCGCTGCTCGGCAGCCCCCGGCCCTTTTGGATACCAGGCAACCACAAGAGGCATGCTCTGTTCTTTGGTAATAAAAGCCTGTTTATTACTTTCTCAATATCCAGTCTTTTGTAGCAATTGATAGTGCATCAATTTTATTACCAAAGTTAAATGTTGGCTGCGAATGCTGATCAACCGATGGCGCAAAACGTTGAGCAGCAGGCGCTGCTGCTAGCCCTCAGACCAACATGCCTGGACCTAGACCCCCAAGAAGCGGGCTCGTCGACTAAATTCGCACAATGGCTGCGTTGCTTTGAGGCGTATCTGGAAGCCTCGACCGTGACTCTTGATGAAAATAAACTGAAAATCCTGGCCTCGAAGGTGAGCCACCAAGTCTATACTTTAATCCAAGATGCGACGACCTACGCGGCGGCTATCGACCTACTGAAAGGGCAGTATGCACGCCCGGTTAACACGGTCTATGCCAGGCACCTTTTAAGATCTCGCAGACAGCAGCCCGGGGAATCGGTGGAGGCCTTCCTACGGGCACTGCGGGTACTCGGACGCGGCTGCGACTGCAAGGAAGTATCGGCCGCGGCACATGCGGAGGGACTGATACGAGACACTTTCGTTGCGGGTCTAAGGTCCGACTACTCCCGGCAGAGGCTGCTGGAGAAGGGTGAAATAGACCTGACAAAGGCAGTGTCCCTCGCGCTCTCGCTCGATGCGGCCCACAGAAATATGGACGCTTTCCCCCCTAATCGCCCCGCGCCGTGGACGCCGCAATCTTGGGCCATGGGACCGCCACCTCCGACTGCTGCAGCGATGTCCAAGGCACAAAAATGCTATTTTTGTGGCCAAGCTAAACACCCTAGAGCACGCTGCCCCGCGAAGAATGCTACCTGCTCCGGCTGCGGGAAGAAAGGTCACTACGTTAGCGCCTACAAAGGGAAGACCGCTAACGCCAGCAGCGCCGCGTGCGAACCGTGGGCGCAGCCATCTTGCCCGCCATCTTGGGCTCCCCCAGCCGCGTGGGGATCGGGACCGTCGGCGCCGCCATTTTGTCCGCCATCTTGGACGCCTCCGACTTCGGTTACAGGGGACCCGGACTCCACCACCGCCTCATCGGACGACCGCATCGACGCGCTTGAACGTACGCTGGCTTCCGTGACGCTGGATCAATCTCTCCCGCATCAACTGTCCAGGTCCATGATGGACATTACGGTAAACGGCCGCGCCACTACCTGCCTTTTTGACAGCGGGAGCACGGAGAGTTTTATACACCCCGACACGGTGCGCAGTTACTCTCTCCCGGTCCTGCCGACGCGTCATCACATCTCTATGGCTTCCAAAGCCCAGTCAGCGGAAGTCGGTGGCTACTGTATGGTGACTCTTTCAGTGCGGGGTACTGAATACAAAAATTTTAAACTTCTGGTCCTGCCCGATCTCTGCGCTGCCGTCCTACTGGGGTTGGATTTTCAGTGCCACCTTAAGAGTGTCACTTTAGCGTACGGTGGACCCCTCCCCCCTCTCACGGTCTGCAGCCAGCAGTTTTTAAATCGCCCACCGCGCGCCATTTGCAGCCTCTCCACCCTTAAAGTCTCCCCCCCCCTCCTTGTTCGCTAACCTCACCCGCGACTGTAAGCCCATCGCTACCAAAAGTAGGCGTTACAGTGCCGGGGATAGGGGTTTCATTAAATCCGAGGTAGCGAGACTCCTGAAGGAAGGGATTATCGAGAGCAGCAATAGCCCATGGCGAGCACAAGTGGTGGTGGTGAAGACTGGCGGAAAACAGCGCCTAGTTATTGACTACAGCCAGACGATCAATCGCTACACCCAGTTGGATGCATACCCACTCCCCCGCATATCTGACATGGTCAATCAGATAGCACAATACCAGGTGTTCTCGACGATTGATCTGAAGTCGGCATACCACCAGCTCCCCATCAGGGCTGAGGACCGCCAGTACACAGCTTTTGAAGCTGACGGTCGGCTCTATCACTTTCTCAGAGTTCCCTTCGGCGTCACCAACGGAGTTTCTGTCTTCCAACGGGAGATGGACCGGATGGTTGACCAGAACGCGCTCCAGGCCACTTTCCCATGTCTAGACAACGTCACCATCTGCGGCCACGACCAGCAGGACCACGACGTTAATCTAGAGAAATTCCTCCGGACGGCCCAGCGGCTGAATCTCACATACAACAAAGACAAATGTATGTTTCGTACTAAGCGCCTTGCTATTCTTGGCTGCGTAGTGGAGAACGGAGTCATCGGCCCCGACCCCGACAGAATGCGCCCTCTTATGGAGCTCCCCCTCCCCCACTGCCAGAAAGCACTGAAGAGATGCCTGGGGTTTTTCTCTTACTATGCTCAGTGGGTGCCCAACTATGCGGATAAAGCCCGACCCCTCATCAAGTCCACCTCCTTCCCCCTGACAGCAGAGGCCTGTGCAGCCTTCACTCTCATAAAAAGCAATATTGCGAAGGCCACAATGCACGCTGTGGATGAGTCCCTCCCTTTTCAAGTGGAGAGCGATGCATCCGACTTTGCCCTAGCTGCAACCCTTAACCAGGCGGGGAGACCCGTGGCCTTTTTCTCAAGGACCCTCCAGGGCCCCGAGATTCGACACTCCTCTGTCGAAAAGGAGGCCCAGGCCATTGTGGAAGCCGTGCGACATTGGCGGCATTACCTGGCCGGAAAACGATTTACCCTGCTCACTGACCAGCGTTCAGTGGCTTTTATGTTTCATAATAAGCAGCGGGGCAAAATCAAGAATGACAAGATATTAAGGTGGAGAATCGAACTCGCCACCTACAATTACGATATCTTGTACCGGCCCGGGAAACTCAACGAGCCCCCAGATGCCCTATCACGTGGTACATGCGCCAACGCGCAGGTTGATAGATTACAGACCCTCCACAATGACCTCTGCCACCCGGGGGTCACCAGGTTCTTCCATTTTATCAAATCCCGTAACCTGCCGTACTCCATCGAGGAGGTCAGGACCATGACCAGGAACTGCCAGATCTGTGCCGAGTGCAAGCCGCATTTTTATAGGCCAGACAGAGCGAGCCTGATCAAAGCCACGCGCCCCTTCGAGCGGCTGAGCATCGATTTTAAAGGGCCCCTCCCCTCCTCTGACCGCAATGTGTACTTCCTCAATATAATTGATGAGTACTCCCGTTTCCCGTTTGCCATCCCTTGCTCGGACATGACCAGTACCACGGTCATTAAATGTCTGAATGACCTCTTCGCATTGTTCGGTTTCCCTAGCTATATCCATAGCGACAGGGGCTCATCTTTTATGAGCGACGAACTTCGGCAGTACCTGCTCGCGAGAGGCATTGCTACAAGCAGAACCACCAGCTACAACCCCCGGGGTAACGGCCAGGTGGAAAGGGAGAATGCAACAGTCTGGAAGGCAGTCCTTTTAAACTTAAAATCTAAGGGCCTTCCGACCTCCCGCTGGCAGGAGGTCCTCCCTGCGGCGCTCCATTCCATTCGGTCGCTGCTCTGTACACCCACCAATGCCACTCCTCACGAGAGAATGTTCTCCTTCCCCAGGAAATCCACGTCGGGGATTTCGCTACCAACATGGCTGACTTCTCCAGGACCCGTCCTACTGCGGAAGCACGTGAGGACCCATAAGGCGGACCCCCTGGTCGAGAGGGTGAGCCTCCTCCACGCCAACCCGCAGTATGCTTACGTGGTGTACCCGGACGGGCGGGAGGACACAGTCTCCATTCGAGACCTCGCACCTGCGGGTGCTCCTGAAACACCCTCTTCGCCACCCACCGCTACTCCTGCCTACCCCCAGGACACAGTCCCCGCACGAGACCTCGCACCTTCGGGTGCCTCTGAGAGACCACCATCGCTACCTCCCATTACCCATGCTCTGACCCCTGTAGACGGCATGCAGCAGCCCCAGGGTCCGCTACCTGCTACACCTCCTCTGAACGAGACACCGGGTTCAACGTTGGATGCTGCACCATCACCGCCGCTGCTGCGACGCTCAGGACGGCTTACAAGGCCTCCTGATAGACTTCAGTACACGAATTTTTAGTGCACTTCACCCCGCCGGACTCAATTCTAAACAAGGGGTGAATGTGGTAAACCACTGTTGTTAGTATTGTTGTTCACCACTGTTGTTAGTACTGTTGTTCACTCTTGCATATTGTTGTACTTGTCTGTGCATGCCTCAGCTGACTCCGCCCCTGGCTCCACCCTCATGGCTGGGTATAAAGGTCGCTGCTCGGCAGCCCCCGGCCCTTTTGGATACCAGGCAACCACAAGAGGCATGCTCTGTTCTTTGGTCATAAAAGCCTGTTTATTACTTTCTCAATATCCAGTCTTTTGTAGCAATTGATAGTGCATCAAAACCCCACCTACATCTTCTGGCTCCACACACAGTTTGCCACTTTGGTCCCTAATGGGCTCTACTCTTTCCCTAGTTATCCTCTTTGTAAAATCTGTGTGTTATATTGCAAATTATTACACAGACTACAAGAGTAAACTTTAACAGGACTTTACTATTCGAAGGTCAGGGCGAATCTGCCCAATCACTCATTACACAGCACTTATATACCGGTGTGGTCACCACCGGTATTACAGTATACCGCAGCCAAGATAAAGTAGTGCAACACCTAAAATAGTTCTCTTAAAGGTGGACGGTTACATACAATAGTTCTCTTAAAGGTAGAACGGTTACATACACTACAATCCTCCCTTTTTAGCTTACAACATACTTATTCCCCATTAAACATAACATCATAACATATATCCAACTTCATGTAAAAACAGTTCACAGATGTAGTCTCTGCGGAAAACAGTTCACAGATTCAGTCTCTGCGGAAAACAGTTCACAGATTCAGTCTCTGTGGAAAACAGTTCACAGATTCAGTCTCTGTGGAGGCACCTCCTGTGCTTCTTGACTCGGTCTGGACAACGCCTCGGTGGTGTAGCAGTTCCCTGTGGTGTAGTCGGTTCACTTTGCTGGGGTGACTCATCCAATAGTCCTTCACTGGACTTAACAGCTTGAACTTCCGTCACTTCTGAACCAGCATTGCTGACTTCTAAAAGCTTGAGTACCTTGGGAAGTTTTTCTACTTCCAAACTGATTTGACTCAGTTCAGAAGGACCACGTGCGTGACCTGGTAGAGGTGATAATGGTTCAGATGGATCATCTTCTGCTTCGTCTTTTCCTTTTCTGCTTCTTGGAGACTCTCTGGGCTCTGCTGTCAGCTGCCAGCTGCATGCACAGTTCCTCCTTCTCTTCCTCCTTTTTCCGTAGTAGCGCCACCATCTCCCGGTGTTCCTTAGACTTTTTGTGATTCTTCATGGTTTTTGCACTTTGGGAGTTTTCATCACAAGCTGGGCAGAACAGGTCATCGTAATATTCAGTGTCGTCCAACAGGTCATGGTAATATTCGGTGTCGTCCTGAGCTAGGCCAGCGAGAGGGTCTTCTATTTCCTCCATACCCAGCTGGACGTTAGCCAGCTTTTGTTCCAAATCCAGACATCTTTCCTGAAGAGACTTCTTCATGCGTTCAGCTTCATCCAGCTTTTTCTGGGCTTTCTGCAAGTCTTTTACTAATGACATCATTTGTGATTTCAATACTTCAACTTCATTCGGAGATTGATTGATCGGACTATTCAATCCCTCTACTGGAGCAGCTGTTTCAGCATTCTGTTGTTCTACATTGACGTGAGTCAGCTTACTTTTGGCATCCAAGGGCTGCTCTGCTGCAGTCTTCTCAGTCTGTGTTGCAACCTCAGCTATTTCAATAACTTTTGAGAGCTCCGAACCCCTTTCCATTGAAGATTGAAGCTCGTGTTCAAGTTCTTCCCATTTCAGAGTCTTGTCCCTCAGCATATGAAGGAGTTGGCTGACCGTTAACTCTTCTGACATCAGACGTTTCCCAGTATCGTCATCCTGTGTTTTTGACGGATAGGCTACAGGGCTGTTTGTAACCTTGCACTGGGGCCCCTTTGCTGCTTTTAATTCTCCATCATCTGCAGCCTCCACCATTCGAATTTCAACAAATGAATCGTCCGGTGATGCTGCACCCAACTTCAGTAGGAGCTCGGAATTCATGGCAACCAAATCAGCCTTTTCTGCCTGCAACCTGCTAACAAGCGCCTTCAGTTGCTGAACATCTTGCTCCACCAGATTAGAGCACGCACCTTCAGAAACCGAATCAGCTTTGATTCGTTTGGCCTCCTCGCGCAGACGGTTTGTGTGCTCCTGCTCCATTTTCTCCATCAGCTGCTTCTGTTGTCTTTCCAGATACTCCCACTCTGTGTCAAAGAACTTTTTCATTGCTTTCATCTCTTGCTCAAGACGGCAACTCAATTGTTCTAATTGCTGTTGTAATTTGAAATGGAGTTGAGTTCGAGCCCGGTGTTCCTCAGAATTGTGCATGTCTGTAGACTGGACAGACTCAGAATTCTCTGTCAAACTATGTTGTTGTTGTTCAGTGGAATTCTGTTCTGAAACTTTGTTCTCCTCTGAAGCATAAGCATTTATGCACTCCTTCGTTTTTCCAACATTAGTCTGCAAGTCCATTTTAGCCGTGTCTTTTGCACATGGGTTGGTCTTACCATCATCAGTTCCAGAGTCTGAGTTGATTGTCTTCACCGAGTTCTCACTCTTTATGGCTTTTAGGAAGTGCCAGTCCATATTTATTTTCTTGATCCACTCCCGTCCCAGAAGTGGTGGACCCCCCTCAGGTAGTACATATAAGTCCATTCCTTGGTGTTCTTTGCCCTTGTCTCTCACCTTGACTTTTATCTTTCCGATGGGGTATACTCTTCGCCCCGTGTATGTCTGCAATACAATCTTGGTATCTCTCAAGGGAATATGTGAGAATAGCCTCTTGTAGTCCTTTCGGTTTATGACTGTTAGGGCTGATCCTGTGTCCAATTCCATTTTCACTTGGACTCCGGCTATTTTGAGCGTGACCCAGATAATTTGTAGGTCAGCTTCCTTACTCTCATTGTGAATTCTCAGACTACCCAGTTCCTGGCTGTTGGAGTCTGAATCCGAATTCTGTTCATCTGAATTCTTCTCAGCCACCTTGTGTACCTTGCTGTACTTTTCCTGCGGTGACTTTTTTTTGTTGCTGGTCTTCTTTCCTGACCGGCATACTTTAGCTATGTGACCAAGCTTGCCACATTTTCTACATTCCTGGTTTTTAAACCAGCATTGGTTCTGGTCGTGTGTTGTCTTCCCACAACGATAACATTTCGTTGTACCCGAAGTCATTTGATCCACGCTGAGTACCGCTGCCTTCAGCTGCATTTCTGCAGTGCCTCTCGCTGCGGCTTCGTGCGATGCTGCAATAAGGACAGCCTTATCAAGTGTAAGATCGTTCTCTTCTAGCAGTCACTTTTGTGTTCCTTCCTTCGACAACCCGCACACGAACTTGTCTCTCAATGCCTCTGTCAGATTTTCCCCAAACTGACAGTATTTCGCTAATCTATGCAGTTCAACCAAGTATTCCGCGTTGCTTTCCTCTTTCCGTTGCGTTCTCGCATAAAATTTGAATCGTTCCGCCAACATCAGCGGTGTGGGGTTCAAATGATCCTTCAGGACAGCAACAATATTAGCGAAAGTCTGATCCGCCGGTTTAGCTGGTGATAGAAGATGCTTCAATAGCCCGTATGTCTTCGCCCCCATTGAGTTTAGTAAGGTTAGAGCTTTATCATCATCTGCTATTTTATTGGCCTCACACTATATCTCGATGCGTTCTACATACGTGGCCCAATCTTCCACCTCGGAATCGAAGTCGTTGATGTTACCATGCTTAGGCATCTTCACTATCTTTCTGAGAAACAACAACGAATTTGTTCGTTACTTTTTTTTTTCCAAAAATGGCGGTTTCCCGCGCTTGTCTTCTTCCCCGCCCACTTTCAAAATGGCGGTTTCCCGCTCCTGTCTTCTTCCCTGCCTACTGGCGGCTTCCCGCGTTTCTTCCCCTGGCGGGAGGGTAAGCTTTGCTCTCGGGCGACGACCGCTGGCTTTCGGGGTTCGCAGCCTGCGCGCCGGCTTCAGTGCGTTCCTTGTTCCCTTTTCTCGGCAGGGCAACCGGCGCTGGGGAGCGTTGGCGTTGGCGAACAGTTCCAGCCGCTGGGCGGAATCTCGCTCGGTCTCCCTCGCTCGGTCCCGTTCCCCCTCGCTCGGGCTCTGTCTCTCCCGCTCGCTCGGGCTCTGTCTCTCCCTCAGTGGCTTCCAATCGCGCCTCCCAGCCCTCTCGCAGTCCGGTCCTTTCCTCCCCCGGCTGCGGCTGAGTTCGCCGCGGTTTTATTTATTTATTATTTTTTTTATTTCTTCCCGCGCCTTACGATCCCGGTTGCAGCGCCTCGCGGCCTCGGTAGCTGCCCGGCCTTTTTCGCCGGTCGCTGTCGAGCTGTCTCACGACGCTGTTGTGTCTCCCAGCCCGCTTGTAGCCCGGTCTCTCACACCGGCTGCGTTCCCGCTTGTAGCCCGGTCTCTCACACCGGCTGTGTTCCCACTTGTACCGCGGCTTCCGTGCCCTACGCTGCCCCAGTCTCAGCGTCTCTGGCCCCGACTTCTGTCCGGCTCCTTTCCCCCGACCGTGGTCGAGTTCACCGCCCTTATCCTCCGTTTCTTTTTATTTCCCCCCTACTCACAGTCAACGTGGCCGACTTGCTTCTCGTGGCTGATCGTCTCACTCACCACCGTGACAGAAGGGACGATCACTGCCTGTTGCTGATGGAAGGCTTCGTATCTGAATTCTTCCTTCTTCCTTGCTCTGCAGACTCGAGTCTTCTCTCAGCAGAACGACGAGGGCGGATGCCTCTTCTCGACGCTCGTTAACTGCTTTGAATGTATCGCTGCCGCAGGGTAAGATCGAACTCGTCGCCACTGTAAAATCTGTGTGTTATATTGCAAATTATTACACAGACTACAAGAGTAAACTTTAACAGGACTTTACTATTCGAAGGTCAGGGCGAATCTGCCCAATCACTCATTACACAGCACTTATATACCGGTGTGGTCACCACCGGTATTACAGTATACCGCAGCCAAGATAAAGTAGTGCAACACCTAAAATAGTTCTCTTAAAGGTGGACGGTTACATACAATAGTTCTCTTAAAGGTAGAACGGTTACATACACTACACTCTTGCCCTTAATATACTTATAAAACACCTTGGGATTTTCCTTTATTTTGCTCGCCAGTGTTATTTCATGGCCCCTCCTCGCTCTCCTAATTTCTTTTTTAAGTATCCCCCTGCACTTTTTATACTCCTCTAGGGCTTCCTCTGTCTTTAGTCCTTTGTATCTGCCAAAAGCCCCCCTTTTTTTCCTAATCCATTCTCGTATATCCCTTGACATCCAAGGTTCCCTGGGCTTGTTGGTCCCACCCTTGACCTTTACGGGAACAGGTTGCCATTGTACTCTCTCAATTTCCTTTCTGAAAGACTCCAATTGCTCCGGTGCATTTTCCTTCAAGTAGCTGATCCCAGTCCATATTGGCCAGATCCTGCCTTATCATATTAAAATCGGCCTTCCCCCAATTTAGAACCTTTATTTCCGGTCCATCCTTGTCCTTTTCCATGACTACCTTAAATCTCACCGAATTATGGTCACTGTCACCAAAGTGCTCACCTACTAACACTTCTACCACTTGCCCGGCCACATTCCCTAGAATTAGGTCCAGTACCGCCCCCTCTCTTGTAGGACTTTCTGCATACTGGCTCAAAAGGCTCTCCTGGATGCACTTTAAGAATTCCGCACCCTCTAAGCCTTTCACACTCTGACTATCCCAGTTAATATTGGGGAAGTTGAAATCCCCCACTATAATTACCCTATTATTTGCACACTTCTCTGAGATTTGCCTACATATCTGTTCCTCTATCTCCCCCTGACTGTTTGGGGGCCTATAGTACACTCCCAGTAAAGTGCTTGCCCCCTTTCTGTTTTTAAGTTCAACCCATATGGCCTCATTAGAGGAACCTGTTAATATATCATCCCTCCTTACAGCAGTAATTGTCTCCTTAATTAATATTGCGACACCCCCTCCTCTTTTACCCCCCCCCCCCTCTGTCTCACCTGAAGATTCTATACCCCGGAATATTGAGCTGCCAGTCTTGCCCCTCCCTCAACCATGTCTCCGTGATAGCAATAATATCATACTCCCATGTGTTCATCAACACCTTCAGTTCATCCACCTTATTCGCAAGACTCCTTGCATTAAAATAAATGCCATTCAGCCTTGCCATACTCCCTTGTGCCATTACATATTTGTGCAGTTTTGGTCGCCTTATCTGAGGAAGGATGTTCTTGCCATGGAGGGAGTGCAGCGAAGATTCACCAGACTGATACCTGGGATGGCAGGAATGACGTATGAGGAGAGATTGGGTCGATTGGGCTTATACTCGCTGGAGTTTAGAAGAATGAGAGGGGATCTCATTGAAACTTATAAAATTCTAACAGGTCTGGACAGACTAGATGCAGGAAGGATGTTCCCGATGGCGGGGGAGTCCAGAACCAGGGGTCACAGTCTAAGGATAAGGGGTAGGCCATTTAGGACTGAGATGAGGAGGAATTTCTTCACCCAGAGAGTGGTGAACCTGTGGAATTCTCTACCACACAAGGCAGTGGAGGCCAATTCATTAAATATATTCAAGAGGGAGTTAGATCTATTTCTTAAGGCTAAAGGGATCAAGGGATATGGGGAGAAAGCAGGGACAGGGTACTGAGTTTGGATGATCAGCCATGATCTCATTGAATGGCGGAGCAGGCTCGAGGGGCCGAATGGCCGACTCCTGCTCCTACCTTCTATGTTTCCATCCTTCCTTAGGTAAGGAGACCAAAACTGCACACAGTACTCCAGGTGTGGTCTCACCAAGGCCCTGTATAACTGCAGTAAGACATCCTTGCTCCTGTACTCAAATCCTCTTGCAAGGAAGGCCAACATCATCATTTGCCTTCCTAACTGCTTGCTGCACCTGCATGTTTGCTTTCAGTGACTGGTGTACAAGTAAATTAAGATCTTGTAGATGGGATTTTAGTGCCATTTTACAATGTAACTCACCCCGAGATATACAGATTAATATAATGCACAGATTGTAAAGTACAGCATCATTTAATTCCGGGAAAAGTTCCACATTCCCATAAAATTTGACGTGATAAGGAGCACCAGAAATTTCCCCCAAACCTGACGGGTCACAAGAAATAGGAGCAGGAGGAGGCCATTCGGCCCCTCGAGCCTGCTCCGCCATTTAATGAGATCATGGCTGATCATCCAAATTCAGTACCCTGTCCCTGCCTTCTCCCCATACCCCTTGATCCCTTCAGCCTTAAGAAATATATCCAACTCCTTCTTGAATATATTTAATGAATTGGACTCAACTGCCTTGTGTGGTAGAGAATTCCACAGGTTCACCACTCTCTGGGTGAAGAAATTCCTCCTCATCTCAGTCTGAAATGGCCGACCCCTTATCCTGAGACTGTGACCCCTGGTTCTAGACTCTCCAGCCAGGGGGAAACAGCCTCTCAGCATCTACCCTG
The DNA here is from genome assembly GCF_052327205.1 of Somniosus microcephalus. Taxonomy (NCBI): domain Eukaryota; kingdom Metazoa; phylum Chordata; class Chondrichthyes; order Squaliformes; family Somniosidae; genus Somniosus; species Somniosus microcephalus. The sequence continues at coordinate 36,032,316 of NW_028225185.1, forward strand.
TCAATCCCCCTCAGAATCTTATATGTTTCAATGAGATCACCTCTTATGCTTCTAAATTCCAGAGAGTATCGGCCCAGTCTACACAATCTCTCATCATAGGACAATCCCCCCATCTCGGGAACCAGTCTAGTCCAGTCACTAAGCTCCAGGAGGATAACTCTGATCATCAGGGAGTGAGACCAGACTGAAGGATATTTAACATTGCACACAGTTCTGGTCTCCTTACATAAGGAAGGATATATTTGTCTTAGAGGAGTGCAACGAAGGTTCACCAGACTGATTTTTTAAAATTCGTTTTTGGAATACTGCATACAGTTCTGGTCTCCATATCACACTTGGAGCACTGTGCACAGTTCTGGTCTCCATATCACACTTGGAGCACTGTGCACAGTTCTGGTCTCCATATCACACTTGGAGCACTGTGCACAGACCTGGTCTCCATATCACACTTGGAGCACTGTGCACAGTTCTGGTCTCCATATCTCACTTGGAGCACTGTGCACAGTTCTGGTCTCCATATCACACTTGGAATACTGTGCACAGTTCTGGTCTCCATATCACACTTGGAGCACTGTGCACAGTTCTGGTCTCCATATCACACTTGGAGCACTGTGCACAGTTCTGGTCTCCATATCACACTTGGAGCAATGTGCACAGTTCTGGTCCCCATATCACACTTGGAGCACTGTGCACAGTTCTGGTCTCCATATCACACTTGGAATTCTGTGCACAGTTCTGGTCTCCATATCACACTTGGAGCACTGTGCACAGTTCTGGTCTCCATATCACACTTGGAACACTGTGCACAGTTCTGGTCTCCATATCACACTTGGAGCACTGTGCACAGTTCTAGTCTCCATGTCACACTTGGAACACTGTGCACAGTTCTGGTCTCCATATCACACTTGGAGCACTGTGTACAGTTCTGGTCTCCATATCACACTTGGAGCACTGTGCACAGTTCTGGTCTCCATATCACACTTGGAGCACTGTGCACAGTTCTGGTCTCCATATCACACTTGGAGCACTGTGCACAGTTCTGGTCTCCATATCACACTTGGAACACTGTGCACAGTTCTGGTCTCCATATCACACTTGGAGCACTGTGCACAGTTCTGGTCTCCATATCACACTTGGAGCACTGTGCACAGTTCTGGTCTCCATATCACACTTGGAGCACTGTGCACAGTTCTGGTCTCCATATCACACTTGGAGCACTGTGCACAGTTCTGGTCTCCATATCACACTTGGAGCACTGTGCACAGTTCTGGTCTCCATATCACACTTGGAGCACTGTGTACAGTTCTGGTCTCCATATCACACTTGGAGCACTGTGCACAGTTCTGGTCTCCATATCACACTTGGAGCACTGTGTACAGTTCTGGTCTCCATATCACACTTGGAGCACTGTGCACAGTTCTGGTCTCCATATCACACTTGGAGCACTGTGCACAGTTCTGGTCTCCATATCACACTTGGAGCACTGTGCACAGTTCTGGTCTCCATATCACACTTGGAGCACTGTGCACAGTTCTGGTCTCCATATCACACTTGGAGCACTGTGCACAGTTCTGGTCTCCATATCACACTTGGGGCACTGTGCACAGTTCTGGTCTCCATATCACACTTGGAGCACTGTGCACAGTTCTGGTCTCCATATCACACTTGGAGCACTGTGCACAGTTCTGGTCTCCATATCACACTTGGAGCACTGTGCACAGTTCTGGTCTCCATATCACACTTGGAGCACTGTGCACAGTTCTGGTCCCCATATCACACTTGGAGCACTGTGCACAGTTCTGGTCTCCATATCACACTTGGAGCACTGTGCACAGTTCTGGTCTCCATATCACACTTGGGGCACTGTGCACAGTTCTGGTCTCCATATCACACTTGGAGCACTGTGCACAGTTCTGGTCTCCATATCACACTTGGAACACTGTGCACAGTTCTGGTCTCCATATCACACTTGGAGCACTGTGCACAGTTCTGGTCTCCATATCACACTTGGAGCACTGTGCACAGTTCTGGTCTCCATATCACACTTGGAGCACTGTGCACAGTTCTGGTCTCCATATCACACTTGGAGCACTGTGCACAGTTCTGGTCTCCGTATCACACGGAGCACTGTGCACAGTTCTGGTCCCCATATCACACTTGGAGCACTGTGCACAGTTCTGGTCCCCATATCACACTTGGAGCACTGTGCACAGTTCTGGTCTCCATATCACACTTGGAGCACTGTGCACAGTTCTGGTCTCCATATCACACTTGGAGCACTGTGCACAGTTCTGGTCTCCATATCACACTTGGAGCACTGTGCACAGTTCTGGTCTCCATATCACATGGAGCACTGTGCACAGTTCTGGTCTCCATATCACACTTTGAGCACTGTGTACAGTTCTGGTCTCCATATCACACTTGGAGCACTGTGCACAGTTCTGGTCTCCATATCACACTTGGAGCACTGTGCACAGTTCTGGTCTCCATATCACACCTGGAATACTGTGCACAGTTCTGGTCTCCATATCACACTTGGAGCACTGTGCACAGTTCTGGTCTCCATAGTATAAAAAGGATATAGAGGCACTGGGGAAGGTGCAAAAAAGATTTTACAAGGATGATACCTGAACTAAGAGGTTCGAACTCTCAGGAATGATTGAACAGGCTGGGGCACTTTTCTCTAGAAAAGAGAAGGCCGAGGGGTGACCCGATAGAAGTCTTTAAGATTATGAAGGGGTTTCGATAGGGTAGACGTAGAGAAGATGTCTCCACTTGTGGGGGAGACCAGAACTAGGGGCCGTCAATATAAGAGAGTCACTAATAAATCCAATGGGGAATTCAGGAGAAACTTCTTTCCCCAGAGAGTGGTGAGAATGTGGAACTCGCTCCCACAGGGAGTGGTCGAGGCGAATAGCGTCGATGTATTTAAGGAGGAAGCTGGATAAACACACGAGGGAGAAAGGAATAGAAGGATATGGCGATGGGGGGAGATGAAGAGGGGGCGGGAGGAGGCTGGTGTGGAGCAGGAACACCGGCACGGAGCGGAGGGGCCGAATGGCCTGTTTCTGGGCTGTACGCTCGATGTCATTCTATTTCTGCCTCGCACTTTGTATGAACTCTTTCACGTTTGAAAAGGGGTTTTGCCATTCCTGTGATTGGTTTCGTGATTAAAGTGGAATTGTTCAGAATCAGTTTTAGCTTAGACTCTCTGTAAGCTTCCCAAATTATATTTTTAAAGCTCTTTCTAAGCTGAAGATCGGAAGGCCTAATTTTAATCAATTTCCAATGTATAACGGTTAAAAGCACAGCAAATGACTCTGTGGTTTGTTGGGTAAAAAGGCAGAGAAACAGCTCCACCCAGTGGCTTAGCAGATAAGTAAAGCTCCCTCTACACTGTCCCCATCAAACACTCCCAGGGCAGGTACAGCACGGGTTAGATACAGAGTAAAGCTCCCTCTGCACTGTCCCATCAAACACTCCCAGGGCAGGTACAGCACGGGTTAGATACAGAGTAAAGCTTCCTCTACACTGTCCCATCAAACACTCCCAGGGCAGGTACAGCACAGGTTAGATACAGAGTAAAGCTCCCTCTACACTGTCCCATCAAACACTCCCAGGGCAGGTACAGCACGGGTTAGATACAGAGTAAAGCTCACTCTACACTGTCCCATCAAACACTCCCAGGGCAGGTACAGCACGGGTTAGATACAGAGTAAAGCTCCCTCTACACTGTCCCCATCAAACACTCCCAGGGCAGGTACAGCACGGGTTAGATACAGAGTAAAGCTCCCTCTACACTGCCCCATCATACACTCCCAGGGCAGGTACAGCACAGGTTAGATACAGAGTAAAGCTTCCTCTACACTGTCCCCATCAAACACTCCCAGGGCAGGTACAGCACAGGTTAGATACAGAGTAAAGCTTCCTCTACACTGTCTCCATCAAACACTCCCAGGGCAGGTACAGCACGGGTTAGATACAGAGTAAAGCTTCCTCTACACTGTCCCCATCAAACACTCCCAGGGCAGGTACAGCACGGGTTAGATACAGAGTAAACCTCCCTCTACACTGCCCCATCAAACACTCCCAGGGCAGGTACAGCACGGGTTAGATACAGAGTAAAGCTCCCTCTACACTGCCTCATCAAACAATCCCAGGGCAGGTACAGCACGGGTTAGATACAGAGTAAAGCTCCCTCTACACTGTCCCATCAAACACTCCCAGGGCAGGTACAGCACAGGTTAGATACAGAGTAAAGCTCCCTCTACACTGTCCCATCAAACACTCCCAGGGCAGGTACAGCACGGGTTAGATACAGAGTAAAGCTCACTCTACACTGTCCCATCAAACACTCCCAGGGCAGGTACAGCACGGGTTAGATACAGAGTAAAGCTCCCTCTACACTGTCCCCATCAAACACTCCCAGGGCAGGTACAGCACGGGTTAGATACAGAGTAAAGCTCCCTCTACACTGCCCCATCATACACTCCCAGGGCAGGTACAGCACAGGTTAGATACAGAGTAAAGCTTCCTCTACACTGTCCCCATCAAACACTCCCAGGGCAGGTACAGCACAGGTTAGATACAGAGTAAAGCTTCCTCTACACTGTCTCCATCAAACACTCCCAGGGCAGGTACAGCACGGGTTAGATACAGAGTAAAGCTTCCTCTACACTGTCTCCATCAAACACTCCCAGGGCAGGTACAGCACGGGTTAGATACAGAGTAAAGCTCCCTCTACACTGTCCCATCAAACACTCCCAGGGCAGGTACAGCACAGGTTAGATGCAGAGTAAAGCTCCCTCTACACTGTCTCCATCAAACACTCCCAGGGCAGGTACAGCACGGGTTAGATACAGAGTAAAGCTCCCTCTACACTGCCCCATCAAACACTCCCAGGGCAGGTACAGCACGGGTTAGATACAGAGTAAAGCTCCCTCTACACTGTCCCCATCAAACACTCCCAGGGCAGGTACAGCACGGGTTAGATACAGAGTAAAGCTCCCTCTACACTGTCCCATCAAACACTCCCAGGGCAGGTACAGCACAGGTTAGATACAGAGTAAAGCTCCCTCTACACTGTCCCATCAAACACTCCCAGGGCAGGTACAGCACGGGTTAGATACAGAGTAAAGCTCCCTCTACACTGTCCCATCAAACACTCCCAGGGCAGGTACAGCACGGGTTAGATACAGAGTAAAGCTCCCTCTGCACTGTCCCCATCAAACACTCCCAGGGCAGGTACAGCACGGGTTAGATACAGAGTAAAGCTCCCTCTACACTGTCCCCATCAAACACTCCCAGGGCAGGTGCAGCACGGGTTAGATACAGAGTAAAGCTCCCTCTGCACTGTCCCCATCAAACACTCCCAGGGCAGGTACAGCACGGGTTAGATACAGAGTAAAGCTTCCTCTACACTGTCCCCATCAAACACTCCCAGGGCAGGTACAGCACGGGTTAGATACAGAGTAAAGCTTCCTCTACACTGTCCCCATCAAACACTCCCAGGGCAGGTACAGCACGGGTTAGATACAGAGTAAAGCTCCCTCTACACTGTCCCATCAAACACTCCCAGGGCAGGTACAGCACGGGTTAGATACAGAGTAAAGCTCCCTCTACACTGTCCCCATCAAACACTCCCAGGGCAGGTACAGCACAGGTTAGGTACAGAGTAAAGCTCCCTCTGCACTGTCCCCATCAAACACTCCCAGGGCAGGTACAGCACGGGTTAGATACAGAGTAAAGCTTCCTCTACACTGTCCCCATCAAACACTCCCAGGGCAGGTACAGCACGGGTTAGATACAGAGTAAAGCTCCCTCTACACTGTCCCCATCAAACACTTCCAGGGCAGGTACAGCATGGGTTAGATACAGAGTAAAGCTCCCTCTACACTGTCCCCATCAAACACTCCCAGGGCAGGTACAGCACGGGTTAGATACAGAGTAAAGCTCCCTCTACACTGTCCCATCAAACACTCCCAGGGCAGGTACAGCATGGGGTTAGATACAGAGTAAAGCTCCCTCTACACTGTCCCATCAAACACTCCCAGGGCAGGTACAGCACGGGTTAGATACAGAGTAAAGCTCACTCTACACTGTCCCATCAAACACTCCCAGGGCAGGTACAGCACGGGTTAGATACAGAGTAAAGCTCCCTCTACACTGTCTCCATCAAACACTCCCAGGGCAGGTACAGCACGGGTTAGATACAGAGTAAAGCTCCCTCTACACTGTCCCATCAAACACTCCCAGGGCAGGTACAGCACAGGTTAGATGCAGAGTAAAGCTCCCTCTACACTGTCTCCATCAAACACTCCCAGGGCAGGTACAGCACGGGTTAGATACAGAGTAAAGCTCCCTCTACACTGCCCCATCAAACACTCCCAGGGCAGGTACAGCACGGGTTAGATACAGAGTAAAGCTCACTCTACACTGTCCCATCAAACACTCCCAGGGCAGGTACAGCACGGGTTAGATACAGAGTAAAGCTCCCTCTACACTGTCTCCATCAAACACTCCCAGGGCAGGTACAGCACGGGTTAGATACAGAGTAAAGCTCCCTCTACACTGTCCCATCAAACACTCCCAGGGCAGGTACAGCACAGGTTAGATGCAGAGTAAAGCTCCCTCTACACTGTCTCCATCAAACACTCCCAGGGCAGGTACAGCACGGGTTAGATACAGAGTAAAGCTCCCTCTACACTGCCCCATCAAACACTCCCAGGGCAGGTACAGCACGGGTTAGATACAGAGTAAAGCTCCCTCTACACTGTCCCATCAAACACTCCCAGGGCAGGTACAGCACAGGTTAGATACAGAGTAAAGCTCCCTCTACACTGTCCCATCAAACACTCCCAGGGCAGGTACAGCACGGGTTAGATACAGAGTAAAGCTCCCTCTACACTGTCCCATCAAACACTCCCAGGGCAGGTACAGCACGGGTTAGATACAGAGTAAAGCTCCCTCTGCACTGTCCCCATCAAACACTCCCAGGGCAGGTACAGCACGGGTTAGATACAGAGTAAAGCTCCCTCTACACTGTCCCCATCAAACACTCCCAGGGCAGGTGCAGCACGGGTTAGATACAGAGTAAAGCTCCCTCTGCACTGTCCCCATCAAACACTCCCAGGGCAGGTACAGCACGGGTTAGATACAGAGTAAAGCTTCCTCTACACTGTCCCCATCAAACACTCCCAGGGCAGGTACAGCACGGGTTAGATACAGAGTAAAGCTTCCTCTACACTGTCCCCATCAAACACTCCCAGGGCAGGTACAGCACGGGTTAGATACAGAGTAAAGCTCCCTCTACACTGTCCCATCAAACACTCCCAGGGCAGGTACAGCACGGGTTAGATACAGAGTAAAGCTCCCTCTACACTGTCCCCATCAAACACTCCCAGGGCAGGTACAGCACAGGTTAGGTACAGAGTAAAGCTCCCTCTGCACTGTCCCCATCAAACACTCCCAGGGCAGGTACAGCACGGGTTAGATACAGAGTAAAGCTTCCTCTACACTGTCCCCATCAAACACTCCCAGGGCAGGTACAGCACGGGTTAGATACAGAGTAAAGCTCCCTCTACACTGTCCCCATCAAACACTTCCAGGGCAGGTACAGCATGGGTTAGATACAGAGTAAAGCTCCCTCTACACTGTCCCCATCAAACACTCCCAGGGCAGGTACAGCACGGGTTAGATACAGAGTAAAGCTCCCTCTACACTGTCCCATCAAACACTCCCAGGGCAGGTACAGCATGGGGTTAGATACAGAGTAAAGCTCCCTCTACACTGTCCCATCAAACACTCCCAGGGCAGGTACAGCACGGGTTAGATACAGAGTAAAGCTCCCTCTACACTGTCCCCATCAAACACTCCCAGGGCAAGTACAGCACGGGTTAGATACAGAGTAAAGCTCCCTCTACACTGTCCCCATCAAACACTCCCAGGGCAGGTACAGCATGGGTTAGATACAGAGTAAAGCTCCCTCTGCACTGTCCCATCAAACACTCCCAGGGTAGGTACAGCACGGGTTAGATACAGAGTAAAGCTCCCTCTACACTGTCCCCTCAAACACTCCCTGGGCAGGTACAGCACGGGTTAGATACAGAGTAAAGCTCCCTCTACACTGTCCCATCAAACACTCCCAGGGCAGGTACAGCACGGGGTTAGATACAGAGTAAAGCACCCTGTCAAAACGCCCATTATTTACTTCCTACTTTGACCTGTTGATGTCCTGGCATTCATATTGAGCTGCGATGGGCGTGCTGTTGTATCTACCCCTTTGCACTCTCTCTGTTCCCAGCCTTCGACGCACCTCCAGTGAATAATCCACACGGTTCAGAACACTCGATGATTCGGTTGTCAAGTAAAGTGGGTCAAGATAAGCAGAGTGGGCCAGCGAGATTAATAAAGGTAATAGGGCACCAGTGACTGAAGTGACATCAGGAAAAAATAGAAAAAAGTTGAAGCTAATGGTACTATATCTGAATGCACGAAGCATTCATAACAAAATAGATGAATTAATAGCACTAATAGAAATAAATGGGTTTGATTTAATCGCCATTACAGAGATGTGGTTGCAGGGTGACCAAGGCTGGGAACTAAATATTCCAGGATATTTGACTTTTAGAAGAGACAGGCAGAATGGTAACGGGCAGGGGGTGGAGGGGTAGCCCTCTTAATAAAAGGAGGGGATACAGACAGTCAGGAAAACAAATACCAGTTTACCCTCAGTGATACCACTATAGGACACACTATGAGCTACACCTACCTTGGTCTAACTATTACAGCATCAGGGAGCTTCAGTATAGCAGTGAATGCACTAAAAGAAAAAGCTCGAAGAGCCCTATATGCAATAAAAAGAAAATTCTACAACATCCAAATCCCAATCAAAATCTGGCTCAAAATATTTGACAGCATAATCCTGCCCATTGCACTGTACGGTAGTGAAGTATGGGGCCCGCTAAATCACCAAAGCTACACCAAATGGGAAAAACACACAATAGAAGCCCTACATGCAGAATTCTGCCAAAGCATCCTTCGCATCCAAAGAAAAACGCCAACAAATGCATGCAGAGCCGAACTAGGCAGATACCCACTGATAATAAACATCCAAAAACGAGCACTAAACTTCCTAAATCACCTCAAATCTAGCTCCCCAGACACCCTTCATTTCAAAGCATTTCAGACCCAAGAGCTAAACCCAGAAAAGAGTCCCCTGAGTCAGCTGCTACTGAAACTAAGTACTCAGCCGGACCCTGACCAACCCCAGACCAACACAGCCGTCCAAACACCAATCCGAGTGAACCAAATCATTAAACAATGCAAAGAAACCTACCTGGAACATTGGAACAAAATAACTGAAAGCCAAAGCAGATTAGAATGTTACCGGGCCCTAAAAAGAGAATATAAACTGGCAGACTACCTCACGACCATCAGAGACACAAAACAGAGACAGACCCTCACCAGGTACAGACTAAGCGACCACCAACTGGAAATTGAAAAAGGCAGATACAAGAAATCCTGGCAGCCTAGAGAGAATAGAATATGCGATCAATGTCTGGCCGGCGAGGTTGAAACAGAAATGCATTTCCTCCTAAAATGCGAAAAATTCAACACATCAAGAAACATATTATTCAACAAGCTAAGCCAAACAACCCCAGATTTCAAGGAATTGGATGACCTGTCAAAATTGAGATTAGTCCTGGGAGAAGGAGACAGACCATACCTTGGGGCCAAATATGTAACAACATGTCACAACCTGAGGACTGTTTAAAATTAAGACTGTTTAAAATTAATATTGAATGTACCAAATGAAGTACAAAGACTGTTTAAAATTAATATTGTTTAAAAGTAATATTGTATGTACCCAACAAATGTCAAATCGATTGACACCTACAGAATGTTGAAAATGTACCTTTTTACTATGTAAGCTTTGGCAATATGGTTCTCTGTAAACTTTCATGCCAATAAAGCATTTGAATTTGAATTTGATTTGAGAAAGGATCTTGGTTTGGAACAACAAAATGTAGAATCAGTTTGGGTGGAGCGAAGAAACAGCAAGGGGCAGAAAACATCGGTGGGAGTTGTTTGTTGGCCCCCAAACAGTAGTTGTAATGAAGGGCAGGGTATAAATCAGGAAATTAGAGGCGCATGTAACAAGGGTAATACGGTAATCATGGGGGACTTTAACTTTCATATAGACTGGGCAAACCAAATTTGCAGTAATAGTGCAGAGGAAAAGTTCATGGAATGCATTCAAGATCATTTTCTAGATCAGTATGTTGAGGAACCCACTAGGGAATTGGCTATTTTAGATCTAGTATTGTGCAATGAGACAGGGTTAATTAATAACCCTGTAGTAAAGGTGCCTTTAGGGAAGAGTGACCATAATATGATAGAATATTACATTGAGTTTGAGAGTGATTTAGTTAAGTCCGAAACTGGGGTCCTAAATCTAAACAAAGCAAACTACATCGGTATGAGAGGCGAGATGGCTAAGGTAGGTTGGGAAACTAGATTAAAAGATATGACAGTAGAAAGGCAATGCAAACATTTAAAGACATTCATAATTCACAACAAATATACATACCCTGAAGGAATAAAAACACTACGGGAAAAATGGTCCACCCGTGGCTAACAAGAGAAATTAAAGATAGTATTAGGTTAAAGGAAGAAGCCATAATGTTGCCAAAAATAGTAGGCGGTTAAGAAGGCAAATGGTATGTTGGCCTTCGTAGCGAGAGGGTTCGAGTACAGGAACAAGGATGTCTTGCTGCAGTTGTACAGGGCCTTGGTGAGACATCTTGAGTATTGTGTGCAGTTTTGGTCGCCTTATCTGAGGAAGGATGTTCTTGCCATGGAGGGAGTGCAGCGAAGCTTCACCAGGCTGATACCTGGGATGGCAGGAATGACGTATGAGGAGAGATTGGGTTGATTGGGCTTATATTCGCTGGAGTTTAGAAGAATGAGAGGGGATCTCATTGAAACTTATAAAATTCTGACAGGACTGGACAGACTAGATGCAGGATGTTCCTGATGGCCGGGGGAGTCCAGAACCAGGGGTCACAGTCTAAGGATAAGGGGTAAGCCATTTAGGACTGAGATGAGTAGGAATTTCTTCACCCAGAGAGTGGTGAACCTGTGGAATTCTCTACCACAGAAGGCAGTTGAGGCCAATTCATTTAATATATTCAAGAAGGAGTTAGATATATTTCTTAAGGCTAAAGGGATCAAGGGGTATGGGGAGAAGGCAGGGACAGGGTACTGAATTTGGATGAGCAGCCATGATTGCATTGAATGGCGGAGCAGGCTCGAGGGGCCGAATGGCCTACTCCTGCTCCTATCTTCTGTGTTTCTATATGTAAGCCTGAGGATTGGGAGGATTTTAGAATTCAGCAAAGGAGGACCAAGAAATTGATAAAGAAACAGAAAATAGAATGAGAGTAAACTAGCAAGAGACATAAAAACAGACTGTAAAAGCTTCTATAGGTACGTAAAAAGGAAAAGATTAGCAAAAGTAAACATGGGTTCCTTACAGGCGGAGACAGGAGAAATTATAATGGGGAATAAGGAAATGGCAGAGAAATTAAACAAATACTTTGTGCCTGTCTTCACGAAAGACACAAAAAACATTCCGGAAATAGTGGAGAACCAAGGGTCTCGTGAGAACGAGGAACTGAAAAAAGTTCGTATTAGTAAGGAAATAGTACTGGAGAAATTAATGCGACCGAAAGCCAATAAATCCCCTGGACCTGATGGCCTACATCCGAGGGTTTTAAAAGAGGTGGCTATAGAGATAGTGGATGCATTGGTTGTCATCTTCCAAAATCCCATAGATTCTGGAACGGTTCCCGCGGATTGGAAGGTAGCAAATGTAACCCCGCTACTTAAGAAAGGAGGGGGAGAGAAAACGGGGAACAGTCAACCTGACATCAGTAATAGGGAAAATGCTCGAATCTATTATTAAAGGACCTTAGAAAGTAGTAATAGGATTGGGCAGATTCAACACGGATTTATGAAAGAGAAATCGTGTTTGACAAATCTGTTGGAGTTTTTTGAGGTTGTAACTAGCAGGACAGATGAGGGGGAACCAGTAGATGTAATGTATTTGGATTTTGAGAAGGCATTCGATAAGGTGCCACACAAGAGGTTATTAAACAAAATTAGGACTCATGGGATTGGGGGTTGTATACGAGCATGGATTAGGGTTGGTTGGGGGTTGTATACGAGCATGGATTAGGGTTGGTTAACGGACAGAAAACAGAGTAGGAATAAATGGGCCATTTTCGGGTTGGCAGGCTGTAACTAGTGGGGTACCACAAGGATCAGTGCTTGGGCCTCAGCTTTTTACAATCTATATCAATGATTTGGACGAGGGGACCAAATGCAATATTTCCAAGTTTGCTGATGATACAAAGCTGGGTGGGAATGTAAGTTGTGAGGAGGACGCAAGGAGGCTTCAAGGGGATATAGACAGGCTAAGTGAGTGGGCAAGAACATGGCAAATGGAATATAATGTGGAGAAATGTGAAGTTATCCACTTTGGTAGGAAAAATAGAAAAGCAGAGTATTTTTTAAATGGAGATTGGGAAATGTTGGTGTTCAGAGGGACCTGGGTGTCCTTGTACACGAATCACTGAAAGTTAACATGCAGGTACAGCAAGCAAATGGTATGTTGGCCTTTATTACAAGAGGATTTGAGTATAAGAGTAAAGACATCTTACTGCAATTATACAGGCCCTGGTGAGACCACACCTGGAGTAGTGTGGACAGTTTTGGTCTCCTTACCTAAGGAAGGATATACTGGCCATAGAGGGAGTGCAGCGAAGGTTCACCAGACTGGTTCCTGGGATGAGGGGGATTGTCCTATGAGGAGAGATTGAGTAGACTGGGCCTATATTCTCGAGTTTAGGTGATCTCATTGAAACATACAAAATTCTTACAGGGCTTGACAGGGTAGATGCAGGGAGGATTTTCCCCTGGCTGGGGAGTCTAGAACCAGGGGTCACAGTCTCAGAATAAGGGGTCGGCCATTTAGGACTGAGATGAGGAGGAATTTCTTCACTCAGAGGGCGGTGAATCTTTGGAATTCTCTGCCCCAGAGGGCTGTGGAGGCTCAGTCGTTGAGTATATTCAAGGCTGAGATCGAGAGATATTTGGATATTAAGGGAATCGAGGGATGAGGGGGATAGTGGAGTTGAGGTCGAAGATCAGCCATGATCTTATTGAACGGCGGACATTCGATTCTCCGTGCTGAGATAGCACATCTCAGCCTAAAGTGAATGAAGAATTACCTCCAGACTCCACTAGCCTAACGCTCTCCTGGACAGCCTCCCATCTTGCACTCTCTGTAAACATTAGCTCATCCGGACTGTCCAGTGTCCTATCTCCCACCGAATCCCGTCGCCAGTGCTTGCTGACCTACACAGGCTCTGGGTCCTCGATTTTAAACTTCTCATCCTCGTTTTCAAATCCCTCCCTGGCCTCGCCCCCTCCATCGGATATTACAGCACAGAAAGAGGCCATTCAGCCCATCAAGTCTGTGCTGACTCAAAGAGCAACCCAGTTAGTCCCACTCTCCCCCCAAATTAAAATCCTGTTTCTCAATTTCTTTATGTTCATCTTCCTCCGCACCCCACAGATTTCAACTCCCTCCTCTCCTGACCCAGCACCAACCGGGGATTGAACCCGGGTCCCTCAGCGCAGTACCTTTGTCCCCTGCAGGCTCCACTATTCCAATGCTCTCATGGCCGGCCTCCCCCATCTCTAAACTCCTCCAGCCCTGAGAGATCGCCGCGCTCCTCCAATTCTGGCCTCTCGCGCAACCCCCCCGCCGATTTCCATCGCTCCGCCATTGGCGACCGCAACAGGGCCCCCAAGCTCTGGAATTTCCTCCCTAAACTTCTCCGCCTTTCTCTCTCCTCCTTTAAGACGCTCCTTAAACCCTATCTCTTTGACCCAGCTTTTGGTCACCTGTCCTACTATCTCAAGTGGCTTGGAGTGAAATTTTGTCTGATTTACGCTCCTGTGAAGCACCTTGGGACGTTTTACTACGTTAAAGGCGCCCGATAAAGGCAAGATGTTGTAGAGAGGAGAAAGCAAGACTTAGGACATGACACAGGGAAGCATTGTCTCCAGGCATATTTATTGACATTATATATATATATATACACACACACACATACCACTGAATTGCACTTTTCCCCCCACCCTATTGTCCAGTTCCAGCCCCGTCGTAAACTAAAATCAGACATCAAGGCACATTCAGAAATCGTGAAAGAATTTGCAGCATGTACAATACGTACGACAATCAAAACGCTTCCAGACCGAAGACTTCGGGCCAATAGCTCACCCCAGGCATGGAGCGCCCTCTGCCACCGCGCCACACTTCCAGAAATGGGGTGCCCGCGGGGCATTGCCGAGTGGCGCTCGACCGATTCAGCGGACAAATTGCACCCCCCCCCCCCCCCCCGCCCCGACAAAAATGACGATCCCACAGCCTACCAGCAACTCTCGAGGCCTCCGGGGTAAATGATTGCCCCGTCAGCTCCAGGACGGACACGCTCCCGAGAATCGATCGTTTGGAAGGTTTACGTGAGCAGGTCGTCACTTGAGTCAATCACCACCGCCTCCCGCACTCCCCAAGTTTCCTAACATTTCTATGGACGGCTGGAGAATTAGGGGAGAGCGTGGATAGAGGCGTAAATAGGGTCTTCCCAGCTTGCTCATCACTCTTTCTGGGAGTTGCTGGGTAGCGATTGGGGATGGTGTGTGGAGGAGACAACAGGGAGAAAGACAGACAGCGAGAGAGACTGAGGCAGAGACAGAGTGACAGTCAGTCAGTCAGTACTGGTGGGTACAGGTCTGTCACTGTATAACACTGGGGTACAATACCGGTGGGTACAGGTCTGTCACTGTATAACACTGGGGTACAGGTCTGTCACTGTATAACACTGGGGTACAATACGGGTGGGCATAGGTCTGTCACTGTATAACACTGGGGTACAGTACTGGTGGGTACAGGTCTGTCACTGTATAACACTGGGGTACAGTACTGGTGGGCACAGGTCTGTCACTGTATAACACGGGTACAGTACTGGTGGGCACAGGTCGGTCACTGTATAACACTGGGGTACAGTACTGGTGGGTACAGGTCTGTCACTGTATAACACTGGGGTACAAGTACTGGTGGGTACAGGTCTGTCACTGTATAACACTGGGGTACAGTACTGGTGGGTACAGGTCTGTCACTGTATAGCCTGGAGTACAGTACTGCCTCGGGTTTAACGTCTCATCCCGAAAGACGGCACCTCCGACAGTTCGGCGCTCCCTCAGTAACCGACCCTCCGACAGTGCGGGCGCTCACCTCAGTACCGCCCCTGCCTCCGACAGTACTGCCCCTCCGACAGTGCGGCGCTCCCTCAGTACCGCCCCTCCGACAGTGCGGCGGCCTCCCTCAGTACCACCCCTCCGACACTCCCTCAGTACCCCGCCCCTCCGACAGTGCGGCGCTCCCTCATCAGTACCGCCCCTCCGACAGTGCGGCGCTCCCTCAGTACCCGCCCCTTCGACAGTGCGGCGCTCCCTCAGTACCACCCCTCCGACACTCCCTCAGTACCGCCCCTCCGACAGTGCGGCGCTCCCTCAGTACCGCCCCTCCGACAGTGCGGCGCTCCCATCAGCACTGGCACCGGGCAGTTGTGGGCTGAGATTATGGGGCTCGAGTAGCTGGAGTGGGGGTTTCGAGCCCACGACGACCTTCTGACTCGCGCAGAGAGCGAGACCCCGTTGAGCCACAGCCGACGCGATGGCAGTATTGTCGGCGGGTGAAGTGCTAAATTCGTGTGTGTGGGGGGGGGGGGGGGGGGAGTTGTGGAACCCTCAGATCATCCCAGGCCACGTTCCCTGACTGCCAAGAGTTCGCTGATGGCGAACAAGACTACCAATTGCTACAGTATTCTGCCCCACCCGTGCAGATCCTCGTCCTTGACCAGCAGCCTGTGCCCCCGCCCCTGGAGAGCGCTCGTGGGGAATCTGGGCCGTGCTGCGACACCTGGCCACGGCTGAATATCCCATCGCCGAAGGGATTCTCAATGCAGATAAACCACTCTCGCTCAAAAGCAGGCAATAAAACACTCAAGTGCGCCGTTGTGTGACTCAACCGTCTCCCAGCACCCAAAAAAGTAAACCTCTTCATTTAAGGGGATTCGATCTAATTTATCAAACTGATCTGGGGAGGGTTTTCAAAGAGCTGGCACAAGCATGATGGGCCGACTGGCCTCTTGCTGTGCGGTATCATTCTAAGGGTTAATGGTGATCGAGTTATAATTCAGCACCAGGCATTTCAGCTGTTCTTATATTGAAAATAGATAGATTCATTTTCGCTTTTTTTTTTTTTTTTAAAACACACATATATATATATATACACACCCCCACAGTATTAAAAATAAATCTAAATTAGACAATCCCCCCCAAAGGCACTTCAGATATACAGTAACATGCCCCTCCCTCTCGCACACACACATTATTATAGCTTTGTAAACGTCAGCAGGGCACTGAATTCGCACCAGGAGACTGCTCGGCAGACGGGTTAGCTGGGACAGAAGGGTCCGCCTCCACTTCAGTTACCCAGAACAGGTGCCCCGCCACCAGACACTTGCAATTTGAACGGGGCGAGTGCACGGTTTGAAAGTAAGCTGCAGCCACGAGACAGCGGGCAAAGCAGGGAGGAGATGCGGACAGAGAGCGCGAGAGAGAGAGCGCGCGAGCGCGAGAGAGAGAGAGAGAGCGAGGGCGGGCAGAGAGAGAGAGGCGGGGCACAGAGAGGGGGGCGGGCACAGAGGGGGGCGGGCACAGAGGGAGGCGGGCACAGAGGGAGAGACGGGCACAGAGAGCAAGAGAGGCGGGCAGAAGGCGGGCACAGAGAGGGAGGCGGGCACAGAGAGAGAGACGGGCACAGAGAGAGAGACGGGCACAGAGAGCAAGAGAGGCGGGCAGAGAGAGGCGGGCAGAGAGAGAGGCGGGCAGAGAGAGGCGGGCACAGAGAGAGGCGGACAGAGAGAGGCGGAGAGAGAGAGAGAGGCGGACAGAGAGAGGCGGCAGAGAGAGGCGGGCACAGAGAGAGGCGGGCACAGAGAGAGAGGCGGGCACAGAGAGAGAGCGGCACAGAGAGAGACGGGCACAGAGAGAGACGGCACAGAGAGCAAGAGAGGCGGGCAGAGAGAGGCGGGCACAGAGAGGCGGGCACAGAGAGGCGGACAGAGAGAGAGAGGCCGGAGAGAGAGAGAGAGGCGGACAGAGAGAGAGGCGGGCACAGAGAGAGGCGGGCACAGAGAGAGGCGGGCACAGAGAGAGAGGCGGGCACAGAGAGAGAGAGAGAGAGGCAGGCAGAGAGAGAGAGAGACAGGCAGAGAGAGCGCGAGAGAGGCGGGCACAGAGAGAGGCGGAGAGAGAGAGGCGGAGAGAGAGAGAGAGAGGCGGGCACGAGAGAGAGGAGAGAGACAGACGGACAGAGACACAAGCGAGAGTGAGGCAGACACCGGACAATGCACAATTTCACAGCAACTGCGTGAATCACAGGCAAAGGCACCTCGTCAATCCTTGAAAGGAACTGGGCGGACGTTTAATGCGAAGTCCCGGCCTCCCGAGCCGTTGGCATAAACCGTAACCAATACAACTGGGCAGCAGCAATGGTCCCCCTGGCCGTTTCACCACATGGCAGCTGCACCCACCTGGCAAACCGGGGAGGGACAAGGGGTCAGACAGAGCACCGCGCAGGACCGTGCTGAATGATTCTATCGGAAGGCAGGGGGTGTGGGGTGGGGGTTTATTTAGCGGAAAGCCTTACGTAGAAAAGTTTACATACACTGTACACAAGATCTGCCGCGAAGGCTTGACCGTAAGGTTATAGGTCAGAGGTCAACAACCCAGCGGTTCCCCGCTACTAGTGGTCAGGGTCACAGCCCTGTGCTTCAGACCGCTCGCTTTCTGCCCGTACAACATTGGGCCTCTCTCTCCGGCCCTCGACGTACAGCCTCCCCATCGGACGGTGCTTCCACGTTTGGAGGACGGCGACGGCTCCCCCCGACAAACGGAAAATAATCAATATCATCACGTCCCGACCATTGGCAGTCCTGTTCGATTTTATTTCCCCTCCCCACCCCCGTGATAAATAACCGGTTGAGGCTCGCAGGTTTCTTGGGCTGTTGCATAATTGGAAGAAAGGAAACCCCCGCACCAGACGGGCGTTCCACGAATGGTCGGGGCGAGGGAGAGACGGAGCCCTCTTATTGCGCGGACGGTGAGCCGTCTCCGGGACCCTCGGGAAGCGGCTGGTAGTCGGAGGGCGCTTTTAAGAGTCTGAGAGAGTGGGAGAGGGGGCTCCCGATACCGCTCTCCGCACCGCCGCTGTTCTTCGCGCGGCCCGTGGCCCGCCTGTCCTGCTCTGTGGGGATGTTGGCGAAGGCGGCTGTTGGGGAATCGGTGGCGTCGAGGGTTCCTCGGGTCCCGGTCCCGGCTCCCCCCTCTCAAATATTCTGTTGCTGCAAGAGAAAAAGAAAGACAAGATGAACACACGCGGTGCGTCAACTCCTGTACTGCTTCAAAGAGGTACACAAAGGGAGGGAGAGAGAGAGAGAGCGGGAGACAGACAGACAGAGAGAGCAAGAGAGCGAGAGAGAGGGGCAGAGAGAGAGAGAGAGAGAGGGGGAGAGAGAGAGAGAGAGACGAGAGAGAGAGACAGAGAGAGGCAGAGAGAGAAGAGGCAGAGAGAGAGAGAGAGAGAGAGGCAGAGAGAGAGAGAGAGAGAGAGGCAGAGAGAGAGAGGCAGAGAGAGAGAGAGAGGCAGAGAGAGAGAGAGGCAGAGAGAGAGAGAGAGAGAGGCAGAGAGAGAGAGAGAGAGGCAGGACAGAGAGAGAGAGAGAGGCAGACAGAGAGAGAGAGAGAGCAGACAGAGAGAGAGAGAGGCAGACAGAGAGAGAGAGAGGCAGACAGAGAGAGAGGAGAGTGACACAGAGAGAGAGAGAGAGAGAGAAAGCGAAAGAGAAAAGAAGGTGAGAGAAAGAGAACGAGAGAGGGGGGAAAGGGAGAGAGAGAGAGAAAGAGAGACACACACACAGATAGAAAGAACAAACTCCCATTTCTAGGGCGCCTTTTCACCACCT